>NC_066246.1:12144543-12784729 GCF_024542735.1 Bombus huntii
GTAAATTTAATAGGCGCGTATCTTTCCATCGATAAATGTCACCTTTGCATCTAGTGGTTATTAACGCTGTTTTTTGTTGTTAGATGTATGGTAATTGGGACATTATTATGTCGCTCGAATATCTTTTCAGAGAGAGGTGCACTGTCGACGTTTGTTTTACGATACAAGCGTGTCACTATTATAATTGCAGTATTTCAGGCAGACTTGAAATAAATGTTGCTTCACAGGATTTTGATTATTCGCTTTGATACCAGAAATATAAGTTTCTGCATTTTCATTTTCTCATTCCTTGTTATTTTCATGTAATATAATTTTGACCAAACTGGCTTTTCTACTATTAAATTGCTTAGAGTCATCATAAATTTGCCATCATCATAAGATTAAACATTTAAGACTCTCAAGAAACCCAAAGCTTTTTCAACTAACAGTCAAATTCTTAATCTTTCCTTTTTAGCAGACAGTATCATAAAAGAGATCCAGTCATCCATTTAACAGTTTCGCGAAATCACCAGCGAAATAAGAGAAATTTTTATCGGAATCTTGTAAAGAATGGTCAAGACATTTGCCTTTCGAGGAATGGAAATGAAATTGGAGGTCAAAGTTCGATCGCAAACGATCGTAAGATAAATTAGAAATCACGCACCGATGTTTGTGATTGGTTACAAACAGCTAATTCTCGGTCACAGGTCCGGTAAGTCCACCGGATTCTCTGGCCATTCGTTATCCTAATTGGAAGATTCTTTCCGGATAAACCGAGTCTTTTTTATATTCCTCGTCGATTTAACCTCGACCGCTACAAGCATCATGCAGCGTATTAATGTGTATTATCTGGTTAGGCATTCTTCGGTTTGTTTCCTTCTATCATTCGACGACTATCGTCGAACTAAGGATCTTCGAAGCAGAAAACCATCTGATCGTTTCGATGCGAACGATCGCTTAACCTGCGCCGAATGAACTTTGATCTTCGAACTGTTTTAGCGAACGCCATATATTTCTGCTTTTTTTACTGTGATTAGTCTTTTCCCCTTTCTAAGTAGTTCGTGTTTTATGTCTATGGAGCCAATTGTGAATTAATGAAAACCAATAAAATATTTTTGTCGAATTAGAGTTTTCATTAACGGAACATTAACATGAGATGAAACGGGGGAAAATTTTAAAGTTTGCTAATTGATTTTTGTACCTTTTGTGTAATTATTTGTATATAATTACAACAAATTTGTCCTATTGATATTTATACGTAATTTCCAATTATGTGTAATTGTAATTAACCAATAAACATAAATTATTTATATACATAAAAACGAAACATTGTATTACTTGATAATTGTTTTTTTTTTTTTTAATATGTGACGAATATTATATTGCAATATTCTTTACGCCTTTCATGCATTTTGTAATAATATTTCGCAAGAATATAGAATACTTTATAACGTTCCAAAGACACGCACATTTTTCCGTAGCAATTGAACCTGTTCAACGTGAAACGAGAGAAACGAGACAGGCCACGAAGTACTGGATCGCTGGAACCGCTTTAAGTGGCATTTTCTGTGGACTGGCAGCGTCCCTCGCGAATTCAGTTGGAAGCCGTCCTCGTATATTTTACCAGTTCCATCTCGACCCGCTCTATTTACCCATATACCGCGTTATTCGCGCGTTACAATTTTATTTACGTCCCGCCTCCGAGCGTACACAAACCTCTCGTCGTTCGCCAGAGATTTGCATGCGAACTTGAACGTTACGTAGGAATTCCAAGGCCGTACACGTCCTTTCGAATGCCCACGAACATGATTTCTCTGTACTGAGTACTAGGGTTTAAACAAATTCGGATCACCACGGAATAATTCACATAAGAAAAGAATACGACAAAAAGATAATAATTGGAAGAAAAGGTGTTGAAACATGAGGCGAAAATTCCTTCCACGATATGTTTTCAATTATTCGCTGATTGAAGAGACTGCTACTCCCTTTCATTAAAAACCAACTCAAAACCAGATCATCCTTTCAAGTAATACATTTTGACATTTTTAAATATGAATCTTTCAAATATGAAATTTATATCTCTTTTTCTCCTGCAATACAATAGATACAATATTCGAATTGTCTTCTTATGGTTGCAATTTTAATCCAATTACGTAATCTGGTAAGTTGTTCACAAAGAAGAGAAAGCAATTCCGAGAAATGACCGATACACAATAAACCTGAATGTCTGAAAGGCGATCAAGCAATTACTTACGCTGCAAAAATCCGCAACTGCTACGTGTGTCGCGTTCCTTGATAACGTTCAAGCTGATTTCAGCTATTCAATGCAGATCGAGCGCCATCGAGCCTTTGTTAACCTTTCATTATTATGCATTGAAAATCGGCAAACGATCGAAGAACCGACAAACATACGACTTCGCGTCGCTTATTAATTGTTCGTGGCGTTACTATTTATCTTTGCGACATTAACGAGAAGTGTCAACGCAGGATATTTGCGATTGCGACAACCAGTCGATTGCACACGTTCTAATGGTCATGCTGTTTAATTGCTTCTAAAGTCGCGGTGCGGCTACATTTCGAGTTTCTACAGATGCAGTCTGCACGATGAAGATATTACCGCAAGTGACATGGAAAATAAAGACAATCGGAAACGAAGCAATTAACATCGAAGTAATAAAACGATGCACTTCTTAATTTTCTCTTCTTCGTTTATTTTTTCTTTTCCTATTTTTACGACAATTGCCATGCATGCCATTAGCAACAGATACCATCTCATAGGCAACATAGTGGATTCATGGGAGCCGCTAGTTATTAAAAACGATACTCATCAAGCGATGCTCATTAGGATGCCGTAATTTCAAGTGGCCTAATAAATGCGTGACTCAGCGAACGCCGACTGTGCTCGCCTCGTGTAAATTACATCTGAACATTAGATCGTGTTCAAGTAGCACTGGAAATGATACCGGTCGCGGAACGCGACTCGAGATGCAACTTTGTACGAATTGCTCTTTTATTGTCCTTCTTTCATTACCGAGTTGCACGACTCATTATACCGCGTACGAAGTGAACAAAAAGCTTAATATAATCGATTCCAATGAGACGAAAAATTTATTCATCGATTACGTAAAATTCTCGTATAAAATCAACATAACGCAGGATGTTGTTTTTATAATCTAGAAAGGAAAATGCCAATTCTGTTCCCAATTTTATCGATGCAATTATCATTGAAGCTTAATTAAAATGAAAAAGTGCTAGTGTAGCAAATGTGTACTTGTCTACAAATAACTAAAAGAAAAACTAAATAGGACAAAAAAAATTTGTCTTTAATTAAAAGGTTTCAATGAGCGAGACTATTCGTAATTATACGTTCTCTCGTAAAACTTATTTAAGAAAATTATTAAAGGAAAATAAAATGTTTTAACGATAGAGCCACAAGCTGTTGCTATAGTGGCTTTTCATAACGAAAGTGTTAATTAAATTTTTTCTTTTTATATCACTGTAGAATTTCGTTTTTCTTCGATTTTATATGTACCAATCAAGATTAAATCTTTTCCACCGGTAATTATTGATAATTATGATATGAAATAGCTTCTTTCCAACTGTATAGCAATAGAAATGTTTAAAGCAACAGCGATTACTTACAAATGATAAAATTAGGTTAATAATAATTACTGCTTTATAATGTGCTTGAATATTATTAAACATGGAAGGTGGTCTTTATTTCGAGGCTAATACTGGAGTTCTGATTGCAGTAAGAAATTCAGTGAAATTAACGTTAATTGCTAGTTTTCAATAAGTTATCGTGCTAACCTGTATTAATTTCCTTAGCTACTGACCTAACTTAATCGTATAATCGATCGCGTGATTACTATAATTTCCATAATTTATTTCAAGCGAATTTATTCATTTTTGTATTTCAGACGTATTTGTTCTAGTAAAAATATTTTTATGCAAGACAAACTAGTTATCGATTTAAAAGAAAAAGACCTTATGTTGATCGTTGAGAAGTTGAGCCATAAACAAGGCTCGACGAAAATACGACTTCATGGGAATCGATAAAACCACCTTTTTTCAAAGATTGAAAAATGGATATATCTACAAATGTTCGAAGAACTGTTGGTCGTTAAAGAATTAACGCAGAGATCACAGTACCTTGCCTCTAGACTTCTTGAGAATTATTTGCATTATATTTTTTACGTTTTTCGGCTATCGTATGAATAAAATATCGTGTTTTCCTTGTAAGTATACGTTTTCTAGAAACCCGCGTTCGCATGAAATTACGATTTGTTATTCCGCTTCGCCGCACGGTTCGATGTAAACTGCTTTTGATGCTTTGAGAAAACATTTATATTCCCCAATAAACTGAAAAACATCCTGTATATTATTTCGATGACGAATTGTATGTACGTTGGTTCTGTCCAAAACAGGCCTTCTTTTAATTCAAATAAACTTTGTTTACATAATCGCTTTATAAGCTATTTTATAAACTGATAAATTTAAATTTATAAGAATAGTTCAAAAAACTTGTGTTTCATAGGCTTAATTTTCTACACTTGCAATTAGATAAAATAATTAAGATGCTTGGATAATTGTCTATTATCATAATTTGCAATGACAAAACTAATATTTTATTAGAAAAACTTTAGGATGTAGAAAATATAATTACTTTATTTTTAAAAAATTGTTTATTCGAAACATTCGCCAGTAAAATGTGTATTACATAATACCAAAAAAAAAAAAAATAGCTTTTACGGTGTTATTTCTTTCAAAAGTCTAAATAAAACGGAATAAATTTATTTTCACAAAGATTCGATCGAAACGATATACATACAGCGATCGCATCGATTGACATTCGCGTTGAACTTGATCTCGCCGCCGCGCCGCGCCGTCGATACCAATGCATCACGGCATAAATCGTCTTCTGGAGTGACGCGCGACGCCAGCAGATAAAATCTTCGGATGCAAAATGAGCAAACTAAGAGTTAGAATGCGGCGCCTGAGCGCGACAACAGGGGGGAACGTTGGAATACGGAATGACATCCGGCTGGATGACTCTAGTGGGTTCCTGGTATCTTGAAACTCTTTGGAATTCTCTTCGGTGGCCCGAATGCCTGCGCCCCCAACGGAGATTCTTTCCGCGTACGTGATCTATGCCATTTCGTCAGGGATAAAAGCGCTTCAAGTCAATATACTGCTACTAAATCGTACTAAACTTTACACTGAATTAGAATTATACAATCACCTGTACACTTAATTATGCGAACGCTAAAGACATTTTTAATCTTGGAAAATTGTTAGACGTTTCGTTGTTTACCATATTTGCGGAAGGAATTTTATTTTTCTGGTGTTCACGCGTTTGACGTTATTCTTTTAGATGCGTGATTTGCAGAATTAATACGCTAATGCAACAATTTATTTGATACATTTAATTTACACTCCAAACAGAAGAAAATGGTATTATTTTGAGAAAAAGTACAAGAAAGAATTTATTAGGTTGTCCGAAAAATTCCTTTCGTTTTATAAAGAAATAATAGACGCACAATGTTTTTTATTTTATATTAGTTTATTGAATTATGCACAAATGTAATAAGAGAAATAGAACGAAATGTATCATACCTAATTCAATAAAATAATATAAAACAGAAATTGTTGTTCATCTATTATCACCTTATGAAACGAAAGAAACTTTTCAGACAACCTAATAAATATGTTTTGGTTGATCGCGTATTTTACATGTAAGTTGCAATATTCCTGGTCATTTATAACAAAAACACGAATTTTCATGAAATCGGTATGCAACATAAAATTACTTTTAAACTACCAAAACTACTGACACCGTTGTAAAAATTGAAAATTGAACTTGGAGAAAAATCGGTGCTCTACACAAACACAATCTACAATTTCGTTCCAACAACGGAGTCAATTTCTATCCAATCGGTAGAAATATTCCCGAGTCAGAGTGATACGAGGAACGAATGCATTCAGATTTCCGGTCTTCGTATTTCGGATCACGGCTGATCTCAGCAATCTTCACACCCGAATCAACCGATGTTTCAATATATAAGGCGAGTACTAATCCAATTCCTACATATCTTCGTACGAATTCCAGTCGTCTCTCAATATTCCATGCAAACTACAAACATTTTGTATGCAAACTGCAACCTGTTCGCACGTTTATCTATACGCGATTCCTTTATTTCCAGATCCACTCGCTTCCATTAACATGGACGTTACCGATAATCGTGAAACCATTCGAAAACAATTTTGCTCGAGCATATTCCACAGGGACATCACGTTTCTTGACTACAGTCACAAGTGTGCAGTCGCATTTCTCGTGACTCTTCCTTTCGTTAGTCTGTCGTTGTGTACCAAATTTTTTCTAACTTTGAAAATCGGTCGACGATTCTTACTCGAGATTCTCTAAGTTCATGGGGGTATGTTTTCCTTGGTTTGAAGGCGTAGATCGACGAAGGCGTTGAGAACGATGCTTTAATGCAAATACGTTTCGTACAGCTCGGATGCGATAGCACACGTCGTGCTCGAGGTGGCGGATAATAATCAGAACGGAACGCGGCGACCTGAAGCGTAAACGCAAACGCTAGCTGCAGTTCTCGCGCGCAGCAACGCTCTATCTGCATAGCTATCTTCCGATCTCGGTAACACGTACGCGTACCGCGTGCACACGCCGGACGGGCTCGAGCGCGGAATAAATTCGTGTCCTCGACGTCGCGGGGGCTGATTGAAATTTTAAGCCGTCGAACGAGCCCAGATTATGGGAACCGACCATGAGAACTCGCGCAGGACACGGAGCAGCTTGATCACCGAGCTGGCGAGGCATTGTAGTTCTGAGTTTATTTGATTCGTGCGTGGTGGATGAAAGAAATGGTCATGGTTAAAGATTTCAATAAGATTCAAACGATTTGTAGAAGTAGAAGTAAATTGACGAAATTTATTGTGAATGCTTGCAAATGCTTGTAAATGGTATTTATTCGTAGAATTACATTTGTAGCAATAAAACAGTTTTGGATGAAACAGATCAGGTAAATGTATAATAATAATCCAATGTTGTATAATTCAAACTGAATTAGAAGCATACTACCGCTTGACGACTTACTAGTTACTATTTACTACGACGACTAGTTACAGCGATCGAAAGAAGCTTGAATCGATCAAGCTCTTTTCTTTGTGTAAGCTACAACTCTTCGAAGCAGATATCACAATTTGTAGTTGCATTCACGTTGACATGCCGCAAAAAGCTTTTTATGATAAATACGTTTCACAAAAGAATTAAAATCCTGTGGAATATGATTATTTTGTAAGCCAAAATTCGCAGGTAACTTAGCAGAAAACTAAGCTTGAAATATATTTTCATTATATGATAGTTCGTATAGCTGGTGAAACTATAATCCCATTTACTGTCATCAAGCTGAATCGTTTTCTTATATAGACGTCCATTAGAGGATGTTGCACAGGGTTAAAACAGACATCATTTTGTAATTTAGTCGCCGAGGGTCAAACGATTTACAGCAACTCTCACAGATACGCGCATCAAGGAGAGATGTACCGCTCGTATGTAACTAAATTATGCGTCGGGCATCGTGCCCGATGTAACAACCTTTCGTTCCGACTACTACCAATCGATTTCTACATCAGACTGAAAACACGTGCTTGCCAGGATTTATACGCGAGGTCGGTTGAAACGATGGTCCATCATAAATTCTTCGAACGATACGATGAAAACAAGCCCAAAATCTCTACAAGCTTTTTTTTTCCTTTTTCTGGTTTAGTAAGATTAGAAATCGCACTCCCGTTGTTTCGTGACGCGATTTCCAAAAGTAGCTAGATCAAGTTTCTACACGAGAGTTGTAATTTATGTGAACATACTTCACTCCTAAATATACTAATCGAAGAATCTACATTTTATTTCGCCTTTTGATGCAAATAAAAGACTTGACGTATTTTCGCTGCGATGTAAGTTGTAGACTGAGATTTACATTCTAGTTTCAATTTTAAAAACGTCTAGAGAAAGTCACGTGTCTAATTTTACACAAAATTAGAAGTTTCCACATAGGAATACGGTAAAGATTCGATGAATTAATTGAAAATAGAGAACGAAAAGCCTCCAAGTATAACAACTAAAGAAGTATTCTCGCCGTTTCTATTTTCATAATTTCTAACAATTTTTTTTTAATTGTTCTTCCTGATTACTATAAAAACTTCATAAAACGACACCATCAAACTCATGGATCCTTCTTCTTTCGCCATTAAACCAAAGCATTAAATCTTGATTTCCTCAATAAAGTTGTTGCATGTTTTTCCTCATACCGTGCAAATGAACTTTCACTCGTTACCGTCCCAGAGAAATTTAACGAAATTCTCCGGAAGATCGCAATTCATCGTGTTTCGATGTACTCTACACAAGCTGATGGGACGCCGTGTTCCAGCAAGAAATTTCAAGCGAGGACTCGCAACCGAGGTGCTGTAAAAGCAAGCTCACTTTCGGCGACCTACTGACTCACCTGTCTCCTGTGTGCCAGGTGAGCGTCGCAAAAGCTGTCGCGGCCAAGCGATCGAGCTGCCGATCGTCGACCGCAAACATTTCTCCATGATACACGATCATTAAGCAATAATTCCGAGCTGGTGATCGGCCACTCGGCCAATCTGTTACACAGTTTGTCCCTCCTACGCGGATCCCATGCGAACGGGTAGCTCGGTTGCGTTCACGGAGGCGTAAATTGCGTAGGAATAATAGAAGCTGATCGCTGACACAATGAACGACATTCCCGCGTATGACAATCTCCACTCGACGGCATAATCGTTCCACGGAACCTTTCCGCTGTTGGCCACTTAATTAATTTACCCAACATTCCAGCCCATTATACCAGTCCCGTGTAGCTATTTATTTTTACAGAGAACGTTTGGGAAGTTATTATAGTTATTGTTTCGTGGAAATAGGCATTTGTGGACTTTTTTGAGACACTTGTGGGAATGTGAAATTTTTCTTGGAATTTTTGCAATGCCTAAGGAGTATGCGATAAAAAGAAATACGATTTATGAGGAGCTAATGAGCAGGTATGTATTGAGTAGTCGTTAACATACTTGTTAGAAACAATTGTATTAAAATTTCCGAAAACATCCTCGCAACCTTTCCTTTACCTGTGGAAGCGATGACAAACATCTACATCAGATTTGCTATCCTTCGCAATACTCAAAGATCAGTTTATAAACTGCTGTTGATTTCATGCTTTGCACAGCTCTCTGGTGAATAACAGTTTCTGGAAATCTAGGAAATTTAAATCATCGTTCTCGCGAACCATCAACCGCAATTACTACGTATCTTCCTTGCTATAATAAATATTTTCCATGAAAACCATTCAAGTCTTTGACCTCGAGAACTTGCATGTTCGTGTGATTTGCACACGAGCGTTGGAAATATCAACAAACTGCAAGATCAGCCCTAAATTTGACACGGTCGAAACAAGTCTCCTTAATCGTTTTAGACTTTGGAATCGAGGCTGTCGATGAGCGCTACTTCATTCCTTTCGCGACGAGAAAACAAGGATCCTGTTTGTACGACGTTCGCAAGGCTCCTTGGCAACTAATCTCGCCGCAAATTCCATGGCCAAACTTTCAAAATAACCAACGGTTACCAAACAATTGAGTTAACCGATTAAATCAACTGTCCGATCGACGAATCACTTTCATCAATTAATTATTCGCCAGCTTCGAGGGAATTGCATATTACCCAAAATATCGTTTAATTAGCGCAAGCTTTGGGCTTTAAGTAATTAATTATAAATACATATTACGAATAGATAAATTATAAGATAGACTACTACTATTATACTGTTATTACATGTTAGATATTACTACATATATTCATCTTATATTCTATTTAAATGAGTGTGAATGCGAATGAATGTATTTGAATTAAATTAACATGGTAAACTATGACTTTTCGATATTTCAAGTAATTTCGTTAGAAGCTATAGAATTTTGTTTCAGGCGGTTCTACAATATGTAAATTTTGAAAGAAGATTTTCGATGTGTATAATCTTTCGTGAAAATCTTCGTACACTCCACAGAAGGACTATTCCTATTAAAACTAAATACTACAAAATTTCACTGTCAAGCTAGCGCGTTTTACACCAACGCGATTAAAAGAGGTAAGAAGTAAGTTTGTAATACCATGCGTTATATAAGTGTACGGTTCATGTATCAACTGTAACAAAACTTGTTTTTCGGTAAAAGGAACTTTACATTTGTCATAAGAAAACTGCTTACGTAACTCCGCAATGTACGAAATTAATTAACAAAAGCTTTTCATCTAAGTTACTATCTTACCATGAATTTTCCACGAACGTCTCCTATGACATATTTAAACACTCGCCTGATGTCTCGTGGCTTATTTCTCTAGCAGCAACGCGAACATTTTAAGACGCACTAGCCAGTTCCAGCGCGTACCATCTGTCCAATTAATTCCGGCTGTTCAACGTAACCGCTTAATTAATTATCCGCGAAGCAATTAATTCGCTCATGGCCCCGTGTCGGTGAACATGGCTACAAAGTCTTGACTATCTAGCTTGCTTGAAAAAAGCAGTAAAGTTTCGCGTCATTCGCCTAGAAAGAAGGGACCCATAGTGCGATCAACGACAAGCTGAGCAACAGATGACTTAAACGGATCTCTGCTACTTTTTACGAGCGATGACACAAGCGTTTTTGCTTTTTCTCCCGATCGTGCGAACGTGGAGGGTCTACCAAGCCTATCCACGAACCAAGGGAAACGCACTCGAGCCCTCGATTTCATCATTTTTCTTCGCTTTTGGCCTTTGACCTCTCAGGCCCCGCCTCGCCTTCTTTCTGTTCACGAAATATTCGTATACGAAGGATCCAGAGAAGCTGACGTTCTCAACCAATCGAAAAACGGGAGAGTACGATAGGATCGAAAACTGAACTCTGTAGGGAGCTACTTGACTGGGAAAGTAACCTTGACCAAATCTCTTCGACTGCTGGGATCCCTCTCGTGAAAGAAATATGCTACGTAGAACTTTTGACGGTTGAAACTTCGCAGCGACAGCTTCTGTCGAAATCGAAATGCTTGCATTTGCTAAAGGTTATTCTAATTTTGTACCTAGTTGAGTGTATTACTGTCGTAATAAATGTGAATTGATGTCTGATTATTTTTAGTAAATTGTGTATTTAGAAAAGCATTAACCATTTCTATCCAGACTTTTTATCTACCTTTTATTCGGGATTTATTTAATATACATATATCTAGGACCTAAATAACCGAATCTTTTTAATGAGATGAAGAAAATTGGATCACTAAATCCCAAACAAAATTTACACTCTATTTAATGGGAGTTGTATTAGTGAAATTAACGGAAGTAGCAATTATTTACAAACCATTTATAGAATGTAACAAATTTATAGAGTATCAGGAAAAGATCTTTCGAAGAACACACGCTAGATCTACCACTCGATAGAACATTAAATATGCTAAGTCATATTGCCACCAATTATCTTACGATTTTTTCACTGGCTATATTCATCGCCATTAACTACTTACGGCTTTAACAGTAAATGTATTATATACTGTGTCTGAAGCGAATCATTCAAATATCGTACGCAATTCACATTCAGTATTTCATACTGTTCCAATATGGAACTAAAGTCAAAGCTAAGATTGAACTGTGATGCCATAGCACATACATATACGTATGTTCTCCCTTCATTGTGTGTAATCCATAACAAGATAATGAAACATGTTGATGATGCATGATAGATTCGTTCAAGCTTTTCGTATCTTCTTTTTATCACTTCCTGTGCGAAAATCATAGCAACAAGATAAAAAAAAAGACAACGCCAAACTGGCAGAAAATTCTGAGTCACGCAACGCTGCAGAAATAGTGGGAGGATGACGGACTGTTTCCGCATCGTCTTCGTTTTTAGAAGCAACGTTCGACGTTGCAACAACGTGTGCCGACCGATCGAAATCCTCTGTTTGCTCGGTGTAAATATCGGTTTCGATGTTCGCCTTGCAATGTGTTGACATGCATCGGTGCATTACGAGGTCTATATACACTACTTAGACGAGCTACATCGACGCACCAACACGATTCGTAAGAAATAATTGCTCCGTGGATCTCATGTACGCGGCCAGGTACAAGCTTTTGACTCTCGCGAATGGTAACCGGTCGCGCGCGTCTTTTTCTCATACCGCAGGAGCCTCGCGCCGTTTAAATTCGTTGGGTAGGGATTCTGAAACAGGTGTACCAATTTAGGCGGCGAGAGTAAGAAGGATTCCAATGATGCGGTATTAGTTACTATCGGTGAATATCTTTAGAGCTTGAATCGATGTAAGCTATTGCTCTCTTTCGTGATTTCATAAAATTGTTGATGATATTTAATCTGCATCCAAACATTAAAACGTACTAGAAGCGCAAGAAAAATATACCTACTTGTTAAAAAATGCTAAATAATTATACAATAAAAACTGGTCCACAATAGAATTTAAAAGAAGAACAATTTGAATTATTTAGAGATTATTCTTTAGTTATGAAAAATATCCAGTAGCTATTAAAATTCCTTGTCTACCAGAGTGGAAGTTCTTGAGATGCAAATTTAATACGATTTCGCGTCAGTCCCCGAAACTGATAGGACGTTGAAAGACAAAACTTGAAGGCGAAAACTGGCTTACGCTTTCGGGTGTCATTCAAGGCATTTAGTTTTGTAGTTGAGGTCTCTAAAACAACCGTGCCGCGGTAAGCAAAGACAGAATAAAAGGAAAGGACGAGGGGAAATAAGAAAACGACGTGTTGGACCCGACGGTCATGGACGAAACGTGTTTTGGAATCTTGCACAGCGGTCATGGCGTCACATTCAATTTGTTGTGCACGGTTTCAGCGAAAACATCGATAAAGTAGATGATCGATTCCTAACTGAACCGTGTTGTGTCGTGTCGAAGAAGAGTTTCGTCTTATGAACGGGATCGTATTAACGCTTCATTAAAAACGTCGCTTACGTTCGACCGTGATTAAAATTATCAATCAGCGTCAGTGATATCACTTCACTTTGATATTAAACGTAAAACGTCCAACATTCTCGGCAAACAATTGCAGTGAGTTACAAAAATCTACATACGCCCGTTAAACTTGAAATATTGTAGCAAATTGAACTTCTACACATATTTGAAAAAATAACGCTAAGAAGGAAAAGTAAAAAAAAATATGCAATATTATAAAAGAGGAAATATATGTACCTGTTATACATGATAAAATTAAAGGGCTTCTAATTTCTAAAGCAATTTCTTTCTGCGACTTCTGCGAACTAAAAGTGAATAGCTCTTTAATTCCCATTCGACATTCGTTGGTATACTAAGTTAAATTCAAAGTCATTTTACATGCTTTTATGTTAGCGAGTGTAAATGATGTTGTAATAAAGAACATTTTTAGTTTTTACCGATAAATTGGATACACAAAATTCAATGGATGTATGTAGATTTCTCAATTGACCACATATGGAATATCTTTTTATAAAATAAAATTCTTTCACAAAATACAATTCTACTTTATAAAAAGAAATCGCGTATAAAAATTCACGTGGGAAACTCACGTTTACTTTGGCGAGATATAACTCCAATTCCTTATATGGATCCATCTCCGATTTAGTTGCTGTCAGCACCTTGCCACTTTCATTACCACTTTCCACTATTTTCAACTGATTCACTGTTTTCGAGATGGGTAAACCCGACGCGACACTTCCTTTCGAGCCATCGACATACAGCCCGCCGCTGTCTTGCATGGTCTCCATGCTCTACCGTCACCTTGACCTCACGCGCATTTTCTTCTGCACCTGTAACAGCGAGGAACATAACCATCAGTGTGATTCAGAAAGCGATCCAGTCGGATAATTGGAAGAAAGTTCACGACATATTGATATGCCTCGGTTAATTCCATGACCTTTGAGATAGAAACTTTATCGTGGCGCCATGTATCGTGTATTATCGTTTCGCAATTACGTATCCGTCTGACATCTTTCACGCACTTGATTTGTTTCCTAAACTTCGCTAGAATTGTGAACTGTGGAATTTTAAATAATTGTTTATCATTTAAAAATCAATTGAAATTCAGGTTATTTTACTATTATTAGAATGATACAATGCGTATCAAGCTAACTGTTACGTCGGGCGACACTACCTAGACCAGGCCACATACCGCGGGCAAGATGGGAACCAGATGTCCGCTCATTCTTACTGCGTACCCTCAATAGTCTTAAGGACCCATCATAAATCTTAGAAATTTGCTAGCTAAGGTCCTTCAGACCGACCAAACATCTCTTTACCGAATCGTTTCTAAACCTTATTGTTGCTACGGGAAAGTTAGTTTTCTCACATATGATGCTTCCCACTAGCAACTCTCTCTCTCGGGGGCGGTTAGCACCCTTCCTCGCCAACCAACCTAGAAAATTAACCAATTGACAGCGAAGTATTTCCCTCACTCTCCCAATGAAACCTTACCCTTGACAAATCAGCTCCTTCTTGTAGATTAGACCCACCCACGACTAGCTTTCCTCCGACACAGCATCGTCACTGTACCTCACTTATTCTTCATCGTTAGAATAGTCAACATGTCATTACCGGGTTTCTATCCTTAAATCAATCACTTATGTAACTTATACATACGCATCAGTGTAATTATCTTCTTTACAAAGTTGTTGGAATAAACGTTAATTTATACCTGTTAATTCAGTATAACCTCAATTGAAGCACCTCTATTATCGTAACAGAAATCAGGGAATCGATAATTTCGTGGCGTCGATTATCTAATCGTAACGGGAATTTACGACTCCCGTTGACGTGCTTTCTCGCGATCGCGTCTCTCCGCGAATGGTCGAAGTAACTTTTTAGGCACATGTCTGCGGATTGTTCTAATTACATTATAAACAGAATTACGTATCCCATTTTCGAAATTATAATTAACATATACTGTTTCAACTTGAATACATTATAGTCTGTGCTGAACATAATCATAGTAATAGCCTGTGTATAATTACATTCATCGTAGAAATATGATTTATTAGAATTTATGCGCTAGCTCTTGAAGGAATAGAATACGTAATTAATGAAAAAGTACCGGCCAATGCCTTCTCCACGCTCAAAGTCAACAGTATTACATATGTAATTTCAATTGGACCAATATTGATAGTACTGTAACACCAGTAAACCTAGTCGTAACCCAAGGACAGAGGAAGGAACGAAAGTTCTCAATCAACGAGTAATTTATACGGTCTTCAGTCAGCAAAAGATTTCCTAATCCCTTTTAATCCATATTTGCTCTTCAAAAAGGCCTATAATTTATATTATTATCGTTGGAGATACAAATTAGCGTTTGAAACGATGAAATAGGAGAACAAAAGAAGAGACCAGGTGGATACCTACGGGCGAAAGGATTATAATTAGCCCTAGTGTGACTCACTACTAGGCTCGCTGCGTGTAGCGGCTCGTATAATCCCGGCTTGTCAAACACTTGAAAAGGGTAAAATGGCCACCTGCGCTGTTATGATTGCATTTGGCTAAATTTAGCAGAACCGTTCGCGTTAGTCACCAGAGCTAATTATATTTCGCAGATTAGTCTGCCCGCCGAAACGCGAGAAGACTGATCTGAAATTACTGCTGCAGTTTGTACCTCTTTCCCCCGCCCCTTTCTCTTCTCTCTTTATTCATGATCGTTTTACATCATTAAACTGATTAACGCAACCAACATTCTCTTCCCGATTCTCTTGCCGTTCTTACAATCGAGTTTCGTAACGCTCCATCTACAGAGAAATTCCGTTACAGTCTTTTGTTAAACATATGTGAATTTTATAATTACTTTGAATTACTACAGAATCGTATCTAATTAAAGTGTGCAGTTGTGGAACCATGACAAAGTTGTTAATTTTCACTGCACAGTAAGTCATAACATAGATCATTTTTTTGTAATATCAATTTCATCGTATCACGTATCTCGTTTCTGTTTATTAGCGTACGTTATTATGTACCTAACAAGCCGAATAATTCAATAAAAGTAGCTTTCGTTACAAAGTCATTAATTATAGGAAATAGAACAGCCAACTACCTTATTAGGATGAACACTGCATCCCTGAGTCTCTTCCTATACTTCACTCTTAGTTGTGTTTCTCATACACGTGTCTCCGTGTGGAAGCACTCTAATCGCCCTGAGACTCTTGACTTTATAGTTTCATCCATTTCCTTGCTGAACATTCGCACGGAGTATACGGTCTCTTGTGAATGGGTCTCGTTTCCACGAGTTTGGCGAGCATTTTAAAGTTCAACGGGTCTCTATCATCAGAGACCTGAATCACGATCGAGCGATCTACAGCGAGATCGTGTGTGTCGATTGCGCGGAGTCAAGTGGCATACTTATAGGGCATGATATGACTACCGTTTCATTCAGTGAGCCCGACAACAATAAAGTTATGCATGAAAACACGAGTCGCTTCGAGAGGCGCAGACGTAATATTAGAAAATCGCCGGATGTCTGGATCGCAATAACCTGTCGACACTCAATATGTCAGGTGATTTCACAGGTGAACGATGATGCTCGAGCAACGTCATAGCGATTTCATGATTTCCGCGCGAGAAACTCGCGAGGCCAACATGGTCTAACACGTAATAGATTCTTCCGTTAATGCTGTGAGAAGAAGAGGAATTATAAATATACATGAACACGAATGTAAGTATATACGTAGACAGCAAAACAAGTTACGAAGTATCTACGTTAGGTAATTCGGAACCTGTAATAAAAGTTTGTTATTATAATTTATCACTTTAGCTCGAAATTAATTGATTAACGTCGTATCGTTTATCGAAGGAATTCTTGCTCCCTCGTATACGATATTCCAAGTGATTATCGCATATGACTTGGCTGGAATTCGAAGAATAAAGACGTTACAACAAGCAAGAAAAACATTACCTCTCTCGAGTAATTATATTCGCTTCCACTTCATTAACGCTACGAGTTAATTTAAAATCCAGAAAAAGCGGCGCGTGGGTAGGAAATCAAATTATAAAATTATTTCCATGTACGCACACATATACGGACAATTTGGTTGTCGTTTGATAAATGTATCATTACACTTTACCGCTCTACCGTGAAATTAATTGATCCAACTTTTAATTAGAGCTCAGCGGCGATCAAAGATAGCGGTAATAATATAGTTAGAAAGTAGCCATTTATAAAACAGAGACTACTTCGATGCGTGGCACAGAGGTGAAACTCGGCGATCTGTAGTGTATTTCGTTGTTGCATACACCTAAAATTGAGACATTGCACGATGGAAAATATTGTACGTCTGGATAATTATACGAAGAGACATACGCACGCCTCTACGCGTCGTTGGAACGCCGACCACGTTCGAATCGATTCCGCAAAACCGTGATTAGCCATGCGTCCGCCGTTTTATATCTGCCTGTCGGGTCCTGTGACGCCCTGTTAACTACCTGTGACGGCGATATACAACATCGATATTTAATTAATTTTTACGCAATGATCAAAACACACACGCTCAAATCAAGCCAAGTCTGCCTGGTTTCGTAGACCAGTTTCTCGATCGACGTTGATTTATTAGCGGGAATACGATTAGCGTCTGCGATTTCAACGACGACGATCGTATGTTTGTCATTCAAAAGAAAAAAAAATGGGGGAAAAATACGAGAAATATAAGAGAAAGAGGAGAAAAAAGAAATGAAAAACATTGGAAACTGGCGCTTGGCGTCGCGAAAGCTTTGTGCGTGGAGGCTCGAGGCGCCACTTTGACGCTACATTGCCAGACATTTGCAGTCGACACAAACGATCCGTGTTATTTCTACGATCTGAGCTATCCAGGTGTGAAGTCTCGCAGGATTCGTGCAATCGAGAATAAATTACTGACAATAATTTCTAAGCGATAAGAAAGACACGCGTCTCAAGGCGAGTTTTAATTCAG
Source organism: Bombus huntii (assembly GCF_024542735.1). Taxonomy (NCBI): domain Eukaryota; kingdom Metazoa; phylum Arthropoda; class Insecta; order Hymenoptera; family Apidae; genus Bombus; species Bombus huntii. The sequence goes on from NC_066246.1 coordinate 12,162,511, forward strand.
TCGAACCAACTGGTCGTGTCCACCGTGGTCGAGAATGGCATTTGATCGGGGTGAGGTATCGATACCACTCGAGGCATCGGTATCGAAGCTATTTGCCAAGCATTCTGACGCCCCTCGCGTCCCTATCGCGAGCCACAAATTCCCACGTCCCACGCCATCTCGGTGACAGGCAGTTGTCGACTGGAATTTCACCGACTGCTGGCTTTTCTTCACGAGGCAAGAAGTTGATTGAGACAAATTAAGAAGAGTTGTTGGCGCAGCCATTTTTGGCAATTAAACAGTTTTCAGTATCGTAATCTGAAAAATGCTAGTATTATCATTATATTGGTTTGAACAAAGAAGTTCCATGCAATAACAATGAGCGATAATATACATATACATTCTTATATCGGAGTAAGAGTTGATCGTTCGTTAATCGATTATGAGAAGAAATCTCATTTCTTTGATAAATCTGAATAACTAACATTTTTATCAATTAAATATTAATTTACATGCGGTAAAAGATGTTTTGATGCTATCATCGGATAACAATCATCTCTAACATCGCTAACGTTATATGGGTATTTTAAATAGACGGAGTGGAAGAACGAGTAAGTTCGTGGTTTCATTCCCCTGGCACACTTGAATTCCTCTTTCTTTATGAGCGTACCGTAAAAGAACAAGGGCATAATTAAAGCTTTCTATTTTTGAAGATACAAATTCGGAAAAAAGCAGAGTGTGTCATAAATAAAGGAACGTTAAATAAAGATACGATTCATTACGGTTATTGCAATGAAACGTTTTTTTTAATGACATCAGCTGCAATTTTGTTGTTGTAAATTTCAATTGCAGTCCGCAGTACACGTGTAGGCAGTATTGAGTCATTATATAACAGTTATCCTCGAAAACATTGTTCTATAAAAAGGTTTTATATGTACCTATCAGATCAAACGCGACCTCCACAGATAGTTAAGTTCATCTAAACGAAGCTTGTTATGAGAAAATTTAACAAAATGTGATCTCAATGATGAAAAGAAGAATGTCTCATATATTACAATTATATTTAAGATGTACGATCACGACTAGATAATTTTTTCCGTTCCAGTGCCATAAGGAACCGTAACGAAATATTTTCTTTCCAGCTGTGAATACGAAATATTACTGTTCGCCGTAATTCCATTCGCGATACCTCTATCAAGGCTATTGAAATAGGCGTTCATTGCTGACCTATCGCTGGCCACAAATTCCCACGTCCTACGCCGACATTGTCAAGCGGACACCAACAGTAATTTCGCCAACAATTCCTCGAACCGTACAGGTAACATGGAACAAGAAAAACGGTCTCTCTTTCCTTCGACAAAGGATCGCGATCGCGGTTCGTTAACATGTTGACTGTCACGCGAATTTTATATATTTTCCCCAAGAGCCACAATAGATCGAAATATACAGCGAGACATTTAATTTTTGAACAATATTATATTGTATTTGCACACCTTTTTCTGACAATCTGCATTGTTGAAAGCTTTTTGGTTCATGAAATTTGCTTTATTTTAATCGATCTAAAAAGTTTAGACCATCGTGATGCTCAACGTGTCAACGGTCAACAAATATCGAACCTTTATGTCTTCGCGCGAATATCCTTGCGCGCCTAAAATGTCTTGCATACCGTACATTAATAAATGGACTACATACATATGTCTTTACCGAATAAACTTATCGTTTCAATGCAAATACCACTGGTTTCACAGGCTGAACACGAGAAGTCGTTCGCGTTCGAATTATATTCCCCCCGCGCGTTTCCTTGATTTTCTGACACGAAATTTCCTCCTTCTTGTCCTCCCTCTCGAAACGTCACGTCGTTCGTTTCCGCTTACGATGATCGTCGGGACTTGCTAAAGAAGGAATCCGAGTTGAGACGTGCGTTAAATCATGAATTCTATCGCGCGTTACGGCGCAGAAATAATGCGATGCGCGACCAACGTCCAATCTCTCTCTCTTTCGCTCTTTCCATGCTCCTCTTTATGATTACGTTCCACTAATCCGATTACGCGTGTATGTTATTTCTGTAAATTACCGATAGGAGGAGTTTTGTACTTTATACAGTGGCTCATGAAAGTATTCAAATATTTACATGGAAAACTTCTATGTGTATATTGTGTGCCATATAAAAGGTTTTAAAATTTCATTAGCGTTATAATGACACACGAATGTGATAACTGTGTTGGTAAAATTTGGAGCTAGTCTGAAGATGTATGTAGGAATATTAAGATAATTACTGCAAACATATATTTAATAAGCAATTAGTATACAGTATGAATATCCATCTTCGACGCACAATACTTAAATTTTAAAAATGCTCCCGCTGAATATTGTGGTTTATCGATATAATGGATAATTGTCTGTTTAAATACGTTCATGATTTCTGCGAAATATGTATTTGCACTAAATATCCGGTAGCCTCTATATATGCTTTCTATATACACTGACATTCAACATGTTTCATATGACCTACAAAGTATATGCATAAAAGATTTCTACAAGTGTTCGAATAATACTTTCATGGGCCACTCTACATGTATACACAAGCGTAAATTACTTTTGTTAGAATACATACCAAATAAGCATCTATTATTTGCTGGCACAAGGATCTTTCTAAATCAATCCTATCGAAGCGAGATATTTATAGCGCATAGAACACGAACACAGTAATCGCATGGAAACGACTGACGACTTTTAAAGCTTCATCTCCGCGTAGAAAATCAATTGCACGTGACGCTAGGTTATTTATTCGCGAATGTTGTAACGCCACGATGATACTCTCCATCGGCGCTTTTACGATACGTACATTGAAGTATGTTAATCACATGGCGTAAAGGCAATCGTCGAATTTTAAGGGTCGCATAAACACAACCGCGAAAACCCTTTACGCGGCCTTCCTCCTTCATAAAGTCGCACGACGGCACGCGGTCGTAACGCTTTAGAAGCGTGCCATTACGTTAAGGACAATTCCCTGTAACGGAATCGATAATAATATCCGCACTGGCCAGACACGTGGATACTTGCTCTCTATTATTAGCAATACGACACTGCATATTATCCCGTGTTCTTTCCATCCAGCGGCCAAAGACACCGTGGGCGCCGCGCTTTTTCGCTGGGACCGCTTGTGCAAATAGTTTCGACGCGGAGCATGCGTAAACGGCCAACAATGCATTCCCCTGTTTTTTCTCCATTCGCGAATTCTCCATACGATTCCCGAGTTTTTCGAGAGGTAGCTCATTTTACCGCTCGAAATACATAGCTGTTTCATCTTCAGCATCTTCAGGCACGTTCCAAAGTTTTTCAACAGCTTTATTGCTAATTTTAAGATATTCCGAAGGAATTCTGGATATTTATTGCTTGGAAAAGTTCGTAAGTTTAGGAAAAAATTTAATTGAATAACGTATATATGCTTCATTTAGATAACAATTTACTATTGGATCGGATCGTTATTCTGGAAGATTTGTCTCATAGCAATGAATTCTTCCGAGTGTTTCTTGCGGGTTTCTGAAATATTCAACTTCTCGCTACGAAGAGGACATTTTGTAAAGACCAGAATAAGTGGTACTTAAACGATGATGTAAATTCTTGGTGAATTCTGAAAATTCGAGTTAAGGTCATTTTTTGTTTATTTCTTCCATCGAAATATAAGAACGTAAAATATTTCTTGTTGAAAAACGATATTTTCATAAAACAAGCCATAATAGCGTGCATCCATAATTCTGGAAGAGCTAAAATGCGTAAACTTCAAACAGTGCAGAGCCTCCATTAGCATCTCTCATTGAACTATCTTACAAACATGAAGCAAAACACCGAAGTTCGAAAATCAATGTCACGCGCGTGAAAAGCCGACTTTCCTCACCGGCCAAAGGCGGGTTAGGCTCGATACATAAATAAGGACGAAAATATCTGGACAACGTAGCGGTTTATCGGCAAAAGCAACGCACGCTAATGACAGCGTGACAAAAATGTCTGCCCACCGCATCGAAACCGGATCATAATGCAGTGAGCATAGAAAGGTCTCTCTCTGCCAGCGGAGCTTCGTTCCATGCGGCGAATACGTCGCGCGAGCTTGTAACCGCGGCTCGGTTCTTATCGGTCGGATTTACGATTTCGATTAGCATGTGGCCGGCGTGTCCGCCTTCCTGGTGGCGTGGAGGCACTAAAAACAATTATCGCCCGATATATTCGCGAGACGCGGACGGACGAAAACGAAGAGGAAGACACCGTCTTACGTCTCGTTTCAGGCCGGTTCCAAGGCGGACTCAGCCTTCCGTGCGACGCATTGTGTGCAGTTTATCTTTGCGGCTCATAGCCTGCTGAGGCCACCAGGAACGTCCCAACAAGTTACGTAAGGTTAATTGCGGTCGTTCGGCTTGCCAGGCTGCTCCGCGCTCCTCGCCAACCTGTGTGATGCGTGTCTTGAAACGTGCGTGCATCGATGCCGATCGTTATCACTGGGGCCTTGCTCGCGAGGACATCGATATTTACGCAATTCAATCGCGTGAGAGCCCTGGATTGTTCTTTTCATATTGTTTTTAGGAATATTTAAGGTTTCGTAGTTGTTAACAAACGATTTGATTTGAACAGGGATGGGGATCGAAACCTGATTTTTATTATGGATTCGCAAAACTTTGCATGGTCGCGATAAATTCGTAATTGATGTTTTAATGAAGTTGAATTAAGTTAATAGATTTAGGTGAATTTTTGATACGTACAAGAAAACTCCATTTGAACATGTCAAGAGACAAACAGTTCATACGTTTGGAATTAATACGAGTTCATTGATTCTCCCTACTACCTACAATTTCTTATTCAAATAGTAGGAGTTTACGTTTAGATAAGTGTATTTAATCAACAGGAATCCCAATGAATAGAGTTCAGATGAGTAGAATTTTATCGTAGTAGAACCTCGCTGAACCTCGTTTATCCGGACAAGTCGAGAGAAAAACAATTTGGATAATCGAATAGTTTCGACAATCTCTTCTTATTAGTTCGGACTTCAATAGGTGCTGATATTCGGAAAACTGGAACTGATCAATTGATTCTATATCACGTTCAACTGTCCCTTCTTTAATATGTAAGTACAATTCATTCTCAATAAAAAGAAATGATTGCATATGTTTATTATAAGAATACGTCCATTTAAAGTTGACCATTAACTTGTTCATATAAACCAACTGCAGATAAACGAGGTTCTATTACTAACTATATTTAACAATACAATCAATTATCTTTCCAAATATTAAACACAGCATAACAAAACAATAAATCTATTTTGTAGTGTGATTAATCATTCTCAACTACTAAATATAATACAATATCTCGGCCACTCATCATTCCACAGAAACCAGCTTCAAATTACCATAAACAAAATCGCCATCGTGAAAAATCGTGCAGCATAAGTGCAGCAGAACGTTATCATTGAACTTGCGCATCCCTTACACGCGTAGCTACACGAGAACGAGCAAACAATAAGCCACGAAAGAAGGAGCAAAGCACATTATGCGAAGATTGGTTGGTAAGGGCGAGCTAGCTGGGTCCTCGATCAATCACCCACGCAAAAAAGTTCGATGGTATCTTGCGGCCATGGAGACCGTCCTGGTCGTTTCTTCCGTCTGAAGGGACAAGTCGAGTTGCAACCGATTCGACAGGTTGGTACACATAAGGCGTGCACGCGGACGAGAACAGCAGAAAACGGAAGTGAGAGAGAGAGAAGGACGCGAAGGAGCAAAGAAAGCGAGATATACAGAGGACGAGAATCCGCATGACAAGCTTCATCGACCAGTCATGCTTATCGCACACCTTAAGGCTCGTTTGCAAAACAAATTATTGGAAGGATAGTCTGCCGAGCTGGAGGAGCCGGAGGAGTAAAATGTCTTTTCCATATTTATATACGCATGTGATACAATCGTGCTATGCACTGTCTTCCATAGGGAAAATAATACTATATTGTTTGTTTAACTCGCAGTTTTCTTCGTATTTCATTAATTATGTAGTTTTTTGCTTTCATACGAGTAGTATAAACCAATAATTTTTATAGATAACTTGCATGGTTATAATGCACCTAACGAGACATATAAAAATAAAGTAAAATAATACGATAGTAAGTAAATCTAATATTGAATTACACGATGGAAACCACAGAAAATAATGAAGCCTGTGTCCTCTTCAGTTTCAGAATTACACGTTTTAACTAAAAAGAGTGAAAAGCCGATTAGATTCCCAATCCTATGTCGTAATAATAATTTAGAAAGCGATCTTGGAACTTCTTTTTAAAAGAAATTTATTCTGAAAATTAAAACTGTTATTTTTTTAATGCATAAATGGATAATTAGAAAAGCTCTGACGAGCTAAAGTTGATCACATTACACGCTTCTTTTTTTTGCTTTTACGACATATTCCCTATAGCTTACTTAAACATTCCAAAGATTTAATCTGATAGAACTAGCAGCAATCATGCGGGTGTTGTAAAAAAGTAAATTCATTGGAGTTCCCCTGCTCCAAAGTTATTCGTTAAGAAATATAGTCACCATCTACGACGGCGTATCATCACACTTTATCGAACGTTCCGTCACGCTTCCTGGATGTAGGTTTCGAATGAATTTTCTGATCATATCATTGATATTACGTGTAAAAGTCAACATGGTCCCTTCATTTCTATCCAGGGAAAAAGGGGTATTATATCAAGGAACACGTCGTTCAGATATTTTATGTAACTATCCATCGTGTTCCACGCGATACAGTAAATAACAGAAAATGTGAGTTATTTTCGAACGTTTCCGTGCGTATTATTGTCACGAACAGGTATTTGCGAGCTGCTGAAGCTATTCATTGTGCAAAGCGTTTACACGACAGTGCGATATGACGCGCGAGTCATCCTGCAAAGATAAAATTCAATCACACGTCAGAGTTACATGGTTTTTCCATATGAAGATCACAAGATAAATCATCAAGTACGTTCTTCATTTTTTTAACGTGGAATCGTTCGTTCTGTGTGCTTCTAATTGTCTGGAAATTTATAAATAAACGTAAAAATATACGCAGAAGAAAAGGCAGATAAAAGATCATTAATATACTGACCGAGCAAACGATTTTTCACAAATGAAATGAAATTGTTCTCGTTTCTGACTTGGATACGTGCTGCGTAGCCCACTTTGAGAAAGTAACGGAATACCTCGGCTCGAAGAAGCGGAGGCGTCGAGCTCATAGTGTCAGCAACACCTTTATGGGTTTAACACTCGTTAAACGTTTGTGTACATTTAGTTGAGTAATGAAAGGTACGAGTCGAGACAGGTACATAGGCTACTTCCATCGGTGTGAACAAGTCTGTAGAATTCCTAGTTGCTTCAGGACTGCATGAAGCTTCGAACATGTTAAGCTTCAAACGGAAGCATCGTCGTAATACTTCAAATTACAAGTTCACAAAACTTAACATCTCTTAACATTTCGTACAATAGGTATTGTTGATGAATAAATTCATCAGGAAATGATTTATCTAAATGAAAACGTATAGCTCCATTTCTTGGAAATTTTGCAAGTACGTCCACCTAAACAAAATTTGTATTAGTGATAAAATGACTTCTTCGAACCAGAGAAATTTCTACTTGAAATATTTTTTACAGTAGATAGTTCGGGCGATAATCGCAGAGCTTCATACTTTGGAATACTCTGTAAAGGTTTTTATTACGATTTTAAAACAAACGAATCTATCGATATATAGAAACACCGAGCATGCGCTCGATGAAGGATTTGGAAGCAACAGTTAATCATACACCCAGCTAGATTCTTTTCTATTCTGGCTGCCTCTATCCTTATCGACGTCATAAATTATTCAAATTACGAAACAACCGATAACTACGACAACGGTAGAAAAGATAGGCAGTGGCGGCGTGGCTGATCTCAAAAAGACAAAATGAAGGAAGAAAAGAGGAGGAATAGGAAAGCTCGTGAGCTAGAGTAATCGCGGTGCGTGGTTCCACTGTATCTCACACGTGCGAAGGATATCTCGACGAGAGAATAAGAGGCAATACATAGTTCCTCATCGAATGGATCCTCGGTGGTTTCGAAACTGGTTTCGGATCGCGACGACTAATTGGAATTAAATGCAATGCTTCCCCCTAGTCGCCATTGCTGACGCTCGAATGATAAATGCTGTGATAGCGACAATAATTAGAGGTACACGGTATATCCATTCCTACGCGAAGCTGTTCCCCATCGGGACACCTCGCCGTCACAATCGTCCTCTTCCCTTGGCTAGTTAATCACGCGACTCTACGATTCCGACTAGCTTCGTTCCTTGAAGATAAACTTCGTTATTATGTGGTGCTCATGCGCGGGTCTTGAGGATTCGTCGATCCTTGGCCACGTGACGCAACGATGCCGTTATGTGTCGTCAGAGGAAAGAGAGGGAAAATTCTTCTGAACCAAACGTAGATGATCGGGCGATACCGACTACCTTAATTGCTTGAATACCGATTTGTACGAGAGACCAATCGGAGCGAAATTCGAAGATTCAAAGATTATCTGCATAGAATGACATTTGTTTGTGAGAAACGTAGAGGTAATAGGAAGGAGAATTGAAATTTGAATGGAAACTCTTTGTGATGGATTTTGATAGACTTATGAATGTAGATGAGAGATGTTAAAATATGTGACAGACACTCTATTTTATAAAATGAATTGTAGTTAGAATATTCTTATGATTGGCAGATATAAAATAATTTAGAAATAGATCATCATAGTATTATGGTAAAGGTAATAGGAATTAAGTTCTGTTTATTAATAAATTTTGTATATATTTTTAAACTATCAGAAAATGCTTCAAATATTTAACGATTAATTGTGCAATATAATATAAAAATTAATAAGAAGCCCAGAAATTTTCCACATCCTTTAACACCTTCGAACAGCGAGAAACTAAACTTGGCGCACGAAAACTGTAATTTATATGTAAATCTTAACACTAAATTTGAAAGTTCAATTCTAATATCTAATACATGAGGATGCTAACGATATGTCGAGCCATAAACACAATTTTGCCCCAGTAACCTACAATAAGAAACTGCTATAATCCGCTTCTACAAGTCATGATCTTGTTATATGAAACTTGCTATTAACCTTGTGTATTAATGAGTTGAAATCAAGGAACACGATGTATGTACGATCACTCAGCGTATCCAAATTTACCTTGTAAATGAGGTTTAAACGCTGGCAGCTTAGAAGAAAGCGTCGCACCACCCAACTCGAGTAGCCAGAACAAAAACGGCGGACGTCGAGTCAGACACGTCCGACAAACAAAAAGCTCGCGACTCGGACGGTTGCCAGGTAAAATTCAATCTCAGCCGCGATAACTCCGTACAAGCGAGGCCGTCGCTGCGTTAATCGCTGTGCACTACCTGATCGTGCTCGTTGCTGCGGGCTGTTCAGTGGCCACGAACCGTAGCCGAGCATTCGCGATTTATTTACGTCGGTGCACCGTAATCATCGCGTCAACTCGAGTAGCACGATCATAATGACGACCGGTAATTACAAAGTGTATTACGATTGCGACATAACCGTTGCCTCCTCGCACCCTACGCATTAAAGTGTCAAAGAGTAGCCGACCAACCGCGCTTTAGGTCAAGGAAGAAGGGATGCATGTTTTGACATACATATATATTCTTGGCGAAGGATTAAAGAAATACATATGGGTAAGGTCAGGAATAATCTGGACATAGAAGACATGTACGGTGGTTCATGAAAGTATTCAAATACTTACCATACATAATACTTATGTAGATATACAGGGTGGTTGGTAACTGGTGGTACAAGCGGAAAGGGGGTGATTCTACGCGAAAAAAGAGGTCGAAAATATAGAATAAAAATTTTTCGTTTGAGGCTTTGTTTTCGAGAAAATCAACTTTGAATTTTCGCTCGGTACGCGTGCACTTTATCGCGTCTCGTTATAACGGATCTCACTGTAAATCGTTGTCTCGATGGAAAAATTTAAAAAAAGAAAAAAAATTAAAAAAAAATTTTTATTCTATATTTTCGACTTCTTTTTTCGCGTAGAATCACCCTCTTTCTGCTTGTACCACCAGTTACCAACCACCCTGTATATTATGTATTATATAGTACATTTTAAAAGTTCTTTAGCATCGTAGTTAGGCACGACTATCATGGTTGTACTGATGAAATTTTATAGCAATTTGAAAACGTATACAGAAATAAGAAAAACAAACATACTAGTTTAATTATGATTTTTTTCAACAAAAACCAATTATTTCTATATAGATCTTGAATCTACCAATATGAGCCTTCAATATCGATAGACAAATGTTTTTCTTTTTGTTTTATCTCGTAAAAGCGTAATGTTTTATCTCGAAAGCGTAAAAACGGGGAACGCAAGCTTCGTACTATCTTCTTGCCGTACGTTCAACGGAATGTCTAATAAAGTCTGAGTCATGTCTGTTGGCTACCGCAACAAGAACTTGGTAAAGCACAAAGAGACTATATACACTGCCGGACGGAACATCTGATCGATCGGTAAACCGTGACGAAGAATGCCTGAGGGAAAGGATTGTTAATGATCTTGACTCTCTGCCTTACCTACTCCGGATTCACTGACGAGGAATGTTCGAAGAAAAACCGACGTTCGTCTCGCTTCGTAAATATGAGTCAACCAGCCACATCGCTTAGGAAAACGGAAATTCGCAACAGCTCTGCCAGCCAGACCGGTTGTAAACGCAAATGAGAATGTAACAGACGAGTTGTAATCATAATGGTTCGCCGCGATTTTCGACGGGATCCGAATCAGGCCTTGCCCAGCTGTTACCTTACAGAATTAGCGTAATCGACGAAGGTCGACGCAAACTGAACGACCGCTTCTCCGAGTACTCGTCGAATCTGCGTCTCTTCGCGGAGGAGCGAAAGAGAAAGAAATAGACTGGAACTGCCCATTCCATAAGAGCTGTTTAGAACCATTAACGGCTGCTAAATACCGCGAGCATCCAACATCCTGGGTAAGCAGGCTCTTTCCAGTTCTCGTCTCCTTCCATTGAATGTCTTGTAGCGGGTTCCTTGCTGGGAGAGAGAGGTTGCGAGGAGGCCTTGCAAGGTTACCTATCTCTTAGCGAGGTCTATGAACCTCCTTCGAGTTTGTGTTAACGAGTCTAACGTTACCTAACTTTCAGTTCTCATATGTCAAAGGGTCTTTTAAAAAACGTATTGAAAAATTTATGAAACATTATTTAATTACACTAGGTATTTAATTATACCGATTGTAACATAATTGATGAAACATCCCGTATTTCTTTTTTCATTTCTGGTTACTGGTAAAAATTGATTTTAAAAGATAATCACAGAGCAGATTCGTAGCTAGGGGAAAACTATATGTATATGTTGGTAATCGCAAAATGGATGCGTTTAAAACTAATCATAGTCGACTTTGTAATAAAAGGCATAAACTTGGCGCCACTTAGAATATCGTTAAGTAACTCCCTTCATTACAATGTTGACACGTCGTGTTACTTATTACATCTTCATCGTTAATTGAATGTTACTATGGTGTGTAACATGTAATTATCCTGACGCGCACTTAGAGGAATTCAAGGTATATTGAAAATACGACGCGATCGAGATGATTACATGACGAAGGTTATTACTGAAGCATGACTTACAGTTTACCGCTTGCACCATCTAAATTTACCCCTTGAGTACTTAATGAGAGGTTTTAGGGAACGTGTAACTAGAAAACATCGAGTTGGTACCTTCACGGGTAACGAACACGGTGTTATCAGTGTCAATTTAACAGGATCTTTAATTTCAAAGAAATTCGCGTTTGTGGTAGTTTACAAACTTCGTTCTCTAATTGAATAATAAATGAGCCGTTTAGAAGCCACATTGATCAACTCCATAAATTGAAAATAGAGAAAAATTACAATCGCTGACTAATATTTCGACTATGAACCTTCCTTGCAATCATAGTAATTAACTGATATGCCAACATCTTAATGATAATGATCCAGCAGAGGCACAAGTAATGACGTTGCACACAGAAGAAATGAGATTTCGTCTGACTCATTTATACAAACATTCGTCTTCTTTAAACGGTTACAAGATTTAATTGCTCAGATATAAGGTACCATTTTCATTTTTTGATATAAAACAGCCAATTTGACGTGAATTTCCATCTGCCATTCAGTTATCACACAGTGCAAATATATGCATTCAAAACAGAAAGGTCTTAAACTCTATATGTAACGATTCCATATACCATGCGAATACAAGCGTTAACGATTAACAAAGCTTTTATTTGCAATACGTAATGTTTGATTATCGATTACTAACCAAATAACATGTTAAACAACTAACCAATAGATAAGATATTATCGATGGTTATTGTTTTATAAAAATAATAATCTACAGTTCGTACAGTGACGAGCTTATGAATAGAGAAACGCTTAGTCTTAACTGCTAGTAAATTCAACTATGAGTTTTATTTATCCTTTTATTGTAAGGTGTATATACTGCATTACTGGTAGAAGAATGTTCAACAGAAACTTCTATCCTAAGTTTAGCAAATGTCTCTAAGAAGGAACCATAATTGTCCAAACAAATTTCCGGGGAACAGCATCCTTCATTTCACTTCCATATGTAAGCAAAAAAGGTAGAAGAAGACGAAGGTTCACGGACTCCAGAGGGTTTTCGCGTAATTCCATAACAAACGATTATCCGGGCAACCGAGTAATCCGTCTGGAAAATAAACGGCGGTCTCCCATAATGCGAAATTAAAATGTTTCAACCGTAGCCAGCAGGCACTGCAGCAATTTAAATAAACGGCACGTCGCGTCGTCTCGGCTGCAGGAGAATAAGGAAACGCTGGCATGTCTCGAATCGGTTCAGACGCGGTGTTTGTTTAAGCGACGCCAAGAAAAGAGCGGAGATTCATGGGATGCCGATGAACGACGGATTTCGTATCGAAAGCGCGGTCTACGCGCGATTAGATTCCAGCTCGCGTCTTCCCTCTCTCGTGCACCCTTTAATTACCAAGTATTGTGCGGCGCCGCGATCGTCAATGTCCTTTTGTTCAGCCAATGTTCTCTTATGCTTTGACATTCTCATAATGTCGATTGACAGTCGAAGGTCTGCACAATTGCGTGTCCCGAACAGTGCACGCGCGGAATATATGCTCCGATACCAATTCGTTTCAAATGTCACTGGGAGAACGACTGGCTCTGTTCGCCGATTTATCGAGAGTAATAACTAGATTGCGGATGTTTATGCACTTATACAAAACTTAAAAATACGAAAATGCATAGAATACATATAATATGCAAAAATATATAAAGTACGTAGCACAGGTTTTAGTAATTAACGTGTGAAACAAATCTCTGCTTAGATTCCACTTTTTAGTCGAGTTCATAAAAAAATAAATTTGCATAAACATTCGAGATCTAGTGATAAGTTAATTGGTGTGATTATATTGCTTTTTTGCGCAACAAGTTATTTCTGCTACTTGAATAAATCACGTTTTAAAATTTATTTTATTCAAAATTCTTCGCATAATTTTAAAAGACCAGAAAAAGGCTGTACACAAAAATACTCGTTTCTCCGTAAAAATATGTAAATAATTCTGTCCACTTCGTGACAAACCATTCATAATCCAGCTGACATTTGACCGTCATTAAAATACACTTCTTTAAAAAAAAGTACATTCGATGTAGTCATAAACGAATATATTAAATTCGCAGTCAACAAATTACAATTTCTCAAAACCAACGACGATCATCATCCGCAAATATCCAGATTTTTTCTTAACATGAAAAATCATCGAGCTCGTGGCTCCATCGAGACGAAATCAACACCACGTGGCAAAGTGTTCGACGCACTTCGTCACATTTCACTCCCTCTTCCATGTAAAACAGAGTGTCACGCGAGAAAACACTTGGCAGCCACAAAGCAACGACGAGCTATCGTTGCAGAAGTCTCGAAGCACTTCGGATCGCGACGAACACGACGCGGAGTGCTCGGCCTCGCAGTTAAGTAAAAGCGACACACGATACACGGCTAAACGAAGAGATACCCTGAATGGGTCAGACTATCCACAAGCGGAGAACCACGATGGATGCACGCGTAGAGGAAGGTGAGGCCAGGAAAAATACAATGAAGCGTGATCAGTGTGAACCATTTTGCTTGAGAAGCCGCGTGCACCGAGTATAAGGTGCTCTATCCTCTCGCGATCCTCGAGTCGCAGAACTGGTTTTACACGCGGTCGATTTCGATATATATAAGGACGCGAGATACAGACAGAGAGGAAGCCACGAGGTAACAAAGAGGGAAACATCAAGGATCTTCACATGAACGACGACGCTGCGATCCTCGCGATCCATTGATCCTCTATTTGTCTAATTAGAAGCACGAGTATTCTCTCAGCACTACGCAACGATGACAATCTTCCTTTTTTTTCTGCATATACTTATACCGGACTGCTATTTTTTTCGGTCGAGCCTTTGACGAACAACGACACAAATTAATTTGCTCGTTATTTGACGTCGAGGTCTAGTGTCGAGGATGATGTTTCACTTGTTTGTTCGATGAGAGCTCTAACGTGGAAATCACGGTGATAATGTCGGTTCCGCGAACACGCGATGCGTCTATTGGCGGTGTACAGCGATGTAAAGAAGTAGAAAATCACGCGTGGGAATTTAATTTTCTTGGTGACTCACGACCAATAACGTGCAATCATGATTGGCACTTATCGTTAGTTGTCGTAGAGTCATATTTTTTGTACGAATTACGGTTATGCTCTACGCTGCTTTCGGGTTAAGCTACGTACTTTATTAGGTTGTTTAGAAAATATGTTCATAGCAAAATTTAAGAAGGTTCGGGTTAGATATGCATTTTCAAAGAATTAGTATTTTATTGAATAATATATTAGTTTAGCATTGTTTCGTTGAAAAAAGGAAACCTGTTTTATGAACGAATTTTGATTATACTTCTCCTTCGTTATTTTCAGCATTTATGTAAAAAGAGTATTTGTACAACCATATCATTACGCGCCAGAGATTCATAATAAAAATACTACGAACCTTCCGAATAATCTAATATAAGAAAATTATCCATTTTGAAAGAAATCCTTCGGCCTTCTTTTTCAAAGCAATTAATTTTACTTTATCAGGATGACTCTCAGTTTCTCAGATTCTCGAAATACAGGAAGTCCTATCATGAAATACTTTCATTTCCTACTTCATGATAGAGATTTGAAGACATAGCTATCGCGGTATCATTATTTGTTCTATCAAAGGAAAACGGCCCACACTTTCCAGACTTCCTGTGACCCGAAAATCATGATGACAATGTTTTTCACGAGTATCTACATCATTTGGAGCCCGTCCGTTTCTTGGCTTCCTCTTTTGTTTAATTTCATGCACGACTGCCGACAGAAAGCTTTCATTCGCAGCGACAATAGCCCCTCGCTCTTTAATTGTCTATAATTGTTTTCAATTTCCTCCGAAGCCACTTCTGTGCACGACTGAGCAAACGACAAAGATATTCGACGAGCAATTCTATGATTTGTTATTTTGAATTTGATATATACCCGTGGAAATATTTCAACAATTAAAATGAAAATCCTTGATGAATGTATCGTATGTTTTATATTATTAGAATAGTTAGAATTATTAATAGAATATGAACATTTTATCACCACTGTGATCGAACACAGTTATCATAATTATAGGTATCAGTAATATTTGAAACAAATTCGAAAATGTACCAACATAATCCTAATAGCCGTGTCCCATTACAATGCTAGTGAAGTTTCAACAAGCTTTACATAATATACATAATATCGCATAATATACATAATATACATAATATACATAATATACATAATATACATAATATACGTAATATACATAATATAACCATCAAAGTTTCCTACAATAAATGTTTGAACACTTTCATGAATCACTCTATGTAATAAAGCATGTGATATTTTTTATTTAACATCATCTCTGAATGCTATTTTTATCACAACTCCTCGTTTACCTCCATCTATCGTTCCTATTATCTATTAGATCGTCTTCATTTCCTGAATCATTTAAATTAACCTTCAGTAAAAAGCAAATAAGATTTATTCCTTAAAAATACTATAATAGCGCATTTCTACCGAAGACAAATCGATAATTCAAAGCGGTTAGTCATATGTTTGTCTGCGTCCTCTTTCCCTATCCAACAGTTCCGTAGCGAAATGATAATTCCCAAGTAACTAATGGAGCAATTTGAGACTTTTCTCGCTCCGCGCGTAGCGAAAGTAAGAGGTCGTCGAGAATCATAACCGTGCCCTAAAGGGAGCGACATTTACGTGTCCCGCGAATCGTTGTTTCGATTTTGCAAGAGCCACGCGAGTTACATACGAGAGCTCGTCGAACGGAACTCGTTCGGCTATGTAATTCTACGTGAAAGTAGTAGACACGTCAGGCATAATTTTAAAGCGCGTGTTACCGCGCGAGCGCGCACGCGTTTCGTGAACGATGATGAAGTATCCTTTCCGCGTCCCGAAGTCGAACGTTCCGCAATGTCGAAATCAGTCGTGCGAATAAAAATTGTACCCGAACCCGTATATCCCAACCCTGCCTGGAAAACAAATATGATTCACGAGAAAGCGTAGCATGCTTTCAAAAGATAAAAGTCAAGCTACAGTTTTGCACGGTTATAATTCATCGAGAGCCACGCATAAGTAAACCATGCGTTTACAATGGTGCTGAGTATATCGAGCCGCGCTTTTTTCAGTGAAAGACGATGAACGAGATTGCTTAATAACTGTACTTCTATCTTACTTCTCTACTATTTGTAAACTTCATGTCACTGAATGTCTTAACGTGTCACAAAATTGACAGAGTCGACTTTACCTGTAAACTGTCGGCTATAAGTATTAGAACACCTGTTGGATTTAGTATAAATTTACTTAAAAAATAAAGCTGTCAATGTGGTTCGATAAAATAATAATATGTAAATGTAAAATAATAATAATTTATCAATCAGGTTGTAAATCATTTTAAAAAGTTTTATCGTACAGTATGTATTATTTAGATTCTTAAAATATACCTGAAAATTTCATCTACCAATCTTACGATAATAAACTGAAATTTCTCAATTTCGATAATAAGTCTGACTTATTAGTATTCCTTAATAAGAAGTACTATATTGGCGTAACTATTAATATCCATCACGTTGTTGGAAAACAAAAAGAATCAGCGACAACGACAAGTCAGTTCCAAACTCTTGTTGCTCAAACAGGCTCGTTAATTTTGCATCGTTTTAGTCATTGTTTCTTGCGTTCACGAACAGCTTAGCTTCCTACATAGTACCGGGCTTTATTAACAGCGAATACTTCTCAAATAATAAATTACTTCGTCCAACTGACGTGTATGTACATTCAGATGCACCGCGCGCCTTCTTCTTTGTCGATAAACCTATCAGTTGAACGAAGAATTTACAACATATTTAAACCTCATACCGCAAGTCGCTTGTTACTAGGGAAAAAAGGAAAAAGTATTGAAACTAAACGGTGCGTTGCCAGCCGTGGACTTAATGCCTCGCGAATATATGCATTAAAATATTGAAATATAAACGCGACGAAACGATAGTTCAATATTATATAATGTGCGTGCAATCGATTTGAAACTATTTATGTACACGTATATAGTACGTATACATATAATACGTATGTGTAACTGTTGGTTTTATATTTCTTACGTTCTCTCAAATAATACTTACTTAAATGTCTCGATGTTTAATGCAAATATAAGTAGCATACAATTCATTAAAATGTTACAAATGAATAAAATCTAAGATTTCAAATATTCTGTTTTTCACTAATCATCGCTCTACAAAAAAATATCTAGCCATGCAATTCTCTATAACATAAACAAACAACGAAAAAATTCCATCACTCCAATAACCATTTCTTCCTTCCTACCTATATCAAGTTCTTACTCGATGTTACACCCCATATTTTTATTTTTATTTTCCTCTGAACGTCAACGATTAAATGCATCTCGATGGAACATCGAGGTTTTTATCGTAGAAGAGAAAAAAACCCGTGCACGCAAAAGCATTATTCGGCGAGTATACGAACGTTCGATCCGATAATGTGGACGCATCGCTACCAACGCATCGCAAAAGGGGGAAGCACATTGATGTCAAGTGAATAAAGGCCGGGTTGCGCATAAATATTTCATACATCGTACTGCTAGATATACAGATGTCTGCGGTCATACGATAAACCATTGAAAGATAGACGGAGGAGAATGCGCTTTAACCGTTCTCTGCGTCAGTCATCGTCAGCGCTGTTCCATAAAAATTAACGGACGTCTCATTTTTGCGAGCGGTGCGTGCCGCGCAGGGAACACGGCATTGCATATAAAATGTCGATGTGATATCTTCTTCACTGAGTACAATCGACTGTGTAATAAATCATTTTTATGCAACGCCGAACGATAGGCAAGCCTTTCACCTCGATTTCTGCTAAACGATTCATTCGACCGTCTCACTGGGAATTTGAAAACCTTTTACACGCGATTAATTGTATTAAATTATCGGAAAACTTACAATTCGTTTTTAGATAAATAAAGAAAGACTAATTTCGATAAGGCATATTCAATAAAATCCGAGAAAATTTTGTATATTTTACTTTCAAACTATTTATAGTAAGTAATAAAAAGAATCGAAATAAAAATGTTTTTGTGTTTAGAATTTTTATATAAGTAATTACATTATTTCCTCGGCATTATCAAGTTCCATTTGACGGTACGTACTTCGTAACACGAAAGGAAGCAGAACCAAGCGGTAATCCCATTCAAAACCGAGATATGCGAACATAAATAACCAAAAATCCTTTACGTTCAATCTCAGTTATAATACAGGGACGTATTATCTGTGGAAGCAACCGGACTTAAGGATTAAAATCCAGATCCAGAATTTCCATTTAAATTTAATTTAAAGAATTCAATTTAAAATCCAGAATTTTTCATTTTTATTGCTAAATTATTCCTCCAGTGCCTCTGACTCAAAGTTTCGTAAAAATCTAGTCGAACTATCAATCCATACGAAGAAAACGATGAAAGCTATATTTTACAAATTTTATTGTCTGCAATTTTTTGTTACAGAACAATATTAGCCCACATCTTTATAAATTATCATCTAAATTCAACAATGTACTTGCCATTTGTAGAAACCTCCGAGTAAAGTCGCAAATATACAAGCAAAATTTGACGATAGAACTTGTTGATCAACCTAACTAATATCGTGTTTCATATAATATACTACAAGAGACATACAAGTGAAAGAGAGACGCGTGCGTGAGAAGAGGCGCAACACCGGAAATAGAGAGGAATGGTCACGGAAGGAGAAGAAGGCGTTTAACCGCTCCTGGCTCTGCGTCCGCTAGTCAGCGAAAACTTCAGCGCGATTTTACATTGCGTCATAAATGCAGGATGTAAATCATGACCGGTGATGCGGTCGATTCTGTAGAGGCGCGTAAAGCTTAGTAGAAATGACAGTCAGAACGCGGGAGGGAAGTAAGCTTAAAAGGGAGAAGACGAAACGCGTTGGCGACGCAAAACGTCGTAGTAATCGACTTGAAAGGGCTTCCTTCGCGGCGAGATTGATGCTTCCGTTCGAATCGAAGAGATCGTACCCAACGTAATTGTAAATTAGAGACTGTTGAACAAACTGCTGCTTCGTAAATTATATTATATAATAAAGCTGAGTGATTCTTATTTGAAAGGCTGGGCTGTCGATGATGATTTTTCGTGAGAAAAAGAATATTATATTATTGTGTTTCGTAAGTTATTGAGTTTGTAAGAGATGTCTTTTCAGTCAGAGTTTAGCATGGTATCGGTATTGGTATTACGATGTAAAAGGTTCTATGAATACAGCGTTTCCATTCGAATCGAGGAGGAATTGTACTGGTTGCGATTGTAAATCACATGATACTAGACAGCTTCTGTTTCTTGTGTACTTATTTGCTTCAACAGGTTTCATGGCTTTTTCAACGCGATGCATCAAAGCGTTGCTGAAAGCGTTGACGTGTTCCGAGAGGTTCTCCGAACGTAGTCAGCGTTTCCATTTAAATCGAAGAAAGTTCTATTGGCTACGATCATAAATCAGTGGATAGCAAATAGCTTCTTTCCTACAATACCTATTTATAACTATCGCGGTATACTTATTCGAAAATGACATTACTATTCTTCAGTCACTTAGAAACTAATTATTGACCAATGAACATTAACAATTTTTCTATCGAGGAAAGAAAAACATACTGAGTCGATATATTTATTCCACGTAAAAGACATCAAGAAACCATCCAAATGATCAAAATGTTCTAAACAATGTTTCCTTCGAATAGTTTTGGCATTATCAATTTATACTACACCTAGCTTTATCCAGCAATCAAGAATAAATACTCGATTGCTGCCGGGACATCGAATATACGTAATTGAATTCGAATCGAATTCAAACTAACCTACCACTCGTATACAGTCGATCAGTATGGCTGCTGAGTCGTTCACACATCGACCTCCCCTGCTCCAAACCTAATCGTCCCTACACTTCGTCAAGAAAAGAAACATTTAGCAATGTCTTGCATCGGAAGTTCCTTTCGATTATAGCCGCTGGTATGAGGATCGTGCTGTGTATCGTGAATCACGATGTAGTTTTTCGCGAAGACGCTGGACACGAATGCCAACCACGTATTTCCACGGAACCGCGGCAAAAACGAATCTCATCATTAAAAGCGCGATCTCCGATCATGAATACCAGCACGGCATGAGACTATAAACAACGGCTGCTATCTTCACCACAGTCACTCGAGATTATTTTACGTGAATTCCACGCGAGTACGTGATTACACGTACCTACAACTGTTTCCTTTTTATAGTTTTCTCCAGCATTTTCTTTTTATTCGATGAGTTACTGGTAGATTTCATTCTTTCGATCAATGCGATTCAAACCGATCTTATGAATGAAATCGTAAAGGAATATCAAAGGGACTGGACGCTGCGACTGCTCTCTCAAACGATTTGCCGAGTTTCGTTGTTTTACGAACTAGATCATGTACGAATTATAAAATATACGTATAACGAAAGTGGAGTAATCTCAAATAGAAGAAAAGTTAAATGAAAAGAATTTTTGCATTTGTAAATACTTCATGAAGAACGTACTGAAACTAAGGAGGAGACTGAGCGATTTTAAACATAGTTCCTTGCGGTAGGGTGTACAGAGGCTGCAGCGCGGAACAGAACATCGAAGGGGCGTAGTCTTTCCCAAACGACAAACAACACGTGTTGTCCACGTGATCTTTCATATGCACCGAAAGTTGCGTTGGGCTCTATCTAAATGTAAACTATTGAAAAAGTAAAATAGCTGACCAAAAATTTTAGTATTTTAGTATTTTTTTGTATTTTCGAAACTTTGTAAAATCATGATCGGCTAATAACGATCTGTGAATATATATGAACGACCCAATACGAGTTTCGCCAAACCATTGCATAAAGTAAACGAAAGAAAATTCAAATGCGTCTTTTTTTAGCGAGAAACGATAACAGACTCGTTTGCTTTCCAATTATTTCAATCTCCAGCGATCGATAACCGTTGGTGTGTTTCAAAAAAGAGAAAAATGTGGAGAAAAATCGAAGTCACAATCTTATCACAGACGAGACGAGAGTCCTCGGTACAAGTCTTACGACAAACACAAATATCTGTGTGACTCGACAGTCTGAAAACACACGCGCATTATGTTTATTCGGAGGTGATAAATGTCCGACCGCCATTCACAAGTCGGCAGACTGTCGATCACGCCGGAAACATCACGTAAGAACGATTTATGGTCGAAGAAATACTTTCGTGATCCCATCCACGGTAGCTCGCACGTGTTTCCCATAAGAATTCGATCGGTCGTGGCAATCGCTACCTATAATATGTAACTCTTTACAAAAAAGAATCCATCTTGTAGCTTGCTTTTCGTATAAACTCCAACGAAATGTAAACTTTGGCAAAATAGACAACATTTCTATTACGAAAATAAAGACACCATTTCACATAGGACCTAGAAATATCAGTAGTATAAATATCACTATCTATAAATTAAATTTCAAAGTAGTCTTCAAGAATTATTCTTCGTGTCCATACACTTCACCATTCCACTCAAACACTAAACATGTAGAAAAACCTGTCAAATTACTTATTTTATTCGTTAAATATTATATTCGCTCTGCAATTCCATGTATCTTACATTATTTATACAATTTTATCAGTTTGGTCGTATCTATTTTATTACTCCACATGACTGTCCATACTGTAAAGATACATAAATCCTTCATCTCTGATCTCTTATTTACCACGACTTTGCACTAGTCTTACGAAATATATTGAGAAGGTCGATTAAAATTTGCCTAATTTTGTCTTTGTTATTTCCTCACCTTCTTACTTAACCATCCATAGAACTTCCTCTAATTACGACTTCGATGCGGTGTCTTTGCAATACCATAATCGAGAACAATAGCATACGAACACATCGCATAGCAAGTGTTATGAAATCTTAAACACGGTCTATCGTTGATTAAAAGCGCGACACGTTCGCAAAATTTGCTCATCGGCATCGCGTGTGTTTTGACTCGCAGAAAATAGCTCGGTCCCCTGGCTCGGATGAAGTACCGGCTACGCGCCATTGTCGCGGCACTGGATTTTTTAGTTTCGCAATCATTCGCAGTTGACACGACGACAATTCGCTTTCTGTGCGACTATGTGAACCCCTTCTATGCGATAATACAAGGAATACAACACTGTTGGAATAGGAACGGCCGTACGTTACAACGATACCGGAACTCTTGTCGACATCAAGACCCTTTTGTCGACTCTGTATCTGGTTCGTTCGAAACGTTTGATAGATCGCGATAAATAGCGATAAATAGCGGTAGATGGCGGAAAGGGAGGTCAACAGGAGCACCGCGGTTTCAATCAACGAGCTTCCGTTTGACAACGTAAAAGGAATTTTATTTCGAATGGTAATGTTTCGATCATATATCGATTCTTGTCATTGATAATGCTGCAAATAAAAGAAATCAATTTTGTATCTATTGTAGAAGTAAATTTTATAGGTAAATCATTTTAGCGTTTCTAATTGTCTTAGTCCCACATCAAAGAATAGGTATTAATATTAAAATCAATTAATCTTACAGTATTAACGAATACAAATGTCGAGGTCTTATTTAATGTTAAACGTAGTATGTACATTCGTTTTACATTTATGACATAGTTAATTAAATCTAAATCATAAAATGATTATTCATCTTTATGCACGTAAATTTTTCGTGGTTGGAAAATGTAGGACCAGGGGTACATGTCACAGGCGGGCAACACAAGGGGTCACAATTGACGCGTGCAGATTTAATCGGCAAGGAATTCCAAGAGGATGATGATCCTCGATGATGTCATTGCGACATTGAACAGAATCGTAATCAGGATTTCGCCTTCGAGAATCGCGCATACTCGCCGAACGACTCGTCGGCAGATACCGATCGGCAGTTCGATAAATCGACCGATTACGAACCACTACTACCGTTTGTCGCTGCTGCGCACTACACAGCGACCAGCCAGCAACTCTCTTCGACTCGTTTAAAAGCTACACGCGGATGACTGCGTCGCAAACAACACGATCCTTTTTATTCCGTCGATACGAGCGGTTATTTTCCAATCTTTTTCAGGTTAACCCAATCAAGCGAAGTATCGATTGTTTTTTCTCGAAGCAGAATACGTTAAATTGTTGAAATGTAGTCTGCATAAACTTTGGTGAATTATGACAATCGATATAATGCACGTAAAATATTCGTCCAAAATATTTGCAAAATATTAGAACAATTAATGATGATAACTATTAACAAATAATATTTCTAAAGTATAAATATGAGGATTACCATGAGAATGTTGATAATAAAGAATTGTAAAAAAAGCTTAATGCTCGTTATTGTTAAAGAGAATATGTGATATTATGACCTATATTTCAAATAAATATCTTCAAGGCAACAAAACAAACGATGATTGTAATTTTTAACGCAAATTGAGTTCGTTTTAAAATCAATGATAATACGAGTCAATATGCATGAACTACCTAATTAATGAGGAAGCTTCGCATAAATTGAATATACCTCGTCGTACTTTCGTAATATAATGATACCGAACGACACAGTCATGCTTTGACAATGAAGAATAATTATACGACAGTAGTAAAATTAAAATTAGCTATTGTTCAAACAATAATGAGCAGCATTAGATAACCGAATGGACTCTTCTTAACAGTAGCAGCGACATTATTCCACAGATTCATTTGCATTGTGTTTACTTATTGCTTACTCATTGCTGACTTCTTTTAAAGTTATAATATCTAATACAAATAAAATACAATATAAACTGTTTTAAATAAAAGTTCTGATATTATTTTCTGATTCTAATTATTTTAATCTAATATTTTAAAGTAGTATTATTTTCTTTACATTAGTATTATTTTCATTACACTATTTCCTATAATATTATTATTATTTTGGAACATTAAAAGCCAGTAGAATATAAATATAATATTTGAATCTAATGTTTATGCAAAATTCTAATAATTAGTGGTCCCAAAAAATATTTATAAAAAAGAAGGAAACAGTCTCAAATGTTTACCTTTGTAAGGTTCATAAATGTGTTTTAAAGTAAACCCCGATTATTAGATATCTACATATAAAGAAAGTGAAGTAACCACTATAACGACAATCATAAATATCTGATTCGTAAAGATTTCCACTATCAATTTCAGATAGATCTCGAAAGAATACTCTGTTAACAGCTGTTCTTTGTTCCGGTTAATGAATAAATTATGTCACCTTGAATTTAGAACACCGATTTTATTGCTATAGTAATATTCATGTAACGCCAATGTCAGGTGATAACGGAGCCAGCGATAAGAGTAATACAGTGATGGTTATCTAGGATAACGATCTAAAATAGCATCTAACGTCAAACGTAAATAACGCTGAAATTGCAGTACAAGCATCCACGATGGATTTGTGGGAAATATTCTAAAACAAATGGTTTCACAATCTAGGTTAGGTCTGGGATAAGTCAATACGATTATCACCTCACTTTCGACACTCAACAGAACCAGGTTTGACAGCTCGATGCATATAGCGTACGTGAGTGTCGAATGATTTGATAAAATCATACCATAATAAATAAATATCATTTCCGTTTATATTTTTGCTAGTTGACATGAAAATAAACGACGCTCGACTGTTGTTTACATTTCGAAATCTGTCTACTGTTCGTAAGTATTGGAATCTTAGAGTATATATAAGTAGTATATTCTATAATATTAACCTTAGTCAAACATATGAGAAAAAGAAAATGATTTCTTGTATTGTTTTGAAAAAGTTCAGTTTTTATGATACATTTCTAGAGGATGCATATGTTAAATATACTAGAGTTACTAATTCATACAAGAAAAGAAATATGTACATATATTAGAATCACAAATGTTGGAATAATTATGAACAACAATGAATAATCAGAAATAATTAAGCACGCTACTTATACATAACACCATAGATAACCCTGAGGCAAACACATCAGTCAAAGCGATGAAAGTCAAAATGACGAAACATGTTTTTAACCTGGAATTTTCGTGCAGACAGCTTAGCCGCTCAGAATCACGACATCGTCGACAGGACAGCGTACATCCACGTGTTCGATCGCAAGGTTAAATCCACTTGTACAAACGCGGCGCAAGACACGCTACAATGTGCCACCCGCCGTGTTCTACGGCCACGAGAGAGATTACCACCAATAACCACGATTTTTCACTGAGAAAAACGCGTTAGGACCGTCCACGGTAACCAAACTTCACCGTATGTATCGCGCGAAATTCAAAATTCAGCCTGCGATGGCGCCCGTGTAGCACGTGGCGTTTGGCGTCGTTACACTTTTCAAACTCGCGTCTGCCGTTCGTTTCGTGCGGCGTTTCCTCGTTCACGCATGTTTCAAACTCTGATCCTTTCTACGACAAGTGCCCCGCAACGAGGAATGAGGACCGCCAATAAGGTCGTAATTACTGTCACACACTACTGAATATTGATATCCTTGGACAAGCTGCTCAAAAATCTATTCTCCCTAGAAGATTTTCTAGATGATTTCTTACAGCGATACGAGACTGCCACCGAATCGATAATCCTCTGGAGACACGTCCTTGTGTGAGTATACGTTAATCCAATTTAATCCAAACAAGTCGCACGTTGCACCGAAATTAACGCGCTCGGAACAGAACGAAACGAAACGGAACGTTGAGCGCGCACCACGAAAAACTACTACAAGAGAACCGTCTGGCACGACCGCCGCGGCGACACTGAGAAACGACGACGACGTTCAGCACTGCTTGCTGCTCGCTCGGCACGCTACTACTACGCGGCAGGCGGCAAGCCGACCATACGAGCACTCTACCCCTCTTTCTTTCTCTCTCTTTCACTCCCCTGCAGCGTTCCTCTTTTACACGCGGTTTCTCCGTCCCTTTTCCACCGTTCCTCTTCTTTTCTACCGCTACTCTTTCCGCTCGTTCCTCTTTTTTCCCGTACTTTTCTTAGTTCCCCCTCTCACCTTTCCAATCTAGGTATTTGTTACTTTCCACTGTTTTTACCGTTTCCTCTCTTCTTTCTCTAATCTCTCTTTGTATCAACGGTTCTTGCTCGTTTCCTTCCGCCACTTTTCTTCTTCTCGTACCTTCGTGTTTTCTATGCATCTTCTTCTGACTCTCTGTGCCTCTGTATAATCTTCTCCCCTCGTTCCCTCGTTTTTTCCCTTCGCACTTTTTCGCTCGCTCACGCTGCCTATCTCTCTCCCACGCTCCCTTATCTCCGTCCTTATCCGCTTGTCTCTCGTTCCGTTCTGTCCTGGTCGCCACGACCCCCTCTCTGTCGTCTCTCTCTCTTTCTTGCACTCGCGCGCTACCTGGAAGAGACGAGGAGCTGTCAAAGCAACGACCAACCGCCGACTCGGGCGGGAACTCGTCAATGTGATACGTATATGCGTCCCTTGCTGCAACTCTCGCGCGGTTCTTTTGCCGTGTACGCATAAGTACATGCGTGAACGCGTACGTTATCAAGGTATTAGTGTACGTTACTCCCAGACGTGGGTGTTCATCGATGAAAGAAGTTCCGCAGATTTTCGACATGTACCATGATGTTTTATATGTCTGAGTTTCTTCTGGTGACGAAGTATGCAGTTCGTTCTTTTAACTTGAATCGGGTGTATACTTAACCTCTCAAGTATTTGGAGTCCTAACGCTGGAATGCATCGAGGTTGACGAACCTCCAATTGCGCTCTATCCGGCTGCTGTTGAAATTTTTTCGTCGCATCTGGAAGTAAGCAAGCTAATTAATTCAGATGAGAAAATTTATTTTATGATATAGATTGTAGATTCAGATGCTTGTTCATGTTAATTGTACAGTGCAATCCTGTTTGGCTGAACCTGTGTAGGATAAATGCTGTATACATATTGTAAATTAATGCACATGATGCGCCTCGGTTAAAATATTAAGTTATCGAGAAAACAAATTTAGTTTGCCTTAACCCTTCATTTACTTCAAATCTGGTTATGCCCCGAATAATGTAGTTATACAGCTTCTAAATCGCCATGTAGTAATTAATTGTTGAAATATATCGTAATTGTTGAAATATATTACATTGACATGTTATATTCACCTGTGTAGATGTGTTCGACGGTAAATAAAAGTAGTCTACAAATGCTGAATTCGGTAAGTGATTAAAAATTTGACTAAATTTCATTGAACATATTAAAAAAAATATTCGGTTGCCACCCGTTCGACGAATTTACATTTCGTTACGTTAATTATATCATGTTCAACAAAGAGTCATGTACTTCCGAACTGTTATAATTAATTGTGATAACATTTACTAGACAGATTAAATAGTGCTTCCTGAAATTACCCCTAAAACCTTTAAACTATAGTATAAATATATCCTAGAGAAGTTCAGTTAATTAGTGTTCCCCAATTATGAGTCAGTACTGCCTATAAATTTTTGTTCAAATAATAAAAATTTTTTATATAGGTGGATACAATCAAGAAAAGCCCATTTTATGAAAGGTTTGTTCAAATAAGTGCTTCAGCATTTATACTATTTATTATATTATACTATATACTCAGGTAAATCAAGTTCTATTGTATTTACACAGAAATTTACTCACGTTTCGCACATTTTACGAACTTCAAAGTAACGTTAGGGTATCATACTTTGAAATATATGAATCAAGCTCAGATCGCGTAGTAACTTAATAAACAGTTAAGCGGCTATTGAAGTGGCCCCTCTCGTATTTTCATGATAGGTTGAAATACCTTAAACGCGACCAGTACTTCCTGACACCGCACATCGCACAGCCGCGGAAAATTTATCGTATCGCGGTCGATCGGCGGAATGCAAGGATGTTGGTGGCACTGTTGCGATAGAATGTTTCGTCCTCGAAACGTACAAGCCCCTGTCCTTGGAACCGAGAATCCTGGGACATTAATTTCGTCGTGGATGTATCATACCGGGGAACACTCGTCTTCTCTCCGCTCTCAGCTGTTTCCTACGTTCTCCGTATACCGTCTCTGTATACACGTATGCAACGTCGTTTCCCTATCTCGAGTGAATAGACTACGGCACGATGTGTCGCCTCACGGTCTACCACTCGAACGGGTTCCCGCCTTGCACTCCACAATGTTTCGTAGGCGAAACATGGGGTCACGGGACTCGAGTAACTTCGCTTTAAACCTGTGTTGGTGCTAATAGCCTGTATTCACGTTAACTCGAGCGATTTCGACTTAACAGGCCAATGAACCGATGTTAGAATACATTTTCTAAATTAGTGTGCGTTATTGTCTATGGGCGTTGATTGAGCTTTGTCTGGTACTATTTGACGCGTTGGTCGATCTTTGTGTGCAAAACATGATTGTTACTTGTTTGAAAGGGTTATTCTTTTTCTCGATTATCGGAGAAAGTTTAAAAATACAATCGGGAATGGATCGGGAACTATTGCTCATTCACTTTAACGAAGTGTCGGATGTAGGTAGAATGGAGCAATATTCGATTTCTGTTCAACAATTTACATGTATACCCTGGCCCGTGAAAAGCATTCGAATGCTTATCATAGGAAACTTTTATGTTTGTATTGTGTGTGTTATATAAACCATGTTGAAATTTCGCTGGTACTATAATGAGACACGACTGTCATGATTATAATATTAATAAAATTGGAAAGCAATGTATGTCTTGTAATTTGTAAATATACATATGTATTTTCAGATTTATTGTCGAATACTTTCGTGAAACTATATACGAATTCTTTAATTTATTCATGTTTTTTTTTGTTTCCAATTATATTAAAATTAGTGTAGATACGTTATATGACTATCCTTTGAGATGTTTTGAAATATTTCACGGAATATCCATCAAGGATGAGATTAGCAGGAGTAATCAGCATCATAGAGTTTCATTTTTAGAAATTAATGGCACGCGTTATTTGCGGGTGGTCCTAGCGCCACTTGATGGTCATGAAAACCACGGAGATTTTGGTCCATTTCAAGGACCCTCAAGGCGGTCGGCGCGTTAAGAAGAACGCGAAGAAAGAGGGAATAAGCGACACCCGAACTCTACGAACTATACGAAGCAACGACGGTATGGTTCGTCCAAGTCAAAGGAATGATGGGCACACCCACGCAACATACGTGTTAGTAGACAGATATGGATATAATAAAAAGATAGCGTTTGTAGTATTCATGGGAAAGTTGAGATGTGTAATATTCGCGAGACGATTCCGACGACGTGAATCTCTTCGTGGAATTTTGTTTTGCTTTATGTAAGACCTGGTCTAAAACGTTTCTCGCATGAACAATTCGTGTTTTTACTCTTTTCACTAAATTTTTGTATGTTCTTCAACGTGTTGAATATGTATTTCAATGTTCATTGTAATTTGTAATACATCGTATGTACTTCATGTTACAATGTAAATCGCTGGTTATAATATTTCCAACATTTATCTGGGGTACTGATCATTTTCTTTTATTAAGTTATACAATCCTTCGTTACATCAAATTTTTGGAACTTCCCTTAATAAAAAAAAGTCGCTAAAGAAATTTTATTCGCGCTAAGCATATACATAATAATTTAGTCTCATTGCTCTACAGTCTGACTTATCAATGTTCTACATAATATTCGAATCAGTAGAATCCAGTTAAATTATCTAAAAATTATTTATTATCCAAAAGATATTAAAGCTTTAATATAGGCTGAATTAAAACCAGCGGACATATAACTTTCGCGTGTAACGTGTAATACGTAATAAAATTTATTACGCATTTGAGTCTCGCGAAAAGCAGTTGGCTGTCACCATTCTGAACTAGATGAAGTAATAACGGGGGCAATTCGCACGACATGCAACGAAGAGACCGTTGCGTTGCACAATACCGAATGAGACTTTAGCAAAAAAGGATCGCACGAGGATATCGAGTGACCATCTTCCCAGCACTTGAATCTTTTCAGCTACATGTACTGTACGCCATGAAATTGCGAAACGAACGACAAAACGATGAAGCTTTATAGCGTGATGTTTTATAACGATTTCTTTGGTCTGCATGAACCGCGGAGGATCGCGTGACGAACTCAAAGCAAACGAGCGCGGCGGTTTCTTTTGCAGCCCGGAGTCGTATGGTTTAATTTTAATTCGCTGAGGGGTGATATCATGAACGCCCGCATGCCTTTCCATTAATCTCAATTACGGGGCAATTAAAAGCAGTTAACGAAAGTGGGGTCGTGAACCGGTGATTGTGTGTGCCCACCTTCTGCAACCGGTCCCTTCGCCTCCTTTTATTCTCTCCGAACCCGACCGACTGATGACACACTGCTAGGCAAGTCACTGACACGATTTATTGAGTATTAACTATTTTATTGCTGTGTACCACGCCGCTTGCTCAGCGTTCATGCTGACTGTTGTAGGTCGTGGGAAGCGTATTTTGAATTTCCACTTTGAAATCCTTCTTTGGATATATTGATAAAACGTGAAGAATTAGTGATTAGTACTTATTAAACTTGAAACTTTCTTCTTATTCAAATAATATTACGTAATCACGTAATTTCTAAACATAATTTTTTACTTAATTTATTGTATCTAATCCTTATAGGTAAATTTTATTGTTTATGTCCAACTCTACTTAGCTCACTGAATTCTGTTCTTGAAAGATCTAAAAAGATCTTGAAATACTTATGAATTATATTACGTCTTCGTTATATTATACGATTACTCGTTAAGTTAAGTAAATTGTTTGAAATAGTTAATTATTTGAAATAACTAAATAAACTGCTTTAAAAAGAATTCAATCAATCATTACCTGTCTGTGAAAGGTTAATATCAAAGCAGTAAGGAACAACGATTATTATGAATAAGAGCATTTGATTGAAGAAAAGCACTGCTACAGCAAAAGAGAATCCATGATACAATATTACGTTCCTTTAATTGTTCAAAGTCCTTCCGACTTTATGATTTTTTTACGCAATGGATTCTCCAGTTCAACACTTCGACTCTTTTATAAAACTATAAATAATCGAATTGTCGAATATCACAAAAAGAAACAATATTAATGACAAATATCACGAGCAACGGGGGAGAAACATTGCTCGTTTCGCGATTGTGGAAAGTGTCGGATGAAAATGCGGGCGTTAAATCAGGGACTGACACAAACTTAACTCGTCGCTCCCTATCTCTCTGACATTCTTTTCACTGACTTGAGATTCAGCAAACAATGGAAACCAGCATCCGGAGGAGCCAAGTGTGAAGATAATGCGACGGGGAACGAAGTTCTATGTGCCGATTGTTCGAGGTGACCGGAAAGTTTTAATACCGATCCTCCCTGAATAGTTGCAATTAATTATCGCTTATCGTTGCATTATACCTAAACATAGAGCACGATTAAATAATGTTAATAATTTCCCAATATAGAAGAAACGTAAAAAAACGTTGCAATGGTATTTTAAATAGTTTCTGAACTATCATGGAAGCTCGCAAATTATCACGAACTGGCTGTGAATTAAATAGAAAAATAGCAGTGAAGTTACTTATCGATTCATCTAGATTAATATCGCGCTATGAGTGGATTCTAATAGGGCAGAAGGAGAGGAAGAACGGTTCGTTGGGCGGCTACATAATCGTTTGCTACGTTTCCGACGTTAAGCCAAACTGAACAAGCCTCGGCGAAGGGACACCTTAAAAGGGTCCATAGATTCAAAGTCACTCCAGGGGGTTCTTTCTCTTTTTACCGGAAGATTGTATCTCCGTGTCTGCTTCTACCTACTATCTGGTTTGCACCATCACCACAACCACGAAAACGAATCTTTGCCGAACGTGACCTTACAAACTGTCATGTAGCCTCGCTTTTGTGAGTCGGTGGCCATTAAATTTTTCATTTCGCAGGGTCCTCGATAAACAGTTCTGCTGAATATAAGGACGCCTCTTGCTGCTACTATCGAATCCCTTGACAGCTGAAAGTGACCATTTTCCATGGGCACCTACGTTCAGTTTCTTTGCGTTTCGTGCAGATATCTTCGTTTCGTTTTGATGTCCTTATTTAAAAGGACCAGTTTTGGTTTCTTGAAGAACGCTTGTCCGAAGTTGAAGTAAAAAGAATGAAAGTTAAACGAAGATACGGTAAAATAGGGATAAAAGAAAAAGAGCTCTCTTAATCTTCGAATGACGAAGACTGGTTCAATTCTGACTTGTTCAGAAAGCTCGGTGAAGTTGACCAATTTAGTTTTTGTGATATTCCTCATATGAGAGAAATTGATTGATGGGTTTTAAAACAAAACGTAGTTATTTGTTAATGACTAAATTAATTATCATCGCAGTGAGAAATTTGTGGTGAGAAATCAAAGTTACGAGAATGTTTCCTTCCTGATGACGGGTGGAGTCTTTGTCTATAATAGGAAATCAGCGTGAAAAGTACAAAGTGTAGTTCTTTGTTTATGACACATTTCCTCACGTCTAGTTATCGAATTGTCTTGATAAACCAATTATGTATACGTGATTTCTGTAGAAAAGCTTCCGATAACCGCGGCACATCTGCAGTTTATTCGATTGTTTTACACTTGTATCTAACAAGGGTTTCATTGTTAAATATTTACATGTATTCGGATATTTCTCTCGCTGTTGTAATCGATATATTACATTATAAACATACATATAATATACATATAATGTAAGTCTAATAACGTGAATCAGATTCAAGTAAATGAAATTATTTAAAGGGAACCGAGAGAAATTCACCATTTAAATAACGCCACGAATCGCTGCTTTTTCGATTACTGGCGACCTCGTAAACTACGTACCCCGATAAGGATCGAATTGTTATTCACACAGAATCAACCAACCTAAGCTCGATGTCACCTGATACCCTTTTTTAATGATTTTCACACGGTTTATCCTGATGACATCAATGGATCCTTGTGTCTTTAACACATGAGTTCTTCAACCGACAATTTTTCCACTGTTCTGTACGAAATGATGGGTTATTCTTTAAACAAATTATAAATTAACAAAAGTTCCATTCTGGGAAGAACATGCTTCAAGGTTTAAATTACAATTGTATCGAAACCAGAAACCTTCGATTTTATTCAATAGAAATATTTTTCCCTTCTTGAAGTACCTTCACCCCTTTAGGATGTGGCATCGAATTTCTACGATGCGAGTAAATTGTAAAATGGCGGGTGTTCCGTAGGAATTGGTTTTCTATAAAAAGTTCTTCATTGTTGATGTAATACGTGTGATCGATGCCCTCGTTTCGCCCTTTACTTCAAACCGGAGGATCGAGTGTCCAACCGGTTCATTTGTAAAACGATTCCTTTTACATCACATTTTTTACCAACCACCACTGTATTATATCGATCCATATCAGAGCATAGTCGAATTTATTACAATAAATTAATGAGCTAATAGATATTGTAAATGGTTAGGAAGTAGAAATAGTCGCCGGAGTGACAGAGGGAAGCGTTCGTTTAGATAACTGTTATCTAATCGTAATGATAGAATATTCAATTACACAGTATATACATAATAAACATACCAACTGCATAAAATAATAATAATCAATATAGGCTGCGAAGAAACATGAAAAAATGCAAAGAAAAGAGATAGGAACAAGTATTCTATTTTGACTTATAATTACAATCAATAAGTTTAATTCAATATAATCGTAAATTAATCTAAAATTCAATTTCGAAAACTATTGTGATATTTTTGGGAAACGAATGAGAATTTATTGGAAGTAAATTCTAAATATAAAAGTTTTGTAATTGCTCAGCTGTATGTTGAATATTACAGAGTATTATGCAGACTGCGAACGTCGCAACACATTACGGTTATCACTGGTATTTTATCAGCATAAACAAAACCTGTATGTGTTACAATCCAGCGTACGGCGGTTCAGCTTATTTTCAGACGATAATTGATAATAACGTAGGCTGACGTCGGCAGGGGAACAGTCGACGACCCGTTAAACCTTGAAATAAAAGTTGATGTAATAATGTAATTCGCGAAAAATATTTGTTTTCTTCGGATTATTTACTTTGTCATAATTGAGGATCAGGAACAACTAACTCGTATAACTGTACAATTACGAACTTCGTTAGTTCTCTTCGAAAGACACCAACCCAATAAAAGTTCGTGGACAGCATAGCTTCCAGATTTATTTGGTCGTAAAATATCGACAGTAAATATATATGTTACTTTACAAACACGTTTTATAGATATGTTAATTAAAATCCGTGGATTGTGTCCAAAGTGGATATCTCAGTCAATTACGTTTGGTTTAGAACGTTCTAACAGTTTTGATATAATAAAATATACATAGACTGCACAAACTTGACTCATCTTACTGTACACTGTTTTATAATTTACTAAAACTATTCATTACTCTTCGGTAGTGCTATATAAACTTCTAAATAATCATTACATATGTAAGTTAATCTCCTTTGTTTTATCCCTCTCTATTTGTGGCCCTCAAAGTGCAAAAGCAATTAGGAAAACTGCGAAAGCAACAATATTTCCTTTTCTAAATAGTTGAATAATTAATAATTCGCTGTTTCGAATTTTCTATTTCAAACCGACTTCTTGGAAAGCTCGGTTTTCTTTATCGTTACTTGTTTAACAAATTATCTATATCATAAAATACGTCATCACTTTCAATATTCACGTAATCAATCATCTTCTTATATTAAAAGATAGAAGTTCCATATTCCCTTAACATATTAAAAAGTCACCGTTTCCGCAATAACTCGCAAAAGATTTAGTCTAGTTTTCGAACCATTACCTCGAAAAACAATTTCCAAAATTGAATAGAATAAGATATTCCCAAAAAACACTAGGGAGGCTGCGATGTACCTGATCGCGTTGGAGCTGGCGCGTCGAAGCGCAAGCTAAGAGGCCTGCCACGGGACTGGAAACAAGATTACGCGAACGGAAACCAGGCGTGTGTATCACGACAGTGACTATGCAAATCGATGACACACGTCAGTAGTTCTCTGTTAAATAAAAACGGCGCGGGACGAGGCGTGGTGAACGTAGCTGGCATGCAGATGCCCGGATAGAATTCGCTGGTAGAAAACGGAGACCCTCAAGGCTACCTAGTTTTGCCAGCTGCGCTTCTATCCGCACGGCCGCGCGCTTGCGTGTGCACGCGACACAGGGGGACGTGGCGGCGACCACGCCGCAATAAGAACGTGCATAAACGTTGCGCAGGTATGCGGACGTGTGCATAAGCAAAGGAGCCTATCTATGAAGGGGAGACGTTAACTACCGCACGGAAAACATCGTTAAACCGGTTCGATACCATCGAGAGGAACATTTTCTCGAATGGAAATCACCGTTCGTTCCGCCGCCGGCGCGCGTTATGAGGAAAACGGCAATGGCGCGAAAGAACCGCGAACCAACGCAAACAGCTGGTACCACGGTGTAACTGAGACACACAGGTAACCAAGAGACATAGAAGAGGCTCTAGTGATGAGAGAAGTTTCACGGAATTGGTGGTTCGTTGGTGAGTAGAGACGTGTAAATAATAGCTTGAAATACCTGCTTAGTCGTGCGCAATAATTTACTAACAAATAATATTAGTGAATTGACATGTCACAAGACGCGGGTTATAGATTTCCCATTAATAAATAATTATGCTTATCGGTGAATATAGACGTTTAAATAGTAGTTGAAAGTGCCTGTAGAATATAATTTATCGACTAGTAGTATTAGCGAATTGAGAACCTTCAAGTTATAGGTTATAAATCTCTCTTTCGAAATTATACAGTTTTATATCTGATAAAATGTTTTACCACTTGTAAAATTTTACTAACAGCACTTACTTTAATTTAAATTAAACTTTAAATTTATTTTTAATTTTTAATTTTTAATTTTTAATTTAAATTTACTTCAATAAAGTAAGAGAAACGTGATGAGACGAAAAATTGAAGTAAGACAAAGTTCTTCAATGGTAAATGGTGAATTTTATCCTGGATTATTAGATGACTATCAAAGATGTACTATTTTGATGAGGAAATATGTATGTATATGGAATACAACGAAAATTGATAGGAAAATAGCTAATGGATTCCATACAAAAGTGAAATTGGAAGTTAACCCTCATGAAATTCAAATGATATTATTTATATCCAAAATAGTACCTGCTATAATCCTGTCCAAAAACAATATACGTCAGATTTACATAAAAAAATTGAACACCGTGTTTAAATCTTTGAAACGCCATCACCTAGAAAGAATTCGTTTGATCCATGTTACAACCGTCATGAAATCGTACAACTTATGCTTGGTCCATTTACTACATATAATATCGACATAAATCACTTTGGAATGCGTTATTCTGCGTATAACTTTTATGAAAGATGAACGTAAATAGAATGGCTGCGGACTGGGTTCTCTTCTGAAAGAATCGTCGAAACGTGTGTAGCCGTGCAATCGTGCTGAAATCGTACAGAAATTTCCAAGGAAACCAAAAGGAGAAGTTTACAGAACTTCCAGAAATAGAAGTGGCACGATAGCCAACGGGAAAAGGGATGCAGGAAAGCTAAAGTACATTTTCCCTCGTCAAGCTGTCGAGACTGAATAAGGAGTTCCACGAAACGGAGCGATAAAGCATTTACGTCTCTTCCCCGATCGTCGTCCAGCCTATCCTCCACCCACTTCGAAATGGGTTAACGAGTTGCCTCGGCTACCTTCGTCTGTATACGTAGCCCGTAAAGACTCCCTTTTATGCACGGACTGAAAATATTTCGGCAATGGCACGCTCGACACGATAAAACCGCGAACGACAAAATCGCATGTTTTTCCTCCCTCTCATCTTCTCCTTCTCTTTCTCCTTCTGGACAGAATTCCGTTTACGATGCATCTTCATCCCTCTTTTCTTGCTTCAACGGCGGCGACACTTCTCGAGCATCAGCCGAAAAATAAAAGGGGAATAAAGTTCCGACCGGCTCTTTTTCTTCATTAAAGAGACGCGTCCGGTGAATCGGGAATGAAATACGACGTATTTAATCCGTATGATTAGTTTTCGGGGGATTCTCGAACCGTTCGTTGACAGGACCGAAATTTACTCGGTGGTAAAAACCAAGATTACGCCAGAGGTATTTGTGTGTCATGGAGTATAAAATTTTAGTGTGTAATTCTCTTTGGAAGTTATGCGGTTGATTATAAATAATTTACGCTCGAGAAATAGTACCAGTATAACATACATGTAAAAATATTGTGTTATAGTATGTTGATTAGGCAACAAAATAATGAGCTTGTTTTTCACATAATAACGCGTGTCAGTTTATACATTTCCTGTGTATATTGTACATATTTTAAACTTTAAAAGGATTGATTTCATAAAAGAATAAAAATACAAAAAGGAGAAGAATCTTATACAGATTTATGTGGATTATAACGCAGACGCAGAAAGTTTTCAGCAATGGATACAAAGGTATTGTATAATATAAGTCGCTCGTCTGCCACCCACATGCGAGTCTAGTTGTGAGGACGCGTAGTAGACGCCCATTTCATTCTATCTCCACAGGACAACGAATACTCACCTTTATGTTCTTTAGCCTTTCTTTATCTTTTGGCCTGTGTTTAGAGGTGCGCCGTTGTCTGGCCGGTGCATGTCACAGTTTTTCATGCGAGCGTCTTCGAGCGCCGCCAGCCGCCAGGACTGTCTTCAGCGAGTCTGAGAAGATAGCGATCGCCGACGAGTGGCCTAACTTCGTCAGGAATCCGTCGTTAGGAATCCCAAGTTCAGATAGCGTGAAGTACGCAAGGAAATATTGGGTGTTGAACAACTAAGGCGAAAATGGTATACAAGTCGTAATCCCACTTCAAGTGAGAGGTAGAAATTGTGTTAGGTTATAAGTCCATATTTTTTAAATAGCACAGTAATAACGAGGTATATTTAATTGCTTTACAAAAATGCAAATTTTTATTGTTTATAAAAAGTGAACATATTGATCGAAAATTTTAAATGGTGTAGATATAGTGAATTTAATTACATAGATGGTACTATAATTATTATTTGCTTGTAGCAACACAGTGTCATGTTCCTTTATACAGAGGTTTCGAACACGCTACACATAATGTACTTGCCCTTTTTAAACCTCCTTCAACATCCAAAATTACCCATCTAAAATTATCACAGCACAAGGAAATCCACTTTCTCCAACCGTAACAAACGTCGCCGTAGCATTTCTAGGAACCAAAACTTACAAAGGAGGATAGTCCAAACAGGCAATTCTTATCCCTTCTCAACCACCTAAAAATCGAACCTAGGATAATAGACGAATTATCAGCCAAAGCCTCCTTTGATCTTTGGTCCTCGACGATTATTTAGCAACGACCGTCTTCCATTCTCACAAAGAAATCTCTCGGTCGATGAAACAACCTTTACAACATTTACCTGCCCCCCCCCCGCCCTCCACAGAAAAAGATTTGATACACTCCCTATTAATGGCTTACTTATGAAGATTTGAGAAAAAAATAAGAATATTATTCATACAAAATTCGATTTCGTAATAAATTTTCGACGAAATAAAAAATAAACAGAACTCAATTTCTAACTCGTAACTCGCGAATAGAAGGTTAACAATAGCAATACTTCAAAAAATAATTCAGTCTTACCATATTTTGTAACAAAGCAACTCTTAATAATAACATCTCGAAAGATAATTCACGCTTATAGTATTTTGTAACAAAGCAACCCTTAGTAAGCCGAAAAATAATGCAGACGTACTATTTTCTAACAAAGCAGCCCCTTTACTCTCTTATCCGCCTTCTCCAACGAACCTTTCCCAGGGACGTAAAAGGAGGGAAAAACACGGAGCTCGAAAGGGCACGTCCTTGGGTCGGGACGGTGCATCGTCGTGCATTTTAATACCGTTTTGTTGTCGGGTGTCCGTGGCACGGTGCGTCACACCGAGTCACACCCTAACGTTCGGTCTACAGCTTCTTAAAGAAGCGCGCGACCATCTCGGCGCGTACGAATTATTTATTGACGCGACGGCCGATAAATTATTTCCGGCATAATATACGCCATCGCGTACCGCGGCGTGGACAATTTCTGCGTGACAAAGTGTCGTGGCTGCCACATTCACCGCACGTCGCCGATCCTAGCATTGTTCGTGGACCGCGAGCCGTCAGCCTGTCGACGAGATTTCGTTCTATTGTCTCGCGGTCTGGAATTAATAAAGCTGGCTGAAAAACAGACTGGCGATCGCGATAAATCGCCAAGCGGTTAGCGTAGAACGCGCGGGTTTTCCATTCAACGAACAGTTGCTTCCAACCGTCGAGCTGTTCTCGCGGTTACTCACCAGAGAATTGTGGGCTACCCGCGTGATTTAAGATTTACTTGGAAAACGTGTTTCTCATTTCGTGATATTGTTGTGCTTTTATAATGGTTATGAAATTCGAGGGTGAGAATGACAGATTTATGGACTGCGATTTTATGATGAGTTGAGTTATCAAAAAGTTTTTGATTCATTGCTTGCAGTTTGATGCTTATTGTGGGTATAAAGGATTTCATGTAAACACAGATTTGATTGAGATATATATGAATGATTAATTTTAGTTGCATTTGTTACGGAAATTCTACGAAATGTCCAAATCGGACAAATTGTGAATGTAAACAACTAAATAAAAAAAAAATTTGTTACGGATATTGGTTTGTATGATCGTACTACTACAATTGTTTCTAAGGTGTTCTATATATTTTAGTATTATTGATAAAGGGATTATTGATTTAAGCTGTTTGGTTTCAGCTAAAAGCCGGCGTCAAAAATCTGCTTGTTGATAACTTTTCCATTAAGGATCTCTATTTCAGTTAGTCTTTCTTCGATATCTATCCCTGTACCTATCTCTGTGTCCTGTCCAACAGCTGGTATAATATTTAAGGAAACCTACTCCAAAAAACGTAGAGTAAAATAAAAGGGAGAGATCACATTTCAAGAATATATCGTTACGTCTGACTGGAAAAAGTATACTTGCAATAGTTATCTACACCATTTTTCAAATAAACTGCCGATATAACTTTTCTGGCGCCTCTTTCTTTACAAATTTCCCTACTAGAAGATTTCTATCAAATTCTAATTTAATTTTTATTTCAAACATATCATTATTCTACTACTAGATAAAAATATTGGTTACCTTCAGAAAAGGAAACTAATAAAAGCTGTCAATCTAGTTCAGAAAGTTTCATTAGCAGCAAACATGAGTTGTTGAAAGCAACCATCGTACTTCAGCTGCACTATACAGCTCAATAAAACCAGCCTGTTTCCTTTATTGGAATAATAATGCGATTAATGTTTCAACACTTACCACAAACGGCTTTAACGAGCTGATTTGCTTAATGGAATTTGTGTGATAAATAAATCATGGTTTTCAAATACCATGTACGATTGTTTCGAAAAGCTGAAAGGGGCATGGTCCTCTGGTCAGAAAATCGACGTGTATGTGAGTTCTAATAAAGAGGCCATTGTATGGCGCGCACGTGGGGTTGGTCAAGAAGGTCAATTTTCAAGGGTTGGTCCTCGAGGTCAAGAGAGGGTTGGCTGGTAAGCGGATCCCTCCACGCCAAAGGGATCATTATAATATGATAAAACGAACGGCTAAGGTATTACTCGCTCGTAAACATAGTATCGCGAAGCTGTAAAACGTCCAATGGACTAAATATATAGGGTCCTTTTCTTGGCGCGAAGAACTCCAGCCTTGTTTCTTGCATTATACGTATGCCGCTCAGTGTACAAAACAGTATTTGTCTCGGATATGATACCGTTGGTTATCATAAAGAAATTTTGCCTCTACTTGGAGGATAGATATCGAGTTTCCTTCGTTCTACAAGTATAACTTACTAGTTGTATATTTATTTGTAGATATATATATATATATATATATATGATGTTAGGGAAGATCTAGGAGCTTAAGGGTTTATATTAGGTATTGATCAGGACAGATAAAATATGTTTAATTAATAATAAGAACAATAATAATAATTATAATTATAATTTTACTTCTCTTTTCATATCTTACAATAAAGATTTTCTAGTGTTTTTAACAATGACTTATTATTATATTGTTATATTAAGACATCGCTAGCCGTTGTACTTCGATATTCATTCTCTAATCTATTATGTTCTATTCTATTTACTATTTACAAAATACGTTTAATTAATGTGGAATTTAAAATAAATACTTCGTAGTACATTCATTACATACATTCCTCAGTTGATTTACAATGTGAATTAAGCATTTCTCTTAACTTTGTAGTTTTTAGAATCGTTATTAATTATCATTTAATAAAGGAACTTTCAAGATTTTAATGCTGGGATCGAGACTCGTAATCTGCATTTCCGGAGTTTTAGCTTCATTGTTGATAGGAACTCTCAAAATAGTAAGTTGTAGGTGTAGCAGTTTTAAAATCGAAAAGAATCTTCACACGTCTATTAAGGAGGAACCAATGTACGGTTTCTTGGATTATACGCGTAGAAATAGACGCCTCACCCTTGGAACGTGCCTCTTCAAATATTTAGTTCTAGTCGGAACCCCTCTAAGTAGACACTGGATATCCAAATAAAAGAAAGTAAACCCTCGTGATTTGGAATACGTGAAGTATCACACGATGATACATTTCCGATTAACGGAATTACAGAACACTAATATTTTCTATTAGATTAAATCATCTTTTATTGAAAAATGTCTTCAATATTAAAAGCTTCTTAATAGAAAAAAAGATAGTAAAGATATCTTACATATTCGAGCGTTTATCTATACTTAGTTCATGTGATACATAGTTTTGTATAAAAAACTGTTCAAATTCTTAAAACAACACTTTGTGTGAAGCAACAAGGAAGTGACCAATATTTCGTCAATATGCAACAGATGCGTTTTATAGGGGATCTAAATGGAGAACCTGGGCGCGATAAACATTAGTCTAATAATAATCCAGATAAATCTGGATGTAGATCTGGCTGTTCCTTCCATTTCCTTCGTTTACCGATTTTCCGCTTACAAACCATCAGTTACGTTAAGTGTAAATCATCGGCGCTTCCGACTGTTGAAACGTGACTACAGTGTTCTAAGGAAGAACGTGTGTTGCACAAGAAATTCGATTGTGATGCCTTTTATCTGTGATGTAAGAGATACTGTTATGTGCTCGAGATAAGAGCAACATACATATTGGTAACTTTAAAACCGGATCTTGTGCTTATCATTTAAATTCCTTAAACACAAAAAGCTTAAGGAATTCAATTTGTTTGTATTTTTTAACAATTATTTACTTCCAAACGCCGATTTGTTCATTTTACAATTGTTTATGTAATACGATACTTGCGTACAGAACCACTTAAATCTAAAATATAAATACACAAAATTAAAAATTTAGAAATACAAACAAAAAACATGTCTTAAACATCTTGGTCGAGTACTTAGAAAATTGTATGTTCTTATATTTTTAATAATTCCACGTAAATGTTGGAAATGTCAATGATACGTCGCAGACATTTTCTTGTAGTAAGATAGTAAGGAATAAAACTTATTATTTGCGTATTGGTCTTTTTCTAGAGGAGGTTTTAGGATTCAAGAAATCTTGTATGTAAATATTAGATT
The DNA here is from genome assembly GCF_024542735.1 of Bombus huntii. Taxonomy (NCBI): domain Eukaryota; kingdom Metazoa; phylum Arthropoda; class Insecta; order Hymenoptera; family Apidae; genus Bombus; species Bombus huntii. Next base: position 12,205,772 of record NC_066246.1, read on the forward strand.
TTGGAATAAAAAAGTATACGGTTAATAGATATAAAGTTATGAAATACAATAAATTTTATATGTAAATAAAAGGAATAAAATTTAAAAGGAGAGACATAAAATTGATTGAATTCCTAAAACGAAACAGAACCAGTTAATTTTTTGCGCACCTGTTCCTTGAAATTGATGTTTTTGCAAACCTGACTCTTAGAAGATCTCCGAATCTAAATGGAATGTGCCAGGCACAAGGTCACGAAGATTAAAAAGAGAAAAATGCGTATAACAACCTTCTTTGGTCAGGCGTGGCGGCAATACGAACGAATGGAGTTTCAACGATTCTTCAAAGGAGATCGAAGAATAAAGGGGTCCTGCAGCAGAGTGGAATTCATAATTCACCCTGCGAAGAAACTCGCGCCTGTTGCCAGTCAAGAATTTATGTTCGAACGAGTCAGAAATTCAGACGGGCCCCGCTTAAAAATACAAGGAGTCCGACGTGCTACGGTTCTTTAAATCAGTATCGAACGACATTGGGCGGAGGAAAGGTGATAATAAAGAACAAAAATGAAAGGCGAATCGTGAATATGTGGACCTGGAGAAAACGGTCGAGGCATAGCTGTAGCTAGTACGTGTTGCAATAATGAATCAATGAGAAATGAGATAGATTGAGAAGTTAAAGTGCAATCCTAAATAATTTGAAATTTAAAATTTGCAATTTCTTATATTTGATGAAGTTCGAGTGTTCCACGACAAAGCCAAGTTACAGTTCGTCTGCAAATTAATAATCGGAACGTTAAGATAAAGCATTTACAAACCTTCAATCATTTCGCGATTAACGTTCTTATACAATTTATTTGCGCGTACTTTAAATCGAAGACATTAAGAGACACCGCGGACAGGATTAACAGCAACGCGATAAATTACTATAGCTGCACTTGACAATGCTACGGCCAGCGTGTGATTCATTGTTGGTTCGTGACAATAGTGGATACTTTAACGATGCAACAAATTCTCGGGTACAATTAATGCCATCCTTTTGTTCTTGCCTCCTCTTTCGCCCGGTTGGTTCCCTTTTTCCCTTTCGATTAAATCTGATCACGAATTTCACCGGCGCGAATTCTATTACAAACCCTAATGGTATTCGATGTGATCTCTCCAACCAAAGTAGGAAACACACAGTGTTTTCTCCGTGAGAGTTTTCCACAACGTTACTAAGTTCAATTTACGGAGATTAGAAACTCCATCGCGGAACAACGCTAATAGAAAACGAGCTATCCAGCTCGTCGCGAGGCTCTTTCCTTGTGAGGTTACGCAGGAAACTGCGGTTTGAGCAGAATGTTTCATACGTCGTGCAAATCACGTTTCACGCTGAGTTACGGTAACCTGGAATCTCAAGGATCTTGTATCTCGCTCTATTTCTGACAGAGAAGGATATATTAGATTATTTTTGTCATTTTATTTTATCATAACAATAACATTTCTTCATAAGTTTTGTCATTTTGTTTTTCAGGACATCAATATGGAATTCTTTCTTATTTTCTATCATCCCTTCGTGTATAGAAATTGATTGTTCTAATCCTAATTTCTAAAATTTCTGTAATTTAGAAATAGATTAGAATTCGTTGATAAAAATGTCCACATGTCTAGATAATAAAATTTTTCGTAGAAATGAAAGGAGAATGATATTTTACGATCAATCACAATAAATAGAACGATATGTACTTATATCATGGGGCATGAAACGTCAAGAGATGGGTCCAGAAGTACATGTGACATGTACATATGACAAATACGAGACATAGGAAAATCGGTTACAGTTTCCAAACATTCCTATGATCACATGATTCTCTTTGTGATCTCGTTAAGGCATCGTCGGTGAAGATGAGAAGCGATTATTCGGTGCCCCAAGTGCGTGTCCAATCGATTGCCACGCTCGACCCATGATTCAGGTGCCTCGTTAGCCACAAACACCTATCGATATATTATCACGCGACAAGGATCTTCGTATCAATACACTCCGGAGCTGTCAGACACTTTTCTGACAATGCTTGTTGAAGCTTGGAAAGAAATGCCAGTCTATTGTTTTGTCACGATGCGATGTAGACGCAAACTTTCCAACGGCGCACTTCCTTTTCACGAAGTAAGCACGACGATCAATCCTCTTGCCATAATTTTGGTCGTCTGTCTTGAGAAATCTGCCTCAATACGTGAAACAAATGTCTTGTTCACGAAATGTCAAGGTTTCTTTTTAACAAAAAATAAATGACAATAGTTATTCGATTGAGAGTCAGTAATATAGACATTAATACGGGATGTGTTCTTACATTAATATCAGATTCTTATTACGTAATGTTAGGACAACTTCTTAATATCCCAACTTTTTCTTTACAAGAAACAAGATGTTTTATTGTGATCAGTCTTTATCCACTCCTCAAGCAAAAGTAGAAAAGAAGTTTGCTATATCATGTTGTAATTAATTTTTTTTACGGCGACTATAAAAGACGTCACTTTTATAGTCGCTGGCGAAACGCGTTTCGACGAAGCGTACAAAGTTGCACGGTTGTAAGGAAAGAAAGGAAATAGAAAGGCCGCGATTCGAGTAAAGGGATTTCTTCTGCCTGTTGGAGCAAACATCCTGATGCATTTCGCGGAGAACAGACAAGCGGCATTGTCTTTCTCGACGTGACAGAGGTCACTTAGCATAAAACAACGTTGTTTGATCGTATTTAGCATATCCCGCGCGGTAGCCTGTCTAGTCTGCATATATACAACTCGTGTAACACACGCCCGACGTGCTCGTACCGTTTTCCTCCTGTTGACATCACAATAATGATATTAATTATGTCCGTGAGAGCAGATAAATAGCTGAAAAGAAGGAACGAGCGACCTACGTTTTATCGTTTCAGACGTTTCGTGACGTATTCGGGTGTCGTAGTTGCTTTTTTTATCTCTCTCTTGCTACAATTTGATTTATAAACTATAAAATTATTGAGAGTAATTTCATTAGAATGTTCGGAAAACGTGATTGTACGTTTTATATTTTTCTATTCTTATAACTTGTGTAAAAGAAACATTTGATTAGAAAGTGATCCAATTAACAAATAGACGTTTCATAATACTAAATTATATGCAAAAAGAAAGTATAGAAGAATAATAAAGTATCGATTAGAAAGTGATCCAATTAACAAATAAATGTTTCATAATAGCAAATTATATGCAAAAAAAAATCTTAATCTCTGACCCCGATAAAATGCACATTTCTGTCCTCCCATCAAAGGAACGAACCAAACAATGGTAGCACAAGCAAAGGTAACAATCGTTATCCTGACACCTCGATCTCCCATTCTTCCCTTTATACGTATTACAATCGTAGTTCCATTTCCTCGTAGTCGCACATAAATTTCCAAGCAGCGCGTTGCACAAAGAGTCACAATGGATTTCCTTAATTAAAATTCCCTCTCTGTTTTGTCAGTTGTACCTCAAATAAATTAATAAAAAAAAGTCGACCGTTTCCAATAGACTCGCGTTCTTTTCTATTCGTCGTTCCTTACTTCTTCCGAAGCGTGAAAACCGCGATGCGCACGGGAAACGGCGTTCCTTCATTTAGGGGGCGGCTATTCACGTTTGTCCCGCCACCGATAAGTGGCAGAATGCTCGGCTAACGAACGCACAATGTCGGCCAATTATGTTTCGCGGTAGTGCAAATTTGCATCGCTAATCCCACGCGTAAAGAATGATGGACTTCGTTGGCTGCATGTCCCGTCGGCCTCGAGACTTCCGAGCAATTTTAACGAACATTGTACTTCAAGAATGTGCGCCGCGGTTCAAGGTGTACCGCGACAGAAGGACGTTTACAGCGACCGGGAGTACACTACGTAGGTACAGTTGCTCACGAAAGTAGTTGAACATTTATGGCAGAAAATGTTTGAATATTGTGGCTGTTATATACAACGTTCTCAAATTTCCTTAACACTGTAAAGTGACGCAATTATCACCATCGTATCGATCAAATTTGAAATCAATCTAGAAATCTATATCCACCTATAGAAGTCGCAAGAAATTCACTTGGTTGCAACGTCTAGATGTTTCAATGAAAGACGTGTTCTCTGTAATGGAAGGGTTAGAGCTTTGTGGGGTTAGAAAATCGTTTCTCATTGGAAGTTTGTTAACATGGTAGTAGCATTAATAGGATATGGTGGAATACAAGTGAAATCCTTTTTGAAAGTGCACAATTTATTGGTTAGAAATGTAAATATAATGTCCTAAGTATTTTCGAAAACGTGTTGGATCAGTGTTTTAAATGCGATCAGTTGGTCACACGTGGCATGTATTACACGCGATATTCCCAACCGCATTGCCAGAACACGTGTATACTATGCACCACCGTTAACATACTCGCTCGCGTGCAGCTACACGACACCCGATATGTCTCGCTTAATTGTGCAAAAGATCGCTGCATAATCGTGTTATCGTACTGCGTGGGCGAGAAAACGACGATTGAAAAACTCTCAGTTTGTCAGCTCATAATTATTAGTAGCCGATTAAGCGAAGCGGAAGGTTAATTAATCGACAGATTGGCGATGCATAATTGAGAAGCCTGCCAGTAACTATGAATGAGATAAGCGTTTCACTGATGGTTTCAGAAAGATGAATCATGATCTTATTGTACCTTCTCTAGACTAAAAATAGATTAAGTGCATTACTAATTAAATAGAAAGTTTGAAGACACTTTTACTCCTTCGAAAGTAGTTTCAAGAAATTTATTTATTTGAAGGAAAATTACACTTTTGACCCTTAGCTATAAACATCGATATTTTTATGCCTCAGATTACTTGACAGTTTTTATTTTCTTAAGTTATATATGTTTTTGATATATTTGTTCGTTTCAGTGAATTGCGGAACTGAAAGAAATGTTTAGATGTTTAGATTGTAGGTGTGAGTTAATCAAATACAGTTAATTCCTGTTATCTGAACCCGCTTGAACTGGACATATTCTTGTTGAGAGTAGAACAAATGACATATCCAATATTTTGTGATTCGTAAAAATACTATAATTTGTTGAAAGAACATATTTTCGAATTAGCTGGCCATTTATTCATGCACGAAAGACTTTAGTTACATAGAAGCAAATTTAAAAAACGTCTACTTTCCTCGTGACAATTCATTAGCGAACTTTACTTGAAAAACGTACTTCCATTATCACCTTATCTATCCTCATTCCATCTATCTCTCTTAGCCACGCAAAACGCTATAAAAATAAACTGTCTGAAAAAAACAAATTCGTTTTCATTCGTTTCATCGAATGATTTATATGGTAGGTGGAATCCATAGAACTTGTAGCGAACAACGAATAGAGGATGTCGAGAGGGCATCGTAGCATGGACTGTACACATTGATATCCCAGTGATAACACGGTTTACCCAGATGTGGTGGCGGCATGGTATCGCGAGTGCTACGCGGTTTCCTATGCTATTCTAGCTAGACATCACGGATGTATCGCAACCGGAACAGCACCTGCAAAAATAAATATCAGTCGCGTGATAAATGGATTATCAGGCGACTTCCTGGCTGCGAGGGCGAAATTTTGTCGTTGGTGAAAGTCGCGATGACAACGACCGCGGAAAATTGCCTTTATCTCGCTGAAAATAGCACTGTTGCATCGCATAGGAAGCGATGCACGATGCACGAGGTGTTTATCCTCTCGACGTGTTGGACCGCACGAGACCACTGCGTTACGTTTTTCTTCCCTTTTCGTGGTTAATCGAGAAAGTGATTGATGTACCGTTTAAGTCAACGCTAACCTGTGATTAAATATAGACGACGATATTACGGTCTAATCGATCGGAAAAGCAATCGCTCGAACACCCGACGAACCAGGAAGAACGTGTCAATGGAAATTGCATTATTAATTAAATGATCGTTTTGATGCAGACTTTTGTTGTTCTTTTTAAAAGATATACCGTGGCTTTATTAAATATATTACATAAAACCGCCATTGCTGAAGAGTGCAGACTCCGCAAAACTTATTCACAAGAGTTAAGTTTTAAAATCAACTGCATGCTGCGCTCGCTATTTTGTTCGGCGATAGAACATTTTATGACGAAAATAACATTAGGATAAAAGATTTTTTCTTCCGCTTTGTTTATTCTTCAAATTGTAAATAGCGTCGTTCATGCTGAAGTGTAATTTTTTTATTGTTCTAGATTAGGCATCTAAAAATCCGCGGAAGTGCTCGCAGTGCTTTTCTACAATATCGTATTAAACTCTTGACAAAAAGATAACAAACCTGAGGAATCCTCAATAAACCTGATACAACGAATATTCACGACCAAGATACTAAGAAAAGTCGACAGAAATGAATCAACACGCTCGGTCTCATAATGATCATCAAAGTCAGCTGGAAATCAACGCTGCCGCAACTGAAACGTCTTCTGAGAAGGCAAGATTATTATTTTTCCGCCAGGAATATCGTCATTTTCGATTCCCGCAAGTAGCATGTACACGCCAAACCGCGGCGTGGAATCTGTAAATTACAATAAAAGCAGGAAGCGATAAAAGCAAACGATCGCATTACGAACCGTTTAGACACTGGCGCGGGATGAATTCAAGCCGGTTGCCCTGAGTCGTGTGACGTAACAAGAACCCCAGCCAACATTGTAACGAAATGCACGAAGCGGCGCGACAGGCGTAAATAACGCGCGCGACCAGCTACGCCGCCATAAACGTTTCGTGCATTTGCATCCGTGAAATTTATGAAGAAATCGGCGCAGAGTCTCGTCGATGACCGTTCGTCGTACTAATAATAATGCAGCCAGGAAATCAACGTACGCATAAACGTCCCGCGAGCATGCGTGCTGAACGTCCGCGCGAACGTTAACTAAATAATTATCGTATAAAATAATTCTTAACGCTGGCTAGGAAGCAATAAAGGTAACCGACCTTAACGGTGGCTGTGATACGAATATATATCGTCGACGACGATATAACCGATGCAACGTGTCGGCGTAACGGATAGAAATATGCCTTGTACGATAAACTATCGATCGACCAGCGTACTCAACAGCTGGTACTGGTATCCACCGATTCGACTCGTCTTATAGATGTTATTGCTTACAAGTGGAAAGTTGACTATTCTTATTCATTTGATTATTGCATCATTCTACGACGAAGTGATTGGTGTTTTGGACAGAAATTTTTTTAAAGATAGAAAATGTTATAAAAAGGATTGAACTCAACATGATTCTGGAGTCAGACTCTCTAATTTCACATGGATTGTTTTAATCTAATGAAATTTTTTTTTTAAAGATTCCCGAAAAGGGACAAAAGTGATTGATAAAGCAGAACGAAATCTGATACGTACAATGTAGGGGTAGATATAATATTGGTATTTATGAATTGTTTATTTAATCAGAGAAAAATTATAAACACAAATATTAATAATTTTTTCTAAAATTCATTTTCTCGTGTGAAATCTTAATCGGTGCTTTAAATACAAGAATACGATTTAGCAATAATTGTATTATAAAAAGTATCTATTATTCTCACAGATTACTGGATGTTATAACGAACATTCTGTTATCTGCATTATTCGCTCAGATATCTCGATATTTATATTGCAGTATACGCTTAGGATTTCTCTGCTTCGCGAACCAAACATTAAATTTTCATCACCATAATCGAGACGTCATAAATTTCAAGAACAATGTTTCAAGACACTTTATACACCTTCTATAATAAGCATTCTTTGCACATTCCTGTGTTTCCTTACTCTCCTGTATAGTTACACTATCTTCCTTTATTATCACCGGTCGAACCAAACGATTTCCTAATCAGTTATGAACATAATCGATGTTATACCAAGAAAAATATGACGAAAATGTCAAGAGGAGATGAAATGAAATTGGAATGAAGGAAACATGTTTTGTGCAAATCCTTGGAATTTATTTTCAAAATGACAATTTGTTCAAACACAGATTTCATAATATGAATTATTGACTGAAAATATACAACTTACATATTACGTCACCGCAATATCGGGTCTTAATATATCCGTAGTGATATGATTGTATTAATTACATCGCAGACTGGTTTATTATAACAGGATAATCAGTGATTCGATCAGAAATAATATACATACTAGGAATTGTTGTTGCAATTTTTCTTTCTAAAGCCATTAATTTTGTGGGCGTGACGTGGATTTGTTACACTTTTATTACATACTAACACCTGGTCGTTGATATTATATTGTAATTTAGTTCATCGTGCACGTAATATGCTCAAGAGCTTTCGTGAGGCACTGAAGGCAGTCATGTCGCGAGAAACTCAGACCTTTTATCAATCTGTGATATTTTACGAATATTACTCCAACGTTGTGTTACCTCAGATTAATGGTAAAAAACATCGATTGAGCGTAGAAACGTCATAATCGAAAACCGCTTATTCATTAGATACGAGCAAATGCTCATTTATCTTTCTAGTCTGCACCTGTTGCAACGAATAATAAAGATAGCATGACTGTGAGAAATTGCAGTACCATTACCTTCACCCATTTAAAACCTCTGCAGTTCCCATCCTTGTCGATTCACACGTTCGCTTTAAAATCTCGAAATCGAATTAAATTACAGACATTTTTCTCTTTTTTTTTTTTTTTTTTTGGAAGAAAAATTGTTTTCTAAAGCAGGGACTTCCTCAGTTGAAAGAAGCCACAGCTGTTGAATTAATAGATCAAATGCTTTAAAACTCGTGAACGCTATGAACCATTGTATCCATTAATTTTCACATTTTTTCCTTATTACAGCACCACAGATTAAAATCATTTTTTTATTCTTCAATTTAATTTCTCAATCATCAGGTATCCCGATGGCTATTAATTAGAGTTCACGTTCAGGTACATAAGCAGATTCAATATGCAAGAGTTCATTTAATCAGAACCAATCTAAAATTTCGTTTTAATAAGTGGTAGTTATAATAAAGGGAGTTCCACTGTAAAACCCAAATGTCAGATCTTATAAAGTCGTTTAGTACCAAAAGATTTTATTTTGTTTATCTTAAACGTGTTCCACGATTAAGCGGATCCTGTGAGTTGTATTGAAATTTTATGAACTTGTCTTGGTACGTATATCCTCTTTCAACAATCGATTCGAGCGTCGCATCTGCATCCACACCGTTTTCCAAGCTTTCACGGCGCTTACTCGAACGTGCTCTAATTAATTAAGGTATAAAATAATTCTCGAGTCGATAGAGAAGCAATAAAGGTTGACGGTTTTAATGAGAATCGTTTCGAGGACTTCTCGACAACGAATTAACTCGATCGAAGCGATTGCAACAACGTGATATAATGGTCGTCATTACATCTCGATCGACGCTGGATCATCCGATGCAGCCTGAAACACAGTTATCGGAACGCTCGCTTGTGTAATCCGATAGAAATCAGCGAATTTAGTTGACTCACCACCAGTTAATTCAAGTATTTTCAGTATACTGGTTCTGTTCTTAATTCACTCGTTAATTAATTGCTGCAATGAATTTATAAATATTCATGAACGGGAAAAATTCACATAGAGAGAGCTGCAAGTTTGTCCATTTAATTAAAGATACGGATTTTGATTAAACCGTAAGTTATCGGTGAATTTAACGTCATATAATACTGTGAATCTGCAATGGCTTATTCATTATCAATGTAACAGAAGGTAATTTATCGAACTGATAATTCAGGTTCGTAGAAGTACAGTACCATTCACAATCGTTCGAATAACGGTAAATTGAAACTCTTCAAATTGTGACTAACGTTAATTGTTATTATCAATTAATTATTCAAATGCTTTTGATTAACAATTTATTATTCAAATACATTCAAGTGTTAATTTCATTAGTGTTTATTAGTTGTTATTAATATTGACACACGTAATATATTCTTAAAAAATGTCTTGTAAATATTCAAATATTTCGTATTCTATCCTATTATTATACTTCGTTGTATCCTATTATCTACAATTATATATTGCAATTGTATTTACAATTATAATTAAGTATTATTCTACAATTTATCAATTTTTCAAGCATCTCCGTAACAACAAACACTGTCTGTCTCTCATGATAGCAAACACTCTAAAACTTGTTATTTAACTTTAAATGACCGATCAATTATCCATCGTCCACCGTTAATGGACTTCTCAAGAGTTTACCTACCCGTCCAACAGTTTCCTACCTCGATTTCCACTTCCTTGCATCGTTAATTAACGGATGATTAACTGTTCGCGGGCGATATCAGATTCTGTTCGCCCACGTCAACGAATCCCACTGATTTGTAGGTTAAATAAAGTCCAGCTGGCCGATGCGCAGAGAGCTGAAAGACGCGGTTGTATTATGCGGCCTACGTGCACTTTGCAGTTAGCTCAAGCGTGGGCGTTAAATTGCGGTAAATTGCCACGAAAATCAGGAAATCGTATGTTTAACTGTGGCCACCTTCGTCCTTATTCACTGTGTGCCCACCGAGCACGCGCTTTTCTCTGATTGACAACCGTGGATCTGCGAAAATTAGGTCGCCCAGAGTCGCTGGACGATAATAAAAAAAATTAAGTCGTTAGCTTGAAAGGAAATACTCAGTTTCTTTCGATATAAAACGGACTCGGTAAGATCTAACAGGTTTAAAGACATTAAGAATCAATGTAACGTTGCGTTAACGCAACATTTCATTTATAATTTTCTTCAGGCGATTTATATTGAATATTATTTTGCAATATCGTGGTTATGAAAGGGAATTCCAGGGATTTGCTTAATACATATCTTTTTCTTCCAAAGTTTTCAGATGTTTTATGAAATTTAAAAATGTTGTGATATTTACACCATTGTAATCATAATTGTTTCTTAAATCATAGATTTAATAAAGACATTACTGTCTTTTAAATTATAGGAATTCTTTTGTTATACATTTATCATATCTTGGCAATATGCAAGTTATGTCATTTCTTTAATAATGCATTTACGCAACTTTTGCGCGTTACCTCACTGGCTGGTCCATAATGCATTAAGAGGCGGATTTGTAATGATAGCAAAGAATTATGGAAACGAGTTGAGATGAAACAAGATATACAGTGTCTTGAATTTCTGCTTGTGGGATCTTTTATTACACGATGAGTTGGAAGATTTTTCTGATATACCCGGACTTTATCGTCGAACTTTCAGAAAAAGGGAAACGAAAGTTAGGTTAATCTTTATGCTGCGACGAACGCTCCTGCATGCTCGTTTTATTCGAGATTCGACTTACAATTGACTCTCTTGGAAGCCAAATTAATTAACTTTATTTTTTATACCTTTTCTTATAAATGAGTTTGCTTTTTGTAAGGAAGTGGTGTTTATTCGAAAGAAAGTCATGCTTCTCATGACTTTTGTCTACTTTTGAATTTACAGAACTGATCAATATGATTTCGGACATCTTAATTATTAGTCAACTTTGATTATATACTTCACATACTATTAAAATTTATGCTTCTTCACCGTGTAGAGTGATAAAAAGTAAGTTGAAGATTAAAAAATTTTTCTTTCTCCTTCTAAAATTGTTACCTCTTAAAAATAGTTATAGAAACATAATCAAAATTTCAAAGAAATTCTTTACTCTTATACAGGAAACGAGTAAGAAACTATTTGCTAGTGATTTTAAATTGCTAATATTACTTCGCAATTTGCTTTGCGACTAATACAGCAATTGATGGTTAGATAATCGTAAATGGTCATCGAAGTTCAATTTGCATTACTATCGTACTTAATGGTTGACTGTGATGCAGAGTTCGGTTCTTTATCAGTAACTTAACACTGCGTGATACTATCGCCAATATAAATTACGAATCTTCGAAGTGAAACCCGTATAAAGTAACGTCTGGTGGCAGGCGTTTTCCATCAGCTTGGAATTTTAATAGGAAAATTCTGTGCTGGAAATCGTCCCACGTATTTGGTGACTTTCTATTGCGACACGTTAAGAACAGCAAAAGAATAATTGACGGTTATTGCGTGGTTCGGTTAACTCAGGAATCAGATAAATTCGCCGATATGGACAAAGTATATGCTCGACACGAATCAGTGACTTACTAATGATTCGTGCAAGAATGTACTGTGACTCGGTATCCAACTCTTTGGTATCATAAGATACAGAGAAACGACTTTCAATAGCTGTTACGGATTAGATGCTTGAAGTTTTCATCTTTGACATTAATCGAGTGATATCTGTTGAACACCGTGAAATTTTCTGCTGCTATCATTGTGTTGTAATTTGTCATCGTAGTTCGCATAAATTACCCCAATGAAAATGTTGATTTTGCCTCACTTTGCCTCGCCTTCACTTAACCTTCCTTCTAAAGGAAGCTTTTACCTCTCTCCTACATTAACCACTCCCACTTGAGCGATGTTCCTCGAATTAGTTTCAACAAATCCTCTCACGTTAACCTTTTTCATCTTAGACTTCGTTCTACCTTAAGGGAAGTTCATCAAATTAGTTTCAACGAATCTTCTCACGTTAACCTCCTCCTTCTTTGACCTCCCTCTACCTTAAGGGAAAATTCTTCGAATCAATTTCAACAAATCTTCTCACGTTAACTTTCCTCCTACCTCAAAGTTTCTCGAATCAGTTTCACCAAATTTTCTCACGCATCAACTTCAACTTCAACGTACGATACAGTCTCTCAATTCAGTCCAAGACATCTCAAATTTCTGTAAAACTTCATCTACATTCTTCTTATGTGAACCTCTCGTCGATCAACACCGTTAGACCATCATGACAGCGTTATGTCATAGGGAACGAGTACGGTCATCGTGGCGTCGCGAGAACGTTCCCAGAAGCGTCACCGGCTGATCATTCAGCCAATGAAACCGAACTCTTTGACCCGTTTCTAGCCTCGATTCGTATTCCGGAATCGAGGAGTTGAAATAGTAAAAGATGTGTATGTTAGAAGTAAAACTAAAAATCTATTTCTGCTAATTTATCGCTTGAGTATTGCAGACCTTTCGACCATTACCACTTTTACACATTTACGAGGAAAATAAATGGTAAAGAAGGACTAATATGTATGGGCAATACATATATAGATATCAAATGTGCTTTGTGTATTTGTAGTGAAATAATTGAATCATTATAAAGTTGTTCAGAATGTTCCCCAATTGTTCCAACACTTATCACACAATCTTCGTTATCTTATTCCTCATGATTTACACTTCTTTTTTGTACTAAAAAATCGTTCTTTAGCTTTTAGTATCTACACTGTGCACAATTTCAATTCTGTAACTGAACTATCGGCGAAAACTACGTCGTTAAACGTATCCCGAAACAAATAACACGCGACAGTCATCTGGTCATGGTGAAAGTGCGTATGCATTCTTTTCCGTAGGCAACAAAATTACGATCGAGCCAGCCTCACATTGTGCGATCGCGAAACTCGGAGACACCAACGAACCACGTGAAATATGTTGGCAATTTTATCGTTTCGGCTTGTTTCGAGCTGTTAAGAAAGTTTCGAGATTGAGCTAGTACACGGTGCCATGTAATACCATACAGTTTCGATAGATCGAGTTTCACGTTTGCGTAAAAACCCTGTTCCGATGGTATTAAAACGACCGAATTAAACGAACGTTTACGACATGGCTGAGTGAAAAAAGTCACGGTGAAATTCGAATTATTCGCGAACGAACGAGTCTGTTGGAAGGCGTTGTTCCATTCAACTGTACAAGAAAATAGGACACGAGTATCTGTCGGGTTGGTTACTTGTCGCCATTAGTTCGGCCGCATTCCGATCGAATTTCATCGGACGCGCGGAAGAATGGCGGGGACGAGCGATTTCAATGAGCGTCAACAACCGGCTCCTTCATCGACGCTGCCTTACGCGATTCTGCCGTAATAATTCACTGTCACCGATGGTTATCGTCCCGGCCCGATTAAACGGCTCACGCGCTGATTCCTTGTGAATATTTCCATAGATTTATGACGTTACGATCTAAAGAGAACCGCGCAAACATCGTTTTTTCTCGCTTGATCGCTTTTCCGTTTTGTTCGCAGTCTTAATGAATAACGGAAGTAATTTGTGACTCTGCTACCTTTAGAAAGCAGCTTGAAAGTTTCATTTCGCATGCATTTTTATTATATTACGTTTATTGTTTTCTTGAAATAAGTCGAAGTAATAAAACAAAATAAATAAGGTGTGCAGAACAGTAGTGAATTGCCGAAACTTTCGAGTCAGTCATAAAAAATTAAGAAATGAACCGTTCTCCGAGATCATTCATGAGTTTTGCGATGATCAAGATTTCGTTCAAAGATAGTCACCTCGCGTTTAATAAAAATATATATCTGGCTCATAGCTACGTGGATCGAGCATTAATCACTCGGAGGATTCCGCGTTCGCCGCTATGTCCACTAGTAATGACTAGTAACTTCTATACTTCCGTGCATGATCGAGAATTAATGAGATACGCGGGGACCGAAAGCTAGTCGTTAATCATTATTACAACGTAATTATCGAGAAATCGTTAAGCAAAAGTCGAAGGAATTAGGTGGTGCACTTTATTATTAAACCTAATGCTCGCCGCTAGATTTAATAAACTCTCGTGCATCGATTATTTCGTCATTCGAACGGTTCCACAGTTACGTATTTCCTCGTTTGATTCTCGCGTCCTCAGATTTATCAGTCTTACTTTTCTATTCACGTCGCGAACTTACACCGTTATAACGTCGTATAACGTCGGTTTATTGACATTTCCTCCGTAATGCAAAATAAATCACGCTACGCCGCAGAGGAAAAATCAAAGAGGAAAAGAAATAGAAACTAGTCACGAGATTTTGTGTAATTTGCTTTTCAATTACATCCCTAATGATCCTGTCGTTTTTAACTTCGGCCGATCGATCGTGTAAATATCAAAGGAGCAACGGGACACGTCGATTTAAACGAACGAGCAGTTTTCTCGATCGATAACAATACGATTCTTTGTCAGGTACACCCACGATCGTCGTTCGTTTAAACAAAGATCTTTATAGTAATCCCTCCACCAAGGATCGGTTCGGTCGACCGATAAAATCTCTTGTGAGAAATTCGACGGCGCGATACTACAAATAACTTCAAACTGAAACGCAAAGGCATAACACGAGGGAGATAGATCGACGGGAAATCACGCATTGCGAGCGATTCGCGGTGGTTCGTGGCATGATTGAAATAATAGAAATCACAGATAACGTCGGAGACTGTTGCAATCACGAGTAAGATCGATTGGCCGATTGCTATCTGAAAACGTGTAACGACATAATCGCAAGGAACGCTTCGTGGCAATAAAATCAGCCGAGGTGTTAATAACCGATTCCGTATTTCGTTGCGTGGCAGAACTCGAAACGTGCCGTGATTTCGCAAATAATCGAATGTCAGTTGCCGCCGTTACACCAACGTTTCGCGACAATTATTGCCACTAAAGGGAGTTTACGACTTGGCGAGATAAGAAATTTTTATGGCACTGCTGAAGCGGTTTTAAGCAACAGCCTGGTCAGTTTGTTGCGTATGCGTGTATGTACTTTAAATTATATATGCGCATGCTACGAACGGTAACTAATTTTGCAGCTACGTGAAATTTTTAACTTTTAGATTGATTGGAGGATTTATTATTTGAAATTTTTTCTCGAAGATTTCACTTTCGAAGAAGTCGTTCGTCGCCAATTCTGCTAATCGTGTCACTCGTGTAAAACGTGTCATTTCTATACCAATCTCTGACGCATCTTTAGTCATAATAATTTATCTAAGCGCAGCCTTAAATCGAAACGCAAGAATTTTCTCTGGCGGATAACCGTCTTAAATGTCATGTAATTTAAAAGTTACATGCTCATATACTTATATCTTACAAATCCACCGAAACTGATTATTGTATCGTCAGGCAAACATCATAAAACCCATTTATATCAATTACTAATTCCTATACTTCGAATTCAAACAAAAGACTGTCATTAATTACTACTAGTTCGCTCCTAATCGATCAAAAACCAAATTGTAAAGGATTAAGCAAGTCTCGTAGCTGACAGTTGCGGCGCGAAACATATTAAGGAACGATTCATAAACTTGAACGTTAGGAGCGTCCATCCGAGGCGTGTGCCCGAATGGAAAGCTTCTAGCCGTGTTACGTTCGATACTGTTTCGCGTCGCTTTAACAAACGTACGTACACGTAGGAGCTCACGATTGCGGCGTGACCGCGCAGCCAGCTATCGATTACCGGCGATTTTATCGATTAGATTAATGGGCGAGAGCGCGAGCCGGTTACTCAGACGCGAAATCATTTCGTCGTGCGAGAGAGTCGGACATCGTCGACGATCGCGAAATCGTTCCACCACGGAATTTACGAAGGCTCCGTGGGATAAGTAAGGAACCGCCGTTTGTTAACTGCCGCTGACCTTATTTGCGCCCACCAATCGCGATTTTAAATCGATATTCCTCCGGTAAGGGCGCTAAGAGTCACAATTTAACTCCGATACAGCTGATATCTAGTTAATCGATCGACATACGTCGCAAATGAATTTTTAAGGCCGAGGAAACGTCGATCTTGACACTTTTCCTTTGGAAATAACGAGGAGACGGGGGTGATTTGTTGAGATTGTTAGGGTAAGTGAGGACTTGAAATGGTAAATGATGCGAATAAAGTTATCATTTGAATGCTATGGACTTTCGGCGTTTGCCATCTTTACAGATTCGGAGAGAGAACAAATAATACAAAATACATCGGATTTGTTAAATTTATTGATTTTAATGAATTTACTTATAATAATAGAAATTTTTGTGAATCACGTGAAACACACACACACATACAATTATTACATACGTACATTACAGTTTACCTTAACCACAATAGTATAGGGAAAGTGATTCACAATTCAGGACTTTTCTAGATGTATTTTATCGTAGTGAAATAAGTTCATGAATAAGTAACGTGTTCTCTGTCAGTCGAACGTTATAGAACAGATGACAAATTGGAAATCGAAGGAGCACATGGGAATTACCGATGATTCGAAAGAAAAGGTGAAAGTTCTTGCAATACAACAAAAAATATAGTAATAAGAATTCTGTGGTCAGTGAAATTAAAAATAAGAGAATAGAAATGTGGCAATGCTACATGCTATTTAACTTTCTCAATTTCGTGTTACATTGCACTACAGATTACAAGAAAAGTTCCTTTCAACAAAAAAATGACGATACTCCGAATCTCTTTAAATCCGAGTACATGTAACACAATTTCTCATGTCACACTTTTATTTTTCGTTTTTCGAATCAAACAACTTGCAATCTGGCTGTACATTGCTATTACATTTCGCATAAAACAAGACATGTCACCCCACACGCTCAATACGCCAACCGTAATCAGATATTTAGGTTGCGACACTTAACGAGTATCCACGGGGTAAAGGTAATCAAAATGTTCGTTGAAATTAACGATACAAGTGCCGCCAAGCGTCATTCGTACGAAACGACTAAATTGGCTGACTACTGTTTCGAGATTTCCTCAATCATTTCATCAGCCATCATTATCAGCCTCGACCGTTAACGGTTTGTGGGGCAGATCAGTCCCACGCGATCCCATCGATTGGACCGTCAAGAAACATGGGGGCAGAATTGCCTCGGTGTAACGCAATTGCCGATACGCTTCGCCCACTTGCATATTTATTTGTCTTCTCTAGATTCATCAGAAAGTAAACGAATATTTAGAGTAGTTTAAAGAATAATAAATGCGATCCATAAAACCTCGGACCTTTTCCTTTTATTCTGTATTTTATCTTATACTTTATATAACCAAGTTACATACATAAATGTTATAACTTGCATAGAAAAAAAGATGGGAGAAACATTATCCGCTAGATAGATTCAATCTTTTAAGATCTATCCACGTTTGTCTTACAAATTTACGCAATATACTTCCTTTCACTCAGCCACGTATTTTTCACCCAAATCTAATAACCACAAAGCTTTATCGCGATTGTTCGGATTTATACTTCACGCTCGAGTTGATCAAATCACCCACGTAATATTCTTCTATTTTTACAGTTGCCGATCTTTACCGCGTTGACGTTACTAATTTCATCGTTCCGCGGAAACTGACCAGCAACAGTGCCTGAATAACGGACACTTTACGGTAAACGCTTTTCGTGATAGCGTAGCAGAAAGAAAAATCGTTAGTCAGCCGCGGGCATCCTTTCAACTAAATTGAGACGTTCACTTTGTAGCGTTTACTTCTCACATTTACGCTATACCGACAATTTTCACGCGTATCATAAAGATTTTTTGCCCCTGGTAATTGCAATACGCATACACGCGAAAGCCACCGTGATATACCAATTATGTACTGGGTCAAATTAAAAGAATTCGTTTAGTAAAGTAATACCATAATCATCGTAAAAATCGGACTTTTGCGTTATTCCCGTGTCTGTACGGACTCGTTTAGAAATCGTTTTCATCAAACGAGAGTATTTTGTAGGGGAGATAATACCATGTACCTACTTTGAAATGAAATGGTACCATGGGAGTATGAAGCTATCTCGAGTAGCGTACAACGGATGTTTTGCATCAATCACGGGTAAACGTTGTTCGTGATGTAAATTCAATGCATAGGAGGAATCGATAGCTGCAGGATGCTCCAAAATTGAGACGTTCGCGATTCAACATTTAATTTACGTATCCTTGCTATTGAGATTCGAAGCAATTTCCTTGTTTAGAATGCAACGCGAGAACCAGCGTTAGACAAGCTTCAAGTCTCTTTGTTTGTCTCTTGAGAGCATTGTAACAACTATACTGCTAAATAACTGCTATAATAAAAAAGAACAAAATATCCAAAGGTGTAATAATGTCGAAAAAATGAAGCTGCCTTCTTATTGTTATTATTTCTTCGATTACCTAAAACAGAGCACGCAATATTACGGGATATACTTCATTTATAACCATGCAAGGTATTAAAGGATTTTACACCGTTTCCACGAAACGAAACGAAACGAGGTAATCCGAAGGCGCGACGTTAATTTTTATGAATTTCACACAGCTTGTTGCAAAGTGAGAATTGCACTTGGCCCGGAAGAGGCGACTATAATATATTCGCGTACGATCGTTTTTTCGAAGGCCATTTTGTTTTGTTGTTTAACGGAACGATCCTTAACCGACGATCAATTTTCATTCACGGGCAGCGTCATTATTTTCCCCGTTCGCGTTTTAATGGCGTGCGCGAGCTTTTACAATCGACAACGAACTGCGGTACGCTCAAATGAGCCTTAACGCATCGATTCGCAGTACGCAATCGAAGGAAAATCGCGGCACCGGAATGGCTCCTCGAAACCGAGCCGGCGATTAACCAACGAAGAAGAGAATAATGACAGGGAAGAGATCGGCGAAATGACGTCGTATCGCATACCAACGACTAATTTGTTACAGTTTTAATATCCTCGCGAGCGCGTATTTAAATCACGCGCGTTGAAAGATAAAACCTCTGTATGGTATGTTAAACGATCGTTAACTTTTCGAAGGAGAGCAACGCAGCATCGAGAGTCGTTTATGTTAATTTTGTAACAAATACTTTCCAAATACTTATTTTATTAGAGAAAGCATAGAATATATGTAATTATAAAATATATTACTTTATGGAAGGTTTATTAATAATGAGACGTTTTGTGTAAAGAAGGTTGAAAGATAAATAATTTTCACAAAATGAAGTTGACATAATTTAAGATGTATCAAAAACATTGAAAATGTTACAACTTACTATTTTTACGTAAAGCTTGCATCTTTTATTATTATATATTTTCACAGAATCTCTTCTTTCGTTACATTAATATTTTTACTAATATTTTCATCCATATCAACAACTACCTCTCTTATATCGATTTATTTATCGTTATCAAAAGTTTCGTAATATCGAATTATTTTTTGAAATTCTTATTTGTGCTATCTCCTGCTGAGAACTAAATTTATAGGAGTAAGTTATTTGTTTTTTAAGATAGCGGATACTAAGTATGTATGTACTTGAATAATAAAATTAAAAAATGTATAAAAAGTGAAGTTGATCCTTTTGGCTTCTAAGAGGCTTACATTTTTTCTGAAGTCCATTCACTCAAGCGATCAATCAATTCTTGAACCTTAGTAAACTTCAAAGGGTATTATCGTACAAGTACAATGAAACGATGGTAACGAGTTGAGCGTAACGATGAATCGATAGCTCGAGCAACTCATGCGACACGAAAGAACGATCGAATCAAGTTCAAGGCAACTCGGCTAATGGGAATGCAAGTCGTGTTCCATTCGTAGATACCTGAAATGCCACAGTCGAGCACAAGCTTCCATAGAAGATCACAGATCCTTCTGCGGAAAAAGGACGGTACTGTTCGTAGGATTAGTCGTTAGAAAGATCAATTTACCGGAGATCCGTACGCCCCCGCATTCGTCTCGTTCCTGTATATCATTAAAACGTTTCAAACTCTTGAAGCCTTGAAACCATGTTTCTCCATTGTCCAGAGAACCGAGACTGACGTTGCATGTAACCGAGACAGGAAACTTCCATCGTGGCTCTATAATTTCTGAATTTACTTCGAGCTCCTATACACGTTGCTGCCATTTCTGTTTCGAGAGAGTTTCTGCCGATTTTTCCAACGAAATTTCTACAGTGATATTCGCGTAGGTGTGAATAAGTTTACATTGTTCCGGTTGATGTTGTTGCGTGATTTAGTAAAAATAGGAAATTTTCACTTCAACGAGATGTAAACACATCTGAAGAGCCCCCGAGGAAAAACGAAATCTGAAACATCTTCGTTGTTTTTGAGGAATAAAGTAAACTGCCCCCTTACTGTACGCTATCAGGAATTTTATATTTTTCTTCTTTATAACGTGTCTCCGGATGTTTCTAAGAGCATCAAACATTGTCAAAACGTTCCACAAATTGTATGAAAGTAAAATTTGTTTCTGTAGACTGACGTTGATAGAAATCGTTTTAACATAGAAGCGTACAAAAAACGTTTTGTTATGAGCAACCATAGTAATGAAATATAAAAATTACTACAAATCATTTTTGGAAAAAGGACATAGAGATAAATTATACGTACCATTTATTTTTATCCTACTATCTTAATTATTATCATTTACACATACAACTCCATATTGGAGACATACCCCAGATCAGTAATTCTATTAACAAACCTGTATCCTCACCATCCTATATTCTTACTTACTTCAATTGTATATCGGAGAAGCTTCAATATAATAGAGTTTCAGCAAATTTCAAGGAGAAACTATACTTACACACTTCGCAAACCTCTCAAGAGCAATTCAACCGCAATAACCATCTAATGTCACGATAAGAAGTCAAATTTTCAAGCATAGTCACGCGTAAAGGTGATTTAAGCGCGATTCGATCGGGAAGTCGCGAGACAGGGTATCGAGAAGCTGTCGCTACCTGTTCTAACGTCTCGACGACATCCTTTATTACGTCGATATCGGTCGTCGACGACGTTGGTACACTTGGCGCGCGAGACCGAACACCTATGCGGTCTCGTATTTCTCCTGCTGCATAATATCGATACGTGCCACCGTCGATATCTCAGGCTCGATAGTCGCAAATGTAATACCGGAAGCTGCGCCACGATCACGTCGGCCCTGTCGATCGTCAATAGCTTCCTCGTTGCTTTGCAACTTAGATGGTGTGCGTGTTGCTTTCGCTCGATATGATCGTCGAGTCCGCGTGGCCGGCGTGCAGCAAATTTCTTGATCGCGCGCGCACCACCTACGCGAGATTAAGTCGATTGGAAAGTACGATCGATCCTGAACAGAGAACCATGAGGGATGAAATAGCGCGTCGTCTAGCTAGATTTTTTTTGTTCCTCTCTTGGACGTGGTTGCACCGAGGAACGATGGAAATTGCAGGTCTATGTGCTTTGAGTAATTACGATAGTAACGAAATTGAATCTTGACTTTTCTCGATCAAACGAGATCATTGTATTCAAAGATGAGGATTTTGGAAATGGAGAAATTTTGATGGCAATGGATCGCGTTTTTTTAGAATGTCTTAACGATACAATATCGTTGTAAATATCCGTAGAAACGAGTAAATACAATTTTAAGTCATATCGATAAGGGTAAGATGGTATTACACGTTATCTGGCAGACAGTTTGAAGTGGAGCTAATTTCCTCTCGGTATATTTATACTTTGATTTCAGTCATAAATATCACGTACAACGTAGAAAACTATTTGTTAATATCGTTAAAGGAGGAACTACAGAGGTATCAAATTTCTACGTTCACTACACCTACTGTATTAAAATACCATTACTCATAATCCTCCGAGGGACGCGGCATTTCACCTTTCGACGACAATACATTCGCATCACTGGATACTATTCCAAGAAACGAACTTCCATTCACTTGTCGCAGTATGCTCTTTCAAGGACCTACATACATTGGCCGAAAAAAGTGTCTTCACCCTGTCCGCGAAAAATCTCGCGACACGCTAATTTGTCACAGTCGTCCGTGAAAAAAACTCGAGACACGACGCAGCAGCACTGATTCAAGAACCGTTTGAAAGATCACCCTGAGCATAAGAAAATCCTCTTCTACGTACCATAAACGCGTATCGCGATTCGATTGGAGAATTCGCGAAACGCGACGCGTGGGTGCGCTCGCGTGTTCGCGTGTCCCACGTGCGTGTGCCCACATAGCGAAAGGACTTAATGGACTTCTGATAGACCTCTCAGTACAGAGAGGGAACGTATATCAAGGGTTACGTTGCCCACGTGAATCTTTCTCGAGTTTCTGCAACATCCTACAGAATCTGTTCGTCCGGATGAAAATTGATCGTCGCTTCGCGATCGAACAAAAGGGAATAATAATTCGCAACCAGTCTCCCCCTTCCTTTTTTCTTTCTTTTTTCAATGAAAACCAGGAGAATGTTATTCACGTCGCCGCGGTCTTCGAGGAACACTTTGCACTCGTTATGCTTCGGCCAATTCGACAAAAACTTGCCGGCGGTTCTTCGACTTCCGTCGCCAGGGACGTCGGGTCGGGCATAAAAGTGACTTTGTTCCTGCTTGTTCGCCTTCGTCGCGCATTTATCCACGAACACGTTGCTATATAGATGCATCGATATGTTGTAAAACCACCGTAGAAAATATCGGAATTATGCGGCGGCTTGCTGCGTGCCAGGGGTGGTCGTTAGTCTTTCCATTGGATAGAACCGTACATACCTTGGGGAGTTGAATGTGGAAAACGAAGGGGATTTAATCATTCTTCTGCTGACTGTAATATAAAACACCAAGGGGGGCTGATGATCAAGGAAAGGTAGACACTGTTACAATTATTTCACAGCCACAATGAGAGTGTTAAAGCGAATGTGTATCGGGATAGAAAATTAAGGAGATCTTTATCGATATCTAAGTCCTCTTGCGTAGTAGCTGGTAGTATTTACCAGCTAATAGTATTAGTGACGATACAAACGTACGCGAAACGAATATATCTCCTCCATATCGTATGTTATATACTGTACGTTATATATTGTGTTAAATAAATAATTATTGGTTAAAGAGTAGTATATATTAGTTAATATATAATTATTGTATTGAATAAAAAATTGTACTAGAAAAAGAGAATTGATACTGCATAGAATATCGCGAATAGAATATCATACAAAAAGAAAAAAAGCGCACCTGGTAACATTACTATGGTCGTTTTTCACATAAAAATGTACGATAGCTGTAATTTTATGCTTTTTAAAGGTGTGAATTTTAATTGTGGAAGCGATAGAGGTGTGAGCACTAGGCAATGTTATCTAATATTGTATTACATTATAAAGATCGTCGATAGCAATGTGTATAGCTTGTTCTTATTTTATGTTATGAGAAGAGTTTTCGAAGGAAAGTAGAAGAAGTCTCGAGTTTAGTTGAGAATTTTTGTTCAATAAATTTAATGAATTAAGATTGTTCAGATTTAAAAAATGTAGCTGTCAGAGATAGTGAAGGACGTGTACGTTCATAGATAGATTCAAAATGCGAGCAACTACGGGAAACTGGTTCGGTTTTGTTCCTTTTACATTGATCCACTTTTTTACGCAATCGATCCAGTTAATCCGCTATCGCGATCCATCTACGTATGAGAGTCAGCTTTTTTCTTCGCACGTGGCCATCCGTTTGATAAGGCCGTTCGTTTTTCTCTAAATTATTTAATTTATCGCATATCGGGTAAAATTTGATACGGTGGAACGTTTGTTAATCAAACTCTTGCTGTTTTTTTGCGATAGTCTACATCGATTGCTGTTAATTAATGAAGCATTCGAGTCAATTTACTACTTTCTTCTTCCGATTTTTATTTAGATACTTTTGTGGATAACGAAAGAACGTCAGCGAGCCTCCTGATATGCAGTTGTGAAGTTTCTGTATAATTAAGGATTATCGAAATTATTTTCAACGTTAATGATGCAGATTTTTAACAGTATTCCTATCATAATATTTTTTCTATTTAACTATACTTTCTTTTCAGTTTCCTATTTATTTTAGTTTCTGTGCTAGATAAAAAATCAATATAGCTGATCTTAATGACCTCGTCATTATTCATTCCAAATTCCTATTAAAAAATTTCATATAATACCTCTGTACGTAACAATTACGCCAAAATTTTATTCCATTTCTACACACAAATCCACCACTTTAACAAGATTAGAATAAATAAATTTCTATCCCACTCTCATAAATCACCAAATATCACACTCAATCTCACTTCATAGCAAAAGAACACTCCACATAAAAGCTCGTCAACTCAGTGCCATCTTTCCGTCATATTGTCACTCAAGCGCTTGCAACGTTTCAGTCGACCACCTTCGCTATCGATAACCGCAAACACCTACAAGCATCACTATTCCACTTCGATTCACGAAACAATTCCTACATGCAATAACAAACGTCAGGTTCGCACGTGGTCGGCAAGCAAACTCGAACCGTCTCAAAGAGATCGAACTGGTTTGATTTTGTTCTCTTGCATCCGGCCCAAACCAGGCAGAAAAGGTGCGCACTCGCGTCTTAGCGAGACAGGTTCCGTACGAGTCGTAAAGAGTTCGCTGGCCCCTGGAGCCTCGAGTGTCGTCCGGGCGGTGTATCAGGATGAATCACCTGGCCGAAGGCTGTTTTATTATGCAAATACGCAGCGGTTTCGCGCGAGCCACGCCACGCTGACACGCTAAACGCGGCCGATCGGCTCCCCCTTCGATCCTGACGACCTGTCAGGCGTCGATATCACCGATCGGACAGCTGCTACGGATGCTCGAATATCGCCGCGTTCATATTCTGCGCGCCCTACCAGACCGCAGACGATCGAAATACGACTTTCACAGTTTACGACCGTGCCGCGGTACGCAATTCGTGCTCCAACCACTTTGGAGACACGCTTTAATGTCCGTCCACGATTAAAGCGATTTCGTCCCCGGACCCTTCACAGTCGATGACGATCGTGCCTCGTAAAACGACAACCGACTCGCATCGCCGACAGTGAATTAACCCTGTCTGCAATGGGACCAGTGCTACGTTTTACGAGGATTTTTAAATCACTTCGTTCATTCGCTTCTGCACCCTCTTTTTTTTACCACCCTGTAAATATAGGTGCGAATGAAATTCGTATCGATAAGAAAAGTTCAAAAAGGATTCGTTTGCTATTTTGTGAGACGTAACTTAATGTTTGGCTGGCAGCTGGTGTGGGTTGAAGGATTATATTAGTAATTTTCACTTGTAATATACGAAGAGGGAATGATTCCTTGTGTGGAAGGAGGTAATGGAGTTTTTGGCCTCATCGTGGATAAATTATGGTAATTGGAAGAAATATCCTTTGGACGTATTATATTCTTGGTCACGTATTATAAGTGTATGATATGTGGCAAAATTGACGAGAATTTTCTCCAGAACTTTTACCGAAACCTACGAGAAAGAGAACGGAAACGACTTTTCTACACAACGTTAGTGAGGATGGCTCGTGAAAAGTTTCAAATGAGATTTCTCCGCCGTGTTTCTCGCGAAGATTGTAATAAACTTTGCCAAAGAGATCCGCTAACTAGCAACCGGTGGTAAGTGAAATATTCTCCCGATTGCGTATCCGTAAACCCACAATGATTTAAAACTCGCTGTCTTCGTAAATTTCAATTTCATTTGAATTTTGCCTAGCATTAAAATCTACGGATACTTTGAATTTTCTTGCATACTTCTTCGATTACTTAGTTTGTACCTATCTACTTTGTATTATGCAAATGAAACGTTCAAATATTCTGAATGTTGCAGATTACGCTAAAATGTACAATGGAATCATTTCTTGTATGCAACTAGTATCCTAAATATGGTCATATCTTTTCATGTGTTCTTAAATATTATGCATATAATATTCCGTAACTGTACTTGCATTTTTAAAGAATTTGTGACATGATCGTGTATACATTCTAATTTGCAAAATGTAATAAAATGTTATTCAATAAAATTTTTTATGATTGTTTGAAATCCTATACGGAATCCTATTTGTAATCCTATATGGAATTTTAAACAGACACATGTATGAATTTTTAAATAAAACATACTAATGGAGGTACTCCATTATTATATTAAATTCACTCTGTCTTATTCTAAATAAATATTAGTATTAATATTATTAAGTGTAATTTTTTATTTTATACTATTCACTATCTAAAGGAGGAGGGAATTTAAAATGCTTCTTAATTACTAAATTAATCAAATAAACTAAGCTACAGTGCCCGAAACTTCCATAAGGCCACTAACATTTTTTAGTAAAAATCTTATAATTGTTTCATTCTAATGAGAATTTTATGTATAATGTCATTTTGGAAAAATAAAAAAAAAGAAACATATAGGTACTTCGGTTGTAACAACAAAAGTAAAATTTATTTTAAAAAACGTGAGAATAAAATTAAAATTAACAATAATTTCTTCGCTATTCTCATATTAGCAGCGTACATAATTGCCATTTTTTTAAATTACGTTAAAAATGCAATTCAGTATTGACAAAATCAAATCTTATTTACGTTTTTGTTAGCAATAAATGCGCATGCTTCGTTTATCGCGTTTGATAATCCACAAATGCAATTATATTGCCTACAATTGGCATAAACTTTTCATAAAATTATTTATGTGTAGAATACACTGTTTCTTGTATCTCGATATATGAATTGGAGCATTATCGTGTCGATAAATAAAATAATTATCTTCAATTCTTTCTATTCTAAATCATTACTACGTATATGTTTTTTCTAATGTTTCCCAAAATGCTATTATACACAAACTTATCATTAGAATGGAATGATTATAAGACTTTACCAAAAAATATGTACATCGTCTTTACGGAATTTTCGGTCACTGTATTGTATAAAAGAAATCTTCAGTAGTGCCTTAGAATATTCGCCTTAAAGTTTGTACGATTTTGCAACAAAGAACCACCCACGACGATCTGTGGCCGAGTTCGTTCTGAATCATCCGGTCGACAGTTTCCGTGTATCGAGATATTTCGCGTATCGAACGACATCGGTTAGTTCCAAAGGGAGTATTGACATATCGTGGATGAGTAGCGGGTCTCCATCGAAAGGCAGTTTCCGCGGTATACGAGTCATCATCGGGGCCCCTGTACGACAATGGATCGTGTAGGCGTGAACGACGATGCCGTTGTTCTCCGAAGGTGTTTAGAAATCGAAGGGAGGCGAGCATCAGACGTTCTATTGTCTCACTGGTAACTGCTGACGAGGTATCGTCAATCTCATCCGACCTGGTTGCACAATGGTCGAAAGTCGAAAAATCTTGGCCGCTTCTAATCAACGGCTTGACGTGACCGCCATTATCGTCCATTTTCCAGCGTTTCTGTCGCAACGGGGCGTGTAACAACATCACTTTCGTCCCATATCGAGTAAAATATTTTTTAAATTAGGATGAGATAGATTTTCTGACGTACTGTCGTGTTTTATCGATAAAACGTAACTTGTAACTGGACGTTGTATGCGTTTAGATGAAGCGAAAAATATTGAGAATGTGGGGGAACAGAAAGAAATATTCATCGAAAGGAACGAATTTCAAGAACAATTTATTGGAAATATTCTCGTCGAAAATATATCGTTGGTTTTTATGTAGGCGACCAACGAATTGCCTAAGAATTATGAATCTGCAGGTGAATCATTATCTGAGATCATAGAAGAGTACAATCTATGACAAATACATATAAATGTGCGAAAATATACTAGCGCAAATACAAATACAAAAGTACATAAAATATGTAAAATACGTAAGATACTCCTTTGTAAAAAATATGAAATTACATAAACATCCGTATACTAGATTCGTAGAGACAAAGCTTTCTTTAATAATTTTCTTTAGATTTTTACAAATTATTACAAGCAAAGTACAATGTACTAGATATAAAGATTTTAACATTCTAAATAAATAAACTATCTGTTCATAAAAATTTGGTAACATGCTCTTTGCATACATATTATTAACAGCTTGCAAACATCATGGAATACTATAAACATTGTTCATTGGATGAAAGGCAGAAGCACGAAGGCAAGGTTATATAATATACATGTAAAGCAAGATCAAGTTGGCGGATCTCGTCCGAGGGTTCGATAAAGCAGACTGACGATGGAATTTAACGAGATCCGCGCGTGACAAAAACCAGTCAGCGTTCTCGAGCTCATGGTGGAAAACCTGGTGAAACGAGAGCTGAATGGTGTAGCAAGCACGACAATGGCGATGTTGAATGAGCTCATGAATGATCGAAAGAATGAAGAAGTGCCACCCGTTAACAGGTAATAAACAGCCTGCTACCATCGTATCATTCGAAGCGATCTCGTACATTTTCCTCGTTTATAAAGCTTGTAGAAGAACACGCGATAAACTCGTAACTAACATACCGACGTACCTTCACGTTGCACATGTTTTTCAAAATGCATGAATGTTGACGATAATCTTCTAGAATGAAACTTTCTTTATTAACTTCTCCAGTGAAGTGGAATGCTTGGATGATTTATTAGATATTTTTGATTTTACATTCAAAATGCAGTTAAATGTTTCTTTAGAGATAACCCCATCAGAATCTAAGGAAAATTGTTTTACCCTTAACATTAACCTTACCAGGCCCGGTAATATATTATCTGATTAATCAGTTTCTCGACTTTTGTTAATGTAAGAATTTATATAAAGCTAGATGAGCGAAAGAATAACAGTGAATGTAAAACTTTAAATTAAATTTTGAAAGCGATCATTTGACCGGACCTGGTAAGCTTAGTGTTAACTTCTAAATGGATATTTTACGAAACTTAATTAATTCGATACGATATTAATTGTTTCAAAAATTGGTATCTCGTAGAACTGATTCAAACCATAATTTTAAAATAATAAAAGGTGAAAGGAAGATTTCATTAGACGCAATAAAATGATTTTGAACAGTGATAGAAGTGGAAGAGTTTTATAAATTGACAAGTTACTTGTGGGATATTATACACTTGTACTTGAAATTATACACTTTGGCAAAATTTATGAAAGACAAGGAAAGAATAAACGCGAGTATCGCTTTGTACAATTGCATGGAGAAAAATATAGAATATTTTACAATTAAGAAATCAACAAAAATAACACACGTGAGTTGTTCCATAGAACAGATTAAAACTCTCTTCAGAAACGCCATAAAAGCACTATTCCTCTAGCGTACAGAATAAGGAACGAAGGGACCAAAAAATGTGTAGAACGGCACGAGGCAAATATTTTCTTCCTGCCTCCGATCGTTTCCCGCAATTTTATCGTAACGCTTTCAAACATATCGTAGCCATCGCATCGCAGGTGTGGCTCGCGACAGGATGTGTCAACGCTT
Organism: Bombus huntii; assembly: GCF_024542735.1. Lineage (NCBI taxonomy): Eukaryota > Metazoa > Arthropoda > Insecta > Hymenoptera > Apidae > Bombus > Bombus huntii. The sequence goes on from NC_066246.1 coordinate 12,235,614, forward strand.
GTGGAAGCCGGTCACGTAGGTGCGTGCATCTTGTGATTGTGGACGGTGCATTAACCCCGGTGAAGATATAATGAACGAGCGGGCTTGTCGACACCTTCCCGTTTCTGAAAACGCTTGTTCCGCGTTCAAAGTCCGTACTTCAACCATTTTTCGTAAACGGGGTCGCTGAGATGAATTTAGCAGAACCGATTTTCGAGGATTAGACATTTACGAGCCAAGACATTCCTTTTTTGACGACGTCGACCTATTTTAAATATTTCTAGCGGAAGGATTGAAGTTTAAAACGCATTTTATATGTATCCTTTTAACTCACAGGGCATTTGACTTAGATTTATGAGCAGTAAAGGTTTGAACTACGAGGAATTGGGTCAGTGGAAGGTGAAAGAGAATACATTTTAGTTCTTTCTTTTCTTGCCGAACTCGTGCTTACGTGATCGGTGATTCGAATACTCGATTTCAATTATAACAGATCTCGATCAGATACGAAGCAATAATAGTACAAAATAATAGCACGAAGGATTTTTAGTCTCTCGTAAATCATTACATGAACACGAGTTACATACGCAACGATTCGCATAACGAAACATAAAGAAATCCCTTTCTATTTTTTGAATCCAGATTTCATGCTATGTGCTATGCATCGATTGAAATTTGTACGTCCATGAGACTCTCGCATTACAATTTCCAATCTGAAAAAGCACCAACATACGACTGATATGACTAACATTACTCATATACACATGTATATTTGCTTGCAGACATGTATTGCTCTCTGACGGCGTCGCGTCATTAAAGGTTAAGCGTCTCAAAGATAGAAACGAAACAAGGTCGAGAGACATGCGTGAAGGAAGGAGGGCAAAGAAACGAGAAGAAACGGAAATAGAAGGACAAGAAGAGCAACCAGGCAAAGAAGCAAAGGGGTCGAGTGCTAAAAGGGGGGCAAAGAAAAGGTGAGAGAGTGCGACGCGAGCCCTGAAACCAATTTCACTGCGAACGTTTTGTACGATTCTTCACGGTACTACAACGAAGGAACGTTAAACCTTCCCACGACTAGCGGACGAGCTTTCCTTAATGGCTGCCTTTTCAAGGAAGCAGCTCTAATTTTGTCCTCCAACGCGATAATACGACGCACAAGCCGCTAAAGAAACGTAAGGAGAATGAATAATATTAAAGAAATCGTTTTGTGCATTAATTTATGTATGAATTTTGAGGTCGAAGAGGTGACAATGAGTTAGCAATAATTTGTAGGATAGGTGATATGAAAAAGCAAGAAATAATTAAGAGGATTGCTATGATAAAGAGATAGATCCATTTTCCAATAATTTGGATAAACCAACAAAAATCAACTCAAATCAAGCCACTTTTCAAATTGCGACGTGAAAGTACTCAAAAGGTGGGATACTTTCGAAAGTTTCGTATATCTGTGGTGAAAGATTTTTAATGAGGTCCAGCTTGGTAAATTAATTTTCAAAATGGGTCGAGGTACTTACTTAAATCGAATTAGCCATTAAATCAAGTTTAGTGAATACACTGATGATTTACGTGAGTTATAAAGTATAGGTTGTTGCCCTCGACATAAATTATACTTGGCGAGATACTCGATGTTTCTTAAATTCAAAGTTCATGGACAGCAATGACAGATTGGCACGGTTGCTTGACAAAGAGCATTGTTTATTCAGTCTTTCTCATAGCCATAGCGGATGCATTGTAAATATATTACTTTCTTTGCGCGTTATATGACTCATCCCGCGAAGTAATGACTAACATGTTAATATCTTTCATTTTCGGTGTCATATTTATAACCCTAACTCGTAACTGAGTAAATGTTTAAATCATAATAAAATCTGAATTAAAATCTTATTATTCTCTTTAAATTTTCTTTTACATTTGTTCAAGGTAATATCGTATATTACATCTAATTTCATTAAATAAGTTTAACTTTATTCTATATAAAGAAAGCAGAAGGTAAATACTATGTTCAAATTGATCGTTGAAGTAAGTACTCATATTTGCTTAAATATATTTATTCGTCAAATTTTATACAATTATGACAGCAGACGCTACTTAAAGATTATAGCGTAAAAGTATAGTAGCTCATATTTTGTGGCGATTTAAATATTTAATAAGCTTTCAGCCAGTATTATATTATTAACCTTCATTCAGACCTAAGACAACTAACGCTAGAATTATCGATAACTAAAATAGAAAATTTGTACCAGAGGTATGAGAATGAAAATGAAAAAACACACACACATATACAAATATATATATTGCAGGGAAAGAAAGAAGCTTCTATCCATATATCCTTATACAAAATCATTAAAAGCAGACAAGTAGAAAACATTACACGATCAGATATTTTCCGATTTTTTATTTCGCGCCTTAATGTTTATTTCTTAATAATTCTATGGTTTCTACTAATTAAATTTATTATTCTTTATCCTAATAATTATATTTCTTATTTCAATATTTATTATTTTTTACATTATATGAGATTTGTAAATTTTATTAACATTCAAGATATATTCTATTCAATAATATTCGATTAGTCCCTACATATTTGGCAACATTCTGCATATACGTGCAATCAAACTTTGGACAAACCTGAGCTGAATTTCACGTACAAGGAAAAGGATGTTAAATAATTGGCGATGCATTCGCGTTGGAAATAGCAACGCTGTGTGGTTCGAACGTGGAAGCGTTGGTCGGCGTCCGCTCGACAGCCACCGTGATCGGGAACGCCCAACGCCTCCTTCAGGAGTATTGCAAGGAAATGATCGCTGATGCAAAGCGTGTCGTTGCATTAATGCGTCATTGCATCTTCATGAAGCAGCCGTGATAAGCGGGCCGCCTACGACTTCGTCAGATACTCATCTATCCTTTCCGGAAAATTTATGATCTCTCTGCTTTTGGAGGTTCTCTTATTAAGACTAACTATCATCGCCAACCGAACGTTCCTAATCTTCTATTCTAGCTCTTACACTCTTGAAAACACGACGCTACATTTTAGCTCATCTTAAATGACTTTCAATTACTTTCAGTTATAAAAAGATAAACGTCTGTAATTTGGTTTTTCTACCTTCCTATTTTCCTTTTTGTTATTACTTTGAAGGGTAGAGTTTCGATTGTGTTTCATTGGGAAAGATATATGAGTTAGATATTCTTTGTGAAAGGAGACGTGTTATGCACGCACAAATATATTATTTTCTGTTACGTTAGCGTATATGAAGTTTCTGCAATGTCTGAGTATGACGGTTCGATACTTATTTGTTTATGTGTCGATTATCAGCCACATTATAAAAGAAGAAATTTATTATAAATCGCGTATATTCAGTATTAGAAAGATTTGTCATAAAAATGTCTACACTTCGTTATTGTCTGTTTTAAATTTAATGGACCAATGATTATAAATTTAAATTCAGAAAGAAATGATACGAAAGTTGCCGAAAACATAAATATAGCATTTGAGGAAGGTTAAGGATGTCTATTTCTGGGTAATTCTTTAAATGCTATTTGAAAAGAAATTGTAAGAGCAGCTTTTTTGAATTCTGCAACCGATGATTCTTATGTAACAACTGATAAATATTAAAGAAATGATTCACGTAAGCGAATATAAATGAGCTAAAATTACGTTAATCGCGTAGTTCGATACATCCATCGAAATTCATATTGTCCCCAAGTTATCACGAATGCAATGAACTTTCGACTCCCGTTACAAACAATGAGTAAGATCTTACGAAATTTATGCACCGCGTTAGAAAGTCAAATAAGCTCGTTTTCTAATATGACTGGCAGTGAGTGTGTTTGTTCATTGACTCGTCCATTACCATGCAATCGACTTTCCTTTTCCGTTTACTAGCCTTATTTTTATTCTCTTCGTGCAAATCCACGCCATAAAATTACTTCTTCGTTTTCATCGATTTCCCCAAACATAAGCAATGTGTAAGGTCCTATCGATAATACCATCGACCGACCACTCGTCCATAACAAAGAAAGAAAGAAAAAATGAAAAACACGGTAAAGAAAGTGCAATCTTGGTAAACGGCTGGGAAAAACGAGGACCGTGTTTGGAGCGAAGATCTTCCATGAAATCATACGATACAGGAGGAAGGTCCGATTTCGTAACAGCAAAACGATAGAGCATGATCGTGAAACGAGGGAAGCTTTTGTGGCCTGTGTTTGACTCCGGTTCGAGATCGAGGAGACACTGAGACCACCTAGACGTCAGGCTACACTTTAGCACGGACGTATGTTGCACGTAAAGGACTTTAAAGATCGTGATTTCTATGGTTCGTGTATGAAACGTTAAACTTGCCACTGGGGCAGGCTGTCTTCCGTTGGCAACGATACACTTTCGTAGTCTGCAGCGACGAGGTGGTCCAACGGTACAATGTCTCGACCTATGCACTTTCGTGTAGACATTGTTGTTAGAAGTAACTGGAACCAGTGCTTTTCGAGTGTCACTCGGCGAACGGTGCTCCTGAGAGATCATAATTGACCGCTATCTGGTAAATGCTCGAACGTGGTATCCATTCTTAGAATTTTATGGACTTCGTACTTACTTCACCACCAGATACGAAGAAACTTAACATATTGAGCCATCAAGTCCAATTTCAAATTTTTTGTGTTCTGCCTTTTGACAAGACTATAAGTATGACAGTTCTGAATGAAAACGTCTAAATTTGGAAATATAATACGATGTAAGAATATTGAAGCGTTCATTATAACCGTTGAAAACGATGATATGAAAAAAATCGATCGAACAATCGTAGGAGTATCGAGTAACTGTTATTGAGCAACGCAATTGGAGATGCATGATGAGAAGGATCGAGTGGTGAACATCGCATTGCCACTCTACATCTAATAGAGACCAACGGATCGCGAATGTGAATGTTAATCTTTACTCAGCCGTTTCCTGCATACAGTAAAGCGGCATAAAGAGAACGACTTAAGTATCATCACGGCTGTAAAAATACTACGTTTAGTATTTTTATTGGCTCATGAAAATCATTATATTTGTTTTGCAATATTACTATTCGATGCTGTATCACATCGTGCTTGAAAACGGACAAAAATTCACAACTCATCATCCAATTAGGAATTAATTCGTATAATTATGATCTTCGTTAACGTTGTTACTTAAATAGAATTTCAAATCTTTCTCAACTACTTTACTCTAGCTCTATACTCCTCTACCAACATCATAGGTACATGCATCCGTGTTTTTGTCTGCACCACGTCATTTGCTCCAACATATTCATCGTTCATAAATCTCGTCACGTTTCGGCAGACAGAACCCAGGTAACCGAAAAACTGGAGAATGTTCGATGCTGGTTGAGTGTTTCTCGCGATGAAAAATCGCCACACACGACGCCGGACATGAACGCATCATCGAAGGATAAAAGGGGCCTATCGAGAGCGGGGCGGTTGCGTGTACAGCGGAGAAGACGGAGAAGAAGCGCGTTACATTAACAAACAAAGGCTTTGTACAGGTTTGTGCATCTGTGCACACGAAGAAGGAAGGAATGACACTCGGACGAGACCAGGACGTAAAAGTGAGACGACTGCCAGAGGACGGTAGAACGTTGGAGAAAGAAGGACGAACAAACGGAAGCAACAAACAACGACGCGAGTGGCCGCTTTTAACGAGCCCAGTGAAACTTTTCTGGATTTCTTGCGCGCGCGCGTTGCAACCGGGCCGATGCACATGCAGCTGCACGGCGATCGCCTGGAATTCAGTCGGGAAGGTGCGTGGACGTGTCACACCGGACAGGATAATAAGTATTTGTTGGAATTTATGACACGGTGTACCGAGCGGGTCCCGCTCCGACTTATCTTTATGGTTTCACATTGTATCGCGGCTGAAGCGTCATTGCGACGATTTAAAGAGAGAATTAATGGGGCCTCCTCCTTTTTTCTCGCGGGAAGATGGCGTCATTGAAAGCGTAGCCTAGGTTGAGTAGGGTTGAATGAGAAATTAGAGTTTGAGGTGTTTTGTGAAAGAGGAGATATAGGCGAAGTGGTTATATCGTGAGAATTGTCGAATCGTAACTTGATTTTGTTAATTAGTTATTAATTAATACGAGATCGACTGGAGTGTCACAATTGAAATAATGTTATTAGTGAAATATTACAGGTCACAAATTATACGTTGCACGTAATGTTACGAATAAATTTTACAAATTAGAAGTTAATTGATCATTTTATTTGGTTGTAGAAAAATTATAGAATCGTAAAGAAGTCCCGCAACTTGTAATTTGACGATTTATTAACGTCATTAGTTCGTAAATTATTGAGCAAGAGAGGCTTGATGTTAAAAGCATGGAAAGAATAAATGTTGATAATAAATTTATCTGTTAATTTATATCCACAAAAACGACATAACTTTAATGGATTTAATTGAAAATCAGCAGTTTCATTGGCTGAGAGTAGAAATTACTTCAGTCAAATTGAAATAGATACGACTAAACATTCGTGAGAAAGCTCACTTCATTTACACATTTCTTCATTGAGTATAATTCTAAAGAAACGTTTACATGCGGGGCTTACAATATGACACGTATAATGAATCTATTGTAGAGGGCATCGCTTTCATGTGCCGAAACGCGTTTCGTTCTTTTCTTTTATCGTCTTTACAAGTATAGTCGAGGGATTTTTGCTTGCCTAGACAGGCAACCTTCCGGCTTTGATTAAAATTGCATCATACTAGGTCATCGTTGCAATAGCTCGTGAATGAGCTGATGTCATCGCGAGACAATGGTAATAATAGAAATGATATCAGTAGTTCAGATCAACAGTTACATGCAAATGAGCTCGTATCTACCATAACTTTAATTACGAGTATCTTTCCTATATTTGGAATAGCTGAATAAATTGCATAATATCATGGAACGATGTTTTAACTGAAAACACTAAAAATAAGAATACGTAAAATTTTCTAACAAAAAGTCATCGTTTCTCGAGATTTTCTCACTATCAAACGTAAGAAACTGTTCTAGATTTTCGTATTTCACAAGAACTAAGGTACATAAATTAACGTACATAATTTACAAGAAACAATTTGATCTCATTCCATGGGGGTTGATAGCATCGAAAAGAAACTAACACGTACGTAGCTCGTATGCTGTACTTTGTAACAAAAAGACATCGATGCCCACTCGAAGAAAAGGCGATGTACACAGTACATGCATCGTCTAAGCATGCGCAGGGAGTACTTAATCATCCTGCGGTACGCAATTATTCTAATGAAGGGACCAGACGCGACTCACATACGAAGAATAATCTTCGGTCACAACGAAGCCAAGGGTGGCTACAGACCCCCTGTGTTTTTTAGTGCGGCGCGGCGTCCTCTACGAGATCTCCAGCTTGTTACAAAGTATTTATTCCGTGGATGATTGGTGTGGACTTCGTATCGCTGTTCGATGAAAAATATTCGAATATTTTCATGAATATACGAGAATAAAAAATTTTGAAAGTTCCAATAAGCTATCGTGTTCCCAAAGTATCTAGCAAGACAAATGGGACGAAGGACTAAATTTTTTCTATTCTCGCTATATTTCTTAACTGAATACTTGATATTGTGTAATTATTTAAGAAACAGTGTCGAAAGAAATTTTGAAACAACGCCTGGAAGAAGAACGCGGCAATATAAGCACACCGAATATTTAGAAAAAAGTAAAATACGACACGCCTCAACATTTGAAAGTCATTTGATAAAGACAGCGTTTAACAAAATATTAAATCTTTTTTCCTTTATAAAAGTTAATACACAAATGATCAATCTTAGTATTAACGTTGCTCACTGTGAAACTCTATATTGACATATTCGTTTGGAATGTTAGAGCAATTTAGAAATATCCATAAAAATGTTACGATAATACGATAGGTGTAATGCATTATCGATGATTAAGAATTCCTCGAAATTATGATACACTCAATACTAGATCGTAAGCTATATCTCAATGACGAAACGCTATTTGCGTACAGACGAATACTTGTTCGAATGATTTTCTCATAACGTAACATACCAGAATTAATGTCATACAGTATCATGCATAAAAACTGCAATGGAAACGCACGGTTTAAATATGCGTCGCACGGATCAAAGGAAAAAGAGGAAAGAGAAAGAAGAGGAACGGTTAGAACGTTGAACAGAGGCCTTTGAAAGGGTCTATAAAGTTATTTCATCGTCGACAGACGTCAGCCAAAAGACGACGTCAGATCTTAGGTTCCAGAACCCAAGAGTTACCTCATCGTCCGCTTTTTTCAGCCGTTCTATAACGTCTTCAATTTGCATGGGACAATATCGTGCGCCAGAAAGCCTGGAGGCTGTTTTTTCTTCTTCATCGTGAACCGTTTCAGTTCTCGCACCACGTCGTAAACTCTTTTTAATTGCCAGCCTTTTGCACTCCGTGATGTGTTTTAAACTCGAAGATAATTGGCAACGTCCTTTTTTTCGAATCAATTAGCTCAAGTATCTCCGTCTTTCATCATTCTAAATCTTTGCCATAAGCACTGCTGGCTATATAATTAATATTCATCAAACTTCTCTTATGCCTTCCAAAATTTTTCATATTCAAATTTGTAACCTTTACTCCCTTGAAGTATATGATATCGATGGAATTAAAGATTTTTAAGGATACCTTTCAGTATTACTTTAGCATTGGTTTGATTAAATGTATGTGAAACTTTTGTTATATATTTCAGAATTGTTCCTACTTAAAATCAAAACATTTGTTTCCTTGAAAAGAAATTTATCAATGAAAATGTTAAAAAATTATTAAATATCTCTGATATCGTGAAAACTACGAAGAAGAGTAACAATAAAATCATCGTTCGTTTTGACGAAGTAAAATTATTCTTGACGCGGCAGGAAGCAACTTTCGAGCAGATTCAATCGACTTCCATGGAAGTGCGAGTTCCTGCGACGGCAATTTTCTTCTAGCGTGGCGCATTCCTTCCTCTAATTTCCATAAAACGGAGACGCATTCCTTCCACCGACTATCGTTCCGACGTTCCTCGCTTTTCTGCTCGTTTACGTGGCGTGCGTCGCATGGCTTCTCGGAGCCGTTTCGTTTCCGCGATAATTGCGGCAACGAGCTTCCACTTGACTCGTGCCACCAGGCCCTTAAACTAACCCCTCGTGATCGTTTCTCCTCTTTCAACACGATCGTCCATTCTCCTTCTGCACATGGCCACTGTGGGAATTTTAAGGATGATTCAGAACAACGGATGAGAAAAGTGCGTTGTAGATGATGCGTATGGTTTACACGCAAACCGAGTTTGAAGCAATATTGGAACGATGATTATACAGAGTGTTCAAGAAACAGCGTAGAAAATATTTAACCCAGATATTACGAAATTTTTCTCTGATATTTTTTAAGATAATGTCATTTCTTCTTCATTTCGAGTTCATATCGAATGTACCAAGCGTTTTTTGCGTTTACTCTTTGAGTACTTCATATAGAGTTTATGGCGGTTTATTGCGAAGATTTTAATTCTATTAGAATTTATTTCTCCGAAAATGAGTTTGATAAAAATTGTATGAAGAAATATTTAAATATCCTTAGTATGTAAGAAAACGTATGAGAGGTCTCAATGAAAGCAATGAAAAGTGTCATGAATTGAATGGTCAATGAATCGTGAATTGAATTTAACGATGCTCTGTGTATTTATATGTTCTTCTTATATTTTCTATGCTAATATTCTTTACTTCTCAATAATATTTTGAGTTACTTAAAAAAATAGAATAATTCATTCTGGTATCGCCATGCAAAAATTATAGTGGAAAGAAAATTTAGAAAAAGATGAGCCAGTAAGACACAATCTTCTACAGCACGTCTACATCAAAACATAATTAAAAAGAATATGATGTGAAGCATAACCAGTCGAATCCTATCTTAAAAATACGTCTCGTTCTTATTCTATAAAAACTCGCGAGGCTTCATTTACAAAGTTCCTTCTACGCCCACCGATTAATCTCTTTTTTTTTCACGTTTGCCACACCGTCGATTCAATGTATACTAAATTATCATATTTATAACGAATATGATAATTAGTACATCTTAATGCAGATCCCGTGGACGTTTTACATAGTTTTTGGAACTGACTACAAGGGTCTTCTTTGGCCCATGGTGGAGGTTTACGTCTTATGCGACCCGGTTGAATCGTCCATGACAGCGGAAGGAAACGCGATTATGTCAACATAAAACGAAAACTTGTTCCCCCCGCATTACCATTCAAGTCCGAAATGCATTTCCTACCGTGCAGCGGTACGTTTGATGCGTCCAACATTCACATTGCATCTTCCCCACCTCAATGTGTTCTGCATTTCTCTTTTCAGCTGTTTGCCATTTTTATACCCCTACACTCTCTGCCTTCCCAGTGAGCTACCTTTTTTTCGTTTCACCTTTTCTGGTACGTCCATTTGTTTCTCTCTAAGGTTAATCCTTCTGGAACACTCTTATTAATTTTCATGTCCTTCTTCATACTGTTGTTAAAAATATTACGTATTGGGGACGTATGTATTTTTTGTTAATTTGCAAAAAATATTTGTAAACAATTTGCGATGTATCTTTTGAAGCTTGTCAGGGAAGAGAGCAGACTGTCCTAAATATATTTACAAAAGCGAACAACTAGAAAAGGTTGTATGGTCAAATATTTTTTGATAATTTTTATTTTTCAAACACATTTCTTCGTAACTTCGTAATTTTTATCTTTTTATCAAATAAATTTGTTATTTTCTATTTTTTAACCCTCGTTAATTGCGTATATTACAATTTGATATATCGCGATAAATGTAAGAAAGCAGAAATTCCATTTCCTTATTTTCAGAGAACTCCTAAATTTCAATATTTATCATTTGTTGTATTAATATTGTACTGTTACTACTGTGTCCAATCAACAGTTGTGAAAACGAGAAACAGATGAGGATTACGGTGAAAAATATACACCTCCGTCACTTCATTCTACTTAAACAAAGATCTACATTGTGTAACTACAAAAAAAGATACTCTGCATGCAGTTTCACCGTATCATTCCTCCCACTCGAACAAGCCGGAACATCATGTCGAACACGTAAGTGGCTTCAAACATGATTTCCTAAACAGGTAAACGAGCAATTTCACCAAAGTATTCGAGCAAAATGGAATAAAAAAACCTGTTGAACGATAATCGAAGGTGTGAGAAAGCTATAGAGAAAGGCTGCGCTATTGAGATTCGTTCTCTTTTGATCTCTCACCGTCAGGTGAGGTCTATAACGCCGAATCGACGGACCGTGCTGTTGGACAGTTCGTTTAATTCCGGCTGTCACGAGGAATAACCCACAATTAACTAGTCGTAACACGGTGTGAGTCAGAAGCAACAGTCCAAGAGAGAAGGGAATTCGATGTAACGCTAGTGTGTTCCCTTCGTGAGTTTATGTAACTTCGCGTTATGTTGGCTGGCCAAGCCTTTCGAGCAGCGTTTAAACGAACGAACCGTGAAACTTTTTAACCATGAACGGCAAGCACCGCGTCAGTATCGTTTGAAAAAAGGATCGTAACACGCTCGCACCAGAGACCTCATTCTTCATGGCTCGTTCTCGGGACTTCATACCGAGTCATTTAATTACAGTGAGGTCCAGCGCGGTCGATGTTACACTAGGATACATTCAGCCACACCAATGATAAGAAATAAATGTTACGATTATCTCGACGCAGGTAGCGATATTTGTTATTTGTTTTACGCTGCCATTCGGCTCGTTGCCAGCCGTTTTTCTGCGGCCTTACGACAGCCTGCGGTAGAGAGAGGCTCCGGATCGCGTCTCGTTATGAAATATGTATTATCGGGATGGCTGGATGACAATGAATCGCTAGGACTTCATTGGAATTGCATTGCGGTGCACACGAAATGTGAAATGTTTCTTTCGATCGAATTTCAAACGGATGCTATTTCCCGTTTCGAAATTATATATCAAGCGGATTGTATAATACTAGCTCTTTGACTGATCGGGAGAACGAAAGAGGGAGACAATAGAGGGGAAAAGTCATTAATGAGCAGAGGCGAACATTATTGTATTACAGTTCTGTGTTGTAACCTTGTTTATGTTTATAATTTTAGGCTGTAAGATCGGTACTTTAATATTTGGTACACGAGTAGATTATAATCTTGTATAGCGAAACACGAGTAGAGAATATTTTACTACGAGCTGCAGTAGTCTACGTAGAATTTCAGTTCATTGTGATGCAGACGAGTTCAACAAGCACCTTTAAGCTACCTTCCAATAGTTGACACTGTTCCGTTCCGGGTCCATAGAGCGTCATGCTTATACACGACAAGGAAGCCCGAACCTCATTGTAATGCCTTTTAACATAGCACGTCACAGTGACATACTATAGTCCGTAGACGAGGTTACAAACGGTTATGTTTCAGAATGATCTGCACTCCCTTAACCAACTTGTTTTTTCCCATCGAATATCTATGGTAGCTCGCCTTTAATACTCTCTTAAAATACTGCTTTAGTTCAGTATTATTGTTATGAATTTTACCTGTTATGAAATTACGAAAATTTAATACTCTCTTAAATTAAACACCTATTGGATCGATGCATATAAAATTTTCAATTTTAAATGCATATAGACTCTTTGGAATATTTAAAATTAATATTCATAAACAATAAAATCAATAATCATTTGGTATGGAAATTAAAAAAACATTTAAGCGCTGTAAAAATTGCTTAAGTTATTTAAAAAATGATAATTCGAGCTAATAAAGTGATACGATAAATGTAAGATCGAGGAACTATTGAGAGATTGTGAGAAAACTATATTTTAATGCATTCTCTTTATTTCTTTGAAATAAGGTGACCATGTATCTCCATTCGTCTTGGGTTCCACATGCCATTTAACTGATGCGGAACTATCTGTCCATTTTCTTTACTTTTCCTCCTTGTGAATGACTAATAATTGTAAAGTGGCTTAGTTTCGTTTGAAATATTATCTTCCTTGTCGTTTGACGTGGATTATTTTCAATGATCTCTCTTTACACATTATTGTCAATGGCATTTCCTGGCCTTTCTCCCGGCTTATTCTCTAGTGAAAGATCATCAGTCTTGAATTCTATAAATCAACGTTGAAGTCCCGTAACATTTACATAAACTTCTTCAAATGCTATATTCATACTTTCAGTAGATTTTACTCGCTAAATGATAAAAGGCGTATACTCTACGGTACCTACAGTCGCCAATTAGGATCCAAATTAAATTATTCTAGCATCTGTCGCTTTTTACATCCTTTTTCAATAAGTAAAAAAAAAAAAAAATGAAGGTAAGATAAGAAATCTTTTTTTTACTTTTTCTGTTTTACGTTCCAACTTTTCAATAACTACGCTATACTGTTACGTTCCAAACTACGTTTTAAAGCCGCTAAAATTCCACTGTTCCAGAAACGCGTTCACCCATTAATCTTAACAGCAGGGAAGACAGGGCAAGCGATTTCGATTCCGTAGCAAACAAAACTCGTTTCCCTTTTGAGGCTCCAACAGCTTATCAGTTTTCCGTAGGCAGTGCCGCGCGTCCACCCGTCGCTTTGTGTGGCTCTTCACGCCGCAGAGAAGACCACAAACGGGGTGTCAGTGTCCCATTGCGTGAGATAATGCATTAGGTTGCGTGAGTACGTCTACGCACAATGGCCTCGACAACTTTCGTGCCTTTGTAAGTACATGCCCCACCATCGCCTGGCCTCTTTCGACCGATACAAACGCCGCATAATAATGTCATTGAGCGTGACCGACCGGTGAATCACGGTGGTTTAACAACGACAAACCGAATGTATTCGGAATTGAGTCATTAGCTGCCTCATCCGGTGAGTGCACCCTCTAGTTTCATGATATCCACATACGAAGGCACTCTACTGCTTTTCGTACCTCTCTATATGCGAAAACATCGCTTTCACCCTGGAAACAAACGAGCTTATTGATAGATACTTTTTGCACACAGTGTATACTACTATACGCTACATACCGTTACATACGACGGACTGAAAATCATAACGGGGTAAGTGTCAAGATTCTACGAATTTGAATGTAGTCGTGTCTGTCATTCTTTTAAAAGTATCATCCCCTTAGTTCCATTGACATTTTTATCATCGATCTAGATATGTCATTTCGATACCATGTATGCTGTTACTCAATACTATAATATCGAAGTGGTTGGTCATTGGCAACTGGAATATTCCGAAAGTTCGCGTGGCAGAAGTAGTTTGCTGTTTTAAGTGGCTGGGTCAAATGTGGAAGTTCAACGATGGCAAGCGCGAACGGCATACCTTTGTAATTAAGTGAATTGGTTGTCTAGTGGTCGTCTGGTAACGATAAAAATTGGTCGTCTGGTAACGATAAAAATTGGTCGTCAAGTTTTTAACGAGCAAACTGTGTTATAATTAAGATACAATAACATCGTTGAATAATTGCAATTAGAACATGTGGACCTTCATTTCTGTATCGAATAATAAACTAATCACGAAATCGACGAATAACGAACTCTAATCAAGTTATAACCACATACAAGAATTTCCAACTAAGCTCAAATATCGTATATGCGCATATTACGTCACATAAATGGCGAATTATCTTCAGCTGTCCACATTATCATTGAATATATAAATAATTACATACATATACATCATATATAGCAATTAGAACCACTCAAATATTCAACATCTTTCATTTTAGTTAAATTTACATTCAAAATGCGAACGAAGGTCTAGATAAAGCTTCGAATGCTCTAACAGTAATTATTCAACGATGTTATTATATATATCTTGGCATAATATTACCTCTATAGAGATGAAATTTTTGTAGTTTAATATTCGAGAATATTAAAGAGAATTAAATAACTTTCGAATTCATCAGCAGATCTAAAAACATCAAAGGCGTATCAGCGAAATTATCAACATTTCATCCGGTGTCTGGCAACTTGTTCGCATTTCTATACAGACAGATTATTCATGGCAGAGTTCTCGTTGCCGTCTTGAATTTGTCAATGAACGAAAGCTTATGTTAATCACCGAGACGCTTGAGCAACCGGCATGATATTTCACCGGATTAATACGGGATCCTCTCGGGCAAGAAGATACGTTTTAAATCCATAGAATCGAATTATAGCATTCCAGCGTGTTTAATTCGGCTCTCGAAATGGCCGAGTGATTTATAATCCGCTGGTGTCAGACGATCTGACGATCGCGCGCCGGTATCTGGAGAATGCAGATCCCCGAAATCGAGCCGTGAAACTCGTTGACATTTACAAGCGTTGTAATTAAAGGTCTCGCGTGCGAACTTTTTGCTCGAGGTCGATAATCGCTTGTCGGCTCGGCTGCGTTCGATCCCGAGTAATCGACAAAACTCAACGACCGAGATTTTTCGAATTCCATCCATGATTCCCCAATACGTATCTTCAACTAATGACACGTAAACTGTTTTGTGGTGTAGACATTCCTTAAATGTCGAAAAGTTGAACAATACTCGAAATGATTTTAAAACTTCCACAATTACATTCGAAACTCTTTATTGGATATTACGTTGGAAAATAATACGTGGGCTTCACCCAAACCTCTATCTGAACTTCCATCAAAACTTTCACCTACACCTTCATCCAAGTCTCCACCTAAACGTTAACCTCAAACGCCCAGGAGAAACTCTGAGTTAGATTTTCTTCTAACGCGATAAAAAGCATTCAATTTTTATTAACGAAACCTTTTTCTACCTGTAACCATCTCCGAGTTAGCTCTTAAGGAATCAAACTTTCGAAGGTGTCTGATTCATCCTTTAAATTTGAGTTATCGCAGCCATATTTGGCTATTTTTCGAACTTATAAAGTTTCATCCAAATCAGAGGGAAACCGTTGGCGGTCCTTTCCTGTTAGAAACGAACGATAATGACACGATCGTCGCCGGTTTCGCGAAAGGGAACGCTGGTCTGATCGAACTCATTAAGCGGCAGCTGACTTTCATTTGTGCTGCTCGTTGACAATCGGGCCGGCGTAATGCCGGCGCTGTTTTCGAAAGTGGATCGCGTGAGCGCAGGTGGTACCCACTGGGACCTCTCTACCTGTCGTACGTGCGCATCCCGAAAGCAATTACGGCCGGATGAGTAAATTTCGAGCCGCGATCGTATCTCATTCTCCGCTTAGCGTTCGCTTCTTTCACCTTCTTCCTCTTTCTCTCCCTCGAGCCACCACTTAGTTTCGCTTCCTCCTCTTTACCGCGAGTTCTGTTGCGCTGCGATTCCCAAGCTCCTCTTTCGTCTCTCTTTTTCTTCTTGTCTACTTTCCTTCTTTCGTGCGTCGTCTTTTTCTTGGGAATTCTGGTTTGGGCGGTCGTAGGAAGTATCGCGACTGGGTGGTCCACCCGGTGGCTGCATTGAGACGTCAGCGCCGAAGTAGCTTGCTCTCTCGAACCCCTTCATTCTGGTGTGCGTGATCCTTGAAACTGTGTCGGTGCCTGGTATCCTCCTCAAAGGAACACTGTCCGCTTTGCGTATAAACGCCACGAGAATATCGTGTTCATGGAAGAACATTATTCCCTGCGGTTCGTGAGCACAACTTTTCGGCTCGCTCTCGTTCACTCCCTTACGTAATTGGACTCCCGTGTTCCACCAAGTGATCGCCGTGGAACGAGCTATAGCGTTCTTCTGAAGTTCTGATTCCATTTGCATAAGGTGTAGGTTATTGTCCACAATTTTATAACCTTTTGTCCGATAGTATGATTGCATAACTTGTAACTCGTAAAATTTACTTCCAGAATTCCTCTTACACAATAGCTTACCAATTAATAATGACTGATGACTTGAAAAGTCACAAATTGTACAGAAGTAGATGTACATTTGAACGTTGAAGTTAGCTATTTGTAAAAGGATTCTATACATTCTGAAATATTTATGTACGCTAAATTCCATTGTCTCTTGCGGATTAAGAAACACTCTCATCGTATATGAATTAAAGAAAAACTAAGCCTACACGTGCGTGCTCTCGAGAAATTAAAACGCACACGTGTTTAATTAATTTCTAATCACGATTACACGATTGCTGCAGTACGTTACGTAAAACATAAACTGTATCCCAACGGAATTATTAAACAGTATGTTTTTAAATGAGCATTCGACTGGTTCGTAATTATAAGTCGCGGTACCAATCGGAAACGTGTTACACGGCAAGTTAAGTAACGCTGACGTCGTGTCAATAAAGCTGTCGTTGCTCATCGCGAAAGAAAATATCGCGGCTATATTAATCTGATTGGAAATTAGAATCTACCCGGCTGTTCGTGATCACAGCCGATCGAAACGCATTGATAAATGTGACGCGATCGCTGATAATTACGACACGCGTAAAGTAGTCATGTTATCGATTACGTTCTCTCTTACGTTCTTCTTTGATCTCGTGCTGTTAGGCTTTGCACGACTACATTTTCTTTTGCTAAAAAATCCGAATACGTGAACTCATTTTATTCTGTGCAGAATTTTTGTTCACATTTAAAAATCAATAATTATATTTTATATATTAGATAATTATACATAATATCGCAATATAACGTTGTCATGTACTTTTAATAAAAACGAAGCTTTCAAAACAACCATTATTTACGTATGATGATTTCCTTCTTTTATTAAAACCAATAAAACGACTAAAATGTTTCGTCCGATTATAGAATAAAATACTCTACAATTTCTATTCGTTAATACTAGTACTACCATAGAGAAGTTCTAGAAAATTTCTATTCCCTATTTGTTAACGTTAGAACGACCACACTTGATCAAAATGATGAGTTTCAGATTAATGACTAATACCTGTACATGTCACAATACAATAAATCATTAACATGTATAACATAAATTACAATCAAATAATCTGTCTCAAATCTGTCCCAAAGCGTGATAGTATACCAACAGTACCATTTGAAAGTCAACCCACAAATCGTCTATTCTTATTCTCCTCGTGTTCCACTTCACACATCGCACGATTACAAGTTCATTGACATATAAAAAATAGCAGGAACAGAACGACCCTTTCTCGATTTCCCGGTGCTCAGATTAGGAATTTACTACGGAACGATCTACGGGACTGGCTGCATGTCCGACTTGTCGAATGGAGTAACGACGGCTCTTTGTTCACGTGAACACGTTGTTCCTTTTCACTTGTAAATAGATTCCCATGGGTACACCACACCTGAGAGGATCGTCGCAACCGATGAAAGAGAAAAAGACGTGGATGAATCCGGGCCGTGTTTCGCCAGGCCGTTGCACACCACACTCGACCGAAGCGTCGAAGGAATGAACGAGATCAAGATCCTTGCCAATAGTTCAGCTCCGCATACGTTCCGCTCAGCATGCATGTAGATCAGTCCTAGTTAACATATTCGATCTCATTCGACACGTATCGATCTGCCCCGTTCGTCGTGTTGACACTTCGCATGAGAATTTGAAATTCGATGCATTTGAAATTGAGGAGTCGAAAGGATGAACGACGTGAACGCAGAAAGTAAAGGTTTCCAATACGAAGGAAAAATGTATTTTTATTAATTTTGATGCCTACAGTGGCCATAAAAAGTATTGATATATTATTGTATATATTATATCATATACATACTAATCTATTATATCAGTGTATTTATTGTGTCATTTACATACTAATTTGTCATATCAGCGTATTTATTATGCCACTTCAATACCAGTTTATTATATCAGTGTATCTATTATATTATCTACATAGTAATTAATTAGATCCACGAGTTTTATATTTCGTATCATTTCCCTCTTACTGTTCATGTTCCCAGAAATCGTGTAGGAAAAAAGTATCTTTATCGTGGAAGTTTTCCTTCTTTTCTATCTAACATAAATTCATACATATAGTCCCCGTGAACGAAAGATTGCGCAGAAAGGAAAAGAAACTCTAGGTCTTATTTCAATCTAAGAGTACTTTATTCTCAGGTTCTACCAGCAAATAGTGCACTGTGATATAACACCGTGTCCACGACACAAATTTCACTCGAGAATTTTAGAAAAGAATAATTTCACTTCCGGCACTTTACAAAACGTTTTAACCAAGAAGATTGCTCGATCCGAGGGATTTCCTAGAAATTGGCGCAAGATTATAGACACAAGGAATTTCCTGTGTTTTGTACTGTTATCAATTTTTATTCCAGCGATTTCCTTCGTTAACCGAAGTAGGTCGGTCGCTCGATTTCCACTTCTTTCCGATCTCTCAACTATCAACTATCGTGGGAAACGCAGGAATAGAAAATGCTTCAGTTTAGGTGCACACACAGATTGAAATTGCTTAATGTACTCGATCCAGAAGACATTGACTTGCTGGGTGTACGCTACTGATACAGGCACACGCGGACTCGCTGCCATCGGGATTTAAATTCTCACAGGAAGACGACTTTCTCCGTGTCGTTATATTTCCATGCAACCGACGTGATTCCAATTTGTACTTTTACTTTCGCCCGGCCAATTGTGCGAATCCTCCTTCACACTCTTTTAGCACATAAATCTGCTACATTATTCGCATTATACGCAGCTTTTTGAAATCTTATTAACGCTGTAATGGGACGTCGATTCTCAATGCAGTGCTAACGAAATTTCGGAGATTTCCGTATAAGCACATAATATATTCATAAAAGTGTTCGATTACTTTCCTAAGTCATTGAATATGCACTGAACGTTGGATATAACGTGCGAAGAGCATCGTATTATAACAAAATGTGCTTGGAATATAAGACATTGCGTAAGGCATTTGTTGAGCGCTTTCACCGTGAACGACATAATTGAAACTGAAACATTTTACAGTTCTAAAACTAGTTAAGACTGTCTATTTGCTTCAGGAATGCCGAAGATAACTTAAGCAAAGCAATCTCAACTAATTTTTAACGAATCAATCTTTCAAGAATAACAAAGTTTAACTTCTAATTTCAATCAATAATATAATGTAACTGATTATCAATTATAATGATCGATGTGACGGTAAACGATATTCAAAGTGAAGCAACAAAAATAAAAAAAGAATCTGATGAGAATCGTTAGATCAGGTGAAGTAACAATTTCGTAACTGAACGAGCAACAGCACTGAGAGAAATGATCTTACAAATCGCTTAATCTTGCGTTAAAATAAGTTGCTGGGAAAACAAGACTAATGAACGCCACAGAGAATTTGGTACACCAGAGGAAACACAGCTGATTGTTATTCCCGGTGAAAGACGAAACAAAGATGGTAAGAGGTAACGCGAGTATCACGTGCAACATGCTCGTTGCTTCTGATCCCACTTGCAAACCGCCTCGAGCCATTTTCGAACGTAGTAACACACGAACCGAGCAGCGCTTGCCACTCGTGGGAAGATGGAATTGGGTTAAATCTTACGGGATCGATACGTTTCGAAGGATAAGGGAACTGTCGCGATCAACTCGCCCCAGACATTTGTCAAAGTCCACCGGTTTCCAGCGAACGCCCCGTTTGAAAAATGAATGGAGAGCGCTGCGAGTTGGCGGCACACGAAATCCGACATTGTAATGAATGTAGAACGTCGTCCAGAATAGAATTGCGTAAAAGACAACGGCGAGATGTGTACGACACTGACGATAACTGGTAGAAATTGCATGAAATTATTTTGGTGCTAAGAATTGCGCCGTGGTCGTGTCCGTATAATACAGGATGGATCGACTCTACACAAGTAATATTGGACGTAGCTCGCTATAGTAAGATTATTCTTTTGCCGAGTAATAATTTACTGTATGGTGAACGCAATATAGCGAGTTATCAAAGTATTTGAACATTGCTATAAACAAATTTTATGAATATACCATTCGTTATACGAAACTAGGAAATTGTATTAGTAGACGCTATAACGAAACACGACTGTCATTACATCAGATTAAAGAAAATATATTAACCTTCCAACATCGATTAAAATATCAACACCCAACGTACAAATTATGATAAATTGCAACTACCTTTCATCATTTGACATTACATCACAATGTATTTAATATTCAAGGACCACCGAGGGGCAAATTTCCATAGAAATAACAAAAAGCGACGTTTAATGGTCACGGTGGAAACCAGATTATTAGGAAAGGAAAGGATCAATAGCAGAGCACGAACAGGATTAGCAGCGACTATGGACGTTCATGCTGTTGCATCCGCGTTTCATTCGGTCGACGTGCATGAATACATGTGGCAACCACGATGTTCGCGATATATGGATCACCGTATTAGAGCAAGCCGTTACAGCCGCCTTTAACGTGCAAACACGATACGAGGAGCTCGTGACATTGCACTGTCTATGATAATACGACACGTGAACTCCATAATCTGGTCTACCAATGCAGTCTTATCCCCTTGTGCACACGTGCAATCCGGCTCGCTTCGAGAAATCTAACTGTGTCAGGGATCCAGGAGTTTTACGAGATCGTTGATGCCCTGCACTTGATACTCGAGATGTTCGAATTGAATAGTTTGACCGAGTGTAATAGCCCCGGAGGAAATATTCGAACAAACTGGAGTCGTTTCGTCCTGAGATATGAAATTACTTCGAACTTCGAAGGAGAATTGAATTTGTTCACGATTCCTGTGCGTTTTATATTTGAATTTATAAGTATACGAAGACGAAGGATTTTTAAGAGAAAGTACACCGAACGTGGATTTTTGTTTCAATAAAAATTTTCAATAGGAGTCGTCCTCTGTTCACACGAATATTTAAATATGATCCTTTACATCGGATACGATGTGTGCGAAATAAAAGGGATGCAATACGGTAAACGAAAGGGGCATGTACCTGAAACGAGTGAAATGATTTCAAGGAAACACACGTTCAGACAGCTGGTATTAATGACCACGTGATGCACGGACCACACACGTATCAGCGAAACAATCCCTGACGCGCGTGCACCCTCCGTGTAATGACACGGTATCCGCGAACATAGTAGCACTAATGCAGCGTGACAACCTCCGGCGCGCTATAATTTTAATAATAATAGGGATTTTGGCCCACGGAGATTAATAGCAAACCACGACCGGTTCAGTCTTTCCCCGTGTCTTTTGACTCTTCAAACATTCCAGACCTTTCGACGCACTCTGGTTCATTCATAGGAACACGAAAAGAATCCTTCGATTTATTTATCGTTCTTTTTCATGCTGAGTTACAGGCAGTTTTTCATTTCCATTGTGAAAAGAGATTCTTTGAAAGGATGGGAGAATTCTTTATAATGTTTTCTTATTGGGGCCTTCAATTTCGAAATATGTGTATTTTATCAAGCTTAAATCACACCAAACAGAATAAGAAGTCGTATCGTTCAAAAGGTTCGTTCCAAATCATTTAAACAAAATCAATACTATACACACCAGTCTACATTCCTTCTCCAGTCGGATTAATACAAATTATACAGAATAAAATCTATTCGTCACGAGCTTTATCTCGTAAATTATCAAATGAGCGTGAAAATCCACGTGATTATAATCCGTGATTAAATGATTTTTTCTCTGTTCTATCCCCTTCAGGCTATCGTCCATTTTACGTTATGCATGAAACCTTCCGACGGAAAGTCATGGCGACAGACACACTCTCAAATTAATTTCCATGGATTTCCATGTGCGCGAGGCAATACCAGAGCGAAGCAGGCGAACGCGATCGTTCCTCCGACGAGTCGGCGCGGCAATTAATTGGACGCGGCTTTAACTTTACGACTGTCACTATTATACGGCCTTTACGGCGAACTCGAAGGCGACGCGGCCCGCGCTCCTCTCACGGTACAAGATAGTTAACGATTAATACGATCGCCCGCGTTTACCGGCGCGTGTTTCACACGCTGCCCGGCTAGACGACACTAATTACACTATCAAGTAACGCGAGGGAGTCGCGCACCGTCCACGATAATTGCGTTCAACTCGTCGCTTCAATTGCCACCAATTGTTTTCTCACTGTCCCTCCGCGTTTCCCACCGTTCGCTATTTTCCCGTCACCTTTGTGCTCCACTCTCCTCTTTCTTTGCCAGATCTTGAACTGGAGGAACATTTCGTTATATGACACGAAAATTAAAATGTTTATATTTGTCCTTCATACGCATCTTATTATGCTATTATATATGTCTTTGTTTTCACTGCAAGTATAAAAACACGGGACATTTTTTTTCTGATTTCCTGTGACTCACAAAAGTATTCGAACACTTATGGAAATTTTTTATGAATATATTACGTGTTTGGAATTTACATTTGATGTTTAGGATTAATAACGTTAGAAGTAACATTTTGGAATTTCATTAGCATTGTAACGAGACCCGGCTATTCTGATTGTGTTGGTGAAATTTGAAAGAGAAATTTTCCCCGCAAATAACGTAAAACACACACTAAGGACGCGCGTATATCGTTTAAAATTTCTCTCACTGTTAGGAATAATCTTAGTTTTTTCAACGCGGTACCAATAGATCTATTGTTATTACAAATTGCGAGTACAAATTACCAACAATTAGTCATTTCAATATTAATTTATCATAAGAGTAATGGTATATTTTGATATCAGGTCAATGAGAATCAATTCGTGACTTTGTTCCGCGCCATTGGAGATATACGGTACTTTTAATTCGGAACTGTCTGTATGTAATTTTCTTTGGTTGGCGAATAATTCGCAACACGTATGAGTACGTAACTTTTTCATGAGCAAATGTGTTCGGAATACCAAGGTTACTTTGTAACTTTATATTTGCACAAACGCAACGAAGTTTATACTTGACATTAGCACCACTTGTTTTTTCCTATATTTCGTCTGTAATAGAGCAAAAACTACGAAGTTCTCCAATTTCGAGCGATCAATTCAATTTTACAAACATCCGGTCATCACGACGTAATTATTTTCGAGGAAAAAAATTAAATAGCGTAACTGCATTTCACGGTCATATTGTACACATGCACATTGTATAACAACGATTCAACTGGGGTCAGTAATAACAGTAGGTACATTATATTAAAGTTATTACTGCTCGTTGTTTTTAATGGTCTTCCGTAGTTCCACTTGAGTCATTTATAACATACATTTATTTAGTCTTCCTAATCGTTTTTACACATGTGCTATTTGTAGCTTAATTCCTGTAGTTTTTAATAATTTTTATTACGGATACTCATACATTCCTGCAGTAAAGTCTTAGAACATTTTGTTTTTAATAAAGCTTCTGTATCTTTCTGTATTTAATATTTAATTAGCGCTTTATACGATATATCAGATACTCTTTTTATATCAAATATTATGTTGAACTATGTTCCCTTCTAGCATTATACGTATTCGTTGGATTTGAATATTTTTTAACATATTCATATCTGAATAAAACTTTGTTTCTCATCTTACTTATAAGTACATATATCTTCCATATACCTTTCATTTTGATTTCTTTGCTACAAGTTTAATACATTCATCGTCGATAGTTCCGATGTTAACACACGTTCAACACAAGCATCTCCTCCTCTCTTCTTCTCCAAATTTTATCAGGTATCATTTATAATTCGCGCATGGCCAAACCCGTTGAGACTCGAAAAATAAAGCAAAATGATCAGGTAAAAGGTAAAACAATTTCGTTTCATCGAAAACAGGTACTCTTTCATCGAGGCGCCAAATGAATTTTCGAGGAGGGTGATTAATGTTCTCGGCAACGCGGTCGATTAATCGACTGTCGATTATGCAAATTTTTATTTGGCGCACGCTTCGCGAGAAAGTTACGGTAAAATTGACCGAAAGAAGAACAAGAAACGAGGCCTACCGCCAAGTACAAGGCGTACAACGTGGAGATGAAACTTCCACGGAAAAGAGGTTTCTCGGGAGAATCGGCGGAGATTTTTGCTTGGTCGTGCCGCACACGAGGCGCGTATGCAAAGAGAGGCCGAGACGGCCTCATAACGTATGTATCTCGCTTTCTATCGGAGCCCCTGGAACCATATTAGTGCATCCTGTGTTGCGCAAACTGCAGCGACCGCCTGCAGTCCGGTTCCATATTAGCCTTTGCGTCGTGTCCGCGTCTACTTATTAATTGGAACGTTTCTGCGTAATATTGTATTATTATAGCGAAACATCCGTCATAACGTACCGTAGCTATGTCTTTAGAACTTATAAAATCATCTTTCGCAAATGAGACCTAATATATTACATCTTTAATCCATTTTGTGCCATTCTCCAATTTCAAATACATTTATTTTCATGTGCAACTAACTTTTAAGCTAACTATCCTTCCGCCAGTACATCGGGCGAAATTGAATTATTAATTGAAGTTTATTTTGAGGCGTTCTTGAGGGTTTGAGAAAATAAAAATATAAAACAAAAAATCATCTCGTATAATAATACGATATTTAGATTTATATTGCGTCGATAATACGGATTTTAGCTCAACGAGAAATTCGTAAGCCACGTAATTTTCGATGTCAAAAGACGTGTTCAAGACGTGTTTGGTTAACGTTACCCTTTCGAGCGGTCATTGCCGATAGAAAGATAGGATAGAAAAATGAATGCATGCTGGATTATAGCTCGAGTGCTTTCTTAAAAAGTAACTGACCTTTTCCCGAAGCTATGCTCGTTGTAAAGATGAAATCGGGCCGACATTTCGTGAAGTGTTATTTTTTCCGAAGGAGATCGAACGATAAATATTGAACTTCAAGCGTGGACCTCGGGTCGGCGAGTCACGATTTAAAATTCAATCTACAAAAAATATCTGAAACCCAGCAAGATCGCTGTGAACATTTGTGAGATCAAGTGAGTGGCGATAGCTTTTATTGTTCGAGTTTCCGTTAGTTTGAGGCATATTAAAACGGTCTAAAAAAAGTTAAGTAAATTCTAAAGCTGCTAAGGTCTACAAAGAACAGATTCAATCTATTAAATCGCAGCACATAAAATATTATACGTGCGTAGTATGAATTTTTTAAACTTCTTTTTTGTAATCAATACACACTTTTATTTTCGTAAATTTTCTACATGTCATCTTAAATCATAAAATCGTCTCTCTCTCTCTCATATGACCCTCATTATTCAAACATCCATCATAGGATTCATTGAAACATAATCAATGAAATATATACTTTATATAGTCCAAGAATCATTTATGATGACTGAGCTTCTCTATGGACAACAGTAGTCAATATATACTGCCATTAAAATAGGAATATGAAAGTCATACGAAGCCTGATAAACTCAAATATGCCTTTGTATTTTATTTTTTCAGCAAAGCAATCGCAGCATATCTGTAGGTTGTATCTATTCTGCAATTTTTAACAGCATTGCTCACGTTTTACATTATTCTTTTACTCGAATAGTGATAGGAAAAATTAATATATTTAATTTATATCCTAAGTGGAGAGAAAATGATATTATTTTAAGAAACATCTTAAACACTGAAAAGCATATCTATGTCGTCTCATTTATCATACGTCTGTCATTCTGTCAGGTACCGTAATATGCACACTTTCTTAAAATCCACATATCAAGTAGACATCGTCTGGAGGGTCCAGATTACAGCGCGACAAAAAGCCAAGTCGTCCCACTTTTCTCTAATTCGCGTGAAGGAACAGCCGCAGAACGGTGCATTATGTCCCCGGAACTCGCACATCAAAGTGAGTTCACCAGCGCCGACCTGCACCTTTTTATTCGACGCGACTCTTCTTTGAAAACTCTTCTCAGAGCTCGTAGTCCGCGAATCAACAGAAATATCATTGTCCACGATAGTCTCTCTCCGGTCGAGGACACAAAAAGAAGCAGCGAGAGTTGCGCGTTGAAGGGCATATTTAACCCTGTCTTGTGCAGGTTGACGAGCATCAAAGAGGAAAATCCAGTGGGTTACGCTGAACGTGGAAAGAACACCACCTAAAAATAGAGAATCGCACGAAACGCGTGTACCGACGACGACCTCGCCCCAAAAAGGGGAAGAGACGAAGGAGGGCTGACAATGAGCACGGTAGGAAACAGGAGATCCAGCCGACAGTGTGACATTTCAGTGATTTAGCGAGACGAAATTTAATTTTGACACAGAGTTCTAAGATTTGTACAAATTTAACAAGCACATCTAAATAAATTTATTCGAATCTAATTCAAATCTAACTTATTTTAATCTAGCCTTTTTACTTTTTGTACAGTATGTCAATCAAACTGAAAAAGTTTTATATTTCTATTCATTTCTATGAAATAAGGAAGAATTTTAAAGCACATTTGTTTTCTCGGTTGCCGCGATTGATTCGTTGTTTTAATAATGAAATAAAGCTTTTGAAGAAGACTGGAATTAAATAGCGAAGATTGGTCGCTAAACTGCATAATTCCCTCGAAAACGTCGTGCCAGATTGTTAAAATGTTACAGCGCGACAACAAAACTGTCGTGCGACCAAGTGAACCGAGTCAACGGCCCGCGAGAAGCGGAAGGGGCGGAAACGGCCGAGTCGCGCATAAATAAGCGGCTGGAAACCACAATGCTTTTGCGGGGACGTCGCGTGTGGGCAGAGACGCGCTACGGTACGAGCCTCTTGACCTCAAAATCAATGTGAAACAATTTGACTGACGACCTCTGCTGTGGCACGTCGTAAATCATAGCCGCGTCGAAGGAGACGCTGTGCAAGCCGTGCATTTGTTCCCGCGAACCCGTGCCAAGCTAGAAAGTAGAGAATAGCAGAAACCTTTCCCTGCGTGCGAGCCGCGGACGAATTTTTACGATTTCTCACGAGGCGACGTTCCTAAACGGTCATCGATGACAATAGCACGCATGAAAATACGTACCTCGAAAATACGTTTCTTTCGTTGGCGAGGAGTCACGTAAGTACTTACGTGTAGTTGAACGTTTCGGGTTGAAACATGGTGACAGACGTCGGGATTTCAACGAGATTGTTGATAAAGTTTGGTTGATCTGTTACTGAAAATCGTTGAAATTTATTGAAAATTAGGGAGAACGATTCTTAATTGCAATTTTGATTTCATTGAATTGCTGTGCGAATAATTTGTATTTTGGTGAATTATATTTAAGGTTTTGTTAATACTTATTTCACTGAAGAATTGTGTAGATGATCTGTGCTTGTAATGCAACTTGCAATTCGTATTTCTAATCTCTTAAAATACGATATAGTAAAATTTTATTATTGTAGTTATTATTGAAAATAATGAAAAGAAGTTTTTGGCAGCAACTTTTAGTTGACTGAAGTGTTGTATGACTATTTTGTGCTTGGAGATCTTCACAATTTGTATTCGAAACTTTTATTTCATTGAAGAATTGTTCTTCGAATTTACAGAGCTTCATTTAAATCGAAACCAGTCCGTTCACGATCTACCCTTGTTGCTTCATCAAAGCAACCCAAAACGAGGAGCACAAATCAGGCTCGACTAGTAGACATAGTAAAAGCATCTCTTCTTGGCGGAGCGTAAGTGGATTTCACCCTCGTCTCAGGCGATTATAATCACCACAGCCGATCGATGATCGGCACGTTTCGTCGTGGCACGTGACTCCCTTTGCCGACCGTTTCACGATTCGTTGTCCACCGCTCGTTAGGCTAGTCTCGGGATTTACGATTTTACCGTGCGAAATACGCGCGAATAATCAAGAGAAAAAGAGGCAGAGAGGAAAGATTTCGCGCGGCGGGGCATGTAGCGCATGGCACAAGGAGCGGAATCGCCTGTAATGACTGTGAAGCATCCCTGCGAGGTCGATCCGCGGCCGAGCATTATGCTTTCGTAAAATATCACGGTCAGTCGCGCCACGAATGGAAGTCGACGATGATCATGCTTCCTTTACATCGCGCGTACATAAAGTGTGAGACACGCGTTGCGTGTGACCCGCGTCGCGCAATCAGCGTCGCGTTAACGCACGGTATTCAACCTTGTCGCGGAAAAATAACGTTGATCAAGGTCGACGTCGGCTGTCTCGATCATGGTAGCATAGTTGCTGCAGGAGATGTGATGACGTAGTGAAATTTGTCAAGTAACTTAAAATACTTTGGAGAACATAAGGTATTAAATCCTCATTCACAATCATGCGATGTTAACTAGAAACTATCTCTAAAAAATGTGTAAATTAATTTTTACAAGTATAAATTAATTTTTTCTAACACAGCCGTTATTAAACAAAAAGTTATACAGATTTAATATCATAGAATTTTAATGAAACATAGCCTGATATTTAAAGGATTTCTAACGTTGTACAATGTGTAAATATAACTTTGTGCTTTGTTTCAACTAAACTAATTAAACAATCTCATATTTATGAAATGTATTCCTAAAGATCTTCTTGTAAAAAATGATTTTACTTATCTATTCAGATTTATTATTTATTTTATTTGTAATTTGTTATATGGCAGAGACAATGACAGAGAAAAGTCAGAGAGAAATACTATACATTCCATAAAATGTAAACTAAAACATGCATAATCGAAGTGCAGTTTCATCACAAATACGATAAGTATTGGATTTTAATATAACTTGTATCACATCGATATCGCTGATTTACATCGGCAAGAAATTAATACAGTTAACTGTAAAATGAAAATACGTTTGTCATGAAATAGCAATTGCTACGTTATGCAAATCGTTGCGACAGACATGTTTCTAGAACTGCGTTTGTTTTATTCAACAGAGCACATTCGTTCAAAGTTTTCCTATTTTTCCGAGATCTTAACAAGTCGATTACAACACGCTCTCGTTACATTTGCTTCGTTGTATCTATTCAACTGAACGGCACACGTTAACATGCATTAACCATAAGCGCGTCCTGCATTTTTAGAAGTACGATCGGACAATCTCGAGTGTCAAGCGTCCTCGCAGTAACTGAAACAATAATTAACTCTGTCGCGTTTCGTTATGTGCGACGCAACGAGCGGGCAGCGAAACTTTCAAGCCTCGAAAGCTTATCTGACACTCTGAATCAGTGAACAGTAGACCTACGAAACAAGCGAGTGCCATCATTAGAATTCGTGTCGTTTCCTCTACACAGCCTGAAGGACTGATTCGAAGTTCCATGCTCGAATAATTTTGTAACCACTTTTACAACGATCCGCGAGTACCTATAACGATTCTTTATTTCATGCCGATAACGGATTAGCAATACGAGAAAATGTTTCACTTTCGTATTCCTACTGGATTTATATTAAATGTAATTAATAAAGTTGTTCTTCGATTCTTAAGTAAAATCTTAACACGGTCGTTGCTGGTGATTTTATAGAAATCCTAAAATAGAAAAGTACATTGTGATTAAAGCAAAGATAGGAATTTGAAGAGTTGTCTTTTAAATATCATATTTTATGTCACTTTTTGTCGTTTATTATAATTCAAATAAATGCAAAAAATTCTTGAGGTTTCTGAGATAAAAAATAGTAAAACATACCTCACTATCATTATCATTTTGCAATAAAATACCTTTTATTATGTTATCTAGGTATTTCAGATGGAGTTATTGATGAAGATCTACTTATTCCTTGAATGGGACATTCTACGAAACGTTTAATTCATCATTCCGTATTTTGTGCTTATAGAACTCTGAAATATAGGAATACGCAGTTCGGAGGAAGCCATAAAAAAGCATAGGGTTATTTTCTCGTCGCTTTATCGGGTGAAGAAGAATGTTCCATTCATACTTTTACACACCATTTATGGACGCCTTATGTGTGCGATATCAGCCTTATCAGCACTTCTACGCCGCCTACAATTTAATGCGGCTGTATGCGCATGTAGAGCTATCGGAAAAGGAAAGACGGCGTTGCAAGAAATGCTACCTGCGCAGCAAACAATCGTAGAACTCCTTGTCGACGAGTATTCAATGCCAATCCCAGGGATTCAAATATCGTTCTAATTCTTTGTCCTTTACTACACGACAGCTTCGATATTTATGACGACAATGTAAAACAGTCGAGTATTATATTCACCTATTACAAGAAACAGATAGAAATTTTATTAGCGAAATGTTTTTCTATGAAAATAATTTCTAAGAACTTCTGTTTGTAATATTTGCTATTTTTATAAAATAGTATTTATCATTTTTAATATTTACGAATACATATTTATTAAGACAAGTTGGAAATCAGATTAAGATTGAGATATCAACCTATGGATCGAGTAGCAAAGAAATGCATAGAAATTGTGTAAATGCAATATTATTTAAAAAAGAAAATACTAGTTCCAAAAAAATGTCCATAATTTAACAAATATTTTATCATACTACTCTAAATACTTCGGTTTCTTTACACTTCGTAAGATTATAGGATTCAAATGGAAGAAAAAATAGCGGAAAAAGAAATATAACCGCAATGTTAAGAATTAGAATTCAATAATGCAAATTAGCTGAGAAACCTTCATTGTAACTCAATATTAACGAAGTCGAACTTACATGTACTTGTATATTTGCATGTTAGTGCAGAATACTTTCCTTTCCAATAATCAATAAAGTTAAGGTATTGCGCAAGAATCAGTTCTGCCTCGCATTTAATTTCGTTACTCATACAGACCTGTATCCCTACAAAATTTATTCGAATGCTTATAGGTGCTTATGATCATCGCGATCGATTACCTCGGGTGTGGTCGGTCCAGAAGTGAAAGTACCGTCGTGACAATAAAGATTCTACATTATTATGCCTACCATCTTTCGTGAAACCATTGTCGACAGTCGAAAGTCCCACCGAAAAAAAATATCCATTGCTGTAAATTTCGATCGTCCGATACTTTGCTGGAGTTCGCCATTCCGTGGTGCCAAATGGAGATATTTATGATCTGTTAATCATTCGATGCTTGAAACTAATGGAATCTGTAAAATAAAGTTCAGGCAATAATATTATTGACGAATTTATGAAACGCGACAGTTAACTTTCGTTTTGTCGAATGTAATACGAATCTTAGGTACAATTGAATTCTCCGTATTTTTTAAACTTACGAAACGTTCGAATTAAGGATGATAAAATAAGTAACCACTTTAATTTAATTTCATCGGGATTATTCGGTTTGGTGTCGTTATTAATTACTATAATAAATAAAACTTTCGCAAAATGTTTTACATCATCGTCAACGATCGTTATCTTAATTTCTATGGTCGGCGAACAGTTACTTCGTGAAAATTTGTCAGACACGCGCTCTCTCCTTCGCCGGAATCACTAATTACATGTAAGATACGAAACATTTCACTAGCGCCAGCCCATTAATATCAACTTCGACAGACCACGAACACGGTGGTCCGCTGAGGGAGGATTTCTCGAAGTTGTCATTAATCACCGTATCAAGAACAGGACAACTTAAGAGAGACTTAGAAAGCGTCTGGTTTCCTCCAATAATTCCGCTACCATGTGATCACTGAATTGCAATACCACCAAGTTTATATTTACATACTTGATCTGACTATGATCGTAACTTTAAGGATAGGTCAATGTATATATAATTTATTTCGTTTTTACGTATTTCTATTAAAAGCAAAGCCTACATCCTCGAATCAAGTACGAAATATGTTACTACTAAATTAAAGAGGTCATTGTTATGACAGACAGTTATTCTAATGAATATATATATACATATACATATACATATACATATACATATATACATTTATTCTTCAGTTTGGAGATTGTTACGGAAATCTAATGTAAAACTTTTTCGATTATATTAATCACATACATTAATTACATCTTTTGAAATTTTACTACATCATAGAAGATAGTACAATCAAATGATTGATTTAAAACAGGGATATGTTTTACCAAAATACATCAAATTTTTTAAAATTATTACCTAAATAATTACAATTGTGAAATAGTCGTAATTATTTTAAGTGTTTAATAATATACATCTTTTTAATGCTTCGTAACGATTTTAAGATATTACTAATAAGTACATCTTTACGCCATCTATCATGAACGTATTTCAAATTATAGTTTATTTAAGATCATCAAGTATGTATTACCGTATATCTAACATAAGTGAGTATTTGCAAATTAATAAACATGATTCTCTGTTTTTCTCTCTAAAATAAACATTTATCGTAATTTTTGATAGAATAGAATGTTTAATATTTGAAAATATATTTTACGCGCGTTTATCTGCATATGCTTTTCTCATGTCTAAATATTCCGCTAGATGACGCTCGCGTACCTTTAACGAGATACTTGTTTAACGACGAGAGGTAATGTTAAAAAAAGTTAAATAATTATTTAATTATTTCATAGCTAATTGTTGTATTGTATACTTTTCAGTCATAAGTCAAATTCTTTTATAATTTAGCTCATTTTAATATCAATCGAACTCATTATTTCTAAGTATACAGACAAATAACCTCAAATCTTTATTTTACATATTGTATTACTGTGTATCTCATTATAATGCTTTAAGAGGTTTATTAACGTACTTTTTTTATTTATATCAAACATACAAAATTCTTACAAATGTCATAGAATATCTTATATAAAAATTCATAATAAATTTGTCTATTTGTTTTAAATATTTTTGATCATGTAGAACAATCTCCTATAAAATTGTCTTGTTTACAGTTGTTAACAAATTTCAAAATACTACTCTGAAATTTGGACGGATATTTTCTTAGACCATTATCAGTCTTTTCGTTAAAATGTAAAAAGTTCTAAGCTTCAAACTAATCGTACATTACTGACACGTGAGTATGTTAATTATGTGTTTATAATATTTATAATTATCAAAATAAATAATCATAACCAAGTTGAACACAAGTTTTTGTTCGATCTAAATTATCTTTTAAATAATATTATTTCTCTAAATAAACATTTTGTTTGAAGAAGATGTACAAAAGTAGAAGATTATATCTGTATCTCTCAAGACACTGTATATTACTTTGGTGCCAATCAATGTACTTGATATCTTATAGTTAGTATTATGTACCTACTTAAGGCCACAAAAGCTCTATATTCGGAGATTGTAATTCTTCAAATACTTTGTACATTGACAACACAACAAACCAACAATATATCTGAAAAGACAATCAATTATATAATAAATACAATTTAAATATACGTTGTATCATATAATAAAAGAATATATCAACAAATAAATTGTTTTATGCTTACATTATAGGACATCCAGAACCAAATACACATCGCTGCAAATGTTGCATCAAGCTATAATCATAACATTAAAATATCAATTTACAAACCTGTAAAAAATGCATTAATGGAATATATAAAACTTACATAGATGTAATAACCTCCTACAAGCCAAAGTCCAAAAACTAATTGGAATAAACATACAATGAACCATAATATAAGCCAGGGAAGTAACCATCCTCTTATTCCTTCTTTTAATCCATGCATCATCAAACCGCTTGATATTATCAAGAGAACAAAATAAAAGATCATAAATCCTCCACCAATTTGCATTGCTAAAAAGTCATGTGTATATATATATATATAATGCGTAAATATAATGGAGTAACTGATATATATTACCAATTACATTACTTACATCCTCTAATATCAGCCTCAAACAGAGGATTATACAATTGAGATGAATCGCCTCCATTTAATTGATAACATATCAATGTAATGCATATTATACTAATTGCCTACAACAAGAGATAAGCAGTTTGAAATTATATAAAACTAAATATAGTGAAACAGTTATATTAAATTCAAAATACATACAATTGTATAAAAAGCAATGGCTTTGCATCCTGTCTTGATATTATTGGTCCAAATAAATGGTGACCAGCAAGATTCCAATATGGTCATGATTCTGTCAAAATAAAAATTTACGTGTAATAATTATAATAGCATCCATTAACTAGAGAACGCGGATGATTCGATTAATAAACACCACCCACTTGTTAGTGTATTCAAGATTCAAGGTTTGGGCGTCAACACGTAAAAGGTCTACCAACATACAAATTCCATAAACTAGAAAATACTAGCGAACGAATTCAATGAAAATGTTACTTTTTATCCATTTCTGAATGCCATTTTGAAATTTAAACTTCCAACTTAAGTAACATATTAATATATTTTGAAGCGTGTAAGAAAAAGGTATCAAAATCATTAATGCTGAACACCATTGTTACGAATGAAAATTTTATCTATACATACGAAAGTATAACATCCAAATCTTGAACGAGAATATAATTAAGAAAAAACTGCTAGTTTTATAATCATACAAATGTGAAACTGGAGTTCGTATTTTGATATTTTGATGCAATGTTTTATGAATCATTTACTTTATCTCCTACTCCACGTGATTGGTTATCAGATACACCTTCGAAGGTACGTCATTTTCAAGTTTACTTACGTTTATAAATAAAATAACTTTATTAAATTAAATCCTTATTATAATAGGTAGTCACCGGTTACCAGATTTCAAATATTTTAACCATTTGGAATGTTTCACTGCTAACAAACAATGCCACGCACGCATCAGTAAGTGTACTGTTAATGGCGTCGTGTCAGCGTTTACTTCCCCTCCACTTTGCTGCAGGATTGCTATGGCGGTTCCCTCAATATTCGAACGTAACCTGATAAAATGTATTGTCTCAGCTTTTGTAAGTAATGTTCAAATTTCAGTACAAAAGTATCGGATATATACAATTAAAGTATGACTATTATTTATTTATTTATCAAAGGTTTATTTATCAAAGGTCGAAAAAAATTTTTTTTTATTTTAATGTATCTATAATGAACTGACAGTTTTCCTCAGTAATAACTTTTACAATTGGAGAGTTTGAATTGCTTTAATTTATTATATATAATATAAAATAGAATTTTATCACAACATTGCACATTTTAAAAAACTAATTTATTTACTAAAATACGCAATAATTATATTTGCAAACTTTAAATAAGACATTTATTACAATACAGTTTCAACATTACAAATATATTTTAATAAAACAGATAAAATAATATGATAGAGATTGTAGTTTGGAAAATTTGATAATGTGTTTCTCATGAATTACGCGAAGTTTTTTTACATCAAAGAATAAATAGAATTACGTGTTTTACAACTGTTGATAGTAAGCAATGACGGAAGAACACATTCGTTTAGTAAAGCGTACCTTGGCGACGCAAGGATAAAAATATCGTAATTAATGTATGCATATTATCAACTATCGAACGTTGTCGGTGATTAACCCGTGGAAAATGTAGTTCAATGGTTTCGAATTACTTGCTTGCGGTTTCCGCGGGAAGCAGCCATTTTGGTACCGCAAATGCAAATAAGCTGACTGAAACCAGATAAGATCTGATAATGCAGTCACAAAACAAAACCGATAGCCTTTGACTAAGCTAAATGTTAAGTCCTATAAAGTTGTCTAAATAAAGTTGTCTAACGACAGGAAGCTTTCACCTGATCTGTTACATGCTGATACTATTAGTAACGAAACGCATGAAACAATGGAGTTGTAGATGCAATAACAATGTTCAAAGGACATGGATTGCGAGATCTGTTTCGTAAACTAATTTCTGACAGTTAAAACAACAGTACAAATGCTTATCAAAATACGTAATTCATTCTATTTAAATGGCGCAATTGTAAACAATAGAACGTTTGTTATTTTAAATGATACGTGTTTGATGGATCCTTCCATCAGACGCTAATACGGAATGTCAGGAGACTCACAATTGAATAGAACGTTGTAGAATTCACGCGAGCCTCTTAAATTCCTATAGTCATCGAACACGATAGCACATTGCGTAACGAATGAGGTATTCTCCTCGGGACAACGAGATGATCGTAGTCTTCGTATTTTGATTGCGTAATAAAACATCGTAATTCAATTGTATCAATATAATTCAATAATTTCGATAAAAGTTATTACCTTCGTTTTATTGAATTTTATTTACATTGTACTTTTTGATTGAATTCAACTATTATTAGAAATAGAAAAGAAAAAGAATAAAGCGACAGCAACCATCGACTAAAAATGAAAAAATCGTAAAGGGATTGCTTCAAGGAAGGAGAAAATTGGTTTGCAGGATAATATGGAGTA
This sequence comes from Bombus huntii, assembly GCF_024542735.1. NCBI lineage: Eukaryota > Metazoa > Arthropoda > Insecta > Hymenoptera > Apidae > Bombus > Bombus huntii. Next base: position 12,272,550 of record NC_066246.1, read on the forward strand.
ATGGCATATTTGATCAGAGCTACTGCTGCGAGAAGAATTTATCTCATAGTTGGCATTCGATCTGCAAGTACTTACGTAGAACGGTCCTTTATTGTAGGCATATCTAGTATTAAGGGGATCGTGGATATTGCATTCATTGCTACTCTCGAGGGAAGAAGATCGTTAGGTTGCCATACAGTTTATGGAAAAAATATACGTGTATTATCCGTTTTAACAACGTAAACGTAGAGCGACAGATGCGTTTCATAGACTCGCGAAGCCGGCTAGTCCAAAAGCTATAAATATGTAAGTATGAATGCCTGGAACTCTTCTCAGTCCCTTGAACAATCAAAATTCTCTGTCCTGCTCACTTAGGCTATTTGTCTCAATCATTTTCTAGGATAGTTCGCCATCTTATTGGTTCCTTGACAATTCCAGCGAGTTATTATAAAGCAATGTCCACACATAAGTAATTCCTTCTTTAATGTATATTTAATCATATGTTACAAAAAAAAAAAAAAAAAAACTGATGAAAGAACTTGTGTGTATGAATATCATAAATCTTTCGATTTTATTAGGTTGTCCGAAAAGTTTCTTTCGTTTTATAAGGAAATAATAGACGCACAATGTTTTTTGTTTCATATTAGTTTATTGAATTATGCACGAACATAATAATAGAGATATAATGAAATGGAGCATACTTAATTCAATAAAATAATATAAAACAGAAATTGTTGTACATCTATTATCACCTTATGAAACGAAAGAAACTTTTCGGACAACCTAATAGATTCCTTCGCACATTACATAATTTAGTATGAACATTTGATGATATAAAGGCATGAGAGGGAGACCTTGAAGACATCTGCAGATCCAGTACTCGGTTGGTTCTTTCGATGCTAGCGAGAAGCCAAAAAGAAGATTAATGTTTGTCTCGGAAATTATAATGTGACAGTTCATTTTAGCGTCGCGTAACTGTGAATTAGCTTTAAAATGGCTCTCAATTTAGGTGTCAGTCAAAAGGAGCTCGTACAACGTTGTCGCCGTATCCATTCTTGAAGGCATATCTCGACCTCGTGAATGGTAAGTCTCGTAGCTAGTAAAGGCAACACCAATAGATTTTCAATGAACAACCTGCACGTGACTGCTTATGCTTACGGAAAATGGGCGAATCAAGACATAATAAGTCAATGCATCACTCCATTGTAATTGGTAGAAATACAGAAGCAAAAAGGAGCCCGAGGGTCTGCAATTTGAATACCTAACTAGTGGTAATCGCTATCTTGCAATAACGCTTAATGTTTCCAATGTAATTTTTGCATTGGAAAAATTTTATTTGAAAAAGAAGAAATTAATTCTAAGCAAAAAGAAGAGTGGGCTCGCTGTTTAAAAAAATATTTATAGTAAAAGATACAAGAAGGAAAAACAAATTTTACCATTATTTTTAATTATTCAGTCGTGATTTATCTGTACTTTAAAGCTAAAGATTTCGCACGTATGATTGATAACAAGATATTACTTACGTGCAGAATTAAAACACAATTTGCGTGAAAAGATACTGATGAAAGAAGAATATAAAAAGATGAGTAAGTCTACAAATTGGTAGCACGAAGTGTTTAGTACAAACCTTAGTCGAAAGAGTCAAAGTTTCCACAGGAAAATGTTACTTACGTCCTGTTAAGGCGCTCCAAATAAATCACCGAACCGTAATTAAATTTGTGCATTGGTATTTCGCTTTTCAAGCGGGTTAACGCGGTGCGCGTTGCAGGAAAGGAATCGGATCAACAAAAAGTTGTTGGAACAACTTTGCGTTTCGCGTTGAATACTCTTCGAGAAAAACTGTAATGCCATACAGTGGATTTAAAATTAAACGCATATTCTTGCATTAATTTGGGGAATCGAGCTTATTTCAAAATAAATTTTTATTAAAAAAAAAAAATAACTAATAAAGTTATCCTAAATTGATCCTCGTTTTGTAATGCAAATGGAGATACTTGCTATGGACACTGTTTTTGAAACGGAAGAATGTTTATACTGTTCAGCGAACTTATTCGTGTACGAAGCTATCACAGTTATCGGAAACGCGATATAGTCAACTCCTTTTGTGTCGATGATTTCGCGTTACTTCGCACTCCTATTTCATCCTCTGTTATTCTGGACACCATGCAAACTCATTCTACCATCATCGATCAGGTAACGCTATTACAACGAAATTAAAATAAACACGTAAAAACATCTTAACATTAATCCACGTATTACAGCGATAATTTATGCTTGAATCTAATTACGTTCCCGCCAAAAATTTCACCATGAATAAAATCCACATGGATACATTAAATGGCCTTGTATTGTAAACTCCATTCACATAATTCTTCCTAAATCCATCAAAATTTACCATTCAACCAACTTTTATTCCAAAACTCTCGATGACACTTGATTCACCTCTCAAAAGGGATTGCCTCTTAAACAAATTAACACAAATAATAAATATAATATATCAAAAGGATATTTCGAAGAAAACAATCTCAAATACACATAACATAGGAAAATGAACATGTAACGTATTTGAGAAAACGCAACGAAGATTGTGTGCACAATTGCACGCGCGAGCGGAGCACGGTGGCGTTGGAGTTAGGGGAAAGGCGCTATAGAGGTCCCCTCTAGTGAGATTGGGCCCCGTTCTGGTCTCTCTCACACACTCTCTCGCGACGTCGAAGGTTTCCTTCGCACCGGTTCGTGCCGTGGCGGTCCGGCTCGGCTCGTGCACATACGCCATGGTCTCTCGTATCGAATCGGGCCAGCTTCGTGTTGCCCAGCTGGATCTGTACACCCATTTGTCGGCCTCCAACTCGTCGTCGTCGTCGACGTTCGCCGCGGCCCATTCGTACCCACCGGAGATCCGTTCTCGATCGCTCTGTCGTCTCGGCTGTGAAACGTGCAGCGTGTCTCGGTGATCTGATGTAACCCTTCTCTTTCTTTCTAGCTATCTCCCTCTCTTTTTCTTTCTTCCTTACTCAGGCTCTCACTCTCGCGTAGTCACTCCTTCTCTTTCCCTGCCGTGAAACCGCATCGGCCGTGTGTATATCGCCTCGATTACACCAGAACGGTTGAGCGTCGCCGAGCGGACCCAACGTCTGGATCCGTGAAGCGCACTTGCTCGTCGTCGTCCTCGTCGTCTTCGATGCTCCGGCAGTGTTCTCTTACGCGCCAATTCCTCTGCCGATCGCGCTGCTAATTAAACCTGGTGAGCTCACTGGACACCGTTGCGATCGACTTGATTCGTTCGCGGTGGAACGATCGACGATCGAGAGTTTCTCGATCACAATCCTTGGTGCGTGGAATTATCCTGTTTATTGGACCTGGATTCGTCCACTCGGACGAGAAATATAATATCTACACAAGACCATCGATGATCTTCTAATTGAAGCAGGATTTAAGAGATCTTCTGGGTGGTTTAGTGGATTTTAGATAGAAGTCACGGTGTATTTTGTGGTTCGCTGGTGTCGTGCTTGTTTTTCGTGAACAAGATTCGTGATCCTCCGATGCTGAGCGCACAGTATTCGAGGCTCGTATGTGTGCACGAGCCGAGTTTAAGGCTGGTTAACGTGGAAGGTAGAACTGAGAGAGGTTAAGTGGTTCAGAGGATGAAGATCAAACAACGGTCGTTAGAAATTGAAAGCTTCTCGGAGAAGAAAAGCTTGGACGTTTGTGACGGGGAAAACAGACATTTCGTTCTCGGCGATCGGCGCGAGATTCCGTCCGGCGCTTTCGTGTGCGAGCAATTAATCGATTAATCGTCCTCTTGGTACGAAAGAGATAGTCGGTTTTCTTGACGAAACTGGTTTAAGTGGTTCGCATTAGCATCTTTAATATGCTACTGTTACGGAATACAATTCCGCGTCGAGTAAGTGGACGAGATTAATGTTTCCATTGGTGCCGAGCTGTTCGTCGAGCGAATCAAAGCGTTCACGGTGTCCTTTCTTATGAACTGATAAAAGCGATACGTGTGCACTTACGACCGAATAAGATAAAAGTACGAAGTACGAAGACAGTAGAAAGAAAAGATATTCATACTTTGGTGAGCGTCGTCGCTTGTTGATCGTCTCACGGTTGTCGATGTTTTCGAATCTCGATTCGGTATGATCGATTAACAGAGCAGTCAAAAATTGGTTCTTACTATAAAACAAGAAAGAAAAAAAATGGCTGAGTGAAAGTGCTCTCGGATAGTAGCCGTGTGTCGTTGCATTCCGTGCGTTTAATTCCAAGTGCACTCGTGATTAATTAAGAACGGAGGAAAGCGATCTCGCGCGCTCAAAGAATCGTGAAGAATGCCTTCAGGTTGATATTTATACGTATGATACTTACACCTATACAAGTGTGCGTGCGTGCGTGTGCGTGCGTGCGCGCGCGTGTGTGTATGTCGATTTCTATGCAAAAAACCGATTCGTGATCTGCTAATCTAGTCACATTGACTTTAAGATTATCTCTCTGAAACTAGTGGTCCGAAACGAGGACAGAGACATTTCATTTGCCGATATGAAGATCTGTATATCGTTCGCAATCTGCGGAACGAACAAACTCGTAAACACAATATTATGATAATATTATCTCGCAACGATAAGGCTCCCACGAACGTAAGCGAATACTCGAATCTGTCTTGGCCAATTTGACCGTGTAAAAGATTTTCAATAAATGTTTTTCAACCGTAGTTGTGCATGATCCAGTTGGGTCTTCTCGATCGGTTCGATTCGAGGCTGAAATCGGTTTAGAAACAGCCGGTTCGATCGAACTCAGAAACGAACGCCCAAACAGAAGTAGAACATCGAGATTTGTGGAACATTTATTATGCTACGTTACTCTCGAGTAATGTACGGGATCGAACAACGTCGATTTAACGATTGTTTGGAAACAACGAGTTTAACAGCGAAGAAAATTTTCATCCTGAAGTGTAATGTAACGAAATTGTGTTTGGTGGAAAGCCGTCGATGATAATTCCTCGTGCACGAAACATCACCTGGTTTGAGGAAGTGCTTGTTATGGATATCTGCGTGGCGATCAAACGGGAATACTTTCTCGAGCAGAATTACGTGGATGGCATCCAAGGAAGCGTTTTCGAACCCTTGCAGGAGTGAGTATATATGTTGTTTCACGCAAAATTCCTTATTGAGAATGATTAAAGACAAATATTTCTATCTGGTATCTTGAACTTTTGTGTACATTACTGGTATTAATAACTTGTCAGACTCGCTGGTATTTTTATATCGTGAAAAGTATTTCAGAACAAAGTCAAGGCAGATTAAACAGGAAAATCTTCTTGCACTGAATATCATCTTTCACGATAATTTATTAACCGATATGATAAATGTTACCATTTTGTAGATTTCTATTGTACAAAGTCTCTACAATTGGAATATTAAAAGAAAATATTGAAGGATTGTAAGTAAATATTGAAGCAAGGAAACAGCTTTTCTTATACGTATTTTTAATTGCGTGTAGAATCTCATTCTAGTTGTTTTTACCTAAACTTATCTCTTTATTATCTCAATTCTTTAGATTGTTGAAGAACTTTGTTCTTTTTATAAGGTTAAAAAATCAATAATCATTTATTGCAAATGAAAAAGAAGTATCTGTGAGTTTAATATTTCATGGAGAAGTTAAAAATTGAAATTAGTAGCAACATTACTTGATTGTAAATTAATATGTTCCAAAAGGAAATTAATTTTTAAATGGCACTTTTTATTTACTGAAATTGTCAGGAAATGAAATCTCCTTATAGCTGCAATTTTTTAAATTATACATCGAAGACAATAAATAATTAGTTCGAACCATTCAAAATCCGCTTATAGAATTTCGCTTATGTTATTGTCAAACTTCCTACCTCAGCATTGACAACTTGCAATTTGTGATTTGTAAAACTTTGCCAATGATATTACTTTAAGCGTACAAGATCTTCCAAGTAACTTATATTTAACGATCAGTAAGGACTTCCTAACAAATGACACATAAAAATGGCAATTTAATATCGGCCACATGACACGGTTAAAACTACGTTTACTTTTCTATTCTTAGAAACGTCTCAATTAAAACAAATCACCTGCTAGAGTTACTCCCGTAAAGTGCAATCCGATCGCGATACATCTTCCCCCGAAGCCAAACGTTAATCAAGAGCTTGATCGTTTCTCGATGGATTCTCAACAGGAGTTGATCGAACGTCCATTCGACCATCAGCTTTCTGTAGTTACAGCATACTGTGTATTTCGGATAATTCAGCTACACGAAATAAAATGTGTATTTTCCAATCTCTTCGTACCTATCGAAACATCTAAGCAAAATATATCCACCTGTTAAAATCTCCCCTGCTGGTGTGTAGCGGGATCACGGAGCGTATCCTTCCGTAGAACGGAGCTCAGCTACGATAACCACATGAGAAAGTATTACAATGGAGCACGTTGGGCCGCTATTTATGAATATAATGTTCGATCGCCCTGCGCGGCTCTGCGAACCGTTGTTCAAGCGGGGAAAAATCGCGATTTTTGCTCGATCGGTGAAAGTTGAAGTTTGCTGGTAATCTCGACAATGCCGGAAGCCCTAAGTTTACTCCTCGTCGCGGTCGTTTCTCGATGGGCGAGGAAAGAAGTCGGAAGGCATTGTGCACAGAGGATGCGTGTGTACTGTGTGCAGTCTTCGTTTCTCGTGTCTCTCTAACGTCGTGGCCCATTACGTTGCACCAAGACGACCAACCGTAACAGCTACGTTTTTTCTCCTCATTTCATAGAGGATCATCTTGGGGACGATAAATCGCGCGAAAGTCGAGGACGAATCTTGATCCCCGTAACGATAAAAGAACGCGCGTACGAAACCGGAGGGGACGAGAGAGTTGAACGGGAATCGTTTCTGATGTTCGTCTTTTTCACCTACTATTATTTTAATTTCAATGGTAATTAAAGAGAAGCATCGCGGCACGCGATGTAATGATTATCCTCCACATGTGTTGGTATATAGAGCTGAGGTTACTGATTATGAAGTGAAATGAATATTTGACTTGGATGTAATAAAGAGTGACAAATTGATCTGAGCTTAATGTTTGCACAGTGATGTCAAAAGGCAAGGTAAAAGTTATGGTGCAATATGTACTGGTTGCAATGTTTGGACAATGTAGAGGAAGTGAAATGTATATGTTATACAAATTCATTATTCTGTAAGAGTTAACAAATTTTTTTTAAATTTATCTTCTCATAAATGATATTTAACGTTAAGGAGGGGAGAGTGTATTCGCATTGACTTTTAATAATACGATAGGAGTTCTTCGAAGTATTACTTGATGCTAAAATTGTCTTATTTTTCGACTTGTACGATTTAATTCGTCGAAACTCACATGTAGCACTTGCTTCAACTTCCGTGCAGTATAAGCGTAAATAAGATCAAATTCCTTTGCTCTTATATGTACATTATTTTTCGCTGTTGGCTTAACGAATGCCACAAGTCGTATTTTTCGATGATTGCGTTCACTGTTGCGTCATCGAGCGAGGAATTCCGTATGGCAGACCAAGCAATCGATTTTGGCAGCTGTATTAAGACAGGTGCGAAAATATTCGTACAAGATTTTTCATATTAGCATGGGCACTATGTTTCATAATTATCAATTATTACAATTTTATATTCTCTACAATTTAACATATGCAAAATGTTGGAAAGATAAGGAAGGAGGAGTGTATCCTCTACGAATTTCGATATTCGTAGATAATTGATAATTTTATTATGGTAGTGAAAATAATAATAATAATCCGCTATTATATAAAATTAATGCGTTGATCATTATCACGGTATCCTGCTTAACCGTGCGTGAAGAATCAATTTACCAAGTCCAGCTTGTGTGATCAGTTTTGTCTCTTCTATTTTTTTCAAAAACATAACCTTTGATAATCCACTAATTACGAATACTTAACCAGTTACGCGGTATCAAATTTATTTACCCGACGATAATTCTAATTTCCTTTAATTACTCGTTCAGCTTCGTTATATCTTGAACGAACTATATACATATATTAGGATTTTAAGTTTCCGTAAGGTACGATAATTATTAGGAGGATGCGGGAATATAGTTGCATGTCGAAATAAGATAACATAATTCTATGAGGTTCTTTGGTACGATTATGTATTAATTAGCTTTTGGTTACGTAGAAATACTTAAAGCGGAATATTTCGTACATCTTCACGAAAAGATTTAATTCTTACATTTTTATGAAATTTTTGTATTGAGTTCTTCGCAAAAATGCTTCTTACAATTATTTTCTAGAAGTGTTTGTGTTTTATTATATCATTGAGACAAAGAGTTTCTGAGAATAAAATCATGTTCCACAAGTAGAGCATGTAGTGTAGCTTATAAAGAGCAATGTTATAAATAGCTTTGCAAGAAACCTGTGGCAATTACTGTAAAAGAAGATGAAACATTCACAGAACTTCAACAATTATTCAACAACAACCACTTAATAAACTTGAAATTTCTACGTTTTTACAAAACAAGATGTATAATATTCTGACAACATCCCAACATTCTCAGAAAATAGTGATAGTATATCTTTGACCGCGCAGTATATCTTTAGCATAGTACATAGTATATCTTTAATATTGCTACGGTCTCCGAATCTTTAAGTTTCAATCTTGCTTTTGTTTCAACAAACAAAACGATTTTTTAATATTTTAAAAAGAATTTCAGTATAAAATTGAAACGCATCATATACAGTATATGTAAATAACGATTCTTTCATACGTGCTCGAAAACTAAGAAATTCTTTATCAATAGAAACTCACAGTTGGATTAAAAGTGACGTGAATCGAGCAAAATCAAATACCATTCACTAAATCCTTTCTTCTTCAGTCACTCTTTCAAGCAGACTAGTAGACGAAAAGATCGAAGCTCTTGGAGGGCCAGTAAACACGAAAGATCCGCAATATCCGGCGTTCCCTCCACGAAGGTATGCGGAGGGATGTTCCTGGTCGCGGATTCACTGGCTCTCCAAAAGACACGACGTATAAATACCACCTCGTTTCGGTTTCCTCTCTCCTCACAGTCCCGTTCTCCCTCTCTCTTCTGCCTGGTAGCACGGAGTCTATTTAGATAATCTTCCGCTTAGCGGGAGCGGCACTCGGTGCGGTAAGGGAGCCTCTTCTTCGCGGAGGCTTTCACCAAGGTGGCATCATATTCCTGATCCGCGAACCGGCCGCGTTTCTTCGATCCTCTCCACTCGTCTACATTGCTCTCGTCTCTCTTCGTCGTTTCTGTTGTCTCGGTGGCCAGTGTTCGATAGAGGTTTTTGACGAACGCCACGCCCGTGTCCAAAGAACCCTACTCGTTGTGCCTCTGTGATTCGTAAACGCCTTCGACGACGTGACCTTGAGCTCCACAGATCTCGAGGACTTCGCCAGGTCACCGGTACGATATCAAGATCTACGTCAAGACCAGGGATCCTCTGTTGACTGGTCGCGGGACATTCCTTCCATCCTATTTCGTCTCGTCGCCACGACATGCGGCTGTCTTGATTAATCGGTAAGCGAACCAGTCCGCTTTCGACGATTCGTGGCCTCGTCGATGCGTGGGTGATCGCCCCGATGGCGCTTTAATGATAGACCCCGTGATCTCTCGATCAGATTCTTTGTTTGCATTGTATAGAGGTTTTTGTTCTCGTTCGAAGAGAATGTAGGTGGGTCTTGCTATTTGCGGCGCGCGCCTTTAACCCTTTAACTGTCTAGCGCATCTGGCAGATGATTATGTAGATATAGGCCCGCCTGTGTATTCTTAAAATGTAGGATGTTTGTTGAACGGGAGTTAGACTCGTGCGAAGCGTGTTATACGCGGTTCTCGAAGCAGTTTGGTATTTTTAATGATGCGTGTGCAGGTTCATTGTTTTAAAAGGGTCTTCTGGCTTTGTTGGAATGCTTTCTTGTGTCAATGAAGGCTGTATGATTTTTACTTTACCGTGATTACTCTTATGTTTTCTCGTGATTATCTAAGTAATTTTTGGGGAAAAAGTTGAAGATTTATTATTGTAAAATAATATCTGGCTTTTCTTAAGATTTCTTCTTTGTACTATAAATATCTTATTACATCTCTGTTTATCTGTATTTATTTACAATTAGTAATAAATGAAATCGCATTAGTCACATTATATATTTTTCTCTCATAATTAAAATATACACAGGATTCTATTATCTACAGAAAAAAAGCGTTATGCTTCCTTATTCAAATAATCAAGGAAACGATAACATCATTGACGTTAGTAAGTTACGAACAAAAAGGCGGCATGAGGAAGAATTTTCTTAGGGGGCTTTTAATTTATTAGTGATAAACGGCATTGAACGAGTTTCTGAGAGAAACTGGCGATAACGATCGATCGAATGAGGTAAAGGCACGCGAGATGCTTTATCTCGCGTGTATTCATTGTTTATCATTGAGTACAATTGCCTGGCTACGTGTGCAGCCGTGCGATCGCGCAGATGTTCAAGACAATTAAAAGTGATTGACGCGACTCTGCCCGATTCTCGAATCGTCGCGACAAATTAGGGCCGTATAGAGACTGAGCGTAGGGGCGAACGATGAACGTGTTCTCGTGTTAAGAGGTTCAAACGTGCATTCTATCTTTAGCAACATTTCCCCGAAAAGAGAGTCTCAACAGAAGGAGAAAGAGAGTACAAAAGGGTTTGCGTTCTTCGATAGAGCAATACAAAATCATTTGATCGTTTCTCTGAAAAGTCCCATCTGGGAAACAGTAACAGACAATTATTATAATATAATATTCATTTAATCGAACGTATACATTCCTGCAATGGGTCACGTACACATCTTCTTATTGTTTATTATATTCGATGAATTAATTTTGGTTTCTTTCATGTAAGAAGGTTTGGGATTTATGTTCTTTTGTGCGATTTTAAGTAAAGAACAAAAATAAAAAAAATATCGTGATAAAGCGGCGGGTGCATCTCAGCGAGTTGCAGCAGCTTATCGTTTCGCAAATAAACCCAACGACGCTTTCTGCCACATTGCGATGACAAAGCAACGTGCATGTTTATCGGTTGTTTGCACCAAGACGCGTTGCGTCTCTCGTGCAAATAACATCGCCGGAACGGAATGCGGTTGCCTCTTTTTCTTCAACGCTTTCCTTATTCGTATCGTAGCTTCATGTGCCAAGAAAGACTTTTGGTCTTCTCCAAAAGATCGTGGATTAAAATTAGCCACGAAAGTGTCTCCGCTTCGACGAAGACGACGTGGCGATTCCCCCTTTTTTTTTTTTCTTATGAAATCTGACGAATGAAAATAGAAGCTTCGTCTTCGTCGAGAAGAGCTCGATTAACGATAGTGTTCGTAGAAAAGCTGGCCGTCGACAGTGTTCTTTCTCCCGTGTGTTTGACCCTGTACGGATTTTTGCTTATTATACTCGGAATTCTGACGCCGCATTGCGGTGCATTTCTTTTTTCGCAGTGAATGTTCTTTGTGAGCAACGCGACAAAATACGAGTTTGCACCCTCGTCAATATTTACGTCACGTTCGTTGTATTTCGAATTCTTCGTATATTTTCCGCGTGCCATGGCACTTTGCTGTACGTGAAACCACTCTCTTCCTTCGATCGGTTGAATCATCCAAATCCGGCGTTTGGATTCCGGACGAAAATCATGGCGGGCAAGGTGCCAATAAATGACTGTACTAAGAGTGCCACCTGCGTGCGAGATGCTTTACTCGATATCGAATCTATTTCACGTATCTTTCAAGCATTAGTTGAACAGTTTTACGATATTTATTTTATGGGGACGTTAATATATAACCCTAATGTATAATCCTATAATATCGCTTTATAGTATTTTTATAGAATTATGCTTCCGGAAAACAGGTCTATTAGGGTTTATTAATGTATTTTATTGACAGGATGTCAGATAGGAAAAAGAGCAATGTCGTCTTATCGGTAATTTATAATTTAATTTATATGCTATACAATTTAAGTAGATATTAAAGTAAAGTATAATATTAAGGGCTTAATTTTAGCTCTTTACTTCTATTATCCTCCATTGTCGAATACCCTAATGTGTGAACACTGTATTGAAGAAACAAGTGCTTTTTTCTGTTACAAATAGTATTATTGTACGTGTTACTACGTGTATTAGAACATAAACATTAAGGGCTGGTGTAAACGAGCCAGTTTTTTACTTTGCGTTCTCCCTGTGTCATATGTCTTTCTTTGTTTTCCAGTTAGAACCAACAATGACAGACATATGACGCAGCGTGAACGCAGCGTCAAAAAGCACGTCTCTGCACGACACCCTAGTGAAAATAATGAGAATGTGTCTTCTCATCACGAAAATTTATGTAGTTCAATGGCCAAAAAATATGATATCCCTAGATAATAAAAAAAACTGGCAAGTTTCTTGTTCTTTACATGAATAAATGAAATGTAATATCAAGACGGTGGGTGTTCTATTATTTGAACATTTTCGTCTCCCTGTTATGTAGTTCCGATACGGGAAACTTTATTGTATTACGACAGTGAAGTGAGGTGCGTAGGTGGAACGGATTTGTGAATTAGAAGGAAAGCCACGACTTCCCGGCTCAAGACACTGGTGTACAAGGTATTCGAAATACTACGCCGCGATGTCGCGTTCCGAATTTAATTAATACGCGGCTGCCGCGATACCAATGCCACGTGCCGACATAAACCAAGATGAAAACTTGGAATAAGGTGGGAGCGCGTGAGCGTCGCGGAATTCGAGAATATCGCGGGTGCTGTGGGTTCGAGGAACGAAAAGAAAGTGAAAGAAAACGCCCTCGGGTATCCTGCCGCGCACCAGGCGTCTTTGGTTTCTTCGTCTTCTTTTTATTCACCTCAACGCGACCCTGGCACAAGTTCAATTCGTTCCGGCCAATTGGACTCGGGACTGTGTAAAAGAGCCGCTTTCCGTGGACCAATCGACCATTTTCTCGAGAGGAATGCATCGGTTCCTTCGCGGCTTCGTAATCAGACGCGGCTTCGTAATGAAATTTGCATTTTCTACGTTAGGATTTTTGCGAAAGCTTCCAGTCGGGTGATTATCATTCGTCTCTTCCTTTTTGTTTTCTTTTTTTTTTTGTATCTTGTCAACTTGGTTTATTAGTGGAGATTAATTTAGATCGTTGTTGTCGAGTGATGCCGTTAGTGATGGGATCAAGTATACTGTAAGTTGGTTCGAACCTAATTGCAAAGACTAATATTTATCGCCTCATAAGTTCGCCGAAAAGAAACAATATATTTAAATAGATTTGAACTAATTCAGAAGTTATATTGGTTAACTTCATAAATTGAAAAGTAAAGAAAATTGTGGAATATTACAATTTTTAGAGAATTTCCTTGGAGAGATCACCTTTATTTATGTTACTTTTTTATAATAAATGAACTTTTGGAAATGAACAATTTGTTTATTCAACAAGTTCAATATTAATTACGTATCCATATAATGAAGTTGAGAAACGTACAAAAAGTGGAGTTGATTAGTTTGGCTTCTAAGGGGCTCAAATAAGAGTATATTTTCAAAGAAATGCTTCGAAAAAAGACACATCTTTTAGTAAATATACAAACATAATTGAATAAGAATCCAATTGAAATATTCTTTCTATACAAAATGATTTGAACAATGTTAGTAATCGAAACATTGGGTGATTGGAATATTCCTGGCACCATTCGCTAGAAAATTGACTCATTTTGGGCGAAAATTGACTCTTTCGATCTGGTGAATCGACTTTCGCCCAACAATAATGCATATCATTGATCATGAACTTTATCGGGATTCGGTCGAATCGAGTTCAACATCCGTTATCGGGAACAGTGGTGGCTCGTGGTTCGGCGAAATAACTCACTCCGGGAATTGAATGTCACTCGATCACTGCTATCTGACAGAAAACACATTAGATGAAAATCGAATAGGCTGGCTAGGATTTACGGTGCATCGAAATAATATTTCTCGTTAATCCCAACCTGTTCCACGGCCGTTCATAAATTCTGCAATGCCGCGTCCAACCTCGATGGTAATTTGCATACGCGAAAAAGAATGGCCATTTTTGTAGTACAAATAATGCAAGAGAAAATGATTTTTATCGTCTCATAAATCTAACCAGCCGCGTTCAACGAAACACGCGATCTGCGTGATAGAATAAAGCCAGCGGAACGACGCGATCACCGTTGCCTTTCGCGATAATAAAAGCTCGTAATTCAACTTTTGAGAAACAATGTCTCTCGTTGCTTTATACAATAGCTTACAAAAGTAGATATACGAATGCTTATATAGACATTTTTTTATGAATATATTATGTGTGTTATACGAAACTTTTCGAAATTTCATTAGAATTGTAAAGAGGCACAACTGTCATTATTATGCGTACTGATAAAATTAGAGATGAATCTGAAAATGTATATGACTTCTATATACATTTTCGGAATGGTTCCAAGACCAATATAATCACGAGTCAAATGTCATTAAAGTGTTAATGAAATATGCAAAAATGTTTTATATATTTTATACAATTCATATAATATATTCATAAAACTTTTCTACGTGTTCGAATACTTTCATAAAACATTGTACGTAAATAAACTTGATCTTCTTAACAGTATAGGATTTACTCAGCAGTATATGATTTATATAATCGCTATTATTATTATTTGGAGATGGATGATGGACTCTTAATGTTTCTTTAGACCTGAGAAGACGTACGAACCACTTCAATTTCTGATATAGTTAGCCTTCAGCATTCGGAAATAGAAAAGACATACACGGGTATTTATAAACGCTCAATATTTGCAATCATAAAGTCTCCATCGCGATACTGTTTAGATGAAAGCCAGCTTTGCAAAGATAGTGTAGTCGTTAATATATATGGTATAATTCGAAGATTACAAAAGAAAGATATGATAGTCCATTTTTATTAGTTTCTTGACTTTTATATAACTTCATGACTAAGAAGAAGTATTTTAATATAGAATACTTAAAGAAGGATAGATATAACTTCATAAATTCAAAGATGTAAGCATTTTAGAAATAAATAATTGTAAAAATAAATCCATGATGATTGTAAGAATCGAATAATATTACTTTAATTGTTCTGTTAATTGAACTTAATTATTGTGTTTTCCACATCAAAAATTCTAGTAATAGAGATAAACGAAATTTTTGCACTATTATTTTCGTTCGTGATTCTCGTACACGATTGTTCACGAATTCCATGAATAAATTTGAATCTAAATGACATTAAAGTAAATAATGCAACACTCGAATCGTTTGAAATAGTAGGCATCTGGGATTTTCAATTTATTCGTTGATTGCTCGTTCATCGACGAGCGCACTGCGATTATCAACAGCAATTTCCGGTCTCCAGATTTATTCGTTCAAATCACAGTGGTTGCTTCACCGAATAAAACGATGAATTCATGGTGGATAGTTTACGCGAGATCACATATTTGTAGTTATAGATGCGCGAATTTGTGCCAAATTTCTATCATACTACAAATCTGTAAGGTTTGTTTTCTATCACAAAGTGTTAAACGAAGAATGAAGAATACAGATATATTTCTTTGTTGGACTTTTTACAGTTAAATGTCGCTTCCATATTTAGCAAAGTTTAAATGCTTTCCTTTTCTGTTCAGAAATCGTCTGTGGCACCTAAATCGGATGTAACGGTGTGATGACGTCAATTTCCGATTGACATTAATCATATACAATATGGCGAAACGTAGATAAACTTTATAATTCTTGGCCTTATGCGACAAATTCTTCTCTTATGAATGGGCAATTACATCCCTAATTCAACACATAACCTTTACTATGCAAATTATTATTATACGTGACATATGAGTATAAACGTAGAAGGCATATATTTCTAAAATTGTATTTTCTACTCAGAGATAACCAATGCATTCTTGTAAAATTTTACTTACATGAATGGTACGATCAATATCATGAAGAAAATTGGTACAATTGATGCGGTACATTTATTACATCACAAATAAATAATCTACATTTAATCATCCACGAGTATATGAAATATTACATATGTACATCACTTAGTTTAATATAATATGTACTGCCACTAAATTTTATTTTTGCTTAAAGAATCAGAAATTGTATGTGTATTATCAAATTAAGCCTTTGCGTTTTAAACAATTGATGCGAAATAAATTAGAAGAAAATGTATATCTAAAAACTGCTATTTCATCAGTCTGGACAGTTTCTATAAATTTTTCATAACAGAAACAAATCTAATTGAACTACCATGATTATGCGAACTCACGCGTCCATGTTACGCACGCACGCACGCACGCACTCACGCACCACAATCGCTTCTTGAATTCTTGCGAACGTTTGCGCATTCCCCGATAGCTGTGGAGAACGATTTTATTTATTTACGACGCGTTGCCGTTACTGAATGAAATTCTCGTCGATTCCCGAGAAAGTTTCATTAAAGTTACTCGAAGACGTATTGCGTACGCGCGCCGTGAAAGCTTCGGAATAGTTCTGTAAATCAACGTAATCTGTGAGAAAAGAAACGTTTACGAGGTTTGATTTGTGAACAAAGTGAACGTTAAGTCGCGATATTATCGACATTGCTCGTGTTCTGTTCTATCATGGTTAATTTATGATAGTGGAGCCTGAAGAGTATAAGTTGCCGAAGTACTTCATATATTAACCAAACTATAGTCTATGTACTGTACATTGAAAAGGTTAAAGATGAAGAGTGGTTCGTGAAATTGATAATTATAGTGAACAGATCCTGACGTTATCTTGACATTGACATATATAATTTCTTGAAAATGTTGAAAAATTGTGTCATGTGATGTAAAATATAGGAGAGTAAGTATTTAGGTACCTTTATCATCAGTGCATAGTTCATTTTTTCTATTAAATTGAATTGATTAAACATTTCAATCCGTCAAAGAACTCACAATAAATCTTTTTGGTATAATAACGATAAGGATATGTTTTGTAAGGAGCTTTTAAAAGAATTATTTGTGCCTTTAGTTCATTTTCTATATTAAGGAAACATCAAACTTTTAAAGGAACATCAAGCTTCTAAGAAAATTATTCTTGTCTTTACTTAATTTTCTACGTTAAAGGAACATCAAGCTTTTATAACATTTTACTACCTATTTTATTATAACCTTTTTTGCAAACTAATTATTCGCAGAAGAGATATTAAAAAATAAATTAATGACATACTGATGACTAAAGTACAATATTTATAACAAGGGAACCAAAGTGAATGGTATATGAAAAAATATGTAATGAAATTTTTTATTCGCATATTGTACGATAAATTATTCAAATTTCAAAAACTCGTCGTTTTAAAACTATAACATTTTCAGGAAAATTACAAATTGGACCATCCAGATAATTCTAATGTTAAAAAAAGAAAAGAATAAAAATGGAAAGGAGAAAGAAAAATACACATCGCACGTCAAGCGTTGCCACGAAATTTATGCTCGCTTCCTGTCGAATCAGACGGTAAAACCGTGATGGCGTATTTACTCAAAACACAATTTAAGTTTACTTTACGTCATAACGCGGCCGGTGAGTTCATAAACCACGATGGAAAAGCACCATAATAAGATCATTGCCAGTACAAACTCACTATTAAAATAACGGAGACCTTGGTTATTAACGGAAGAGACGAAGAAGGGACTATTAAATACATAATACGTTTAATGGATTTTTGCCGAAGAGTGTAACGTAATTTGCCTTGTATTCTGTGCAGGGTGAAGGGAGGATGAAGAATGCCCCGCGTCGGTGGAGACGGCGGTGGCGGGCCGGAGAAGGCAGGAGGAAGTGGTTTCGGAGGATGGCTTGGGGGTGCTGCAAGAGCCATGACAGGGGGAAGTGTCGGCGGTGGTTACGTGGTTTTAGGTGGTACCAGATACGGTCTCAGACTTTCTCAGGTAAGAGACTTGGATAGAACCAGATAACAAGAAATACATCGATAATATAAACGTTAGTATTGAACAAAATGATCAAAAAATACGACAGTGGCACGTAAACAAGAATGGAATTAATTTTGTTATATAAAATTGATGAGATTATTCTTGTAATATCGAATGCGTGGATTTTTTATAATTTAGTTTCAAATGAAATAACAATTCTTTTTTTTTAATGAAGTTTTTAATGAACTTCCCAATAAGTATTCATAAGTGTCCTCATACTTATGGACGAGAGTGAATTGTCCTGTATGATGAAATAGTTCTGTTCTAGTAAAATTTGGTGTGTTTGAAATGTTCCTGGTTCGTCGAAAGGAACTTTTTCAAAATTTCTGTACATTTATATATAGGTTTCTTTATGTTTTTGTATTGTAGCAATTTTTATGTTCTTTATTGTACACTCTTTCGTCATTGAGAATTCTTTTAAAATTCTATTTATCTAAACGCGTGAAAGCCATTCTTTGTTAGATAGGCACAAAAAAAAAAGTCGGTAGCAATTCAGAAAATATAAATATTGGTTAAATGATATCTTTCGTTTCAATCCGTAATAATTCGCTTGCTTATTATTATACTCTTCAATTTTACACTATTCTCTTTACCAACAGAGCAAGCTACAGAATGTATACACAAAAAGAATCACGTCAACGACAAACCTTGTGCTATTATAATTACAGAAAGAGTTACGCAACAAGTTTTTGTATCTCTATCAAAGCAACTAAATGCATTCTCACACAATGTATGACGCGAAGTCTATTACCACTGGCAACGTTTAAAAAGAGCATATTATATTATAAGAGTACTTACGTACAACAGTTCCTTTATTACGAGTCGCATTCCTCGTATCCAAATACGGTTCAAAAAGACTGTACTGTTGTTCAAAGTGCGTCAACGAGAGTTCGGAATGGGGAAGAGGGGATATGAAGTTTTTGAAATTTCACGGTGGTGTTGCCAGCGAAATTTTATTGGTTAAGCGGAATGAAGAGCCGCGAGACCGACGCAGCGTCCAGCCAAATAAGAATCCAAACTCCGTTGACTGTCGTGACGACCTTCGACGGATTCGCGACAGAGAGGAGACGTTTTCGCGGTGAGCAAAATGAAGATGTCGGAAATTCTAAATATAGAGTCGATCGCGTAAATAGAATGCCGCCAGTCAGTGACTCGTACCGATTTCGAGCCATCTCCCTTTTTATTCCTTCTTTCTTCCTCTTCCTATTTTTCACCGATGCCCGTCCTCGTCCGGTCGGAATAATATCCACGTTGACATCATACGCACACGTAGCGGCGACGTGAAAATCTCGTGCGAAACGTACCGCGGCCGAGCCCGCGAACACTTTGCCAAGTCCTTCAATCGTGAATCTTCACCAACAAATCACCGTGAATACGTCGCGTCGGCCGATCGGGAGCCGATGATCTGACTCTCATGTTCCGATTTTAGACGCCTCGTGAACGCTTTTCTCAATCTCAACCCTTTTTAGTCTTTCCACATGGTGGCCTTTCAAGATTTGTTTTTTTCCTTAGTCTGAATTTTTATAAAGATTTTTCATACATTAATATTTGGACACCATGGTGTTCGAAAGATTATTATTCTATATATATATTTATGATAGTGTTATTGAATTAATTGTTGATGCAACAAGTTACAGTAATTTTATATAAAGAAACATGTATATGTTATGTATATATTTACAATCTGTAAATGATATAATATTTAATCATAGTATATTTATTTTTGTAATTTCAAATTTCAAAATTATTTCGTTTATTCGTTTAGTTTATTCCAAAAACTACGTGTATTAAATAAATAACACTTATATTTCTACTGACTACAATAAGTACATATATACATTTTAAAATAGATATACTACAATATTACACAATAAATACCTACATATCCCTATTAGTACCAGAATATAATCCTTTGAATCGCATAGTAAATCGTAAACTTTAGTAACATTATATCATCATTCAACGAATTTTAAATACCAGGAACTCGAGATAAACTCGTTTCATTAGACGTCTCAGGTAACTTAAGCAAAATTAAATTCTCCAAGTATCTGAAACACTTGAATTTAAATTCGTACTTAACCTAAATAAATATATCGAATCTCCGAAAGATCAGCTTATTCAAGTAGAAAAGATTTCTTTAAACTACTCGATATATTCAAATAATCTTCTCTATTCGAATACATGATTACTGTGTAAATATAGGTCTCTTATAGTGTTATTGCAACACGAAGCATAGGTATTTCTTTATCTTTTTCTTTTTAGCATTTCCTCGTGGTATCTCGTTCTCAGCCGCGCAACGTAAAACGTCAGAATAAAGATCGAAGCAGACATTTCGAAACGTATCTCACTATCTCAGGAGGATTTCCAGAAAGGAGATTAGATGGTTCTACTTTCCACCATATCCCCCGTACACCGTGTTGCATACAAGAGTCAGAGATCTATTTCAGAGGAGTTTATCTCCGGCTCGTTCGTGGGAAGAAACAACGTCACCTTGCCTCGATGCCATTGTCTCCTCTGTTATCCTCTTTACCATAATCGTCCTTATACACGTATCAATCGAACCCATAGATAATCATAAAACGACGCGAATAATCATTACAGATTCTCAGTAACATCTCAAGATGCTAAAATATTTCAATGAAAGAAGATTTTCATTCTTTGCAGTCAAGGACAGAGAAAAATGAAATAATTTACTTAATTCTTAACTTCTAAGAAATTAATTTCGAATAGTTATAATATATATTATATAATATTATAGAATAGTTATAATTAAAATTAAATATGAATTTATACGTTAGATCTTTTTAATCTTTTTCTTCTAGTTTTAGTCACAATGTACAATTGCAAATACGTAGGTGAAAATGAATGATCAATAGAAAAAATATTTAAATTAGGTGTTCCCTCGTAGGCAAGGACAAGGTGAAATTACCTTGTACAAGCAGGTTCTACTTCCTATGTTTCGTTTTACACGGTATCACAAGAAGCAGTCTTTGAGTCTCTTTATGTACGAAGCCACTTCATAGGCTTTAACGGTCCCATTTGTTCCGCTGCTTTCGTGCTATATTACACAAAGGACTATAAGTACGTGGTCTGATCTACATGCATGAGAGGCCGCCTTTTTTCATAGCGGGCTACAAATTAGGAATAAAATATTCGTGAGGTCTTTGTTTGAATACCTTCATACCTAAAGGCTAATTCCTTTTACTTCTATGTCGAAATATGATTTATTTAAAAAATATATAAGGAACGGTTCAAATAATTATAAGTGTTATAATGAGTTTTAATATCGCGGGAGATGCGGAAGAAAAATGTCAAGTATTCAATTGTAAACGAAATTTTATACGCCGTGATAATGCAACTGTACGTAGTTGGTTTCTTGCTGATCGTAGAACATGTAACATGACAATGTAAAGATTCAGCAGTTTTCTGGAGTTTATTTTCGGAGTTTACATATGTTCTTGATCAAACTAGCCTACTAGTAGTCGTGTTAACTTGGAGTTGTCAAGTGTACAATTTAGTGCCCTTTAAGATTTCAATTAATCAAATGCGAAACGTAGTTTCTGTAAGTGCCATTGTTTCAATAAGTTTCCTTGATATGAAGTAACCAAGAATAAAAGATTAGATTTTCAATGATTCTCTTGACATTTTGAGCCTCTTAGAAGACAAAAACCGATCAATTCAACTTTTTATTGACCTTCTGCTTTATTACATAAGTATAATTAAATGTTTCTTTCGAATTCTCGAGAAATATGTAAAAAATTCCAAACTGTAACTTGCTAATGTATTTTATAAATTAATTTCCAGCATAAGATTAAAAATTATGCACTCCAATGTATTTCGAAAGAATAACGCAACAAAAAGAATTTTACAAAATATGTACAGATCATAAGCTCTCAACTAATATCATTTCACATAAATTAATTTCAAGACAATTGATATTCAAAAAATACCAAATACTAAATATAATAAAAACCACAATTCTCTCAGCACAATTTTCCTCTCGACTTAAACGTTCAAAGCAATTCAAATAAATCACTTAAGTAAAGAAATAAATCAACAAACAAACAAACAAATAAAAAATAAATAAAAAATTTTTTTTTTCAGGAAAGCTTGCCGCCATCGAACTCGCGGGAAGAATCGCAGGAAAGACGTCGAAAGAGGAGTTCTCGGGAGAGCGATTCTCGCGAAAGACTGACGGAGAAGAGTCCGGAAAACGCGGCGCTCGATCTGAGCACGAGCCTCGCCGACTGCTGTTGCATCGGTCCACGTTCTCGTTTGCCGTTGCCAAGGATCCCGCCGTCGGCAACGAACGTCGCTACGTCGTCGACATACCCGTTGTCGTCGTCGACGTCGACGTGCGGAACAAGCGGTGGAAGCGTTGTAGGTGGAGCTGGAGGTGGTGGTGGAGGAATTGGTAGTGGACAGGCTCCTTTTCCTGGGCCTCCCACGTTTTCGAACAGCCGTGTTGCCGGCGTGGAACAGCCGGCGACGCTGACGACGCCAACGACGTCGGCGCAACCGTTGGTGAACTCTAATAATAACCGAGGGATGCTGCAAACGTCGGTGGGGAACAGCACTGGCCAGCACCATCAAGCACAATCGTCCGCGGCTCTAACAGCGGCGGTACCGTCGTCTTCGTCGCCATCCACTTCGACATCGTTCAACACATCCACCGCCGTTCCGACGTTGCAGTCCGTCTCGGTACCGCGCCAGCTAGCACAGTGGACCAAGCATCAGACGCTGAAGCTGCAGGTATTTCTTCGAACGTTCAAGACATTCGAGGAAGATTTGCTTGCGATGATTAACGTTACTTCTATTCCTTTCGGTTCAATTTGGGTTATCTTTCTGGTTGGCTTTGGTCTGATTCGATTTTATTTGGTCCTTTATACGTTGATTTGATCGTGTGTAAATGCGAAGTGGATCGTGGATTATGAATTATCGATAGGATGTATGAACATACAATAGGTTTATATAGTTTGAGTAGATTGGAGTTTTGTGATGAGAGTTTTCAGTCGCGTTCTGGAGGATATTTTTGGGAATACGTTGATCAGAGGAACGCTTCAGAGGCTGTAGAAAAACTGTTGTGATTTCGTAAGAGTGAGCTGGTTCGTAGGAATTTGGGACGACGTGTCTTCGACCTGAGAGAACGCTTTGTGTCAAAGCTCGAGAGGTGGCTTACAAGTGGTAGAGGTGTAGTATTTTTAATGGCTGGAGATGGGGGTCGGCGTGGAAGGTCTCGCGAGGATTGATTATTATTTATTTTTTTCCATTTCTCTTTTATCTATATCCGTCTCGTTGAACACCAGAATTTCTTTTGCTCTTCTTTCTGTAACTGTCAAGAAAGGAAAACAGTAACGGATCGAGTATAATGTATTTGACAATTCGTGGATTTTGCAATTCTTGGCTAAGCCAGATTAATTTTCAACTGACAAGGAACGAGTTTGCCTTTGTTGAATTTTAGTTCACCTGTTAACTTGATTCAACCTGTTAATTTGGCTTGGTCGAATTCCAATGAGAGATGATAAAACAGAGAGAATAAGAATTGATCGCCGGGCAAGTGACAAGCCTAGAGAATCGAAAAGTCGTATGTGTACGATACGTAGGTGTCTAGTCGAAGAACGATATTCTATTTTGGTCGTCATCTGTCTTTTCCCTCGCGGCAAGCACGAGGCAGCGCACGCTGCGCAGCACGGTCGATCCAAAAATTGGTTTGGTCGCGAGTGCACGATCTTAAAAAACTTATAAGAAAGAACAGAATCGAAAAACCTAAGAAAACCTTATAGTCAAAGCTAAAATTTTAATTTCACAGACAAACATTCCGCAGTTTTCTTGAATGCAACTGGGCACTTAAACTTTGATTACTATTTAAAAACACTTTTGAGCACTAGTTTAAAAACTTATTAGGTAAAAAATGAAGTAAAGATATTAAGTAACTCTGAATTTTTTTACAATTTATAGGATGAAAGTTTGGTTTGGTAATATTGTGGTGATAAAAACGTAATCTGTTGTATTCAGGAACCAGCAGTGATAGCGGTGGACCGATTGCATAGGTTCCGGTGGAGCGGGGGCGGAGGAGGAAGTAGCAAGAAGTCCTCTTCCGGCCCCCGGAGCGAAAAGGCCGAGCGCCTTCGAGAGCTCACCGAGAAACTCAAGGGACCAGCCCCGGTACCACCACCTAGGAGACCTTCGCGGGCTCAAGCATCCTCTCCACCCCCCAGTGGGTATCAACCACCCTCGCAGAACTATCCTCAGGTAAGTAGAATTCGCTTTCTAATTAATAAATCTTTTTGTCACTTCTAGCAACTTCTTACTTTTTCCACTTTTTATCTTTCCGCAGGAAAGAGACTGAAAATCTGTTTCTGTTTCCTGTTTTTTAAATAATAATTAATTAATTCACTCGTATATGAAATGAGTTCGCCGAAATTTATAAAACAAATATGGTATTTGATGATAAATGTTTTCCTTTGAGTTTTTAGATCTTTTTCAGCATTTCTTTTTCCGTTCAATATTTAAGATATAACGATGAAGTATTATAAGCTATCAGTTCAGAGATTTAGTTAGAAATATTGTAATGGAATTTCATATCCAAAAGGATTAAAAGATTCTTGTTAATCACGCGATTAAAATATTATACTAATTTCCGTGCCACTAGCTTCATAAAAATGAGTAGTCTTACATTACTACAAGATCTACAATGTAAGACAATTCTTGAATTACCAGATTTTCAGATTCTCATATTATATAATATTACTGTTTATCATACTATAATAGTAATCATTGTTATAAAAGTACTGTTTAGAAAATACTCAACCTAAGAAGTTCACAATATCCAAGTCTCATTCACCACGACGATGCGACTAACAATATATTTGAAAATACTCAGTAGATGCAATATATAACTTCATGAATAAAAATTCTATCATTTCAACGAACAACCAATTTTTTCCTCCAGACAATAAATCAAGGATGTGGTCGCTGCGATGGTCGACCTTCTTGTCGAAGCTACACGTACAGTGAGGGTACGAGTCATGGGTCGGGAAATCAGCAACACCAGCTAAAAACGATCAACCGGAGTGACAGTGTCGGTGACGAGTGTTTCAGTGAGTCGAGTAATGACGCGTGCAGGAAGCTATGTAGCGACTCGAGGAGAACCTCGCGGTCGGTCAGGCAACATGATAGGAACAGTGGTGACGTAAGTGACATCAAAAACGAGCTGAATGCTAGTGCGGACGGCGCGAAACACCTGAGACAGTACAGTGATTCGGTGGTGGATAGTGGTACATGTGTGGACGATTTGTGCGACGATCTGAACGCCTCATCCGGGGCAGGCAACGAAGGCGAAGCCAGGGATGCAATCACAAGATTGGAGCCCAGAGGGCCTTTTCTTACGTTTCACAGAGCTGGTGCGCCATTTAGGAGCGCTTCCTTCGGCCAGGTGGATTTCAATCAAGGTAATTGATTCATAATAATCCTGTTTTAATTGGACACTGTTAGGTTGTATCTAATATATGAACCTCTCGATATTGCCTGAACATAAATTTCAGATACGTTTCAAATTTTACCAATATAATAACGAACTTCGTGTCTTATTACAGTGGAAATGAAATTTTTAAAAGTACAAAGCAAATAATATATTCGTAAAAATTACTTGAATGAGCCATTATACTCTTAAATGCTGACACTAATTTATCTTCGTATTAGTCATTTTTAATTCTACTAAAGAAACTACAATGAGGAAGCTCAAGTCGAAGCGATCATTAGCTTATAATCGCGATAGGTTTGTAGATTTTGTTCACAGGTATCATATCCATAGGTATAAATGATCATACACTAAGCGGTAGAAGCATTTGAATGGGCGTAGCAGTGGGAGTAGAAGCAACCGTAAGAACAGTTACTCCAAAGCATTCATTGTACTTTGTTTCCGTGTTTATCTTTTCGGGTCTTCACCTGCTCGGAACTGGTTCTACTAGTCACTCTCCATAAAAGGTTCTGCTTTACTTCTTTACTCGAGCGTTATTACTCTAGTAGGTTCAAAGAAAAACATTTTGTTTCCGTCTGTCCGATGAAACAATATGGGAATTTGTCGACAAATGTTTTTCCGATTGAAAGGAGTTAGTGAATAATATCCATTTTTATGAGAAATTACGTTTTTAGTTGAAATACTTCTAAAGAGAGGACGGATCAATAGTGGCATATGTAATAATGGCGTATAAAAATGTTAATAAAACCACTAGAATTATGGAACAATATATTTCATGATAATTCCGTGTATTATAAGAAATTAAGTTTCTTTATGAACTTTAATTTCTTCTGTTTGTTAAATTGTATCTTAGTATGAGAAGATCGTTATTGATATGCATTATTTCTTGTTTCAATTTTCTTAACGCTTTTCCTAAAACATCATAAGTCTTTTTAGTTGTTAGAACGTTAACAACTAAAAGATTCAAATACAAAAGATTTTAACATAATATTAAAGCTACAAGCTAATTAAAATCTTGGTATTTTTCCCAAGCTTGGCGAACGAACCAGTGTAGCTTACAACAAGAAAAACGAATAAAAATGAGATCTTCAACTCCATCCTTATCGTTCATCTCTACTTCCCATGCAAGTATTTTCTCCAAGGCCAGCCAAAACATTAAACGTTCCACGTATCATGATCTTCGAAGTTCATTTAATAACGCCATGAGCGCGAAGTCGGAAACAAAAAAGGGAAAGAATGAAGTTAAGAAACGTGAAGATAAAGCGCAGAGATAAAATGCGGAGATAAAACGCGAGCTAGAAGTTACGAGTTACATAACGGGACGCGATAATGTTACGGCCAATATCGTTTCGTTTTCATTCCGAAGCACGATAAGTAATCGCCCCTGTGGCGAACGCGGAAATTTGGAAGGAAAAACATTGTCAATTAATTATATGATTTGTATACGGCCGATTGTGTACTTGTAAATATTGGCCAGCAAGTCCGGGAGCTGCGCGCGAGAATGCAGACTCGGGCGGCATGGCGGTTAGCCAAATAAACACTACCCATTATGTCTATTATTATATTCATGTAGGTGTCGGTTTGTATAACTGAGGATAGGGACAATCTAAATCCGTAAAAAGCAGCGAATATCTCGCAAAATGTTCGTTTGTTACTGGAAAACATCTTTCGTGTGGAAAATGTTCTTCATTGTGTTTTTTTTTTATTAACCATTAAGGCCAACGTTGCGTTAACACATTTCATTTGCAATCTTCTTCAGTCAATTTATCTTAATGGACTCTGTTTTCAAACATTCTGACCATGAGCGGGACTGTGCTCACTATTTTTTTTTCGTCACATTTAGTTTTAAATTCTTTTATTGTAATCGTAAGGAACACATATCGTTACAATGCCAGTGCAGTTTCAAAAAATTTCGTATAATACACGCGATATACTCATGAAAATTGTCTATACTAAATGCTAAAATACTTTCATGAATCACTTTAGATGACGGTTTGTATGATTAAAGATAGGAACAATCTAAATTCGTTAAAATATCTCACAAAATGCTTCTTCATTATCGAAAAACATTTTTAGTATAGGAAAAGTTTATTTTTTTACTTTTTCTCTTAAACATTTAGTCTTCTACCCTGGCATCTTTCTTTTTCTTCTTCTTGCGAATACGAGTCTGCTTTCTAAATTTCACGCGTGTTAAAGAAGCCTACGTCCTAAATTCACTCGATACACCGTGTGGCCATATTTTATTCGTGAATTCCAGTCCAATAATTTTCGAGAATTCCAAATGCTTTTCCTGTGCGAAACTTCTCACCGTCTGGCATCGATCGATGTTTAACGATAAACAGTTGAATCTCAATTTCGATGCAATTCAAACCAATTCGATGCTTTACAATACTGTCGCAATTTGAATCAGTAGGAGTACGATTCGATGCCAAAAACTGTTGAAAGTTCCGATCAGTTTTGGATTTTAATGTTTCGATAAGTTTTGAGAATTGTAGAAGTCTTGAAAATCTTTATAGAGTGCAATGTTTTGAAAACTTGATGAATAGGTAATCAATATTTCACGTAGAATAATGAAGATAAAATATAATAGAAGGTATTGTAGAATGATTGTACTGATAAATAATCGTAGATATAGTTGAAGATATAAGATACTGAATACTCATTAGGTTTTAAAGGCTCTGAGACCGATCAAGATTTCCAATCAAGATTTTCACGACTGATCGGAGTATTAAGAACTCGAGATTTTCAAAAATAATCCAATTGCATTCGAATTCAAGACTTGAATCTATCGAGGAATAAACAATTTATATAATACGAGTTAATTGATTCTTCCCACAGTACTTCGCATTTAGATAAGTGGATTCAGCCGGCAACATTCAGACATGTGATATTTGGTTTCAATAAAGGGAGTTGTACTGTATTTCGCAGTACATCACTAAATATTGGATATTCGTGTTGAATAGTAATAGGTTGAATAGTAATAAGTTGAATAATAGAACTTTCGTATAACATGCATAATATATTTATAAAAGATGTCTACAAGTGTTCAAATACTTTCGTATATGAATTTGTACAAAAATCCACAGTCTACACATTATTATCAATAATCTCATTGTTGCGTTTCATTTATCATAAACGGTTTCTTGTCTTCTTGCGAAACATGAAGCCTTTATACGCGCAGTAGCTTGCAGCGAGATACTGGTTTCATCTCCTCTTCCAGAGAGGAAGGAAGAAAAAAAGAAGAGAAGTGAAGAACGTCTATACACAGTTTACACTCAGTGCCGAAAATAGTAAACGCTTTTCTAAAGATCTGGATTTTTCGTTCCGACATCGGTAGTCGCGTAACATTGACTTTCGTCTAGATTTACAGTTACAACCCTGAACTACATACCGAACGAAGGCAGCTTCGGTTTCATAATAAAGAAATAGAAATAAAAGAGATATTAGAGAGAATCGGTTTCCGTTGCATTTGTATCGCAAACGGCCTTAAAGATAATGCATTTTGTGTCCATAGCCTGAATAAGAGTATTGTTTGCTCAGGTAATTATTTGAACAAATCCTGTCGCATTGTGTGGTACATAGTTGGCCAAAAGGTAATCGATGGCACTGGCAAAAGAAAAATACGATTTGTATATTTCTCCTATTATGTTCATGCAAATACTGCTATTATTGTTATATTTTGTATTACTGTATACGTGATTTGTTCGAAATTCCTGATTCTGGAAGACTTATTTGTAGAAATTAAAATGTAGCTTTCATGTAATATAGTTATCACTTATATATATAAGTAATATAAATATCGCTTCTCTTGTAAAACCTTTTTTCAAGGTTATTTTTTTTTTATTAAATATCTAGCACAATGACAAATTCAGAATATTTAAAAGAAAAAACGCTACTGTGCATGAACCAGATATTTTGAAAGAGAAAATCTTTGTTTTAAGAAAAATATTTACCAAAGAGCGATTGACGCATTGCAGAAAGCAGTCAGTGTAAATCTTCTTTTCTGAAGTTTAAAAAATAATCGCGGGTATACTCACAAAATGGACGGATTATGTAATTCACGGATGATATTACAACAAGCTTCTGATTAAAGAGAATACCATTCAAACAATCTGTAGTTCTTCCCTTTTTGTTGAAAAAATATAACAGGAATATCACTAGTAATTTTTACGCTACATATTTCTTTTACCTTTTGTCCGTATAGTTTGGAGTCCAAAATCACATTTATGAGAGGTAAAGAAAGATATTGTTAGATTGTTAGACTGCTAGACCGCTAAACTGCACATATCTTTGGGATGTGTCACTCCACTATGAAAAATCATAAAACTGGACTCTCTTTATTTAAGATCTTTATTTACCAAGTACAATATTACAATTCAAAGTAGAATTGTTTCTACACGCATTTTGATACAAGCAATTCGAAATAAGCAAATTTTTTTAGAGCTGCTTAAAATCCAAAAACTATTAGCTATGTAGTAAAAGGAAAACCGTAGTTTCATTATTAGATATTGGAGTAATTAGCAGTTTTCTATTTTAGACCCTTTTCGTTTCAAAGTATAAATCTTTTTATTTCACATCGATTTACTGAAAGATTTTGATTCTTTTTTATACGAAAGAAAATTTGAAAAAAAGGACGCCGACTTCTCAATGTGTAACAAGGCCGAAGGCGTGAAACGCGGCGATTCGCGTGCGTGGCGCAAGCCGGAAACGCTTCGAGCTAACGCGCCAACAAATCTCTTGCGGGACACCTTTTACGTTCGGAAGACGGTTTACGAGGACGTGTAACTAGGTATCTTCTGAAATACAGCTACGGTCCACGGATCCTCTCGGCCATTAACAGCGGGAGAACGTTGAGCATTCAGAATGGGGGAAAAAGAGATCGAGAGAAAGCAGCGGTAGATAATAGATTTCCTCTTATCCCGCTATCATCGTCCGACAAACGAAAAAAATCGTTCGCGATGATAGTGATTACGATCATGAAGTTGACGATCACGTTGCCTCCGGCGAAGATTGTTCTAATGAAAACGACACACGGAAACTGATTATGATCTTAGGTGGAAAATAACCGAAAAAAGAATGAATTGCGGAGAAAGGAACTCTTTGTTGTACGGTGAAAATGTTTCTTATGAAATGGAAACGGGTTTTATGATGTAAAATGATTTTCGCAACGAATAGAAGATTTGTTGTGAGAAATGGATGAATAAATAAATTGATAATAAATATTAGATTAGATATGTTTCTCTTTTGAACTAAAATACTAAAATAATTAAAATATTTCTTCTTTGAGAGCAATCTTAGCATGTCTCCCGTTTATGGTTTTCGTATTGGAATCTGCTGAACAATAGTGTGAATGCTACATTCGGAAAACGAATAGTTAAATCGCACTATGTTCTTCTTTTTAGATGATATTAATTAAAGCGAAAAGCGTATGAATAGATGATATTCTGGAGCGTATATTCTTATCGTGTGCATGCATTCTCAAGTTCCACTATTTTTCCTATCCCGATATTTATGCTCAGGAGAAGTTTTCTCATACAGAAAACTGTGAACTAAATTAACGGATGTGTGTTTTACCGCAATGAAAAGATTTACATAGCGGTCAATTTGACGTTTAATTACTGTGACGATAATTACGGGAAGGCCGGGGTAACACGGAATTCATTATGATCGTTCTCGATGATTTACAACATCTGTTGTAATTATCGGTAGGTTCGCTGTACAATCAACATGTTCCTTATTACTTTCAATTTTCACAACGTAAGATCGTATTTTCAGATATGTAGAATGCGAAACTTCCTTGTCGAAATGCTATTAAAATTTGCATAGAATAATAGTTTCCTATTAAAGGAAATTTTAATATCAAGTCATAGTAAATATAACAAAAGTCGCGATCGTCCAGAAGATCTTTACTAGTCTGTACTGTATATTCATTATGCTATTAGATACAGATTACGCTATGTACAGAATTTGTGCCAAATTAGTAACACGAACGTGCTGCGTTTCCTTAGACAGCGAATAAATTTGCTGCATGCACTTGGAGCGTGTTTATTAGCGCACAATATATATACTCAAAAGCTAAATTATCGCTAGTAATCCACTATAGTTTAGGATATATAATTTCTAAATAAAATTTACTACTGTTTGTTGAAATTTTATATGAATCTAACTTGTCTATTTGACAGAAAGTACCAAAAAATATCTAATTCTTTTTATCAGCTGTTTTATGAACTTCAAATTATATACATATATGTACTATATATACATGTGTTATATTACGTTCATTATATACATGTAATATATTTACATATATCACTCTATATTGCAATTTATAATAAGAACTTGCGCAGTACGAGAAGATTATAATACAAGAACTCCAGAAATAATAATTATAGTATTTATAATCCTGGAACAAAATTTTGCAATACGAAAAAATTATGACACAATAACTTCGGATAAAAATCATAGTATTTATAATCCTAAACCAACAATTTACAGTACATATACAAAGAAATTATATGGCATAAAAACATCTTTATCACTCGAATGATCATAATATTGACTTTATTATAATACGTCCTTAAAAGACAATTATTTCAAAGCACGGATGTTCCTTAATTCAAATTATGTCAATCAAATATCCATGGTTAAATTGGATAGTTAAATTTTAGAATCTTGTCAGTGATATTCTATACCATATAATTGATAGAACGGAATAACAGAAGCTTCGAAAACGACAGAGTTCGTCTCTTAATCGGTCGCTATATTTGCGGGAATTCGGCCAAGACGACGTGCTGTCGGTTTGGAACGTCACCGAGATCTTCGTGCCCGTTCCCACTCGTACACTCTGTTTATTATTATTGGAATGATCCACCTCCTCGTGTTGAGAGGGCTGCCAAACTTACCTGACACTCGAGGAAGTAATTAGAACTTGCTCTCTCTTTCTCTCGGGGTCTTGCTCACCGTGATGACCTCGCAACAGCCACTGGTATGCGAAAATCCGCTCACGATCCTATTAAAAATCTACTTTCGTCCGTTTTCTACTCGGTTAACACGCGATCTACCAATGTGTATTTTCTTTCTCCGTTTCCAGGTATCTCTTGATAGACAGTTCGATTAAAAACCAGTGATTCATAGTCAGGAAAGGTGTTCGGAAACGATTGATCCGGCGGAAGTTTACTTTTGATTTTTACTGCTGCTCTCTTTGCTTTTTTTACTCGAGAAACACGCTACCGTTTCGTTCCGTTCTGGATAATTGATAAGCTGGAGAAATTGAGCAATAAATATTGAACCAAAGAACAGCGTTTTCTTGTATAGAGTTGAGATAATATTTGAAAATCAATTTGAAGTGAAATATTAAGATTGGTTGTTTTATACGTAAATTTGGAAAGTTTTATTTTAAAACAGTGAACGTGTGCTACATAGAATTTTAGAAGGTAAGCAAAGTCTATTATACAAATATTGTATAGACAGAATAGAGTTTACTATAGTTTTTTAAACAAATTATTAGTAGTTATTTTTACTTGTCAATATGAATCGACTTAGGTATATACCATATACTCTGTCGTGTGATAGATGAGTACTCAT
The DNA here is from genome assembly GCF_024542735.1 of Bombus huntii. NCBI lineage: Eukaryota > Metazoa > Arthropoda > Insecta > Hymenoptera > Apidae > Bombus > Bombus huntii. The sequence goes on from NC_066246.1 coordinate 12,305,580, forward strand.
CTGTTTCTTTTCACCAAGTTTCCTCAGCTGTTGATTTTAATACGGCAACTAGTAATTTTACAGATAATGATCGCTGCACAAGACTTAGCGAATTAGTTTAGAAAGGTTTAATTAATTGCGTTATTAATTTCATAACATCTATCTGTGATAAATATATAGCATATATCAGAAGAGATAATACAGTTGATAATTCTGTTACATTGAGAGGAAAGAATAAGATCTTTTTATTTGGTGTCCCGGTTTCGAGAAAATTAAGTTTGAAATTCATCGAGTACATATGCACTCGTTGCTATTTCAAACTCAATTTTCTTAAAAACGAGGTCTCAAACAAGAAAGCCCTATCCTACACTTCCGACTGTAACTTAACTTTACTGTATCCTTTATCTCCTCAGTATCACTTTTATTTAATCTATCGAGGAGTTTGTCTAGTGCAAACTAAAAATCGTATTTTTCAAGCAGAATCTTATAAAGATATATAGTAAATAATAGTCTTGAAATCTCATTGAAAATAAAATATACAGAATAAAATAGAATATATCCACAATCAAAAATGCTACGAACATCTTGAACAGACCCAACATTCGTCCATGTTGAATAACTTCCTACTTGTTCTATAATGTTCGATATAAAATATAAAAACCTTTATATTTCATCGAATATTGTGTTCCAGTTAGTCGACAGAAGGCTCAGCCAATAGCCACGTCGAATCGCACAGAGAACAAGGATGTTCGTGCAAGCACGTTACCACGAAGACGAGGGGACGTCAGTCCAGTGGTTTCCACGCCACAGAACAGCCCCAATCGTCAGAGTCCGAGAACATCGACGCCTAGCGTCGACAGCGCCGTTGGTTCCGCGGAAGGTCTGGGTGTACCTCAAACCGGAAACGTTGAGGAGATTCGACCGAGGAGCGATGGTTCCGACAGTCTGGCAACTTCCAGTGCACTTACCAGCCCAGAACCGCCGGTGCCAGAAATCAACGAGCCAAGAGTCGATCTGGTGCAAACTGAGCCTCCTATCGAGATCGTCACATCTGAACCCGTTTTTCCGCTCATTGAAAGTGCGCCCATCGAAGAAACTGTGCAGAAAGGTAGGTTATCGTCGAGTATTATACAAACGGTAGAGTGTTTTTTTTATCGAAAAAAGAAGGTTTTGTATGGGTTTGGCTATTTGCGAAGAAACAATTAGTTGGTCGATCTGGAGGTTTGTCATGCAACATTTCTTTTCCTGAGTTTGTAAAACTTTAGACTTTAAACTGAACTTTGTTCAGATCAGCCAAGTTACCTGAATTTTTAAAATTTTGTAATGTTTAAAGTTTATAATGTTCGTTACTACTAAGGAACCAAGGTTGTTAGAGTGATCTATTTCCCCTGATCTGTCGTATCGAAATTATCGTCTAAAGTATAACTTCTTATTCTTCTCCAAAATATAACTTCCTCGAATCGACTCATTCAACAAACTTCATCGGACTTTTCTTGAACAATGTATACAAGCGCAAAACCTAGAAATCCACGAGTATCTCGAATAAGAACGATCATCGTAAACGCGGGAAACAGCTGAATCCGCGGAACTCCCTTCCATGTAGCAACAGTTTGTTATTTGGCTGATTTCGTCAGTGGAAATTGGCAACATAATATTACTAAATCCGACATCCTCGCAGCTTGTAATTTTAATTTAATGACTTTATCCGTGCCAGAATCGCACCTTCGCCGCGGTTCACCCTCTTCTCATCTTCAATACTCATTTCAACATTCGTTTCACGTGGCTTATCACCCTCGCGCATCTTAATAGAGAAACGTTTCACCGTATGCTCGCGGAGGATTCAACGACCCACGGGTCCGCTCTTAATTATCGGATATTCGTTGACACGTTTATCGAAGCATCGACTGGCAAGAATTAGGAATCGGCCGTTGAAAGTCCGCCGGTGTCGTTGATGTATTAGATTAGAGCATCGAATCGAAGCGGATGAGCCGGCCAAATATTTTCGCCTGTCCCAGTGTGGTGAACAGGGGTAAGGGAAAGAAGGACTATTTTTGCATCGACAGGAGTATGGGTACAAAGGTGCACCCAAGTTTCCACTTTATTTCGCGTGGCTCTATTTTCGGAACGGTGGGTGCCAGGGTCGAAATAGAAATTTCAACGTCATCGAGTTCTACCCATCTTCATTGATGACTTCACGCCCGTTCACTCTGGCCTGGAGTTCGCCAATCCAAGTAAATATCACGCTCATACGTTGACCTATCACGACAATGGTTAACTCGACTTGATTTTATATTTTCTTTTTTGTACGAGGAAGAAGAAGGTTGAGAGAAGTTAGAAGAAGTTACGGGATGTACGTTTGTTTCTAGCGCAATCTTTCGGAATATTGTTCTTTCTGTTTATTGAATAAATAGACTTCCGTTAGTTCTGAGTCATTAAACCAACTGACTAGTGATTATTTTCTAACCTCTATATGACCGTTGTTTTCCAACTACGTTATTTATCATTGTGTTCACTTTCTGTATTGAAGGTTAAATTCGAGTAAAACTTGTTCGCATTTTCGGCTTATGATCGCAGATTAGAAATATTTTCTCTACGTTGGATGATTTTGTCTGTAGTCCTTCAAATGATCCGAACATGAAATGAAACTTTTTTCAGAAGTCTCGGATACTGTTAAATTTTTCAAATGTAATCTCTTGTAAAAGATAATGCAAAACAGAAGTTTGAGAGACACACAGAGTACTAATTTATCGAAAGTTATCGAAAAAATATCATTATAAAATTCTGTGATTTCTAGCCAAATTATAAATCCACTATATATATTCTAATTAATCTTTTTCTAGATATTTGATATTTTTTGCTAGGAATGTATCAATGTCTGATTAACGTAAATCGAATTTTGTTTCGTGTTTTTAAATACAGTCGCAAATTTCTGTAGCAACCGTTGGCTATAAAATGGTTTTCAACATAAAATTAGCATAAACAAATATTATCCACGCATTCATTGCGTACCTAGTCCAAGAAATGTTTCGTTCATAAGCAAGGAAATAACCAAAAATCCAGATACAATAATTTAATCGCCTAATGTCAATTTACCAAAAATATTGAAAGAAACCAATTCATTTAACGCTTTCATTAATGCTATTGCCCCATCGAATTAATGATTGAAACAAAGTTAATCATTTCCTACAGAAAATAGACTGGAACCGCACGAAGTGATAATAACACCCCCACCTGAGGAGCCACGGCTAAGTCAAGCTAGCGAAGGTAGCGAGGCGGCAAGCGAGGCACCCTCTGAAGCGTCATCGCCATCGGGCAAAACTAGAAGGTACCGAGGGGATACCAGTAAAAGGAGAAAGGGCGTGTACATAACCCAATGGCCAGAGTCCTTGGACACCGACAGGAACAAGCTGTCAGCTCAGAGCAGCGAGGAAAGAGACGAGCCACCTGCGACGCCTAGCGACCTCTCCGACTGCGAGGGCCACACGCCTAGAAGGTAACATGAGAACGACCGCTGATATATCGGAATAGAATGCAAATAGAGCCGAAGCGCCTGCTTACGGATACGATTTAAGAGCAGAAAATTACCAGAGGTTCGAATGTTTGCTTAAAAGCACCCTCTTTGTCTAACACTTGTTCGAGTATCGTTATCGCATTCCAGATTAGAATTGAATGAATGAGAATAGGAGATGAGTTTTGGAGAACAAACAGAAGTGTTGCCAATTTCACGTGACACATTAGCTAAATATTAAATTAGATCTTATATAGATTGCATAGGAGTAAATTTTCTATAATCATAAAATTAGGAAAATTAGAGAAAGAAATGTTAACTCGTTACTGAAATTTCTAATTTACTAGATATAATTATTTATGAATATTTTCTTTTAATCGGCCTAATTAGAATCAATTTCTCTTTTAATTCTATGCATTTTGAAAATATTTTACATTTAATGAGACTTGAGGAGAATTATTTCCCGTGCAAAGTACTGCTTGTGACAAACGTATTCGTTAAACAAATTTTGTAATGATCAATAGAAAGCGTTTCATTTTTAAAATAGGTACAAAATTCGTTGTTGTGAAGGACGAGCTTTTTCACAACGATTATGAAGTTATGCAATAAGTTGTAAAGAGTTATTGAAAGAAACGGTGCATACATTAAAGAAATGTGGATATCATAGAGATGTCTTTCAATTAAATTTTTCCTTAAATTTCGCTATGAACTCTTCGAACAAGCCAATAATGTCCTATTAATCCTTTATAATAATATGCCGACAAAAGAAATTATAGCAACCTAATAGCCTTTATAAAACTTACGTTGAAACGTATTATTAAACGTATTATTTATCGAAATGCAACCCATTTTCTAATTTTAATTTTAATTTTAATTTCGTTCTCATCTGTCCAGATATAGTAAAAGACCTCTCCGTGGTCCTTACGGCCAAATGCTGGAGGCAGAGATGGCGAAACCGCGAACTGCTGATATCTCTCTCGAGGAAGGTCTACGTCCACGTAGAAAAGTTTCCGAGAATCTCTCGTACAACGCAAGTTCGAATAACAGCGGTTCAGAGCCACCCACGCCCTGCCATCATAGAACCACTTCCAGCCCGAGCAAACTTGAAGGCCTTCCGGGACCAAGTCCCGAACTCCTCGCGGAACTACTTCGAGGATCTTCAGAAAGGGTGGCACGTGCACCGGCGCATCGAAACGTGAGTACTATTAAATTTAATATGCGTTACTTGAACGCACGGCATGCTTGAATGAGGGAGAAATCGGAGAAACTGAATAAGAGAACAAAGATAGATAGGTGAATGAAGTCGAGGATAATTTAATGCAAGGCAAGTCAAATTCTGAACCATTAGTTGAATGAAGATAAATAAGCATATCCCGTGGATCGTACAACCGAGTAGCTGTGCAACCTTTATTATCCGAAGCTTCGTTATTTGAACATTATTCGAGTCTGTTTGAACGGTTCTACTGTTCAAATGGTTTTTCTTGGAAATTCTGTTCTATGTTGAAATTCGACTTAACTATGAGAGATCGAGAATGGACGATTTTAGTGAATAAATGTAATAAGTGTTAAATTAGTGAATAAAATATATAAAGAGTTTCAAGATTTATAGTAATTGCTGAGAAAAATAAAATTTGTTTAATGAACAATTCATGATACTTCATGTCTGTTGTGTGGTAGGTTCTTGAACTCGTCTGAAGAACCGCTTTCATATAATTAGACTACGGATGTTTGTGCACATATGGGAAATTCAAATGTGGGAAAATATACATAATCTACATAATATGTAAAAGTATACAAAATATGCAAAGTGAAATTGTAATACTTAGGGGGCGAAACAAATTTCTATTTAAATTTTACTTCACTCATCTTCATAAAAATATGATAATCAAAATAGTTAGAAGATTTCTATTGTGAATGATTCAACCACATCAATTAGGTGAAAGAGTCTCACAAGATTCATATGTTATTTGTACGCTACTGTAATAAAGGCGTCATTTAAAAAAGCAGTAATTGAAAAAGCGTACAGATAAAAGAAGTAGACATAAAAGTTAAAATAATACGAGAAACGATCCTTTAATTGTCTTAAGTAGCACATGAATTCGCATGAGTTTACACGTAATATAACAAAAATGATAGGCATTATATTAAAAAGATATTTATTGCGTATAAAAAGTAGCAAAACATTATTTCTCTTATTTACCTCGTAAATTTACTACAACTCAAATTCATCATGACTGAAACGTTAGGAATTACTTATCCTGAACAGCCCAGATACATTGCACGCATATGTATGTGTATATACTCCGGGAGTTAATTGAAATTCATCTTCAACAAGTATATCATTTAACAAGTCTGAAAAGAAATATTCGTTAAATTGGATTTCCTCCTGTTCGATTTCGAAAATAACACTATTACGCGAATAATAATTCCATTTCATGTAAAACTTACTCATGAATGAGACAACGATGTAATGAAAGACTAATCGGTAGATCAATTAACGAACGAAACACTAAAAGCAAAAGGATTAGAAGCTAATGTTATTGAGCGAGTTAAGAACACTGCGATTGATGTTATCGCGGCGTCGTATCTCTGACGGTCTCTTCAACGATCTTCCTCGTCGCTTGTAACATCTGGCGACGAATTTTCAAACGAAGCAATGAAGTACGTCGCTTGTCCCGCTTCGAGTTGGTTCGCGCGACGAATCGTATATCGATCGTTCGTCCGACTTCGCTTTTGATCTTTGAAACGTGAAACATCGAGAAGTGGTAGGTGTTAGCGCTGAAGTTCATTTGAAAAGTGTTTGAAAGAGTTGAATTGCAAGAAATGAAGAGTAAATAGTGTGACTTTTAATTTTTATGTGAGATTATGGTGATTGGGTATTTTAAATATTCAAATTGCTCATCTTGCTTTTAAATATTATATACTTCTTGAGATATTAGTGATTTATTGCGTTAAAACACACGTGAGATATGTTTAATCCTTCAATTTACTCATAGTTCTATAATGCAGTGAAACAACATTGAATTGAATTTATAATGGGGTATTTATGCCTCACTATTACAAGATACAAATAGTGTTCATTCAATGCGTTAAGTCAATAACTCTATCATCTCAATAATTCTCAGCAGTGAAATACACGAATATGTATTAGGAATAATTTTCACAAAGAAATATTGATTTTTAGACTCAAATTGATTATTCGAACATCTTGTTCTCTTCTTATCAGATAAAGAAAATAGCTAAAGGAAAATAGTAAGAAAGTTAGAAGCTTTGGATGAGAAACGAGTCTCTCAGACTCTAAATGGATCAATACCGCATTTTTAAATTTCTTTCAAACTTCATTTTTAAATTTTATTACCTGTATGTATACATGATTTGTGTTCATCTTCTTGGAAAACAGGTGACTTGCTTCCATAAGTTTATATGTATATCGCAAGAAGATGATATAAATAATCAGAAATTCCAAGGAAATTTGTAAAAATGTTTGTAACGTCATATCACATTTTCTTTACTTTTTAATTTTTGGAGGTGATATTATTTTTTACTAGTTCGGAAGTTGTACGTTCTAGAAATTACTATTTATAGAGTTTGAATAATAGATCGAAAACGAAAATAGGAAGGAAGTATGTTAATGAAAATATTCAGAAAAAGCCATGTTCATATTGTTTCTTGATACATATTGGTATCATTGCATAATATAAAAGTATCTAAAAACTTGTATAATTATAGCGAATTACTTGTGAACTGTAATTATCGGTGATTAAAACCGTGATTAGATGAGTATTTATTAGCAAGTAGAACACCTATAAACCTGTCGAATTACACATAAAATATGCAAAATGGACATACATTCATCATCGATATGCAAATTCTATCGTAATTTACTTAACATGCAACAACTTCAATTATTATGATTACTTTCATACATTCTTGCATGTATCCTTATTTAAAATTTATAAACATCAATAATTTTTATGTTTGCTAGACATAATTTGAATGAAAATATTTACTTTCTTTATTTTTTCACTTACTTACGGACAGAGATATTTTTCTTTAGTCCGTTCAGCGATAAGCAATTTTTGGAATAAATTTTATTTATCGATGTGAATCCTTTCTTGCCATATTCAAATATTTAAAGATTTGTATATCATATAAATTGTTTTATGTAGTACAATAATTATTTATTTATCGACGAAATTGAAACCTATAATCTTTTGATATTGTGTGATAGGAAAAAGGAGATATGAAGTATTACATTAAAGAAAAACTTCTCTAAAATTGAAGAAATGATACAATGTCGGAATCCTTTTCCTTCTGAAACGGCTCTTTCCCGAAATACTCGAACAGTACTAGTCGAAGCATTATTAAATGTACCACTGCTAAGTGTAACAGTGTGAACAGTATACATAGAATGATTCGAGACAGACGACTCCAGGTTAGTCGCTGAAACGTAATCTAATAATAATGTTCGGTCATATTTCTGGGATGAGTTGTTAGTGGTTTGGCCAGTGCACTCGAGGTTAGCGTAGTGTCCCCTTGATTCTGGCACGGCGGGGGCGTGCACGAGTGGATATTCCTGGCCTTAGGTGTACCTGGGGACTGATCGGCCTCTACCAGCACACACTGTGCCGATGGAATCTGCCGGCTAGCACGCGGGCATTTTTACGCAACCCGACCTTGCTCGGATACACATTGACACGTTTAGCATGTGCGTGCTGTGTAAGCGGGCAAGTTCGTCCCTGCTTTTGTGGTGAAACGTCGCTTTTATGGTCTTAACAAGCAAAGAGATGTTCGGTCGATGCTCTTTCGTTAATTAAAATTCGCTTCATGACCAGCAGCATTTCCCTTTGAATAATTTTTGGAAGGCAAGTTTTTAGGACAGATGTGCACTGTGTATCGCTAAAGAGACGTAATGTCGCTAATAAATTCAATGTGTCAGCTCGATAGATGAGTCATTGGAGTGAGTTTGATAATTCGATCAGTATAATGTAATGTAACGTCAATCCTTTGCAATTTCATTTAAAATTTTTGATAAAAAAGAGTACATCTTATGAGAGAATTTAATAATAACGCGTTTGAAAACAGACAAAAATAAATTGCTGTCTTCTCGAAACAAGCATTTCTTATTTTTTAACATGACCAGTATTAACGATACAGATAAACGAATGATTCGCACGTGAGCGGAAATTAGTCATGAACGAAGGAAATACGTTTAGCCAGACTCTGAAAGAAAACAGAATCATGTGTGACATGAAACAGGTAACGTTTGTCAAGATTTTCCCACGAAAACTTTCAGGAAACCCGAGTAGTCGTAACAAGAAACTCAAAGAGATTCTTTGATAGTATTTTGAGTTAAGTTGGATCACGTTCGAAAGTATAATTTCCATTTATTATTACGATATCCTGTACGTCAAACGTATCGAAACGTTTACGAGGGTGAGATATTTTAATACACGAGGCGAATGGAAATTTTTAGGTATCAAAGTGAAAAAGAGAGAAGACGTATAGTTGACGCTTCGTGAAAATAACGCTTGTTCGGAGGTACATGAAATATGGCAGCGTTATTATGTGCGAACGCATAGAATTTCTAGTGGAAAGATCGCTAAGAAAACATATAAACTAAAACCCGGTTGAAAATAGCAGAGCTCGAGATAAATAAGGATATTTTCAGATCGGTTCTTTATCTATTTTCTGATGTCATCGATTTTCGGTCGGTATGTATTACGTAGATTCCCAGGATTTTATGAATGAATCGCGAAACTTACAATGCCAGAGCATCATGACGTCCGCGGTGACGTCGGTGCCCACGTAGATTCTTGAATAATTTATGGCGATCCTCCCTCTTTATCACTTCACGCAGCCGCTGAAAATCTATTTTTCTTTTCGTTTTCGACACTTAATCTCGCGCGTTTGGTATTTTATATTGGCATCCCGGTTTGAGATATGTTTAACATGTGTCGAAGCAATAAAATTAGTTATAGTTATAGGTAGAATGTCTCAGAGTAGCGTGATCAAATATTTTTTATCGCTTTAAGTATAACATAGCGGATTGATACTATCTCGATTTGTAATAAGATTTACTGTTATCAGAAATACATTATAATTTACGAATGTCATAAAGTTTATTTTATGTAATTTATTATTTGTTTTTCATGAAATTTGTTACCGTTAGGTAACAAAATTTATCATTGTTAGTATTTCGTAACTTATGATCTGCAGAAAGTTTTATCAATAATATTAGCATTGGAAATCATATTTATTGATGAAATCTGTAAACATCAACGCATAAATTAATAAATTAATCGCAAAAGACCCGAACAATATATGGATTTGATATCAATCTCTTTCCTATAAAGTTCAACCGCAAATAATCGTTATATAACGATTTCTAAACGAGTGCTTGCAGCATGTGTAATTTAGACACGAACACGCGACACATAATGACTTTCATGGAGGAAGTTTGAATGTGCAAAAGTTCATATATCGAGGCTATTGAATGAGCAACCTGCAATCCGTATGAGAACGAGGCGAATGAAAAGCAGACTGCAGCGAGGGCGTTCGACAAACTCGAATAAAATGGTGGAAAATTTCGTGACTGAGACGCTGCCCAGACTAAACAACCATCCTCGAAATAAATATAGGGCATGAGACATTAAAGAGTATAAAATAATTCACGGTTCCGTATCACATTTCGCAATGAATGAACGAGTAATAGCTCTCATCGATGGTTTACCGTTACTTATTCATGGTAAACTATATTCTGTTGTTCTGCTTTAAATCATGCTTCAAAAATATCTTGATATCAAAGGAATCTATTAACAGTAGACAAAACGATTCTTATAGAGAGAAATGAGTTGCTCTTGGTAGACGTCCTATGGAGATAGACAACCGTGTGTTAATTGAGTTTGGTGCAGGTGCATACTTCCGGTGTCATCAAATGAACTTGTTGCGGACACGTGCAAATAGAATTTCGCCTATAGCAATGCTAAATTGCTCTCTCTTATAAAATAGTATAGAATTAAACATTTTAAAGTGATAAACACTTATTTATTCTTTAAGGTTGTTTTCTTAAATTAATATGAAAGTATATGTTATATTCTTTGTTAATAATTTAATATATATGTTAATAATGATTAAAATTTCTTTGGTACAATAAAATTTGAAGAAACAATTCCTTTATATTTGGTATATTTTTACAAAATGTTTATTCAATTAGCAAAGGAATTTACGTAATATAATATAAATTCATGTGTCATACTATAAAAATGATCTTCAACAACTTTCAGTTAATAACATAAATTTATTCCATTATATGGAGTAATTAATTAGCAATGACAATGTATTATTGGATACAAAGAATACTATATTTCTCCCTAACATTTCTCCATGCAATCTTTTCCTTTCTCGAAACTTCGAGTAACGAATTCCACATTGCCAGATTGTAACAACCATAACAATTCCCGACTAGACAGACACGAATCAACAAATATCATCAAAATCAAATATCAAACATAAGTATGATATACGCACCATAAAATACCATCACAAAAATCAATATAACCAAATCATGACCATGACTTTCTTCCTACGTCATGAAAATATATTGATAATCGTCCTCCGTCTGACAAAACAAAACAGGAACGTGCGTTTCGCTAACGTTCAATCGAAAGTCATATAGAGGAGCGTATCGGCGAGGTCGGGAAATCATGAACCGGGAGCTTTGGTGGTTTCGCGGAAACGCGATTGTTATGGCGATCGGTTAGCTGTTTAACTGTGGCGACGGTACAAGGTCGTCTAGAGCTTGCCTTCCCGGAACAAGGTCGCGGCGCAGCAAAAGCTCTTCGAACAGGATGAACAGGATACATGGGTGCGCGCGTGTAATCCACGTGAGAGAGTGCGCCGGCGTTCTGGAAGCGAAACATCTGCCTCTCTTGCTCCGCATAGCGGTCGCTATTCTGTTGGGCATCGATCAGCCTGGTCGTGGTTGTGCGGCGGGTCGCCAGTTTCAGGCGTAACGCCGTGTCTCGCTGCCGCATCGCGAGAAAGCTCCGACACTGAGCGAGAGAAGAGCTTTGCACTCGGTTCGTCCGGCTCGTCGCCCGTGTCACGTGCGAATCTTCGATCGAGATCGGCCAGTAGAATGCGGCTCGCAGTGCGAACAAGCGTCGTGGATCGCGATTCAAGAGTACAATCTTGAAATAGAGGAGTACAGGCGTGATACACGAGAGTACTTTGACGTGACGTGACCGTTTGCTGAGGTTTTTTCGGTGGCCAGGCTGAATCCAGCCTTCGTTAAATCGTCCCGTGTCACGTGTGAGTCTTTTGAGAATCGTGTCGTTGAGAATGGTAATCGAAGAGAGCTGTTTGGTAGAGAACTAGTGTGGCCGTGTTCGATGATCAGAGTTAGGATTGACGATTGATTGAGCCCCTGGTTGATGACGTTGGTTTGGTTTGATTTATAGAGAGGTTTTTTTGCTTCGTTTGGTATGATGTAGTTGATGATACACAATAGATGGTGTATGGTTAGCGAGAAGAGTAATAGCATGTAGAACAGAACGTTTGAATTTCTATGGAGATTACTTAGAGATGAAAGTTGGATCATTAATAGGTAATCTTTGATAACGGGAGAATTTTATGAGCTTGATAAAACGTTGCCGGTTACAGCTAGAACTAATATTACGCGAGCGGTATAACTGCATATTTGCTAGTACATCACGTAAGCTCGGCTACCTTCTATTTATTCTCGATTCTATTCGCAACGTCGTGTACCACTTACATCTCATAATCTAAGGAACGAGGAAAATAATCATATCGATCTTGACGTTCGCGGGTTCTAGCAGTCTAGAGTTAAATTGTTCGATATGATTGTACCATTTAATTGGGTATAAAGTGAAACGTCTAACCGTCGATCTTAATTGTCTCGAATTAATCATGCAATAATGTAATCACAGTTAGTCACGGTGTTAATCGAACTCGTGAAACCTGACGTTATTTGATAAATAAAGTTCGTTATCCACGTATTATGCGTTTGAAAATTATCACGCGAAAATCACAACAGAAGCAGGAAATCATATTTAATATGGCAGTCAGCAGAAATAATATAACTTGTACTAGACCGGTGATCCTGATTGTTGACAAAGGTCAAGGGTCAATCTTTAGCTTCGTGTTGCTGTTCCTGCTTCTAGACAGGATTAACGCGTAGATCCTTCAGAATACTAAAATTCGTATTATCGTCTGATTTCACTGAACAATTCCTGGAATTGATAATATTAACTAGCGAGTACAGTACACGAAGTTGTTTAGAAAGTATAATAAAATTAATGGATCAATATAATGACGATCGTGTTGCTTTATTATATAAAATGCTTATCTTTGTCTATCTTAAATTCTTTTCATTTCTTGAATTATATAAATATTTTTTAATTTTTCCGTACTTTATATGATATATTATTTCTTATTCTTTTACGGTCACTGTAAAAATGCGTGCTGTGGTAGATTCTGCGATGTTGAACAAACAGCGGAACGATAACGCAAATGATGACATGCAAGGCAATAAAAAGGTCAAAGAGTGCGCTTCAGCTTCCCTGTCTCTTAGAAAAGCTCCTTAGTTCTAAGCTGCTCTCCCGTGGAGCTGTCGTTTAATGTCACACGAGTAGAAGGAGATGTATGCAATAAATAAAAATTGTGTCTCTGATATTATACAATTTCATCCGTTCTTCTGAATTAAAATTAAAATTATATGTATAATATAAATTCTGACTTCGAAAAATATGCAACGAACAAAGCAAATATACAGTAAAAAAAATATATAGCAGTTTTCTAAATCAATTAATTTGCCTTTTGTTATTTTCTTTTTTATTCACTATTAATAGTATCAAATTTTAGTAAATTTCATTCCTTCGAATACTGTCTCTTTCTATCTTTTACATGTAGAATAGGAAATGCATTAGATATTAGGGTTCTCATTAATCTAATCGATATAGTAGATCGTAGATTGACTTCTGCCGCTGCGATAATAACGGGAATCATAAGACGTATCGACAGAAACATACCGTATTGGAATTCTCGAATTCCATCGAGGAAGAAACGCGCGTTGTACTGAATACGAGGGCCATAGACGTAGCCTTGCATCGACATTTGTCAATCTGTTCTCGCAACGTCACGTTTCTCTATTAGGATCTAATTTCACGTGAAAACGCATTCCAGTTCTAGGATTTCCAAGGACCCCTTATCATTAAACTAATATCAGTGTTCTACTTTCCCAACCATTCGTCCGTCTTGCTTCTGTTCGTGGAAATATTATTGAATTATTGATCAGGGATACCGGTAGAATTCCACTTTTCACTCGTCACACGGAACGATAACGAAGTTTGCAGTGGTTTCAGAGTGGTTTAAAAAGTGATTAAAATTAACGATCAGTCGAGGAATCAATGGTCATCAGAAAATCTGAGAATAATTTTAATCAATTGAAAATTGTTTACATTTTCGTTTTAATCTTAATTCTAATTATAATTTTCTATTTACATTCATACATAAACATGAAATTTTGATTACACGTAAATTAAAAATATTGTGAAATCAAATAATAGCTGGAAGTATCGTAATAATTTAGCATTATAAAAATGTCATATTCACAGAGCTTTACCCTTCAATATGTTCACATAAAATCACTTCAAATACAATTTTTATCTTAATTAATTATTTTACTCGAGTGTTTTAAAATTAGTTACAGTTAAATTTGTAACTTTGATTACAAGTTTTATATGATATTTATGATATTCATTCATCTTTGATATTTATCGTACCACAAAAGAATAAACTACAATTTTTAAAACAAACTCGAAAATTGTAACTTCGCCCTGTCGATTAACAAAGATACGAAAATCAGATTTTAGGGACCGCTCGAATCTCGAATGTAATCGGTTCGGTAATCGTACGGAATGGCGTGTTTCTCGGTGGAAAGAAGGACAAGCGTGAAAGAGCGAATAAGACAGAAAGGGGAGCTTGCAAGCTCACGAGGGGGGCCCTGAGTCAGCTAGCTAAATATAACGCGGCGTGGAAGAACGGTGGTGCATGCACGACGTGTTCGACATATGATCATCCCTGCTCGAAGTGTGAAAGCTCTACGTGGAAACGCCAAAACTTGCCGGACGTACGGTCCGAGCTTTTAAAGTGGCACTGCTGAATCACTTTATAAGCGAAATGCTCGAACAGACGTGAAATAAACTTTTGTTCACGAGATTTAATCATTTTCGTATCATACGAATATCATAAAATATCCATATTGGAACACTATTATTTACAGATATTACTTTTTTAAATTTCATAACATGATATTGGAATTGTTTCGTTTTATTTTGATACAATTTTTTTGCGATTTTTCTTCGCTTAAAATTCGGTTGCCGATTCTCACTTCCAACAGTTATTATAACTTTCCAATGATTAATCCTTTCTATTAATATTTCCTGGTGTTACGTTGTAAAGAAAATGTTATTCAGATAAAAACTGCGTTAGCATAAAACGAACGACGCTTGTAGCTGATAAGGGGGAACTTCTGATCGAAGAAAACCTCCTTTTCTCCCGTCGTCATCTTTTCCTATATTATAACTCTTTCGTGTCTGTAACTGGATATAACTTTTACACGATTTGCGGTATTTTTAGTGGGACACGGGTGCAGTAGGCAAACAAGATCACGAGATATATACTGCTGAAATGTCTTATCTAGCATCCTTCCATTTTTTCAGTTATATTGAAAAATGTTGTATTAATGTAGAATAAAGTTGTATTGTACAGGATGAAAAAACAACGATTAAATACTTTAAACTTTTTTGAATTTTGAAAATGATCCTCTGAATATTTTTAAAATATTTTTAAAATTTTTAAATAAAACTCGTTAGTCTTATTGATTGTACTTTTAGTTTTCATAAAACTCTGTCAACTTATCCGCTATGTTTAATAATCGACAAGTTACTTTCATACTCAATTATGTCATCTTAAAATTCTCCTATTTAATCATAAACTGATACTACAATCAAAAAATCAACAAAAATATAGTTTTCATGTTTTTCTTCTACCATCTACATACTATCTTCTACTGAACATTTCAAAATAAATCCCTTCTTTTAGCTTTCTAGATAACGAACAATCTATCTGAAACTTAATCAAAGACGTCAACGATATCAAATGGACATTTTCTAAAACCAGTGAATAATATATATATATATAGATCATGTCTTTGATCGACTCTCCAGATCATTAGACCTATCGACGGAGAAAATCTCGCGAATTAGACAAACTCACGATTGCGAAGTGTGATAGACGATTGGTAAACAATCGACATGGGACTCGAATGTGGGGAGCCGGATTGATACGCGATTAGGGAGTTTAAAACGTATCAAGGGACTAGCAAAGGCGGTAGAAGAGGATGACGATGAATGCTGATCGCAAACTCATCAGCCAGCCGTCGGTGGACAGCGAAAGTAACGAACGTGTCAGCACAGACCGCGTGGGTAGCTTTCCTTTTCATGCTTACATGAATCCAATCACCTATATGTGCACACACAACCGATCATATTGCACACGCATTGTAACCATCGTGCTCATTGCGTTGTTTCGACCGATACCAATATTTTTTCCCGCCCATTTGGCATCGATTATAGCGCGCGAATACGAAATTTTGCTAGGCAAACTAATTAATGCACGGCTCGAAAAACCGGCGTATTTTCCGTTCCATCTGCCTCGTTTCCTGTGTCCGTGAAATTGCGCTCCATTGTTTCGTGGAAAATGCGTAGGAAGTTGTATAATCTGTAACGCAGCAGGCAAAAGAAAAAGAATTTTTTTTTTTATTTCATCCAGATATAAATCGAACGATGTGAGGAGTAATCTGTCTGAATAGAAGTTCGTTTTCAGAGGAATTCTTAAAGAAGCATTTAAGAGAATAACTTAAGTGAATGTAGTAATAGATTAAGTAATTAGCTTATGAATGGAGACGTTTTCATCATATATTTGGGGTTTAATGAGGATCATAGTTTTGTATGATACGGTTTTAATATATTAAGCATACAGAAATGACTTCTTTTTTGTAGATTTTAGAATAGAATTTGTTTGTATTGTTTCTCAATAAATTTTTTCTTACAAATATTGGACTAAGATTACAACTACCATGCTGTGATATTCGATTGTAGTTGAACGTTATCAAATATTCATTCATTGTGGGATTTCACTTTAATTCACGTGTAATTATTTGCCCTCAATATGAAGAGCTATTCTTTTCTAGTTATTGTAGTTATTATAGTTTTTATAGTTATTTAAAATAATAGCAGGTAAAATAATAGAGGTATAATAAGAATATACTTAAAAAGGATACCTGAAAACTTCCTATGTTAATTTAAAAACGACTGCGAAGATGGAAAAGATCGAACACCTGGGCGAGACTTGAACCATGATTATGTCATAATGGTCGATCACGATTGTCTAAGCCCAAGCCATAAGATTATCTGTTGCGTCTTATGCGTTATGCAACCAAGAATAGTTTTTCTCGTAATCAGTGTCATGCCGATGTCAGTAAACACGTGAGCGTCCGCGCGTGCTCGTACAATACGTGGGCACGTGCGATCTTTATCACGAAACAACGGGATTTGTTGTTCTCGAAACAGTTGATTGTTCAGGATATCCTAGAACAATGGAACAATCGGAAAGAATTTGATTTGTATTAATATCAAAATAATTAGGAGAATTTTTAAAATATCTCTTCTTAAATCTGAGTACTTTTCGAATGTTTAAATCATTTATTATATCATTTTATAATTAATAATGTTAAAATACGCGTTTTTTTTCATATATTAAGCCTATCTTGTCTTTTCTACCTCCAAAGTAATCATTTATTTAGTATTATTTTACAGTAATGTCTGATCAAATAAGATGATATATTATTAAAATAATTATTTTCCAAATATTTTATTTAAATAATGCCTAAGCTCGACTAGTAATGTTATTACTTCAGTTTCATAAATATTTAATCGGAGACTGGTCATCGTCAAGGTTCTTAATTTGATTTTTAAAATATCTACATGAATTCTTACATCAATAATTTTATCTATTATAAATTCCGTTTAAGATTCGTTATTTAAGTATCATTATAATTTTACACAAATGTTTGCAACAATAATAAATCAGATTCAAAAATCGGTGATGAATGAGAATACCTTCTGGCACGTTAGATTTTTGTTACCATTGGAATCTTTCGAATGTAGGTCGTGTCGAATGAGAATTACATTCTGACATTTCGCTAGCAATGCAGTTAGCCTCTTCAGGGGTCAAGTGACACGCTGATATTGACCTCTGAAGAAGCTAAATGCAATGCTGGTGAAACGTCGCGATATATGTATTTCCTATTGAATACAGCTTACACCTAAATACCACAAATTGTAATAAGTATGTAAACTCAGGTCAGCTATATAAAGGATTCTCTTTAACTATTTGAAAGGAAGTGTTTCTTTTAAAGCTTATTTAACGTCTAGTTCTTTTATTCTTAGCTACATTATAATTGTAATACTTGATATACGACTAGATGGTTTTTAACGATGTGGTCACATAATCGTTACAATTATGTTCGAAGTTCGCTTATTAATTTGCTTTGATCTTGCCACTATCGAATGTTTACTGAATAAACAAGACATTCTTTACACAATTATAACTACATCTGTTGTTAGATTAAATCGAATGTAAATGTTATCGATACTGCGTCAGTTATTATTTCTCTGACAAGATTACGAGTTAAGAAAACCGATATTCCAATGAATTCCAACCAACATGAAAATAAAAATATCTGTAACATTATTGGAAACATTACTTTTTATTTTAATTTTAAATAGGTTTCCCCGGACCTGATTGATTTATCAGACATTTATATTCCAAATGACTGTTGTATTATTCTGGTGATTTATAGAGTACGAATCTTTGCATGTTTACACGTTTCCCTTTGTCTTTCTTTACAAAGATATTATTAGGCTATATATAATCATTCTTTTAATATTTTTGTACATAGAATTGCTTAGTCATTCTTTTTAATCGTTAATGAGCTTGATATTTACAAAATGTTATTTCATTACATTGTAGTTATTAATTTTGTTTTTCAGGATACGAGAACTCACGTAGTCGTGGAATTGTACGATACGGAGCGATCGTACGTGGAAGCACTGCAGATACTAGTCAATGTGAGTAGATCAATATTTTAATAAAGCCTACAAATCAATGCAATTTCACTGTGTAATATAACGCTGCATGTTCTTGAAATTTCATTCGAATTTATGCTTTCGTTGAAGTTCTATCCACTCCATATGTATCTTCCCCTACGTTCTGTCACTAAATGCAATAGTGGGAATATTTACGTGTGAATGCGATGGAAACCATAATCATTATTTAAGGAAATATTTAATACTTGAATTTAATAATAACGTGCAAAATCATGTTTTTCCAATAAATATCAATTTACTAGCATAATGACAATATGCCATTATGCCAAAATATTCGAATAGTGAGGAAATATAAAAAATGAAAGCACATGGGAAAATGACGAAAATGTTAACTTTTATGCAGTTACTAAAATTATTAGGGCTAGTGCTCAAAATGAAGATCACCTACGTGGGAACTGCATGATAAATTATGATTTGTTTATATTTCGATTTTGATAGCAACTTATTTATTCAGTGATAATTTGTGAAGACAATATTTCTCAAATATTTATGATATTTATTTATGTTTAATACCAAGACTAAATAG
This sequence comes from Bombus huntii, assembly GCF_024542735.1. NCBI lineage: Eukaryota > Metazoa > Arthropoda > Insecta > Hymenoptera > Apidae > Bombus > Bombus huntii. Next base: position 12,324,847 of record NC_066246.1, read on the forward strand.
AAAGAGAATTTTGTGACCATAAAGAATGGTTGACGCGACCTTAAATACAATAAAATAATATAATAACAAGGAGAATTTTGTTAAAATAAAATTGATTGTCAGTATCATAAATATTAAAATTTTTTCCTGGGAAAGACCAAAAATGTAATTTCTCGTATTTTCTGTGTTAATCCAACATAGTTTCTTGAAATTTTTTTCTCGTAAAGTGGTCATTATATATCGCAACCAAAGGATGTAAAACAGCATGTCGAAACAATCATAGATCACCCTTGTCTCGATTTCCGTCTTGTTTTCTCTTCCGGCAAGGAACATCGGTATGCACGTCGACTGGGAGATGTGCTTTCCGAAAGTTCTTCGAACATCGGATCCGCGACCTTGTTTCTCGTAAACAAACTCGTTGCCCGTTTATTTGCTTCATTCGAGCAAGGATTCCACTCGACTGATCTACTTCGTGAAAAGCTTCTCGTTAAGTTATGCAGCCTCGCATCTCCGGCTTGTTGTTTCCATTAAATGTGCCATCCGAATTAATAGCGCTTCCTGACAAATTCTCAAAATGACAAACTCACCAAGTTCCTACATTGCAACGCTTTTCGTTTTTTTACTTTTAAAAAGTTAAAAGCATATATGTAAACTCATATCCCCACAAATATAACTGAAGGAATAAAATTTAAGTAGAAATTTCTTTTGCTTACTAAATAAGCACTTTTCTGTATCTTTGTATATTATTTGTACACTGTGCATCGTTACGTTTTAAAATTTTCCGTGAACTTATAAATAATCGCAGTTTACAGATAAATAATGTAAAAGTAAATATCAAGTAACATTGATACGTAAGTATGATAGATAGAAAATTACCAAGAGCTTTACCTGTGCTAACAAAAGACTAATTAGTTCCCCTAACGCAGCAATTCTTTACTTGCATTTTATCGAAAATGGCATCAGTTTCGTCGGAAAGGTTAAAGGTAAAAGTTGGAAGGAAAAAAGAGATTGCGAACAACGTTTCGTTTTATTAAATTTCCACGAAAACGATATTTCCTCTCGTTACCCCATATTTACACAAAAAGAAACAATTCTCGTTACAATTTCATAATTCTTTTCTCTCTGCACAGCCGAGGATCCAAATTTTTCCGTTTCATTGCTCCGAGCAAAGGAAACTTCGCGCCATTTCAGGAAACTCGAGTGCGGGAGAAGATCGTCCATCGTTTCCTCGTCGCTTGACATTTAAAGAAGCTGCGAGTGTTTCGAGTTTCGTTCTAGTATTCGAATTCAAAGGCTGCCGAATCGATAAATAATGCTTGCAATTAGTCATTCGTAATTACAGCGCAGTCTATTTGTGACACGATAGGATCACAGAAGGACGAGCATTTCTCATAAACAACGCTAGGCGTAAATGGTCCGTAACCTTCGCGGCCCTGCGTCGTAGCGCGTGTTCTGTATTTAATAACCGATCCTCGATGGTGGCAAACGTGATTTCTAGATTTATTTGCGCGTATCGATATGTCAGTTGCGGCAACTCTTTTACGATCGCTATACCCATGCAACCAGAACGCTTCTCAGAAGCTCCGCATATTTTAGACGAATATAGTGATGGAAAATGGAGAATTGCGGGAATATTCAATCTGTTCTCCTGTATTGGTTCTACGCTGCCAGTTCTACGTTGATTGAATAAATAAGGGATGGATCGAAGCGATGCGAAGGATCGTAGTTGTCGACAGATGTGTGTTGTTCCGTATTTCATGATATTATATCAGTTTATTTTTGAAACGTAAAATATTGCGCAAATATTGGTTACACAGTCTTGATAATATTTCTTCCTTATTTCTTTTTTTTTTCATATCTTGTTTTGCTCTTATTCTTTGAAAATATTTTTTGGAATGTTTTAAAGAAGCGATGGTGCGGTTTAATTTTAAATTAATAATTTTTAGATATTAAAGAATCTTAAAAGCTTATCGTTCATTAAATGTCCTTTTTATTGTTATATATATACTATCTTTTTAATAATTACGTTTAAGAACATGACAAAAATATTGGTTTTAATATTATCGCCTGCAGATTTATACTCAATATCCATTGTTAGAAGTACAAATAATCAATGACTCATACCGAACCAATATATTAATTCAATTTGCATATCGATGAATCGTGTTAGTCGCTCAGCCTGTCTTAATGTGCGCCTATTTTCGAATCGCATACGCAAATCTGCAAACGTTACTGTGTCTAGACATTTACGGATCCAGATAGTTGCTCGTAAAGAATTCGATGGATCAACGCTGTCGAATATCATTATCGAACATAGAAACGATAAAAATACGATTTCGTTCTATCGAACGTGGCCATCGATTCGAATGTTAATATCGCGACGAATAATTGAAACAACGTTTGGTTTCTAACAGTTTATTTATATTTCGCGATCCAGTTTATCGCGAGGGGATGAAATTTACCTTCACTAGGATTATTAAATTCTACCTTTTCATACACAAGCGGTCAATCGTAACCAGAAAATTGTAATAACCGATCATCCACGTGTTACAAAATGAAATTGACGATGGAACGTGTGCGGGGTTGTACACTGTACACTCATGTGCACTTTCGTTAGTTCGATAAATGAAAAATAAATGAAAGCTTTCGTTTCAATGCTATAGTTTTGAATTTTTTATTTATTAAATAACGACTACAAAACTATGTTTTCTTTAGACATGACCTAAACTCTACTTAAACATGATCAAAGTTAAAAGATACATGTGTCTTTTTTCAAAAGCAAATAATTCATCATCAACGCTAAATCTCACTGTTTTGTTCTTTTCTTTTTCTTTTCCGAATAAAAACACACGATTGTTACGAACCATCTAATCGATGTCAATAACAATGCTGTTTAGCAAACATTTTCGAATCTTTTTTTACGTTTTTTCGAAAAGAGATTCTTCTCGGAAGACTCGTCACATATAATTTTGGGTATTTCACTAACAATTAATTTTTTGATTAAAAATGAAAACACCCACGTAACGCATAGAAGACGATTTCCATCGCAAGATTTTTTCGACAAATTTACCAGAAGAATTCGAATTCCGCAACACCCGTCCGCGTATATCATGAAACGTTTGATTGTCATATTTTATAAACAGTACGGTCCACGATGATTGTTGTTCGAGCTGAACGATTATTTAGCAATGGCCTTGGGGCTGGCTACCAACGATTTTTCATGTTGCGCTTCGTCTTAGAAAAATAATAGAAAGGTATCCATCAGGAAAGCACAAATAAACCGGGCTTACATTGTAAGTGTGTTTCCATCGTGATGAGAATTAATGCTAATTCATCCCCCTGCGTCAAGCTTACGATGAAAATGTCCTATTATCAATATGAGATTTACTCGATGAGTTAGAGAAATTTTAATTTATATTTCTCTACGTCTTTGAGATTCTTTTCAAGATCACATCTTTTCTCGTATCATGTTTCCTCCTTTTGTATAGAAATTTCTTATTTCAACCTAGATATGCCTATCTAGGATTCTCGCGTTAAAAACGATGGCCATACTATTACAACTGTTGACCAACTTCCATGGCATGGATCTAACCACAGATAGCTATCACAGATAAATTGAGGTTCATGGTTAAAAAATGGCAAACCTTGATCGAAGCTAACGTCGATGTGAAAACCACTGATGGCTATCTCCTTAGAATCTTCTGCATTGGTTTCACTAAGAAAGATCAACTGAACACCAGAGTAACGTGTTACTTACTTACAGTTTTCCGCATAGTACTTTATCAAGAACATCTGTACGATTTGTTAACTGATGAACAGCGAAATCAGTATATTGTTGATATTAGAAATGACAGTAAAAACATTAAGACTTCCGGGCTCCTAGACAATGAAACGAAAAATGCAATAAAAGCATTAAACTGTTTAACACAACGATCTTTAAGACGCGCAACAGATGATGCCACAATGAACGCGCAAGAATAGCCGAAATCACGTGATATTCGCCTTTTGCATGTATAATATCTGTATGAATAGTGAAAAATAGAGACTACGGTACGAGAACTTGGAAATCCCGGGTCTCCTAGTTTGTAGCTGGCTAAGTTAACCACGACGTCACCGTCACCTCGCGTCGCCGTTCGTTGATATCCCTGTTCCACAATCCTCTTTTCGGTCTGGAAGTTCCGGTGCTACATATCAACATGGTAATTAAGAACAGTACAACGTATAATATCAGTGCTCAACACTAACAATAATCAGCATAATTTTCATCGTAATTAAATCCGTTATTTGGGAACTTCAACTTGTGACATTTTAATAAATTCCATTACTTTTAATATAATGGAATTAATACATAACTTTTCAATATAATATCCTCGATAAATTCTGTATAAAGCCGCACCAAATCTCATTGGCAATTAATTTTTTATTAAAAGTCTACTCTCTTTATTACGAAAATTGCCTGTAACTGCTTTAAGTAATATAGAATTTTGTGATCAAACATATAATTATAGATGTGTAATAATTTCTTTTTTTTACTTAGTTTTTTCTTAATATTTTTTGTGCGATAAACCAATATATTAACATTGAAACGAACGATCTTTTCAAAACAGGAGCACAGATTTATTTAACTTTATGATTCATAGCATATTACAGACATTTCGTTACTTATACGCACTTAAACCTCGAAATTAAAACTTTTCCACCGAAGATCTATCGAAGGAGCATACTCGACACTTTCCCAACACGTCGTATATTACATTAAAATCCATTAAACCTTTTCATCCAGCCTAATCCCGAGAGCCATTAGCATACGAGTCGCTAAAAATATCCTCAACACAGCTATCCACTCTCCGAAAGTTAAACATCCGCGGAGCACCTTAGATCCAATTCATCACATCGTTCGAGCTTCCCGATCGATTCTTCTGCTTCTTTTTGTTCTGGGTCCAGGCTGTTCCATGATTCGATGCGTCTTGATGTAACCCAACAAACGGTGCCCGTTATTTATTCACGTTCAAAATAAAAGTTTCCATTTTACTGCCACACGTTGCGTAAGTCTATGAAAGTTCGTTTCGATCTATTGAATAGAAATCGATTTTTGGATGCAAACGGATGGAACTGTTATTATTATATAGTTAATTGTCTCGTATGAAATAAAAAAGATCATATAATATTTTTTTATAATAGTCCCTTAATATTACAATATGGTATTTCTTTGATATAATTACTTTGTCCCACTTGATTGCTGAAATGTCACATTATGGGTTATGTTTGATTCGATTGACTTACGTCTGTCACCTCATTATTGGAATTGCAATTCTGCTATGTTAATGAATATTGGCCAAAAAGAGAAAGAAAAGGAGACTGGAACTTCAATCGAAATCAATATAAAACTGCGTGCTTAAATATTTTATCGAATAAATATGTTTCAGAATTTTTAGTCAAGAAACAGATAATTATTATATTGTACATAAAATTAATTAAAATTTGATTTTGTTTTAGAAATATCTACAACCATTAAAGAGCCCCGAAAATGCAGGTTTGGTGGACGCAGCGACGGTGGACGAAATCTTCTATCAGGTAAATTACTAATTTACAGTTTAAAGTTTATACTAAAGAATAAATACGATGTTTTCTAAAGTCATAATTAAAGCAAATCATTTGGATTTAATTCACAAAGATAAATTTTGGAATCCCATGCTGAATATCAAATCGAGAAATTTATTCATAGATTTCATAATTATTTAAATATAATATCATAATAAATAGATGTTGAGCTAATTATATAACGCACCAGAATTTGAATATTTGAAGATGTTTATAGAACAGTAATCCTGTGCGAAAATATTATGATAAAAATTGGTAACGCAGTATTCGCACGTCCGACCATATTCGATCATATCCGATCATCCGTGTCATTCTACTTACAATAAATTCCGTGAAACTCAAAGGCTATAGAATTCGCACGAATAGAAAAAGGTGATAAAAGAAACTATACGAAATTGAAATCTGTACGCGTAAATTCCTTTAACACGGTTTACCCGATCGATGTGTGGCCACCACGACTTTCCAATTAACTTGTTAAACCGTTGGACAAGCGTGCACTTTTCAACCTTTGACTTACAATCTCCGTGACGGAAAGAACAATTGTTAATTATTTCTTAATCGATAGAACATGAACGTGAAAGGATAATACGATGCTACGGTGTAACAAAACAAATAGGATACCTTGCTATTAAACGCTAACAACGTGAATCGTACAACTACTAGCCTTGTCAAATACAACGTTGTATTCCAAATTACGAGATAATAAACGTTTATTATAGCTTTATCAAGAGGAATGAAATTACGCGTGGTGTGGTATGTTCAAACGACAGTCACGTTTTACAGCATGAAGCAGCGGACTGAAACTTCGTTATAGCTGAATATCAAGAGTTCGATAGAACCCCTACATTACTATCTTTAAAGTTTAATATTTCACGCAACTTCCCGTTTTTAATATCTTGTGTCGGAAATGTTAGGGTAAGTTGGGAAAAGAAAGTTTGTACGTTCGTGTTTCAGATTCCTTCTATTCTCAACCATCATGAAGTGTTCCTGGAGGAGTTACGTAAAAGACTGGATACTTGGGAGCTTAAGCAGACCATTGGCGATGTTTTCCTCGATGTGGTATGTTTTCTTATTAAACACATCACCATTTTGTTCAACTAAAATTTTAATTCGTTGTTATGCTTCTTCTGATTCATATTATTTTACCTACCTTCTTAAAAAGTATATATTGTATTGAGTTTCTTGGAATGTTCCTGAAAAACAATGTTTCTGAAAAAAAATTGTCAGGGAAGTTCCTGAAAAAAGAAACGAAATTTTAATCTATTCCATTCCATAAAGTTACATTCAAGTTGTTTACAATGGACACGTTTCGAAGAACCGAATGCAATGACCATTCTAATTCGATAACGCGCGTTGTATATCAAAGATTATCTTCCCACTTGTTATTCATTATTCGCTGTCTTTTCTGTAGTTCACCAAGGCAGTCGTCCTGGAAACGTACACGCTTTTCCTTGATAATTGGAAGTCCGCGAGGAAGGCGATAAAAACGACTTGCCAAGCGAAACCGGCATTCGCGCGATTCCTCGAGGTATACCAACTATCCTTTTTCATTTTCTCTGTTCCTATTAACATTTTTATTTTCTGCATTGTTAATACAGTAGCTTTACCTTCATTATATTTTCCTTCTCCTTCCCCGCATAAATTCCTTAAATTCAACGAAACGAATTACAGTCATGCAAGTTTGCGTCCGAATATTTAACCATAAAATTCTTCCACGTTCTTCTTTTTTATGTATTTGTGCAAACTGCACAAAATGCACATAGTATGCAAAAGTACGTAAAATATCCAAGAGATACCATATAGTATTGAATCGTTATAATATTTTGTGGATAAAACAAATTTTTGCTTATATTCTATCGTTTTAACTGTGTTCATAAAAGTTTGAATTTGCGCAAATATTCACGGTCTAATTATAATATTTTCCTATTCTCACACATTTCAAGTTGCCAGCTTTACACACTTCCTTCTTTTTCCCAAAATTGTAAACCTTTATGTACTCAATAAAACTAACTTAGACAGTTTGACAAGAAATATTCAACCATGAAATTCTTCAATATCCTTTATATTTTCAATATTTTTCCATACACTATATTTCTCTATTTCGTTTATACTAATCTGATAAAATTTGGTAATTGGTCAATTACCCATTTTTCTACACGATAGGCAATGGAACGGGAGCACAAAGGAAAACTTGGGCTAGATCAGTTATTGATCAAACCGGTGCAAAAGATACCACGTTACGAGTTACTGATTCAGAGGTTGTTGAAGCACACCGATACCACGCATCCGGATTTCGAGTTGCTCCAAGCTGCTCAGAAGGAAGTGCACGAATTGGTCGTAAAGATCAATTGCACGGAAAGGGAGTCTCTCGAGTGGGAGCAACAGCAAAGTACATTGAGGGAGGTTCAGGCGCTCGTCGAAGGACTCGCTGGTATCGTGACAAACGACAGGTGAACTTACTTTCTTTTATGATCTACGTTTATTTATGATCAGACACGTTTTGGGGGAAAATTGAGTGAACCAAATTGTTTGATAAATTTGTTAATATTGAGGAGGCTGCCATCCTAAAATTTTCTTTCAGAGGGTTTAATCTGTGCTGTAGTACCAACTTCTGCATGATGTTTGGTTCTTTAACAAATACGACTTATAATTACTAAACGAAGTATAGATAATTCCTTGTAACACAGACTGAGATATTGATTGATAGTAAGAAGAATGTCAAATATGAACAATTAAATGAATTAATAAAATAACTGTATCATTTTTTTATGTTAGCATATATATGTATTTGAAATATAGAAATTTTTCATAGAAATGTAAAATATAATGAGCATATGCAGATACAATAGAGGCAGATATATACTGTTATTATATAACAGCTACTCTTTGTCGACAAGTTTTATATGTAGAAATATTTATAAAATGATTTTGTACGTGCCAGATCAACCACGCAATTAAAAGGAACATATTTTATACAAGAGATAATAGTCAATATTCCGAGGGCAAGAAAGCTTCAGAAATATAAAAAAGAAAATATGAAAAATAGGAAATCAATTAAATATTACGCCTTATTAATAATGTTAGAAATGTTGCTTTATTTTCATGGATTTTTCTCTACGAAAATTAATTTTCTACAATTTGTAGAATATGCATACGATTTCAATTTAAAATATCACAATTGAGTATTATGACCTTTTAAAAATTATCTAAAAATATTCGAATCGTTTCTAAATAAAATATGAAACATATTTTTACGTTTAATATCATAATAGTCAAAGCAACGGTTGAAAAACGGTTGAATGTTTTAAAAACGTTTTCAAAACGTTTTTATACTTAATTTAGATATCATTTATGAACTCGTATTTTTACATGATCCGTGAGAAAATAAGGGGGAAAAAGATTGAAAGAAGTTTAACGCACAATAGAGCTTTCATCGAATAGCTGCGCGTAAAACGTTGCACTCGCTTCAGCATTTCATGAACTATTCAAGCTTTAAACGCGTACACCGTATCGATTACCAATAGCGATGCGTGTTGCGATAGAAATTGCTATGAAAACAAAAAAATTCATCTGAATTGATGCGTCTATTTTTGTCGTAGAGCTTTCGTACGCCACGATCTTGTCACCATAGCCTCGAACCAAGGAACCAGAAAGGAACGTGCCCTATTTTTGTTTTCCGATTTGCTTGTTATCACCAGTATCAAGAGGAGAAGCGGGACAATCAGAAAACCATCGACGTGAGTGTGTAATTGATTTGTTCAAATTGTTTAGAAAAATCTAATGCTTATATTGTTTCGATTACTATGTTTAAATTCTATGTTTATTCTGTATCACTCTGTTAATTCATAATGTATGATATACTTATTAATATTATAATTGATAATATTATAGCAAAAATAGTAGAGAAGTGTCACATGTTTCCTTTACATAATATGTATATTGTGAACGTTATGTACATTTATATTTTTATGAACAGAACTGAAACAGAAGATTTTTCCATCTACTAAATATTATGATTATTTTATGTTAGACATTTTATATATTTTTTTATATATTCTGTACATTTTTGTTGTGTTTTCTATTTTCATGTTAGTTGTCAGATATCTTTTATTATAAATATACAATGTACACGGTTGTTTCTTATATAAATTAAATTTTTTCTAATATTTTATCATTTTCTACATATGCATTCGTTTTCTGTCAGAAGTTCCTGTCCAAATAGTCTGGTTGGCCTATTGGAAGCAAATAAGTACAAAATGTTAATGAGAATACCGCTGGACGACCTAGAAGTTATGAAAGGTAAGCAAGAAGAAACTGCTGAATTCTTTAATACTATAATATTAAAAAATGCTACAAAAAATAAAATAATTCCATGGTTAGAAATTACATTTTATTTCCATTAGCCAAAGATGAAAACCTGAGGCGAATGGCTCGTGAGGTAGACCATCTTCGAGAAGACTGTGCAACGTTGACTCAGCTTCAGGAACTCGCAGCTACATTGCATGGTGCGAAGCAACAATTAGAGGATCTTATCAAGGATATGTTGGGTCAGGCACAACGTCAATTAGCTGAAAGGAATGCAGCGCATTCGCAGTTGGCTTGTCTGGAATTAACGCTTAACACTCAGTAAGTAACACGTCTTTCACATGTCATATCATTACATCCTACGTTAAGCGTTTTAGAATACCTAGTATTAAAATGTCAAGAAAAATTTAATAAACACATTCACATTTTATCATTGACGTTTGAATCGCTTTTATTAGATGTTACTTCACTTTGATCACCACAAAATTTATTCTACTCTATCACATATAAAAAGCTCCTTCATTGAACCAATCCCATAATTTACGATAGTTAGATCTTGTACAATTAAACATACACAATCTTTTGGAACCTTTTTATTTTGTATCATTTATATTTTTTTGTATACATTAATGTTAGTGGTAGAGAAAAATGATTTATACGAAACTTTTGATTGTTGATTTAGCTATGTTCTTCACTGTATATTATGAACACTAGAACTACGGACGACTAAAGTTTAAAATTTGCTCCAAACAAATTCAAATAAAAGGTATATGAAAAAGCACGTAATGCAAGCGAAGGAAGACTACCGAAATATTCGATAAAAATTCAATAATTATATTTTACTATTAATACGTAAATCATTGTATTAAAGTTTCTTCAGTCTGATCATCTCCGACTTGACTGTAACCCACAATACGAAAAGATTTTTCATAATCCATGAATTCTTCCTAATTTACGATAGTTCCTATTGAACGAGTCCCGTTTTCCCATTTCACTGCGTCATTTTCCTCGCGAAGTTCGAGCTCGTATCTTCGCTTGCAAATGTCATTTACCTAAGATTTCTAACAAACAACGTCGCGAATGAAAGGACAACGAAGGAATGTTTCATTCGAAGCTACATGGTGACAGTTTATCGAATGACGACATTCCATCCATTAGCGATTCACAAAGCGGTATAGCCTCACAATAAGAGTATTTTTGCGCCTTATTCGCCTCACGTTTCTAATCCACGTGCATCGAATCATGCCCAATAAACAACGTGACATCAAGTGGCTCGTATGACACTAGTCTCAAGTATTATATTTGCAGGGCTGGAATCGAGAACATTTCCGTAATGTTCACAAAGCCGGACAAAAGGGCCAGCTGGGAAGAGAGCTTCAACGAGGCTAAACAGAAGTTAGGTGAGTTGTCCCGCGACTATAGTGGAATTCACGAGGTTTACTTAGTTAGAGACATTGAAAGACAACACTTGCTACGCTAGTTAACTCTCAATTAGTGTCATAAGGACCAGGTCGCTATTGTATAAGTAATAAATAAAGAATTAATTAGTAAAGAACTTGGTTGACAGCTGGTCTTGAGTTGTAAGGACTTCAAAAACATTAAGAAGAAAATAAGGGGGAGGGGGAGATTAAAAGAAGTTGAAGACGCAGTAAAGCCTCCATTAAATAACTGTAAGACGTGTGAAAGAAAGTGTATCATATCTCCCAGCAATGTGACCCGCATCACACCAATTGAGGATAATCTATTGTAGGATTTTCTTTTCTCATAGTTCAGACAGCTAGGATTGACGTGTGAGTGATACGTATTTGGTCTCGGTCACTTTAGTTTTAATATATCACGTCTCAGTCTTTTTCTTCTCGATGTTTACAAACTGCGGACATCGAATTAGAACCACTCATATTCCACTTTCTATTCTATTCAATTTCCACTTCTTTTTACTTTTCTTCTTAGATTAATATTGAACATTTGAAAAATAGATGAATTACGTTCATAAGTGTATTGCAAAGAAATGACATTGTATTTAAGTAGATAAGTAGGTAAATAGGTAGTAAATTTAGAATAATAACACAAAAATAAATAAATATTTCGTGAAACCCACCATAGTCCATTCCAGAACACATACATTTCTGATCAGTGTCGATGTGTCTCGACTTACAGCATTGTCCGCTGATAGGAGGCCCTGCCCAGAATTTGTGGGACCTCTGCCAATTCGAAAGACTCGGGCTGGGTTGCAGTTCACCTGTGCTGCGCCTACATTGGCCAATGGACAGGGTTCCAGGGACGTTTGGGTGTGCAACAGCGATGGTTACGTGGGTCAAGTCTGCGTGTTGAGTCTCACCCCGGAACCACCACAAGTGACATCTTGTAACGGAGTCTGCAACGCAAGAATCCTATGTGTCGCGGGAATTCCAGCGTGCACTCAAAGGTGAGATTCTCTGAGATTCTTTGTTCGCGAAGGCTGGGGGTGTGAGTTGGGGCTTTCACTATTTGGATTCTTGCGGTTTCTGTTGCTCGAAGCTTCTGGGTGTGAGCTGGTTGTGGGACTTCTGGGAACATGTTTTGTCTGTATATTGTGTTTAAATCCAATTAATCGATGGAATATTGTATTCCAACTCCAGGATTGCATTTGTGGAGTGAATTTATTATATGGTGTTAGGTTGTTTCATAAATTCTGTTGTCTTCTTATTATTGGTTTTAAATGTCTACTTTTTAAATTAGCATTTAACTTTTAATGTTTATTTTCTATTATGAATAGAAAGATGTATGTGTCGCATACTATTTCTATCTGCAAATTTCAAGAAGATTGACGGGGCGGTGAAAGGATGGCAAACGAAAGGCCAAGTTAAGAGTTGAAAAGTTCGCTTCAAAGTTGATTTTCGTAGTGCTGAAAAGGAGATCTTGACAAAATTCTAAATCGCAGGTATTTTATAATTTAGGAATAGGAAAGTTCATTTCTAAATGGGAACGGTTGATAAGAAACAAAGAAAAATATACTAATGATTGAATTCATAATTCTTCTCTATAATTCCATATCAAAATTTGCTAAAAAACGACAAAAGCTATGAAATGACCTAATATTCTCATACCAAAAGTGGTGTCAATGTTTGTCAAATATTATTAATATCTTATCATCAGCTTAATATATCTATCCAACGAAATGTGATGATGTCTGAAAGTTTCAAGCAACATGGAAAGTACATATTTAATTCAGAGAGGTCCTTGAAAAAAGAAAAAGAAAACGGTTAAAATGATAAGGAATTTTTAAGGAATAATTTTTTTTGTAATACTTTGTAGGCTAGTAGAAAGGGACCTTATTTTATTTGTATTATATTTTAGATCGAATTCGTGCGTGACTAACAACATTTCATTCGCGAACAGTAAGAGCGGCATAAGCATCTCGGTCCAGGATGTCGATGCCAGTGGCGGGAACATACAGTTAGATAGGTAATACTCTTGACTGAAAATTTGAATCGGAACGAAGTAGTGTTGTATAACGAGGAGTCAACTCGTAAAAGCGAATAATAACTACAATTTACTAAAATTACATACAATCGAGATTATATTATGAAAATCATCTATATGTATGTCAAGAATAAAAATTCTAACCAGGAATTCCGTCACTTCTTACATTTCCATCATGATTTTGAAAGTGATATTAATTATCGGTTGATTTCTTGTTATAGAATATTTTACGATATATTATGAAATCTTTTATATCATTTTACATATGTTAAACATTCATTATGATATGATCATATATCTATTTTAAAATAGTACTAAAAGTAGGCTCCTTTTCATGCTATTAAAAATATATTGATAAAAGAATAAGCAATTTTCACATACATTATCCACACTTCGAAAATTTGTTAGATAATTATTCCGCATTGTAATAAAATATTCTTAATTAATTATTAATATATAAAATCAGTTATTTATAATATTAGATATAATTAAAAAATATACTTTAAGTATTATAATTTTAATATAATAAATGTTATTATAATAAAATTTCATATTATTTTACGTTACAATAGAAAGTTTCCTTTATAATATATGTATATTATGCAATTTCTCGCCATAGGTACATATCTTTTTTAAAACCATTTCTGTAAAATTAATATTTTTTTCCTGCATCGATTTAACAACATACGACAGGAGCTTATTTTTAGAGAAACTTTTAGTACATTATTCTATATCATTAGTAGTATGCTTCGTCATTAATCTAAGAAAGCTGTTTTGCAGTAGCTCGAGCTCCGACGACTCGGACTCGGACGACATTCCATGTGCAGATACGGGTAGCCTGGCTTTGAGCAGCGACGTTCCGAGTATTGATAATGTTACAACGGAAGAAGACGTTAACCAACCAACGATGTGGCTGGGAACCGAAGATGGATGCATACATGTATACAATTGTAACGACAACATCAGGATAAAAAAGAACAAAGTGAAAATACAGCACAATAGCAGTGTGCATTGCATCATGTAAGATTTTTTAAGTTTCCTTTATTGATCCTAATTATATTTATCAAACAATCAATTTCTAATAATTACTTTTTTTACAAAAATTTACAAATTTTTTAGAAAAATTACAAAAATGTTTAGATTATTATTATTTTCTTTAGTCTAGATGTATTTGTTTCCTTTTCTTCTACAATCTTAATAATATTTAATATTTCAGATATTTGGATAATAAAGTGTTCGTGTCACTTGCTAATGGAGACATCACTGTCTATTCTCGAGATCACAGTAAGTTCTATATCTCTATTATAATATATATTTTTCTAAATTAAATTCATAAAAAAATATAAACTTTGTACTAATTGAACAATAAACTCAATAAAACATTAAATTACATAACAAACAACGATTTAAAATAAATTATGCGATTTCTTCAAATTTTTAAACGTTCTGTAAAAAAATCTTTAGCGTTTATAACACCCTTGTAAGTTAAACATTCTCAATATAAATATCGTTTAATTATAGTGGGTGGTTGGAATACACCCGACCCAACGACAGTATCGGTAGGCACAGTGGCTTCTCCAGTTACGAAAATGCTTCCGGTATCCGGGAAACTTTGGTGCGGGTGCCACAATTCCGTAAAAATCCTCAACACCCACTCGCTAGATATAGAACACACTTTCGCCGTTAGCAACGACACATCCCTGTCGGTTTCGTGCATGGCAAGTTCCGGTGGGCTAGGAGTCTGGATTTCTTTGCACAATAGCGCCGTGCTGCGATTGTTCCACTCTGGTAGCTATGAATGCTTGACGGACATCAATATAGCACCAGCCGTCACCAAAATGCTTACTAGTAAGTTTCTACGTATCTTAATCTTTTAGATGAACAAGATACCTGTGATAGCTTATTATCCTTATGTTAGACATATTTTTAGTCCTTCGTAATTTTACGATGATCCGTACGCGGCATATGTTTCGTTTCATTTCTTTCATCTCTAAGATAGAAAACATAGTCTTTTTCATTGAAATGTCGTTCAATCAAAATATTTTTATCGACATAGATGCAATATTGATTACGAAAATCTGAAAATATATCCAAATTATGAACTATCTTCGAAAGTAACTTATTAAATTTCAATTAATTGAAATTTACGTTGAATTTACGCGAGGATCGTAAAAAGACCTACACCTGAGAGTCTGTAACCGAAGATAAAATAGAAAATCTTACCTGGATGAGAGAAGTCGTTAAACGTAGGAACACCAGATTCCTTTCAGCATTTCAAAGTCGTTTCACAAGTAGATTAACGGTTGTTCTTCACGAATTGGACCGAGAAGTTCTCGTCTTGGCCGCGTATTTGTGACTCTGTTTGTGTTTAGACAAAATACATAATCAAAATAAAACGTAAAACAAACAATATTGAACATGCATTATTAACACTAATGCCACCGACGATAATACATATAAAATACAATACTTATACGAAAAAATTAAAGACAAGAACAACAATTACATATCTGTACAAAATTAGAAGTAATAAGTACTAAATACTGTATTCAATTTCTTGTGAATTTACTTTTTTAATTTAATTTTTAACTTACTTTTACTTTTTGAAACCTATGAAGCACGCAATGGCATCAAATTTTTGGTCGATAGTCTACTTTGCCAAAAATCATAGAATACCCCTAAACGTATAATGAGTTAAATCTATTAAATTTCTATGAAGTTATTAATTGGTCATTCTAGCCATATTTTGCAATTATTATTAACACCAAACCTATTAACACCAAATTTTGCAATTTTCATTAATAAATCTTTCTTCAGTCTTATACATTGGAAGTTTTCCAAATAAATTTCATATCAAAAACTTTAATTCAAGTAAACCTTACATAACCAGATATATTTTCTCGATTTTATTATATGGTATTTATTTTAACGGAAGCTTTAAACTTGCTGCAGGTTGCGATGACATAATACGACAGCACAAGGCCGCCTGTCTCAGGGTTACCGCACTTTTGGCTTGCAACGAGTTGCTTTGGATCGGTACGAGTGCCGGTGTACTATTGACCGTGCCAATTCCCCATATAAAGCCATCCACGCAGAGGATGTCCCAACCACCGATCGTGATTGGTACGTATTGACGTCACGTTCGATCGTTTATAATCGTAGCTTATTGCTTTCGATATAATTAGAAGCTGGCCACCGAGTTTACTCGTGACTTTTCAACGAAGTGTTTGCTTCGACACCGGCCAGATACAGGCTCGATCAATCATTTAGGAATTTTTGGATTTCCCTGTGTATCTAAGTAAACTGTCTACTAATAAATCTTGGGAAACGGAGCCTTTCACGTGACGCTACAAGCTTTCAATCTCTGCTACAATTTAATGGATATACGCAATATTCAGTCGTAGGAAAACTGGTGTATCTAATACATCAAAGAAAAGGTATTTTGGTCTTTGAATGTTGCAAAATTTTGTTAATATGTATGTTGATGAATAAAATGTTTTATTTAACGTTTTCTGAATCTGATTTAAATATGACGATTGTATCGTTCTTCTATCGCCCTTGTACTGGTCATTAATATTTCAATTTCGTAGAATTATTTAGAATCAGCGCCTTAATTAGATTAACACGATGAAATATTTATATTCCACTTCGCTACATTAATTACTAGGTCGTTGCATGTGAAGTAATCTGAACGTACTTGGAATCATTGCACCAGAACATGTATTACTTTGCAAATTTCGTCTTATGACTTGTAAAATTTCATTAATGATATTAGCTTAATTGTGCACAAGGGCCCAGAAAGTATGAATAACAAAAAGTTGTCATCTCTTAGAAATAGAATTGCAGTATATATATATATAATAAGACAAAAATAAGTAAGAAATGTGGTAACCCGCTATAATGTTTCGAAATTAAAGCTTGGAGCTAGCAGTAGATTACATTTTTAGTGAATAACATTGTTGTAAATAATATCGTCGAGCTTCGCGTCGAAAAATATTTAGAAAATAAAACTGTTTTATTATGTTTTTCAGGTGTTCCTCATGGACATACCGGACACGTGCGTTTCCTCACATGCGTCGAAACGACTACATTGTCGAAGCCGGATCCGCGTCCAAAAGTGAACAGATACTCTCTGAAATCTAGCAAAACTCAACAGAACAACATCAATCGCGGGAAACTCTTGGTGATATCAGGCGGAGATGGTTACGAGAATTTCAGAGGTGCACAGGCATCCGCCGAGCTGCAGGCTGGTCGCGAAGATTCGACCAACCATCTGCTGCTTTGGAAGGTGTGATCTGATCTGGCACGGCCCTCGGTGAGTTCGATTCAAAGCACTTGAATTAAAATTTGTTATTATATTTGATAATACATATGAACTATTAACAATTCAAATTGATCGGCTCTATCTTTGGACATTTCTTGACTTTTCATTTGAAGTAAAATCTACTGAATTCACAAGTTATTTTTAGGTTGTAACATATGAAATGTACAATTTTTGAAGACTCATATTTCACTAAATTCTACAATTTATGCATTTTTGCATGTAAATATCAAGAAATTAAAATCATATAAAGAAAAAATTTTAAAAGGATGTGTGATGGTACATCTGCAAAGATAAAATTATTTAGAAGATAGATACAAAAAGTATGTTACAATCAAATAAGAATGTTAAAGAAGAGTTCTTAATCGTGTTCCAATCACCTTGAACTCAATTCCAAAAAATCGCATTAAAACTCGTACACATTTAAATTTGAAAAATGCGTAAATTTTGCAGGTAAGGGCCACAATTCACTCACGTCGGCATGACATGCCGTGGGAATTATTGTTGCGTGTGCAATCCACACGCGGTCGGGTCCGTCATTGTCCGATCGTGACTGTTCAGGACTTGTTCGCCCGACGATTTTTCAGAGAACGCGGAAGAGTTCTCTGGCTCGTTTTGGCCGAATGGATCAAAAGCAGGATAAGGGAGGTCCGTTATTTTCAAGGTGCCAAGAAGCACGCGTTCCAAACTGCTATGGAACCGGACTAGAGAGCTTTCTCTAAATCTTTTGTTAATACCGATCGAGAGAGTCAGATCGTTACAGTAATATATTCGAACCTTGCTGGCTCGTTTCGAAATAGAACTACTGAAAAGGTTCACTGAAATCAGATTCAAAACGACAGAGACATGTTCACACGTGTTTGAGACACTATAAAAAAACAATCACGTTCGATTGAACCTATAAATAATTATTAAAATATATATCATTCTGATCTGGCTGTTTTGAATATTATTTGATTTCAGTAAATCGATTCCATGAAAGTTTGTACTTTTGCACTGGATCTGAATGAAACGTTGGTTTCTCGATGTTCGATCTCGCGGCATTAATTCTTCGTGTGATCGCAATTTAAATGTCGTTGTACTTCGATATTCGGTAAAGAAGGGTATAGGTAAACGATCGTACACGCGAGCTTTAAGCAAATCGATGTAATTACGCGTGTACTATGCTCATTGTGTTAAATATAATATATACACGTTGAATTTAACACTAGAACGCAATGGATTACGATACCTGGAAGAGCGTTGAATCGAGCTTAACACAACACCGTGACACTGGCCTAAAAATACCTTTAAAACGTTAAAAGGGAACTAATCGAGTTAGAGTGCCAAAACGAATTTATCATTGTCCATCGATCGACGCCGCGCGCTCGAGAACTGACGTATAACATCGTTGTTCGTTTTATTAATAATTCAACTGATCGCAGCAGAATGTGTTCGCGTTTAATCGCTAATGGGATTCTAGCGAATTCTGAGACTGGATAAATAATGAAGAACTCGGGCGCAAATAAATTTCTTTCGGATTTGAAATTCTTGCGAATAGCAATGTCATTGTAAGTGCAAATCGAGAGAATTATACTTTAGTTGATCTCTAGTAAAGAGAAATGGAAAATAAATAAAATCTCAATCGTTGAACTTTTGACATTAGATTCTGACTTTTCGTCTTCCTAATATTTTCTTTATTTGGAAGAAAATAAAAGTGTTATTGTAGGTGGAAAAAATCATTTTGTTGGAAATGTAAGAAAAATTATGGGATTCATAAAGAAATGTATATTGGAATAAAGAAGGTTCCTCAAAGCTTCGTCGCGATAATTATTATATATTGGCGTAAAATTATTCTGTTGTTGTTATGTCCGTGTTAATGGTACAAAAATTCGAGTGGCCAATTCGTATAGTTTCCCCTGTTCAGGGTACTTCTGGATAGACCTTAAGCTCTTTATACATCTCCCGCGCGTTTTATTCGCTTCAACTTTGAGCGACTCGTCTGACTTTTTTACAACTTCGCGTATATATCGACCGTACATAATTAACATACAGCGTATTTGACAATAATTAATTGATATCAATCCTTCAGATAGTCTTACTCAAGATCACGATGCAAATCATTTTTTGGTCTTCAATTGTACGATCAATTTTCGCGCACTTTGCCCTTCTGATTTTAGGAATTAACAATTTTATTTTTGCGCGAATGTTCGCACGTTGATTAGTTTCATAGATACCGAAGTCGTAACTATAAAATCCTCGCCTTTATCGCAATGATTCGTTTTTAATCAGGACCGAGGACATTTTACAGCTTCGGATGTCTCTTTCAAAATACTCGATTGTATGTTATCTAATCTTCCTTGAATTCATTTTACGAATTTTAGATTTCTCGCGGAGCCAAGGTGAGATATTCAGAGTATTATTATACTTTTATGACGGCGTTTGGTCATAGCAGAAAATTAAAAAAAAAAAAATAAAAATTGTTATCCTTCGATTATGAAAATTGAAAGAAATTGTATGAATGCGTTGTCTAATTATATCTATAACATATGCAAAAAAGAGACAAAAATTATATTTAAAAAAAGTAAAAGATTATTGGAGTGAATGTTTCTGAGGGCTGTATCATTTTGATGGAAGAGCCGGCGATGCTTCAAAATGCTTCAAGACTGAGTCGCATAATTTTAAAGAACACAATATAATGAATCATGTTAGCCCTACACATAACCATTATATTCAATCAATGATATTGATACGACATTTCGCAGGAAGCATTAGAGCCTTGATTTTCGATCTCCCACAACCGGCTCGAACCGAAAAACAATTACAAGATTCGCTCTACTATCATAGAAATAGAGACATCTTTTTGATGTGTATATAATTATCGACATACCTGTATGTGTGATAAATTGTTGTTCGCAAGCCTATCGCTCGAAAGCAAGGCATAGATGTTAGAATTGATATAACGAGGTCGTAAATTAAAATATTAATCAAACATATAGCGGTATGCATCTTATAAAAATGTCCTGAATCTCAGACTATAAAAGTTACTTTTATATTGATATCTAAAATATTTATATGAAATGTGTGCACTATATGCAAAACAGCAAATTATATATTTTTACAACCTGTTTTCTAGATTGTATTCTGTACAAAATTTTTTTAATTGTTTAGCTGATCAATTATATGAAACTTGATTGGTGATCAACGGTAACATGGTCATTATATTATATATTATATATACTCTTTGTACTACAAGACACACGACAGTCTCATGCGTCACTTGAACCTCTGCATAGCATAATTATAATGCTGGTGAAACGTCGAAACATAATTCCTTCTAGATAAACTCGAAATAATCCCGGTAACATAGAATTGAAGCCATAAAAGCCGAATTCTTGAAATTCTCAAAATCTCCTAAAACTTTTTCTATCATATTAGAAAAAATGAAGAAATTCTAATCCGATGGTCTTGAACCAGCTATCGAACGCCTTGTTCTTTCTTATGTTCCTTAAATTTCATTTCTTTTAGTTCTCAGAACGTACATATCAATAGCTGTCCAATTTTATGACCTTATTATATCTCTTCCACCAACTATGCAATCTGTTGCTAATAAAAATTGTTGACCGCGTACGGGCTTATATTTTGTTTATCGGTGTGATTTCTATTATCGTAGCCGAAACGTATATACATGTTTGCATGCGATTGAGCTCGATTGTGTGAGAAGGCTAGAACAAAAGAAGTGAAAAAGAAAGACGAGAGAATCGTGAATATTTGCCTTGGACTTTGCGCCCTTTCGCGAATTGAAAAGTATCGATCTTTTCGCGAGACAACGCGTGCAATCATATCGTTCTAACTGTCGTTGACGCGTGTGCCTGTGATGGATGGTGAACTAGAATCGTATGGGGTGCGATGGTCAGAGATGCAACTGCGTGTACTGGAAGCGTAGACGATCTTTTGTTAGTCAACGTGTTGTTAGTCAACAAGGAATATTTACAAATTCTATGAAATTTCGTTACGATCGTCTCTGTGTATTTTTGTTTATCTCGTAGCGAACATGAACGTAGCGATCGAACGAACGTAGATAGATCTTTGATCGACGCGTAAAACGTGGGAGACGAGCGTGGAATTAAAAAGTCAAGTTATTATTTATTGTAGCTACTTAAGGTACGTGAAAGTACGCCAGACGTATCGCGATTGATACTGTGTACGAATGCAACTGTGGTATATTTCTAGTGTGCAATAAAAAAAAGGAAGAAAGATGTCATGTATTCAGCAACGATCGCGTCCCGTAAGTTATTGATTAATGTTGTTAAGTGTCTAGAAGCAAGAGATACGTAATTGCGTATAAAATATATTTGTATTATATGTATTCCTTCCTTTCCACTCGTTTCGTTATTTCGTTGTCTCCTACACGCACATTGCTGATTATCACTTGTTTGAAATTATACTTTTTTATTTATTATTAATAATAGCGAAGTTAAGTAAGATCTTATTCGAAATCTAAGATGTAAAATCGATAAAACTGGCACTTAGTAACTCACGAATATTAATTTATTCAGTTACTTGAATTTTTATATTCAAATATTAATCCTCACATATCGTAGCACCAGACAGATTCAGACAAGCCATCAATTTTACATTTTAAATGTCATCACATGTAATTATTAACATTTATTTCCTATGAGAATTGAAAATATGTATTTTTTCTATCGGATATCAGAAACACAGAAAACCGTTTCTAAATCTCTAAAGTGATCTCTAAGAATTAATACTGAGTATTTATAGTGATACAAAGTTCACAAAAAAACAAATTTGTTAAACAAATTTATTACAAAAAAGAAGTAATTAAAATGTATTAATATAATTATATTGATACAATAGAAGGTGATAAAGTATTTATCGCTATAGGTTACATCGGCTTCCTCTAATGAAGTACCAACTTATTGTTTGTTAAGTATAAAGCACGAGACTACTGATTAATCTATTTATATGCGATAAGTATTTCCATCAGTGTCATATCTTGAAGAAAAGAAAGATATATATATATATATTTCTCTCTCAAGTTCTATTTAAATTTTATAAGGAAGTACATTGTATGATGAAAATACGCTTTGTATTTAATGCTTTGGTAAATTGTCGGTTCATTGCATTCATTTTGTAACTACTGCACACTTGCATTAATTTATTGACTAGACATATATTTACGCAACTATACCAGAAGCATATGTCGAAATTTTCATTGCGATCATTTCTTGTTTACTTACTTTATTATACTTACTTAGAATATAGTTCTTGATACACTTAACTACTCTTCTTGTTATTATATATTATCTTATGTGTATATTTTTCTTTTTATAGACAATTTGAAGCGAATTTTTACATTTCTCGCAAAATACCCGGGTTAAAAAAGTACACCGAACAAACAACACTCACTCTCACTTGCAGACTGCAAACGAGTAGAGTCTTACATATTTTGCCGGGTATTCTATAACATTTTGAAGCTTTATTTTAATATACATATAATGTACATCCATTAATACGATACACGCACCATGTGCCATAATAATTTTTTGGAATGCTGTTTACTCACTTCTCTAATAAAATTCAACAATATATATAAGAAAAAAAAATAAAACAGAAAATAAGAATATCAACATCTGTCATATTTTCATGTAGTCCCATTAAATTCCCTTGATATATAAAGCGCGATACCTTTTTTACAAAACAGTTAAAAAATTAATTAGGTAATCAGAATATTAAAATATCCAAAATTACAACGATTAAAATTTTCCGTAAAATGTACCATGTACAATAACACGAAAACTGTACAGGAAATGTATGAACATTGAAAATGTGCAAATTGTACACGAAAAATGAGCGAGGTATCAATCTCAATTAATCAGATTTATTCCTCAGTTACTCACTCTCATGATATTGAAGATATCTAAAACGAAAATAGTTTCATACTCAAACTTTCCTTTGTTTTAAATATCCTTCTATCGTTAAGCAAAATAAAAATCGTACAATTTCTTCGTAATTTCGATATTTCGATCGATATCGATGCCAACTGAAGGTAATAGGTTTGCCAGGCGTTTGATGAGATATTATTGGTTAAAATATTTTAGTTAATAATCGAAATTATTTTAAATATTCTCCTAATTGCCAACACAATGATCGTAATTTCGTAACATCGAATTTTTTTCATAATTTTGCTCGATATCGATTCCAGTTCAAAGCAATGGATTCGCCAGTTATTCGATGAAAGTTCGTAGCGCGGTTACTCGTGTATATACCAAGCGAAGATCTTCCAACGTTCTCGAAGAGCGTGCAGCTCAAGCCTGCCTAACATCGTGACTATTGAGCCGTTTCAGGAAGATCATTCGCCGAAGCCTATCTCAGATCGGCACCGCCACTAAATGAGGATCGTGTTCCTCGCTGACGGGCATGGAGGGTGCCTCGGTGATCGGGTTCGACGGATCACCACTGCTGCTCTGGTGGTCTGTGGTACCTGTCAGGTGTTAGAGATTCCATTTCAATCGTACGGATCATCAACATCAGCCTAAGCTGATAGGAGAATACTACTTCTGCCAAAAGTTCTTCATCAGCTATGTTAATGAGAAAACTGATTGTTAAACTATGCAGATAATTATGCTATCGCTGAAAAGGTTGGGATCACTTATTCGATATGAAGAAATATTTGGGCTCCTATGTTTTTTATCAAATTTTATTGTTTTATGTTTGTTTATTTTTTTGCGTAAAACCATATACTTTCTGGTTGTACTACTAGTTACGGGGCCTCCTGTATATTTAAAAAAGAAATATATATACAGGGTGGTTGGTAACTGGTGGTACAAGCGGAAAGGAGGTGATTCTACTCGAAAAAGAAGTCGAAAATATAGAATAAAAAAAATTTTTTTTTTTAATTTTTCCATCGAGACAACGATCTACAGTGAGATCCGTTATAACGAGACGTGATAAAGTACACGCGTACCGAGCGAAAATTCAAAGTCGATTATCTCGAAAACAAACCCACAAACGAAAAATTTTTATTTTATATTTTCGACTTCTTTTTTCGCGTAGAATCACCCCCTTTCCGCTTGTACCACCAGTTACCAACCATCCTGTATATATAGAACTACAGTGGAAAGATTATGAAGAAGAAGGCTATGATTATTAGGTTGTATCTATTTTTCAAATGTTTCGACGAGTCATGTCATGTGTATGAATTAAATAAAAATGCAATGAGATGTCACAAAAATACACTACAGAGATAAGAGATAATGGAAGGTATTTCCCCTAAACCTACCAAGAATAATAAATAGTGAATTAGTTTTTTTAAATTTTTTATTCTTTTTTTTGTGTGTGAACTATGGAGTGATCCCAAACTTGTAAATTTTAAACGATAATGCATATTTCAAAAACGTAAAAACAAAAATCCCCCTATCTCACGTGGTTTAACGATTTTAACATATTTTCATTAGGTTTATATTTTGTACCTCCAAAATAAAATAGCTACTGTGTTTGATTGAAAATTTCTTTTCACAAGCGGCGTGCAATAATTACAGTGAACTATGAACGCTAGGCCAGATTAAACGAGGAAACGATAGAATATATTATTATAATAGAGTACATTGATTAGAAGATCAACCAATTATATTGATCAGGAGATTATAGTATAAGTTATAACAAAGTACATTGATTAGGAAATGATAAGGACGTGTTAAGTGGAGACTCAAACATGTTTCGGTAAGTACTAATTTGCTTATCCAAATCGTCACTAAGAATCGATTCAATATCAATTTGCAGCTCGTGTGAAAGTCCCCTATTTGTTGCGAGGCAACCAAAAGATCATCGTCCCCTGAGGGCCTTCTTTATCGGCCTTCTAACTTCTCGTTATGCGTACCATGAAGAAACCGTATAATGGTTAGGTAGACCTTTAGGCAAACCATTTTCCGATAGACAAACTCACGATATTCATGTTAAATGACACGTTGAAAACCAAAAGTACATAGACCAATTACCCTTTGTTCTTTAGTCGTTCAAACGATTCCAAGTAAAACAGTGGTTAATTGGAAAGGTTCAATTATACAATGTAAAATAAGTCACGCAATTGCGACGAGAGATATCTTACGTTTATTTAATCATAAAAAATGTCTTAAGATAGTACTTCTTATTAACAGAATATTATTAAATATTATTTTTAAGATAATATTATTAATGTTATTAAATATTATATTATTACTAAATGTTAATGTACAATATTGAATATTGAAATCCACACAAGAAAAACATGACAAGTCAATCTTTGTTAACGTTCTAAATTCTATGTCAGTTGGTGACTGAAAAGTTGTATACAATATATAACATAGTTAAAGAAGAGAATAATCTGATAAAAGAAATGAGTAATATAAGTTTAGTTGTTATGTTAATTTGACTTAATTAATAATAAACTGTATAATTAATGGTATTAATATTTGTTACGAGTTCAAGAAGGTGACATAAACATATATTTAATCCCAAACTGAAATGGAGAAATAGTTTTGACGTGGACGTATTGAATTTTAGAAAAATTGTTCGTTTTTCGTTTTTTAAAGAAGATGGAAAATATGACTTATCATGTTTTTCACCTGTGGCCTTCATATCAAATATTCGAAGTAGATATTCCGCAATATATATCAAATTTCTATACTATCGGGTCCCACTTGCGTGACTAATTGTTCCCACCTCCTCTACACACGTAATTTCCGTTTCGAATTGATGAGACTCACCATTGAACGAACTCGACCGGCTTCTTACTGGCCAACAGATCTTGCAAAGGGGTTTCAGAAGGCGGAATCGTGGCCGTGGCATTCTCAATAGTACGTAGATGTACGGATCCAGGGTGAAATGAATACAAAGAAGAACATCGGCCGCCAGGTGAAACATACGAATCAGTTTTCGCGCGAATAGCGCCTTCTGAGGTAATTGCATTGCGAACTGTGCCAATGGGATGGAAATCTATCGAAACAAAACAGTAATGTCATAGTAAAGTAAAAACAACCTATGAAACTTAATAATTGAGATTAATATAAAAGAAAAAGTAATTAATTTTAATAAGCGTGTATAAATATTGTTGCGTACAACCTGAAAATATCAAGTATGACAATTAATTTACAATTTGTAAGAGTCACTTGTTTTAATACAAGACAATTTATTAATACTTATATTAACTTTTATTTCATACAATTACTAACAGTAGTTCAACTGCGCAGAAAGATCGAGATATGTGGTTTACAGAAACTCTACGATTTTTAATTCAGCTCAAATCAACTCTAACTCAGAACGACGACTTCACAAAGTTTCAAAATTATGAAACACAATGACCACTATTAGGAAAGTATAATTATAATTTGAGGTACGTTGGCTGAAAACGACGTAGAATGAAAAGTATCACGGTCACCATAGATCAGTATGAACGCACGCCTCTAGGGTCAATGACAGAAATACATGGTTATCGACGACAGACGTTGTGGAAAATTTTCCTCGTCAAAAATCTCTCCAACATCCGGTTTCGTTTACAAAGCGAACATTAACGTGTTACAAAGATCGATCGTTTGCGAGCGTCGCGATCGATCGTACGTGACGATATTCCAAACTAAATCCTCGTGTTTAACCTTCATCGCAGGCAGCGGAAATGCGTCACGTTTGCAATTTTGCTCGAGCAAATCGTTACATTATTTCCATCATCCTTGGAAACAGCTTCAAAAACGAGAAAATGAATAATTTTGTGAGAAGTTCAAGTGCAAGCTTTAAACGTGAGATTCGAGTGGTTGACTGGACTTCAGGGAACGTTACACGTTTTGTGAGGAAAACAACGTTCGTTGAATAAGATGCTGAGCGGATAAGGAGATGGAAATGCGGAATGCTCGTGAGTATGCAATCACCGTACTACAGTGAGTGCATTGTTCGAGGCGATTGTATTCTTGCCGGCAGGATACATTCTGATTACATTGAATTAAAAATTCAGGAATGCGAAAGCTTCGGGCAATGGCAATGATTCCTCTGGAATAACACGAAATTTCCTATCCGGATTTATGAATCAATGAACCTATGCTTATCTATGTCCGCTTTTCGACGCCATAATACGTATATATTGAAATATTGTGGATCTTTGAATAAAAATCCGTAACTTCACTGTCCAATGCCTCCTTTGATGTACTGGATCTGACAGGTTTCATTCATTATTTCAAGATCAAAGATAAGACAAAATATATAATTACATAAATATTCTAACTCTTTAACTGCTACTGATGCTATGAGCGATGAGCATTCAACTGAGTTTACTTTACCGTTTACTACAAGCCATTGTTATTGGCAGTTAAAGGAATATTTTCGTTGTAAAAAGAAGACAATGAAAAATATGTTTAGTACATACTTTTTGATTGAACTAGCCTTTTCCAGTTTATTCAACTACACGTCAACATAATTAAACATCGATTAATGTTATATCAACTACATCAATATCGGAATTGAATCAAATATCATCTAGTACATTATTATCAATTGTTAGATGGATACTTTACGAAAGGTACATGGTATAGAATGAAAAATGTTGTTTCACTTTGAAAGTCTCGTCACGGCAGATACGACGGCAAATTTTATCGATGTTTTGTCGGTGTTGGAGCAAATACTATTGTCGAAAGGATCTTCGAAAACCGCGTCACGTAAACACCATTGCCTCCATAAAAGAGAGTAACCGGAAGCTCTTTTATCATAGAGACTTCCTTCTCGCAATCCGTTGACAAAAGGTATCATTATGGCGAATTAAGATGACAACGAGATGAGCAAATACAATACAAATAGATATGAATTAATTACGATTTAATTGTCAGCGTTGTATTAGAGGGAACATAAAATTATAATCCATGATAACACAGGTGAATCGATATTGTCACTTGCTGGTTCCTTGATATTACTACATTTTTTAATATTACACGAAAATTTACAATTTACAAGAAAATTGTGCAATTTAACAAACTTTAAAATCAATGAAAAGATTAGCGATGCAAAATATACAATGATAAAACACTATTCTTTTAATCTCCCTTGCAATCAGTTACAATTTATCCAACAATTTAAATCCTTTGTTAGGAAATAAATTGTAGCAAGACAAGACAAAGAATGTAATTAAAGATATTTTCTTGATAGACAATTCTAGATGCTACCTAGTGTAATTAAGTATCTAAAGACACGTCTTTATCCAAAGATGTTCGAAAGCGGAAGGACTGGAAGTTACGACTTCTCCGAATTTTAATTAGCTTGCCAAAAACAATCGCAAGAGTCATTTAATTGTCGAGGGTGTTCCGGCGTGAACGAATTAATTTAATCAATTACTTCCACGATCGATCGCTTACCATTTGTGGCATCCAACAGACAACAAACGATATTGATAGTACGGCCATTAATCTTGCGAATGCCCTTTCCTCCGCGGTAGTGACGATTTCTGGTGTTGGTCCTGACGTTGACAAAAGTGGTTTCGCTCTTGAAGAAGATCTCGTCACTCGTCGGAGCAGCCCAGTTTTGTGATTTAGCCTACTAAGCGCTCTAGAAACCGCCAAATTGCACCAAACTATCGATAGGCAGAGACCCGTACCTGCCGTTTAAAAAGAGCAATTAAGATCTTCACAATATGCAAATATACATTTGATATGGAAATTATTTCTTTTTCACATAATACAATTATAGAACAATCAACCGTGCAAAAATTTCAAGAAATTGTGAATGACAATTTTTGTAAAATCATTTTTGTTAATCATATTAGCATTACAGCACATTTTATTCAATTTTCAATCAAGGCTGAATCATTGTGACAAAGATCACAAACTGCAGTGATCGCCTAACGATATTGATCGAATTTAAAATAGGAATTATCAAAATGTATCGTTTTGTTGTTTAGAGTTATGGCAACACTGTTACTGTGTACTAATTCATACAAAATAAAAAAAAAGGAATAAACAAATACACGAGTCGCTTTAGACACACGTCAATCGTTCCATTTTATTTTCCTTTCATTAAATGGATAAAGGGTCCAATAAAAAACGATTCGGATTATCAAGATTTCACCACATCAAATTATTATATAGTAACTGAAACATATTTAAGGATTTATTAATTTCAGCGATACCTCGTACTTACCGAAAACGAACCAAACATACGCGTAGGCGATATCAGTTGGATCGGTGGCTTCTCTGTATCGAATACATCGTTCGCCTTTGTAATACACGCCAAAACCCATAACTGGCATGCTTGTCAACGCCAGGGCGATTAACCAGAGCACTAGCATGCAACGTACAATTGCTGGGTATGTCACCTGCTAGGAAACACATACGTGTCACAGATTTAGTAGTACAAGAAGCAGGAAATGGTATATGTTCCGTCGATAGTGTGGTAATCGAAGAAAGGAAAAAAATTAAGAAATAATTACTACCTACATGTTATAATTAAATATTATGATGATTATTTTATTATTTATTATCGATTATGTATTATTCATTATTATATATAATTATTCGTACAAGAATTTTACAATCCCAAAAAATTGAATTTTTCAAAATTAATTCTAGCAGTAATTTATCCTATGTTATATTATGAATTCGCTATATTCAAAGCACTGTTGACTGACTTCAGAGTTCTGAGTAAAAAATAGTATTTCCATCCCTTATCAGCATATGCTATACCAACTTTTCCATAAAGAAACAAGTGCACAATGTGAAAACAGAGTTTAGTATCAGTTTCTTTTTGCTTACATTCACAACCACATGTCCTTCTTCGACACGTATGATCGCATCGATCATTGCTCAATGAGGCAAAGTCAATGAACTTCGATGAATGACGCGTGGCAGAAAGCAAACGAAGAATATCGA
The DNA here is from genome assembly GCF_024542735.1 of Bombus huntii. Lineage (NCBI taxonomy): Eukaryota > Metazoa > Arthropoda > Insecta > Hymenoptera > Apidae > Bombus > Bombus huntii. The sequence goes on from NC_066246.1 coordinate 12,355,396, forward strand.
TTCGATTCTAATGGACCGATTGTAACAACGAGCAATTGGTAAATAGAATGGCGTCGAAAGGAAAAGAGTCATCGCTATTTTGTAAATGAGTTTCAACGTTTCCAGACAACACGAGGAATCTTATGAACGGGAACCAGATATAATGTAGATGGTGTTTTTCTTTTAGACAACATTCGGCTTAAAATAGGTGAACTCTTGATCTGCGTCACTATACCACTAGGGTTGCTGACGATCTTAGATCTTATTTTAGATGTCTTGGGCACAGGAAAAATGCGAAAAGGGAATCATTATGATATCATTGTTTACATGGGGTGGAAAGTTTCTTCGTCATCAAGTAGACAATTCTCGAAGATGGACTCTTGGAATTTAAAGAAAGTAAAGCTCACTATTTCCAAAATGAAATTCTGTATTTTCCAGATATTGCGCTTAAGGATTGAAGCAACTTATCGTGCTATTTGTTATTTGCGGAAGGTTATGTTTTGGAGACGTATGTTCCCAAAAGTTTTTGAATTACTGTAAGGGAATAGAATTGTTTTGACATGATAATATAGATGTTTGCATCATAAAAATAAAAAAGCAGACTGTAAATCTTGAAATAGTACACAAATAATATTTTACCTGGCACAAAAAATGTAATATTCTGAATATACAGAATATACAAGAATCACTAATACAATTGTGGAACATTTAGAACAGTACATCGGTGAGATAGCATGAGGTATCGTTTGCTTAAAATTTTATATAGGGTATTATATTTTTATTGAAATTAGGTTGGGGTCTCGAGGGTTGCTTTTTTCATTGCGTAAGTTTACCTTAGCGTTCAATTTTGTCTGCTTGAACGGGTTGTCCAATTTCTACACTATCTTATTCGCAAAGGTGGAAATAAAAGATGAGAAACGTAAAGATTACTTATTATTATGGATTTAAATAATTTACAGTCTATTTCATACATAAATTAGATCATACAATACAAAATTTTGTGAACAATGATATTACGAATGTCATAAGAATTAATGGTTAGTAATCTGACATTTTTCTAGCTCTCATTGAATTTATCTTCAGCTCGTAAAAAACTTTTATTAAAAATTAATGTAGTCCATAAAACACGTTGCCGTATGTAATAAATCGCTCTAGACAGTACTTGATCATATTATTTAATTAAAACATCTTTTTTCAACACAAAAACGAGATAATGAATAAAATATTCTTCTTATCATATTCTTTTATATGTACGTCTAAAACAAATATACGAATATCATCTCTCAAACGTCGTGGCAAACGTGTTCTTTGAGAAATGGGAGAAGAAATGAAACCTTCACCGACAACTTTTTGTCGTACTTCTGCGGAGGTGGCTAAGTGCTTCCCAGAGGAAAAAGCGGAAGCCCATTCACAAGAGGCGTTCAGTACGTAGAGAAAATAAAGGGGTTAAGGGAAACTGTAATAATTGCTGAGACATCGTGTCGTTTTTATTGTACCTCCTGCTTCTGCTATTGCCTTTCGAGAAATATTCGCTGTTTTACAACGCAACGTGTTATTACAATATCAAAATTACCAGAATGTTTAAAATGACCAACTCTTAACTTCTTTTTATATGATCACTGTAAAAAATATTCATAGAGTACTTAAGTTTAACAAAATTATTATAGCACATTGTTTATTAACAAATAAAAAATATAATTTTCATATTCAATATAGTTTTCATATAATTTTCGAAAAAAAAGAACGGAATGCGATACCTATTCCTGTTTTAAAAATATTAATAAATATCTAGAAAATAGCAAAAACATATGCGTAAAAAACATATACGTCGTTATTGCTTCACAGGATACAATGTACATAGATATTTAGAAAATAATCTCTTAAAAAAGTGGGTTGAAAAGACAGTTTCATCGCGATACAAAAAAGCGACCCAAAATATAATGTTAGTAATACGCGAGCCTGAATCTTGTATTTCGGAACGCCTAAAAACACCTCCACAATCCACAGATATAAATATTATCGAAAATATATATGACCAGCTGAAACGAAAAATACGGAGTCACCATATTTCATCAAAGAATGATTGAAAAAGGACTCTTTCAGAAGAATAGAAAAATACTTCAAGTAAATTACTCATCAATTTGATAAATTCAATGTTTCAATGTTTTGTCGTTTCAACAACGGCTTCAAGCCATAATAAAATTAGAAGGAAACCCCACTAAGCATTAAAATAATTAAACTTGGCAATTTCCTCTCCTGGATATGTATCAGGTAAGTCTTATTAGTTTTTCCCATTAAACTGTAACTGTACAAATACTTATTACGCATATATTTTTGCCATTTTTTAGACACTTGTTAATATTTTCACGAAGAATATAGATAATCCATGCTTTTTTAATGAAAATTATTTTACAGACTTGTAAGAATACGCGCGTTTTTTTTTTGTCAAAATTTTGTTAATGAACGATATTCTACAATATTTTTAATAAAATTAATTATTCTACGAATACTTTTTGCACTGACTATATGATGCTTTTTACAGAATTTTTTGTTGCTTGTAAAATATTAGTTCTTTTTTTTACGTTATTTAATTATTCATATGTTCCCTTCTTCCTTTTCCCTTTTAAATACCAGATCATTTTTAATTTTGACACGTACATTTTGAAAAAAATCTAGAAATCTTAAATTCGATGGACAGAAAGTTACTGTAGTCGATACATAGTTCGCATAACTGCTCTTTATATCAAAGAAAACATTGTTTCACGGCGACTAAAATCAGGAGGTTGGTAGGTATTACGAGGTATTACGAGTGTTAAGTCTGAGAAATGGATGACGATGAAGATTGAATAATTTCTTCTCTGTTTGATGTAACATTCACAAATATTAATAGCCAAATAATAAAATAAATAACAGTACAAAATACTTGGAGAGTTCAGGTTCAGACTATAATCTGATCAACTAGAAAGATCTAAAGTGTGAATATTTATGATTATAACTATGTATTTATGAAATTTTGTTCTCCCGTATTAAAATAATGCTTATTAAAGCACAATTCTATTAAAGTACAACATTTGAAACATACAGTTAAAAAAAGATGATAAACAGCTAAAAATAAACGATGGAGTTAAGAAGCCAAAACATAGTAATTTACAAGCATTAATGAACTAATGAGTTTTCAGACTTAGTTACCTTGATATATCGTTCCCGGATAAAATCAAAGAATGTAAGATAATATTTCGTTTCTTAATATCGCCAACAGAAAAAAGATAAGTTAAAGTATTCTCTATATATATATTTTACAACAGGAAACTAATTTTCACAATCGTGTACCGCACATCCTTACAATATGTCTACAATTGACCACTTCATTTCGGCAAAAGTGAAAATTTCTCACACCATAACTGTAAATATCCACGAGTAAAGAAGCGATATTACACGGATAAAGTTATCCACATGTTCAACGATAAATAAAAAGCTTGATATGTAATATTTTGTTTCTCGACAAATTACGAAAATAATATTCTATCACGACATTAATCAATTTTAGCTGAATCTGTTTTCTTCTAGTTGGCAAAAACTATAGATAAAAGCATTATTTTCATTCCGTTAGTTACATTGATTTCCTTTGGGCGGGGTGGGCCGAATTAGGAAACATTAAATGTACCACATCTTTTAAAACATAGTCACTTAGTGTGAAATAATATGCTATTGTACATGCGATCATTTACGGTTATCGAACACGATACGAGTATGAGGTTATGACGATAATGCTAATGCATTCTACATACCTACATACATATAATTGAACAACAAAATGAGCTTAACAGTATCAATAATTTTTAATTGCTTTAATGTTAGCCTGGAGAATATAAAAAAATCAATTTTTCACGCGACTCTAAACCTCCAATCAAAAAAAAGAAAAATACATATATACAGGGTCATTGGTAACTGGTGGTACAAGCGGAAAGGGGGTGATTCTACGCGAAAAAAGAAGTCGAAAATATAGAATAAAAAAATTGTTCTCTTTTTAATTTTTTCAAAATCTACAGTGTGATCCGTTATAACGAGACGTGATAAAGTGCACGCGTACGGAGCGAACATTCAAAGTCGATTTTCTCGAAAAGAAAGCCTCAAACGAAAAATTTTTATTCTATATTTTCGACTTCTTTTTTCGTGTAGAATCACCTCCTTTCCGCTTGTACCACCAGTTACCAATGACCCTGTATATAATGAAATAATATTTTAAATTATTATCCAAAGAGTGTCTAATTATAAAATTCTACATCCTACAAGGTTAGATCAATCTCTTTTTCACGAGTTTAAAATATCAAGAAGCTAGCAGTATTTTTATCCTCTATCTTCATTAATTGGTCCCCAATATATCTCTAAAAAAACGTTCCAACAAGAAGTTACTGCGTCATAACTTCCACCGACCTAAAACACGATTCTCCTAGCGATCTTCATTTTTTCGTTGCAAGCCACGCTTGGCTCAAAAATTCGTTCCATAAAGCACTTAAGCAGCTCCGAATTCCCTCTTATGTAACCAAAATATTTCGTGGAAACGCGATAGAGTGGAGACTATTTCTCAATCGTTAGCTCGTGATTTTCGTTGGTTATTAGAAGCGAAAAACGAAACATTGGTCCGGGGTTCCTCGCGAAAGTGCGTTCTCACATCGTGAATCACTCGTTGCCAATTCATATATCCTCTTTTCATATATTCGTCGCGAACACGACGTTTACGAGCTAATATCGCGAAGATAGTCTTCGCATAAAATCGAAAGATAATTTTACGTAGTGTCCAATCATTGATCCAATTCATTTCGGCTTAGAGTCACAATTCTTCCTTTTTCATTTTTCATTTTATAATTCTAATTTTTTATCAAATTTGGCGTTAAACCATCATCAAAGTGTTGTTGAGATTGCGACACTATGTTTGGACCGATAGAGAGGAATCTGTTACAGATAATAACAATCCACACGCGTTCAGAGGATATCAATCCGCAGTTCGTCGACATTATAATCATCTTTTCGTCTTCTGCTCTTATATCCTTGAAGTTACCTACCCGCCGCAATCAAAGGTGAGATCTATCATGTTCTAAATTTATAGCGTGTTCAACGAGTTCTCTGGAGTGACTGCTAACAAGAGGACTGGATTTTCTAGTTTTCCTTCTAATCTGCTTTGAATCGACCAGTTGATTGTGGCCTATTTTTGAAGTTACTCCATTAAAGCGGAAGTATGATGCGTATGGATGATAAAGTGGACGACGTTTTTTTATACAGACGATTGATTTCAGTCTTTGGTATTTTAGAGAAAAATTATAGTGCAGCGTTATTGATAGAAAAATACAAAGTTCCAGCTTAACAAACAAGATGCAATATGAAAATTAATTATGGCTCGTAAATGTGGAACATATTGATGACTGCCGAGAAACGGTCATATTGATGAACGTATTAATGATTGTCGATAAACGATTGTAATTTATAAAGATTATTTCAATTGTAGTCTGACAGCTATAACGTAACTATATTGGGATGTGGTTTTTGGTGTCAGCTTGATGAAAATATTGAACACATATGTAGATAAATAAACTCTGGCTCAAAAATTGTGGGATATCTCGTATTTAATAAAATGTGATATTTGGTGTAAACTATGAATATGTTATGTAGTAGCGTATAATTCCTTTATCGTATCAAGTATCGAGTTAAATGAATTGTTACAAGATAATTGAATCATAATTTTTTCCAATTATGGTGCAAATATATAAATGTTCCAATAAGTACATACACAGAAAAATACACACTATAATAGAGATAAGGTAGGTAAAAGATAAAGATGTATAATTTATGGAAATAATCCTAGCATTAATTTTACAACTATAACTTTAGTAAATGATACTGTATCATATGGTTTCAAGTTTACGGTCACTGTACGTGCGTGGATACACGTATCCTAAGAAAAAGTTTAAATACCAGTGACTGACCATTCAGTGCAGAAGTGTGGTTTACATTAATTTCACTGACCCTGAATCTCTGCCTACTAAAAGTCGAGATACGTGCTAAATAATTCAAGAGGTACGAAATTCGAATGAATTCGTAATTCTTTTTTTTCATTACTTAATCTGTAGTATATAGCGTAACATAAATAGAAATTATATTGTATTATTTTAAAAATCTTACAGTAACTAAGAATTCAATATAAAATATCGAAACTTGTAAAAGTATTTTCTTCGATAATAAATTTTAGATGAAAACTATTGTTTAAAAAATATGGAATGTGTCAAGGAAATTTCTTAATACACTAATTAAATCGAGGACGATAAAATTTAACAATAATGATCCAAGAGTAACATCACAAATCGAACAGTGTATGAAGACATTGAATATATTTAAATAATCTAATGAAATTAAATATCGAATGAACAACGCAATGATTGAAAACAGTATAGGCGTTATGCGTTGACATATTTGGGCTACAATATGGGTCACGAATTTTTCACCGCGACACGCGACGCAACAAGTTCAATTGTATTCAGCGACGATAAAGCACACATGTTTCATTCCCAAACCAAATGTAGCCATGGTATTAACATGAAAATAAATTTTTTTAATCGGGACATGAAATAATTAGCTGCTGGTGATCACGTACGTCTTTCTTTTTCTCAGAAACAACTTAAGGACTTTCCAAAGCTATCACTTGTTATCATTATCATGGGAAATGTGACCGCCTGCTGTGAACCATGATCCCCTTTAATCACATTTCTTTAATTTGACCAAAAAATATATATCAAAGAATTGCAAAATTTGATAAAATCATTCGAGAAATAATTTCAAATAAAGTAGAATGGGCCAAACGTATTATCAACAAATTTCTTATAATTTTTCTACGTAAATGATATTACGATTCCGCTTAAACTGTAGCCAGAAAAAATAATTTATATCTGATTCATATCTGAAAGTAATTTATGTCTCTCTATTATATTTGACAAAACTGTTTTACGAAAATAATCCTTCTTCTTTGGTCACTTGTCGAATTACACAACATAATGTTAAAGGGAAACAGGATATACATTTTGATAGTCCAACTGCATCAGAGAAACACTTGTTCCTCAGCCAGTTTAAATAATTGTTTCCGCTGCGTTTTAAATGGCCGTAGATTGATTCGACCGAATCGTTGGCTACATCCAAGTGATGGAGTTAATATTTGCGTACTGTCAACCCTGATACCGTACGTACATCTTCAGATTCTGAAGAATTTCATTGCGAATATTTTCCTTAAGCATGTATTTTAATGATTGATATCTAACAAAAAAACCAATGATATCATCGCCTTCAAGTAAAAAGATATTTTATACCATTTTTCAAATATTTTTTTATGATAATATTAATTCTTGCTTACTTTTGATGAAAGAACTGCAGTGTGTCAAGTTCTCTGATTCAACATTTCCAATGAATGATCTTCCGGTTTTAACGCTCCGGTCATATAGTTAGTTTTTAAAATAGAGTATAGCGAATAAAGTGATATAAAGAAGTAATTGTAGTTAAATAAATATCAATTTCCAGTTGCTTCTAACTTATTGCAAGTCTAATAAATATCTAATTTAAGTAAACTATCTTAGTTAATAGCGATAGGTGTAAAAAGTTCGGCATTGTATAATCCCTAATAACAAGTATGCGCAAACATTTTCCTACAATGTCTTACAGAGTACAAATATTATCAATGAAATATTAAACAGCATTGTCATTTTCAGTAAATATTCACATCAATTCCTGTCAATGTTGTCTATTGAAAAAATGGGTCAGGTCCATATGGTACATCTACCTACACTCTTAACGTAACTTTTATCACGTACAGATAAAACCTATGAAGCTGCTTCGACTATGTTACTATGGTGTTTTCACTCTCCTTTTATCTCTGTAACGTATATAGTTTCAAACTAGTCCTAATAGAATAATATCTAGTGTTTCTGGTATTAGACTCTTGCTTTTATTTTCGATCGATTTCATCCGTATCTTGCATAATTTTCAATTAATATCCAGAAGATTGATCCGAACCTCCTTATTACTATTATTTACTGTTAAAATACTTCACAAACCTTGAAAATACCTCATGAAGAAATATCGAAAAAATTTCGCGGAAATTTGGATTAAATATCAATATATTTATTTAATAAAAACGAATTAATTCATTTAAAAGTTAATTCAAAAATTAATTTTTTTCTCGACCATATCAGTGTGTTCTTCAATCTCTAATTATCGAATTAATTGCAAGAATAGTAGAACGCAATAACGATTTTTAAAAATAATTAACCAATTAGGGAAACGCTGCGTTTTTTCCAAAGTTTTAATTTGAATTTCAAGATTTTCGTATCTGTCTTTCATCGTCAGGATATCCTTGCGAGAAAATCTTGGCGCCACTTTCCCGATCATGTTCGATGCGAGAACAAGCTATCGTGAATATGAATGACTAATTGAGAAAAAGAGAAACATTTTCGGTCCAAAAATTTATTCAACTTTTTATGATATATGTGTATATTATTTTTCAATAATGTTTTGAATACTCGATTTAAGTTATGTAACTGGAGATATACAGCTTCAAGTAGCCTGCAAGTGTTAGATAGGATCTAACGATGTGAAAGTAAATGTAAGATGAAGGGAAAATCCAACGATAAGCTCCTGCCAATACCAAAGTCAATACTAGTTGGTCGTTTGAAAAGGTTTATCAAGGATCTTGACTTACCCTCTGATAAACGAAGGGTCTGGTCAAGGCTAGCCACCTCTCAGCTGCCATTACGATGGCTACGCAACCACTGAATAAACCGAAGAGCCTCCATACCACCCGAAGGGAACAAAACCCCCTGGTAGACATCACACTGCCTACATAGATCGTGATGTACATTTGCACCATCATCCCTAACAATGCGACCAGGTCGTTGATGGCCAAACAACGCAGCATCACCAAATGTTTTCGGTTTCTCCTCTGAAACAATTTATTTCAATTTATATACCAATTAGCTCAAATTACTGAATATATTTGGATTATTTTGAGAATTTCTGTAATTTATCTTACTGTTTGTACTCTTTGATATATGACTCTTCTTTTTGAATTACAATCTGTACATTATTAATTTTATTATTGAATTTTAATTTTATTTTATTATTAATATATCCTTTTTATATTGTAACTCTATGTACAAGTAGCCTATATACTATTCACTTTATTATTAAAAAGTAAACATATTTTGTCACTGCTTATGTTGGTCGGTAGTATTGAATGAGATAAAGTGTATTATACAAAGAATTTCTCTCTCATATATTCAGCATACATACATCAACTTTCTCTATGCTCAATGAGATATATCACACCCTTGCTACAAAAGTAATCTTCCACTGAATAACTCGTAAAATATGTTCTCGAGATATCACTATAAAAAAGTTCTTTAGGATTATAAACTAGAAACGACAAAAATATTATATGATCCTATTTTATGAATATTTTTTTCGCACTGATAATTTTGATGAATAAGATGATATATTACTATGTGTTTAAAGACAGTTTTTTTAGACATCCAGAGAACCAATGTTTCTGAGCTACGTATTTTCGAATCAAGGGCGCGATATCTATTACTCATTAGCATTTAAACCCGCATCGAAATATTTGTTTAGGGATACACCCACTGTTAATAGAGATACTGTTATTTGTGAATAACTATTGCTTCACAAATAACAGTATCTCTGGGGATTACTATCAATCACATTTCTTAGAAGCATTTAAATAGATACTTTGTGACAGTAATTTACAAGACACAATTAGTTTCTTTCTCTGTTGTTAGCATTCAATATAAAATATTACCAATAAATACAAATATAATATCATTCCAACGTTACTAATATTAAAGTCTTATAATATTAATTATCTTTAATAATTATTCTATTAACAGAAGTTATAATATATATCGATAGATACATGTATAATAGAATGTCAATATTATTAAACAAATTAGAGATAGAAGTTATCGATTAGTCGTAGAATACGCAATGGAAGTGTTATTACCTTATCTCGATGAAAAAGTATGACTAGAGCAGACACATTGCCAATTACGCCGGTAATATATACAAGGGTGAGTACCACCTGAGAGGCGAAAGTCACGTGTCTTTTTGATGGATTCAGAACAACGTTGGATATTAGGGTCGAATTCAGCGTCGAATTCAGCGTCGAATTCAGCGTCGAATTCAGCGTCGAGTTCAGCGTCGAGTTCAGTGTCGAATTCATTATTGACAAGGTTTCGTTCCAAACCTCTGTCGAGGTGAGCGACATTTTTTACGACTCTCTTTCTTTTTTACGGTTCGTAAGTAGCGTCAATCGATATTCCACGTAATATATAGTATCAAAATCGCAACCAGGCAATGTCCGTATCTGAATCGCTTGGCGGGTAACTTCAAGCGGAAGTCTCGACAATATGATCGATGATGGAACGATTCAGAGACCTCATTGTTTATATGGATCGTTCACTCTGTTCCACAATCGTTGATCTCGACTAATCGTCTATTTTCTCGGCTCGTGCCTATCTTTTTCTTTCCTCTATGTAAATGGGAACTATGCCGAAGAAAAAAACGGTTGAAATTTTTCCCGCTAAAGCATTATTTCATGACGACAATTTCTTAAATCGGCTTGTTGATCTTCATTATTTGTATCGCTGCAGTTATCATGTACCTTTGGTACTGTATTATCGTATCTTACTCTTCGACGGGCGCTGTTGCTGTTACGCAGGCCACCGCCTTGAGTTTCTTATGAAATGTGACAACGTTGTATTTGGACCCTTTTGTAAGACTACCTGCAGTCCTACCAGGGGCCCTTATTCAAGTCAGGCTACATATGCTGCGAGCAACAGCCAGTGCAACGGTCCAACTGCTCGGATTCATCGATCGAACAGCTCAAAACAGAAATAAATCTCTGTGAAACCTGTTGCTGCGTGTAGGCCAGTTATCCTCTTGTGCGCTTTTTGGATCGAAAGTAACATCAAAGTTTACCAGTGAGGAAAATTAAAGAGCAAAGTGGAACTTCAAAGACGCCTCTTAAACTCGCTTGTTAGAGTATTCTTCGTCATTCGTTGAGTGGTAAGAAGACAATTACACGAATCTATACATATTTAACTTGTATCTTACTAACTGCATATCTGAAGTAGGCCAATTCGATAGACTGTCGATGGAATTTCTTTTCAATTTCTTTTAAACCTCGATCACCGAATTGCTAAGTGAAATCGCCGACTCTGTCGATAGCTCGATACGTTCTTCTCTGTTTCTTCTTTAGAAGATATTAGTAAAGAATTAACGATGCGAACCTGCGATTCCTCTAATCGAACTTAAAGATGTGGAAGAGGAAAAACACACTTCCAATACCTCCTTCAATCGCGAGAGTCGTCGCCACACTGATCCAAACCACGCGGTCGCCTCGAGTTTTGTTTACAATCGATAGGCGTTCTGCTAGTGCGCCTGCGCCGCATTTTAAAGTCGGCGTCTGTTTGGCGCCATAACTTAGGGATGCTCTTGCTTAGGAATTTAACGACTTCTTCTTTATCGTTGAAAATTTCGATTTGGATGAGTTTGAAGTGGATTCGTACAAACTTTAATTTGAGATAAGGAAACGCAACATTTTTGTAGAAATGATATGTATATAAATGAGAATATTGCAGAATAGTATGCTTTAGATTGTAATCTTTACTGTGTTGTTATATATAAAATATTATAACAATACCAAATACACATAATAGTATCAAATAATTGTGTCCATGACGAAAATATGCTACTACACTAATCTAAGCTGTAAGTAAAATCAGATATGCATGGAAAATAAACACCACATACCAAATGAGCACAAATTACACTGCCTACGCTATGGAACAGCTTCAATAAAACTAATGTAAAAGTATATGTTCAAGACAGTTCAATAATACTTACACGCCATATAATAAGAAAATTACTCCATATAGAGACAGGTATGGTGTACATAATGAAAAAAGAAAAAAATAGGTGTATGTCTCAACTTTGCCCAACATATAATGAAAAATCCCATAAAAGAAAGTATTCATTTCAACATTATTAGTATAAGGACTTTCAATATTGATATTATTCGTTATACCGTTTTACAATTTAAACTCTTCATACACAATAAATACTGTGATTAATACATTTTGCTATATACTTTTTACAAAATCGAAAATAATTCTCAAATGCATAAATATGGACACTTAACGCATTAGACGCAACAGAATTCCGTCGGTATGCAGGTAGTTAATAAATAATGCATCGTACATATATTTTTCGTATACAACGCGGCACATTGGCCATTCGCTTCGATAAATAATTTCAAGCACGACAACGATAAAGGCTCGGTGCGTGTGCTAAGTACTTACACATTCCTCTCAAGGATGCAAAACAGAGTGGACATGGATCCTATAGGAGAATGACGATGAACTTTGCACGGATTAGTCAAGATTTGGATTGAATAGAAGGAAAGTGGCGACTTGTTGACACTATAAGCAAATTATTTTTTGACATGTTTACTTTAATTTTGTTAAATTTACTGACTCATGGTATTGTTCTCCCATTGTATAAATATTCTTTTTTGTTAATTAACAATGATTTTCTTAATACATTGTGATTTATATATTAAGTTGTATAAAAACGATTTTTTTTTCTTGCAGTTCACATGATGCATTTATTATGGATATCATTGTTACCTTCAACTGTAGGAAAATGCCGCAGAGAAACAGAAAAATGCCGAAAGAAAGCAGGTCGTATGCATTTGTGTCGTTGCATAGAGGTCACCACAAGTTCATCGAATTATCTTGAGGTGAATGAACTATTGTGTGCTCGCGAGACAACCAATAATTGATGTCTTTTTTATCCAATTTACTGCCGACTGCTAGACATAAAACTTAAGCTAAATTAAGTATTACGGTATGTATACAACATCAATTTTTTAACTCTTACTAATATTTCACAACATTTTACAAACTTATTTTATAACATTGCACATTCTTTGATTGTTCGAGAAAAGATAAGTAAATTTTTAATTAAGTAACAACTAATATGACTTTGCCTATTTATTTTATTAAACTTCATACGAGGTTTCGTATATTTCTGAGAAAAGCATTTTTTAAAGAATTTTTTAGCTCCCGATGTAACATAGACGAACTACAGTTTCGTTTCTCAGTATAGCAAAACGGAATTAATTAATGTCGGACAGAGGAGGTAGTGTTATGATCATTAACGAGAAACTTCTTTCTCGCACTGTCGATGGAGACCCTCAACGAATCACGAATCGAGTGTACCCTCGGAAAGTAGCTGGAATGTTATGCAAAGCAATTACACCGACTTAATTGTCCATGCGAGGATCATTAAGCAGACTCTACCGAGGGAGCGATGAACCGATTGATTTCCACTTCGATTAAAAATTATGTAAATCTAACTTAGCAACAATTGCTCCAGTTATTTATTATAACAATTTCATTCAACGCGACCTTTTGCTGTGTTCAAACATAATATTAATTTCAACAGGACTTTATACATATCATTCATATAACATGAATTATGTTGTAGACTCACATGAAATGCAGTTTCGTTACTCTTCGGGACATAAGTTGGCAGCAGATGTAAATAACTGCTCAGAAAACCAGATGTTTATGAAAGGCGAGAAGGTATTGAAAACGAACCTTCTATGTGTTAAATCAAGACTGTATGAGTTAAACATTATTATATATCGGTGTACATCAAGAGAGACAAGAAAGAGAACAGGGGATAATTTGAACAATTATAATTTATGGTAACCGAGACAAACTCCTGTCTTTTTTTCTTTCTTTCCACAACCGGATTACCGGAACTCATAAAATCAATTGGAGTAATTGCGCTCGTATGGATTCCCGCTGAGACATGATGGTCATTTCCCGTAGTTTCTGTGGACAATGATATCGATAAAAAGTCGAAACAAAACGTTGGAATCAGCCAGTGGCTATTTTTAAAATCTATTGATCACGAGAGAGATCATCTTTGCGAATGCAAAGCGTACATCATCTGCATTCGTATGATAAGAGAATGCGACGCTTATAACGAAGGTTTATCTTTAGATGGAGCGGCATAAACATACAATGGGCAATACCGAAACTAATGAGGAAATTAATTTAAATAAAGAGAGGCCCAATCGGCGCCATTCTTGCATAACGATTGATGCTGCTTTTCCGATACGTGCCACGAATGCTGTATATACTTCTGAAATTCTTCTCCGAGGTATGCCCAAATTTAAAATAGTCGAAATGTGATAGCTGTAGCGCAATTTCGTCAAAATTACAAGTTTGTAATCAAAATATTGATATTATTGTACTGAAGCTTTCAATGCACAATGAGATAAAATTTGTGAAAATTGGGAGGATATTTATTATATATACAGGGATCTTTATCAATGTTGAAATTAGTTAAGGTCTAAACTTACAAGAATTTAGTGCTCAGTAGTAGATATTTGTATCTACAATTTTGACGTCAAAGAAAAAGGGTTTTTTAGAGTTATTAATATGGAAATGACGACAATGACCTTTGAGCTTTTGGATATAGATGGAAGATTACTATACCTCCCTAAATTCAGAGTAAAGTTTTAGCTACAGCGTGACAAGTAGGGGCCAAAAGTTACGATTTCGCTTTGTGATAAATATAGATATGTAATAGTTAGATTCACTGAGGACAAAATAATCAATTAATAATTTAGTTTCACCTATTTATTTGAGTAATACAGAAGTTGTAAATAATTTAGAACAATTCACAATTACTATAAATTAAATTTTTCCAAATTAACCACTGGAAATAAAAGATATTAAATACATGATAGTATCTTTTAAATCTTTTAAATTTAAATTATCGGAGGAAAGATAAGAATCAGTACAATAAAATGTTAATTTCTTCCGTACGTATGTTATTGTATATATAATTCAAATATAAATACTATGTTTTAAATATTTCTTTAGTTATATTATAAAGTACTTGGTTAGTTTTCTGATGTAATCTATTCGAATTATCAATATTTAACTAGAATATATATTTCCTACCTTTTTTCGGAGAAGTATTCATATCGGAAACTCATGAGCTTTTCCTAAATCTGATTAGAATCAGCGACGAAATATTGAAACTTCATCACATTGGAAAAGGGCCAACAAGAATATAATTAGATCATGAATTGATCATCCTTCTGATAAACAGTGAAATCTTAATTAGATTCTATGAAACGAGTTCCTATTAATATCTTTCATATCATTTTTTTCCTCCTGTTTAAAAAAAAAATGACAATTGCATAAAATAAATTTTTATTTTGAGCAATTTTAAAAGAATTACTTTTATAACTAAATTCGTATTTTAAATTATTCAACATTACTCTTAAGCACTGTGGTGTGTGTGTGTGCGTGCGTGTGTGTGTGCGTGTGTGCGTGTGTGTGTGTGTACGTTTATTTTTATATTTCTGTAAGGGTTGCTAGACTTGAAACCTTCAGAGTCTTTTCTTAGTAATGATACATGTTTCTTTTTACAGTGGTGTTTAATGACATTCATGACAAAAAGCAAATTTTTATGAGTTTATAAGTTTACAAAATGTTACTACTAATAGGTTATTAAGTTATTGATAACTTAAAAAAGAACAAATGATAATAATGACTTAACCAAGAATAAAGAACAAGGTAAGTAAGGTTAGACAAATATACCTAACCTCTGTAAGATTCTTGAGCTTCATCTGACAGTCAAATTCTGTATAATTTATATTAAAAGTCTAACTTCTTTTTTAATGAAGTGCCAAATTTTCCTTTGATGTTTTGAAATTTATATTTATTCTATACACATTGGTTTTCAAATATTAATCATATATATTTTTATGTTTAAGGCAGAAGCAGTTTATGATAACATACAAAATAAACAAAAAAAATTTAAATATCAATTATGATGTGATACAAGATTTGGAAGTTATACATATATGAAGATACAAGTGATTTAATGTAATCATTTGTAGCAATAGAATGGAAGGAAAAACATATTTTATAATAGCTAAGAAAACAACAAAGGTAAAGTTAAAAAGCTTATGCTTACTGCAAAGAAATTAAAGAATCTATATGTATATACACATATATAAAAAAACTGTAGTAAAAAATGGAAAATAAGCATACATTTTTATCACTTTTCAGATATTAACAGAAACATTAATATACATATAAGAAGAATATAGAAATAAATATATAAAGATGATTATATAGCTCAAAAGAAGCCAGATTTAAAGTTAGGAAGAAAATCAACATACGATATGATATTTAAAGATGACTATTTCAATACTTGTGGTAAACATATTAGCACAAAGTAATAAACTTGGTATAAAAGAACAAGAAATAATATGTAGTAAGAATTTATACCAACAGATACATCAAAACATTTTTTACAGTTTAGATTTATGTAACAAAATTTGAGTGTATCTAATAATTATAATAAAATAATATTTGTATACATTGATTGTAAGAATAACGAAGACTATGTTAGAATAATAACTCACTAAAAGCTTTTAAGTTAAAAGTTTTTATCTTCTTCAAGATATTAAATATAAGATATGCCAAGTATATACACTCTCTCATATGAATATGAATATTTAAAAATGAATTAAGTTGTGTTAAATTAACTTCATTTATAATTATTCAATACAATAAGAAATATGTAGTTTGTCTTCATAATTGTTCAGTAGAAGTATTTTTCTTAATATTTTTTTACATACTACAAATGAACTAAGGCCTCCATTGTAGAATTTTAGAAAACACTACATTTATGAAAAAAACTGAAAGATTTCTTTTAATTAAACTTTTTGTGATTTTAGTTTATATTACACCATTTAATTTTTTTTAAATAACTAACAAAAATGACAATCTACGTAGATAATAGTAACAGTAATATTCATACAAAAGTTTCTATCACACACGCATGCAACTAGAACTACACTGAAACGATGAGGCGGGAAGCGATTCTCAAGAGTCGATATATCGAATCAGTACCGCGCGCAATATTTGAATTTGAACTGATAAACGCAGAAAAATTGAACTACTATTTATTAACAAAAGTGTATATTGTACATTTAATTATTTAGATTAATAAATTACTATTAGCAAAATTATATTAGAATTTGAAGTGTGTGAAAAGACAAAGAATAGAGAATAAAAAAGTAGCAATATATACAGTCGCTAAACCTTGATCTATAATCTGCACTTGACATTCGCATGGTCAAGTGTATAATAAACATTCTTGCATTAAACTGTAACCATCCGTTTAAATGAACGTGCCTAAATTTAACTACATGTTTTTCTACAGTATTGTCATATTTCTATTAACTTGAGATATCAACGTTGAAACAACATCTGCAATTTAAGAAAGTCAAGAACAGCACGTCTAAGTTTCCTAACGTGCGTCTGCGAAGTAAAAGGCACGATTTCACTATAAAATCAGTGCAACGGAATGCACTGTTACGTCACTTGATTCGCACTCAGAACACTCGATTTGTAGACATCAATCGTAGATACCTGTAAACAATTAATCAATTACACAGTTATTATAAAAGAATAGAAGAAATCTTTGTAGAGAATTTTTCAAATATTTAATTTGTTTTATGAAATCCTACTTTATCATATTGTATTATTTGTATAATAAAAAAATATGTCAAATACATTCATAAAAATTTTAAAACTATGTAAAATAATATAAATTAAGGACCGTCTAGCTACAATTACTTTTTTGCTATATATTAAAATCCTTATAAAAAATGTTTGTAAAATTGTAATTATGTTACAATATTACGTTAATGTTATTGTTCCATGGGATGATACAATCACTTTCGAAGAAATAAGAGAAAAAAGAAGGATCTCAACCAGTTTCTGATCTCAGTCATGTAGATAGTGTCGTTTGTCGAGTCTTTCGAAGACCTACTTGAAAAAAGCCAGTCGATCCTCCTTACCGGTCGATCAATTTACTCAGCTCTGAATGAACGCATGACGATCCCGTTATCGTTTCGTCCGAGTGGGTCACCGACACTTCGACAGGATTTTACTCGTGCTTCGAGGTGCACGTACCGAACCTGTGCCGTGAACAGACCGTTCTCATTGATACTTGGTGGGGTTCAACAGGACCGTCTCACTTTCTTGGAAAACAGTTTGAAGCACCTCTATGATCTTAGTCTTTTTCAAAAAATTCTATATAGAAAAAACAATAATTTGATCGTGTATTTAGATATCCTAAATTTCAGTTCCAAGTTTAAAATTAAAATTAAAATGTAATAGCACTGTATCGTTTCTCTTAGAAAAAGGTTATACTAATTTTTGAAATTACGATGCATAGAAATTCAGCAGCAAAATATTTTTTTTTCTAAATTCAATCATTCGATCAATTTCGATCGATTTATTCATCAAAGATCGATCGATCTTTGGTCAGTTTTAATCACAAGTATTTTAATGAACATAGAAAATCCCACAGATCAAGTGATTTATAAAATATTCATTGAGCTCACTACTTCAAACATGTTTAGTATCAGATTAGTATTATTATATCTATATATCTTAACTGCATATATAACATGATCCATTAAAATGTTTTTTACACTCGAGGAGGAAAAGAGGGGATCTTGAAAGTGGAGCCAAGATTCAGCCGTCCCTGGAAACCAGATGGGGTCTGAAAGTGCCCCGCGTGCTCGCCTTCGAAGAACATATCCATGCAGTATTAGTGTTCGCGTGAACGAGTAACTTGTCGTACCTTTTTATCTCTATTGAGAAGTATCACGTTTACCAGCGGATCCTAAGGTCGTTTTCGCGGACGTTGTCTACTTCGACCATCGCGAACGGCAGTAATTTTCGAAACGTCTCATTCGTGAATAAATCTTCGAGGAAAAGGGAACATCTCCAGGAAACTATTACAGACGATCGTTGTCGACTTTGCCAATTTCTGCGCGATAATTAAACTGGATCGACAACTATGAAAATCGCCACGACCTTGTTCTTCTTTGTAGTCGTCGGTACGTACAATTTGTCTTTTATCGCCAAACGCAGCTTCTAGGATTTATATGTATATTTTCTTTTTTGATTGTGTTTCATTAATAAACAGCGGATGCTTAGACATTTCCGGAAAATTTAAAAGTGCAATAATATATAGTGTACACATAATATACAAAAGTAAAATTTCCAAAAGCGTTTATTAGAATATTTCTATTCGTGATAAAATATGACTATAATATATTATATCTGGAATATTTGCTATAATGTATAGATTTTATTTCTTTAGCTATGATTATAAATATATAAAATATTGCATATGAAACATCTACAATTAAGTCATAAAAGTAGAGTATAACTATAGATAAAATACATTGGACCGTATTAGAATAGGTATTAGAATTTAGTAGATTCTTTTAGAATCTTTAATGTCATTCAATGAGAATGATGTTTTTTCTCGATAATACTTATGATTTAGTACAATGTTTCGTAACATTTAAAGTGAAGCACAAAATGTAATACTTAAAAGGAGGGTGAAAGTGTGGACGTAACATTTTTTTTTTTTTACGGATTGAATAAAAGTAAAGGGTCGCGTTTAAACATACATATTTAAACTAGAGACTGCGTTTTTGAGAATACAGCTAACATACTTACGTATTCATGTGTAAATATTATACATGTATTCTTAAATTTATAAAATTATGTTCTCGTTGTGACACACGAATACCTAAGAGTTAGCCTTAAGCCTCGATCTAAAAGTTCCTGTCTAATAAGATGTATTATATCTTGTACAATTTCTTATCACAAACAGAATCTTATTCCGACTTACAAATCGAATATGCTTTGTGATATGAGGCTTACACAAAGATTATATCGAAATATTTAACAACCAGTTTCCAATACGAAGGTATTTGATAATGGAAAAATTAATTTAATTTTATCACATATTATTTTTTAGACTATTTTACAGGAAGATAGAATGTAATGATTGGAAACTGGTTTTCAAGGTATCTAATAATATTCTTCCTGGGTAACTCGCAGGTTTTTGGGCCTTTTTCCATTATTTACGCTTTGTATCAAAGCATTTTTATTCTGTGCTATCGAGCCTCGACCTATCTTGACTGACTGCACTGTTTATTCGATTCTACTACTTAAGTTTCTCTATCACTCGATCTTACTATTACCGGACTACCTTACTTGATCTTTAAATAATCATCTTTCATCGCAAATTACTAATCGACCTAGTAACGTTCTCCAGGGTGAACGCTGTATTCTTCTCATTTATAAAATATAGCGCAGAGATCTCTGTAAATACGATTCTGGCTATCAAAAAGTGTGGGAAGCGTTGCGTTCTTAACCGCACTATCTCTCTATCATGATTCCCCGTGGGCCAGGAGAAGCAATTTTCATTAATTTTACGGTTTTCTTCGCGATAACTTAAGCGTGACCAATGCGTGTTTTGCGTTACACCACAATGTTACAGTATTACGGATAAGATTCATTATAAAAGAATCGAATTTTATTTTCGCAACATATAATATACCATTTTATCCGTCTCTTTTGAAATTAAAATATTGAGAAGTGAAAATTTTTTGAATATCAGAGAATTCCTTCTCTCGTTACATTTCACATTTTATGCAACAACGAAATAAAAGTTAATTATATAAGGTATCAAAATTATACATTTCTAAGTTGTACATAATTATGTAAATACGTTACGAAATGACATATGTTCATCGGATAAAAAATGATCCTGTTTGTAAATGACAGCAAGCAAAATTACGTAAATGAGAGGATCAAAATCAATCATTCTTTATCGTAACCAAATTAATTTCTTTGTAATTATCAATAGACTGTAGAATATATTCTTTAGAATGCATATGTAATATATAAAATTATATAGAACATATAAAATATACTTATAATGAATAAAATAAATCTCTGTTTAGATTTCATTTCTTTAATCATGTTCATAAAAAGATTTATCTGCATAAAAATTCAATCTAATCAGCAATATTTTTTCTATGTCGATTTATGTTCTCATAGAGCGTTACATTCGCTGAACATGGATATTCGTTGCTCTAATTTGCTTATCCACCGTGTTTGTATTGCTAAATTACCGAGTGTTTCTCGTAAAACGTCGGCTGTTCCAGGGAATGGTACATTAAATGACGTGTAACAGCGCATCGAATAGCCGCGTCTTGACGAGAACGGAATCATTGAACAGAAAAAGTAACAGTAAAGCGATCGTACGCATCGGCGCGAACTAGAAAGTGCATAAGCATTGGTTTCTATTGCTGAAAACATTGATACGGAGGAG
The DNA here is from genome assembly GCF_024542735.1 of Bombus huntii. Classification (NCBI taxonomy): domain Eukaryota; kingdom Metazoa; phylum Arthropoda; class Insecta; order Hymenoptera; family Apidae; genus Bombus; species Bombus huntii. The sequence goes on from NC_066246.1 coordinate 12,376,735, forward strand.
AAATAGAACGAACTTGCGACGAAAGTAAGCAATTGCAACACGACAATTATAGACACGATCGTGAAAGGGGACTGAAATCGAACCATCGTGCACGTTAATCACATATTTTCGTCCAGTCGGACAATCCTCGGTGTAATACGCAAAGATATAATAGAGACATATAGGTCGTGGAAACTCTTACTCCTGTTACGATACGTTTTTCTATGGCAGCGTGTAATGTATTCGTCATTATCATGTCAATTCGAACGTAGTGCGTAACATATCGCGGTGATCTCGAGGGAACTTTCTCTGTGTATTTATCGAAATAACTTTCACATTACGATAGAGTGATAATTAGTTGAATGATAAAAATATAGTGGGTTATGTACATATCACTATACACGTGTGGACAATAGAAATGAGAAATTTGCATCTCGAAATTGTTAGATTTTTCGTAGAGAAAAAATATTCGTAATAAAGATTCCATAGTGATCCGTGTATAATTTAGGATTTAAAATGATAAACGATAGGCATGCAAAAAGTGAAAGTTTATAATAGAAATAAAAAATTAGTTTCTGTTAATTTGACATTTAAATTAGTTATCATTTGAAGGTTATGGGCTTTCAACGTTTGCCACTTTTACAGATTTAAAAGAAAAATAAATGGTAAGAAGAAGAATATTTACGATAACTCTAAAAATACTTATTACTATTTCAATACATACTTATTACTATTACTTATTAAAACTTATTACTACTTATTAAAAATACTTATTACTATTTCAATACTTATTACATTCATTCTATTGTAACTGTAGTTGTGACTATACTTTCATCTTTCTCAACCACAATCTAGTTGATACTGACGATATCTTTATCTTGCGATGGCCTAAAGTTATGATAAATTATTTCAGTATTAATAATTTCCCATTTTATTTCGCAATATCTAATTAAAAGAATCGTTTCTCGTTTCTTTTGAAACTTGTATCGTTTACCATATCATTGACCACTCGAAACCATTTAACGGTGACACAACTTTCAAAACAGATTCAAACACGGATTCTGTGGGTCCATAGTCATCTGACTTCAATAATATTCTCACTAAATTTTCAATAGGTCTGTATTATTTGGGGAATCGGGTCAGCAACGGGTCTATGTGAATGTTTTATTTTTCGGTGGTCACTTTCTACATAGCTATGACTGCATATGGTATCGTCATAACATCTCAACTGAGACGATCTTCCTATCTTTATGTATTTTCATATTCCTGTTATCACCTAAGAAACTTTAACATCGTCAGCAAAAGAAACGAAACTGATTTCAACAAGTATAAATGTCTGTCCAAAAATGAAGAAATAGCACGTTTTACAGTTTCAACATTCGCACTTAATCTACTCATTCGTTAATAATCATTCGGATGCTGTGTGTGATTGCAAAAAGATACTAGTTTTGTGTAGAAATAAGAAAAATTGAATTCTGTGTAACTTTCAATTCTAAAATTTCACAATTTCATTTTATGCCGGAACGCGAATATTATTAAGATTTTATAACAAAAGAAAATTGATTTACAAATTGGTGAACTATAAAGCGAAAGACAACTTTAGATGACTACCGCTCTCAAGGTAAAGGTAAAGGCTGCGTTCGTGGGAAAATGTTGCGCGGGTTTGTTCATCGACGGGTGTCGTTATTTCCTCTTAGGTTAATTAAGGAATACTGCTAGACAAAGAAAAGTGAATTTTACCAACACTCATAACAAAACACTTTTGTACAATTATATCGGTACACGACTAGGGTCGATCTTGAAATGAACAGTGAAAGTATCCTTGAAATTGTTACCTTTCAAAGTCATTGCTCTCGTTCTTAATAGCAATTAGAATGTGGGATTGACCTAGGTTTTCGAATAATATTCGTTTTTTTTTTTTTTTTAGAACAAAATGAAAATTGTTTTCAAATGAACAGGAATGAAATTTTAACGTGAAACTTATTACAAAATTAGTTATGGAAACATACATAGGTTTGAAGAAGTTGCGCAATTCGAAATGAGTGTCGTGATCATGTAAAATTTATAACCGTAAATTATTTCACTAGTTGTACTATATTTTTATAATGGCAGGGTTTATGTTAGATATTTTGATTGACGTAGGTAAAATTATTTATTTATCGACTAAAGAAAGTTACTTCTATATTAGTAATCTTCTCGTTTATTTCGCACTTGGCGTTTTGACAAATTGATCGACGTGCACGCAATTCATTATTGCAGATAAGATTTTGAAGAAATCAGGATACGTCCAATTCAGTAAACAGAAACAAGACACGAGTGGCATGGTAACAAAGTTTCTACTGCACGATTATCTTAATTTTGTAGGTTTTGCGAGACGTTCTTAATGAGATTTAAACGCTTTTCGTATAATTAATGATGTTGACTTTAAATAATTGATGTTATTTGAATATTGTATCAATTTAGATGCTACACAGAAATTTTTCTATAATATACTATATGATTTTATCGTAGTACTAAATATTTTAAAGAAATCGAGAAAGGTAAACGAATATAGCATAATAAAAATATAACAGTATTGTTTCTAAAGGGAATCTGTGTCTTTTTAATGAGATAATTCGATCGATGATCAGATTTGAACTGTTGTTCCTTCTTCAAAATTTCACTATATACACGTAGTATAATTTCTATAAAGTGCTTATTTCGCCACACAATCTGACTATATGAATATTCTTCGCTAACCTTTTCTAATATGTAGACTGTTATGAGTCGTCATTTGCATTTTTACATAACATTAAATATATTCGTCAAATTTCATCATTCCATCAGACCATGTCAAATTTTCTTATGGCCAATCTTTTCGGTTATTGTGAAACATTGTATGAAAGTAGAATATAAATACGACAACGTTGTTTCTGCATTAGTGGAATATCAAATAAAGACATTAGAGTATGGAAGATATAGGTGAAGGGCATAAGATAATAAATAATGTGCTCATGAAAATCACAAATATTGAGAAGCTGAATTTGTATTAGCTGAAAGTTACAATTTTATAATTAAAGTATTGAAATAATAAAGGATATAAATCCTAAAGATCTATATAAAAATATCTGTCAATTTTTATATTTACAAATTACAATTAATTCAAACAAATTATTTTATGAATTATTATTTGCAATAATTACCTTCTTGCTACAAAAATACTTTTTAATTTTTTTGGTACTTACATTCTTTATCATTTAATCTCTACAATTACTCCAATGAAACAATTGTATAAATATAATAAACGAGGAACTCGGTTATTAAATGGTGATCACACGGATCGTAAAATTGCTTCATGAAACTATTACACAGTGTCTCAACTTTTTCCGTTTTGTTTTAAAAGAGCGACAATATTCGGGCTCTTTAGATGCGAAACTAATTTTGAAGTATGAGGAACCGACCTGGTCAGCCGACGTGGTCGAAAGGTTGACTCGACTTATTAAGTGGGTCAGTAGGCTACGGCCCAATGGCACGCCTAAGATCCGGCAAATCTTCGAACACAAGTTCCGGAAGTACCTTTCACAAACTTCGGGACATTCCTTGGAAAGTTATACTATAATTTACAGAAATTCCAAAAGCTGTAATTAATTTTCCTTTATTTTACCTAAATATAATTTTAAATTAGTTCAACTAGGATTTTCTTTAAATATAAAGGAAGAAATATAATATTTATAGAAATATTTGTAGAAAGTAAAGAGATGTTATGAATTTTTAAATGGTTACACAGGGCCACAATTTGCATGTTCCGAAATGTACACGATCCGTGTTTGAACTTTCTTAGACGTCTGTATGCGTTTTTTTAGAAAACTCTAGAAAACCGCAAATATAGGAAGATCTCCTTTCTTTTCTAAGGGAATGTCATCAGTCTCAGCGATTGTATCATCTTGGTGGAGAAAATTACAGATTTGATTACAAAGTAGTGTAGACGTAACGTCCGGTAGATAGAATTTGTAACATTTAGTTACTGATTCTACTGAAATTGCATTCACGAAACTATAAAAGAAAATTATAATTATTTATCTATACATTATAATAGTATAGTAACTACAAAGTTTACACCGAATGCAACTTATTTTATCTTAATTCTTCTGATAACAATATTTTAATCTCATTTTGGATTTTTTTCGTTTTACAAAACTATAAAACTCTACTAACATATTGTTTGATGAAAATCATCTATGACAGAGCACTGACATCACAAAAACCGAGACTGAACAGAAATGATCGTGTCAATTTCATTCGCTTCGAAATACGACTAAGATCGGTTGAACTTTCATTACACTCGATTACATGGTCATTTATGATGCTTGAACATTCACGGACGAGAATCAATAGCACAGATTAGGAATTATGAATCAACGGCCCCCGTATCGACATTTATGAAAATCCTGCTTCGATCTTCTCGTTGGCGATTAGTCAGTCGAAATCGTTCTGGATTATATCCCTGTTAACTGATGCAGCTCTGACTAAGAAGAAAAGTATAAATTTCAAGAAGGAAAAGACATCTATTTTGCAAATCCGGTTTAAAAGGGTAAACTTTCTCTGAGAACTCCCTTATCGTTTCTAAAACCAAATGAGTCACAACTTAAATTTCTTTTTAGAATTTAATTTACGGCTCTTTCTATTAAAATGTTTGCGTTGTATACGAGATGTTCCAGATTTCTTCGATCTGTAGATATAAATGAGAAAGATATATTATACAAATATAGATCGTTTGAAGTTTTAACAAAAATAGAAAATATGAAAAAGCGTAAAAAGGACAAAGTAGCATAATACAGCTATTATCATTTCTAGAAGCAACTCAGTTTAAGGTATACATTATGATAAAAATAAATAAGTTAATTGATATTAATTACGATGGAATCAGAAGCTGATCAGTTGGGTCGAAACGGGGATCCATAGTGTTCTTTTCTTCCGGTTTGGTTGCAGGATGCACGTGGCGGGAGACTCTAGGGACGTGCGTGTTTCAGTCGGACTTTGGTTTCGTGCTTAACTGTGCCTTTCGGAAGTCCGGAATTTTTCGGGTACGAAATCTTGGAGGTGTCAAAGGTTACGTCGGCCTGGGTGAGTCGTAATAAGCGGTCGAAACAATTTTCATAAAAGAATTTCCAAGAATCCTCATGCGCGATCTCTTCCTTAATCAATTATAAATATACTGTAAATACCTTGTATATTACTAGTTACAATTTCAATGCGATAACTACAATAATACGTAATATATCACATGACGATTACAATTTTTCCGGATTGATGGAGGAGGATAATCTATGAGTGCAAATCTAAGCAAATATTGGATGCGGACTGAAACATGAATCTAGTAATGAATTTTACATACATCTTAAAATGAGAGTTTGATAATATTTAGTAATCACTAATAATATTATCATATTATAATAACTCTCACAATAAACTATTTTATAACTATTTTAATAAACATTTTATTCTGAGTTCAATATTTGCGATATTTTTTAGGACTTTAATAAAGTGCTTAGTAAAGCATTATATAACATTTGTTTCTTATATTACCTCATAGCCTCTTTTCTCTGCAGTTTGTCCGGAAAAATTAGAAACACCCTGTATTTAACATGCTCCCTTGTATATTATTATATCGTTGGAATAGCGTGTATAAAAGAGAAAGTGTTACTATTTTGTCGCTTCATTTTCTTGCTTTTCATTGCTTTTTTCACCATAGGACGAATGCTTGAAATAGTGTAAAGTATAGTTTAATGATTTTTTTTCAGTGAATAACATACTTCAACGACTATTTCACTATTTCACTTTCATTTATGTTCATTGTTTAATTTTTTTTTACTGTGATCGATCAGTGTAATATGTTATTATACTTTCTTAAATGATTTGTTAATAACATACTTTCTATTACTGTCTATTCGGAGGCCCGATTCTATGAAATATATATAGAAATAACAGGCCATTGGAAAAAAATTGAACGATTTATGTGATATTCTGTGTTGTATTCATTATGCAAGTAATAATACTTACATCATGCGACCCATTTTCTGTGAGGATAAGTGTAAGTGGTTTTGTAGAGTTTATGGCATCCTCAGTTTTGTGTCATTGTATCCATAACTGTAAATCTCAATTTAAGCGCAGTAAAGGATCCCCATTGAACTTTGAGAATTTAGTTTTATAAACACTAACTCTTATAAAGACTAATCTCAGCATTCTTTTGTAATCTCTAACTTAATCTTATGAATAAAATAAATTAATCTTATGAATTAAAATATAAATAAATTGACTAAAATTTTAGAAAAATGTTAAAAAATGTCGAAAAGTGCAGTGCAATCAAATAATTCTTATTCGCATTGTCCCATCGAAAAAAGTCTATTTCGTTCGCCACGAAACGATGCAGAAAGTGAATTACCACAAGATTATAGTTAATCGAGCAGAACGTGCGTGAAATGACCAGTGACTTTCAGAACAAGAAGAATGTCTCCTCATAACCTACTTCTCTAATGCTTTGGTATATATGAGTACATAGTAGTTGCTTGGAGAAAAAAGTTATAATACATATTACATTATTCATCGCCTTGACTCGGCCCAGATGTCAGCAATATCTCGTAAAGGATGACACCTGCAATGAAAACGTAATTTGCATTTGAACCGACCGGACCAAGGGATCAAAGAAATCGTCGTAAGAGCGCACGGTTGTTTGCACATTTATAGAACAAAGCAAAAAACCACGTTGGATCTTGCGCAACATGTGGTTGCTTAACTTTCTATAGCTTGTCTTTTCTGGATATTATCTAATTTTTCATCCATTCAGAATGGCGGTTCTTATCACTTCTACAATTAGGAATAACAATTTTTCTTTAGTAGTAATTTAATAACAAAAATTTGTTTGATAAGAAATTGTTTCCCAAGTATTAATTAGGTAAATATGTATTAGAATTCGTGAAAATCGAGCAAAAAATTTTCGGAATTGAATAGTTTGGGCTTACTAAATACATCAGGAGTAAAAATTAAATGCATTTTTTAGGCTAACATGACAATATAGGACTTAATTATCGACAAATGTGGATTCTTTCAGTGGCGGGACCTCTTACATTTCATGTAACGATGAAGTCAATCGATTAGTTGGAATAATATCAATAATTTTTTAATTCAGATAATGGTTTATTTCTTTACACAAGTGATTTTTGTACCTAATAATTGGTTTAATTACAATTAATATTATTGTTAACTTCAGGATTTTCTGTGGGTGACGAGCTAGGATTTAGTCAGTCCTTGTCCAATGTGGAGGCTGCCAAAAGAAGAAGCGTGCAGACTAGTAGAGTTGGTTCATCGTCCCATACTAATTTGGTAAGAATTTCAGAAACATTAGAAATAAGATGTAGATTTATTTTTCTACACGTATTCATGTAGATTGTTATCGTAATTACTTTGAAGATTCTGTAATGAATTGATTTCTATTACATTATAGATGTACAGACACGATTCTTCGTTTAAACTAGTCCAAGGAAAGTTTAAGATGAATCGGGACAAGTATAAAAACTGGATACATTCCATCGTGATTCCTGCAGTGCTATGATATTTATGATAGTGCTAGTTGCATGCATTTCGGTTGAATTTATATAATAGGATGCCTTATAGTGTTTCTGTTGCGTAATCGTGAACTACATCTAACTGTAGATTTTTCATCTGATTTATACGTGGGAGTAAATAACTTTTTTGTCTGAATATTTAAAGAGGATTAAAGGTTTCTGAATCTTTGTGAGAAAGGAATTCTGAAGATTTTTTTTCCTTTCTTAAAGGCACTCTTTAAATTAAATGTTTTAAGTTGTTTTTGCATTTTTAGTTTCATTATAATTGTTATGAAAACTTCTGTTTTGTGCTCTCCTTTATCTATATTTATCGCATTCTGAGACGCCAAATGGGTGTATTTCTTATTATTCCAGCGAAATCTCGATCGAACCCAAGCATACGCGATTGACCTTGTCATAATTAGTGCATGAACGAGTATAAAATTCTTCACACGACGTAGTGCAAGGTTTCCATTCTCATAGAAGTACACATGGAGCGTACATTGAATCCCCTATAAAATCTGAAAGAAAAAGATAAATGAAGTAGAACAAGGTTGAAGAATTCCTTTTATACGTATGTTAAAGTTAATGAAAGGAGAGGTTAATCGGAGTGCAAGTGTAACTTAATATTCGTCTGACTCTTAATGATTCCACTTAAATTGTGAAATCAGTGACTTTTTACACGGACTTATTTTTCTTTGACAAATGTATATTTCTTCTATTCAGAATCCTGAAAAAGATGGTTCAAATATAAAAAAGTTTCATTTTGTAAATTACATAAATTGTGTAAAATGACATATTCATTTTTCATTTCATAAAATTAGATAGGATTTTCTAAAATATTAATCACAGGGATCTCTATCTTACATATATGTATTTAAGTAGAGACGTATCACATATTTACAAATTAACTCGTGTAATTTTGAGTTACTAAATTTTGAATTTTTAATTCTTTAATACAAGTATCTGTATACACACATTTTTTAAATACATTAAACGATTAAACATTAAACATCTTAAATGCTAATGGATAATAATTCATTGAAGGCTACCAATCGAGATGAAACTAGACAACACACTCAGAACACTCGACAAGTGGTGCCTCCCTTCAAACCATTACCAGCTGGAGCAACGCGGCCGATAGCTCAGCAACCAGAACGTCAAAAATTGGTCGTACAACAGAATTCTACAGTCCTTCGAACCGTGCCAGCTCCTTCCTTATCAACAACACAGCAGGACTTATTGAGGCAGCAGCAACTAATGCAACAAGAAGTAAAACAGAAGCAACAATTGAAATTGCAGCAAGAAGCTTTCGCATTGCAAGTACTAAAGCAACAAAGGTTACAACAACAGGAAGCTATGAGACAGCAACAATTGCAGAAGCTTCAACAGCAGCAGAAACAGCAACAAATTGCTGCGCAACAACAAATGCTGACACAGCAACATAAAAGGCACCAACAAATGGTACCGATACAAGTAAAAAGAGATCAGGTAATATTAACTAATTCCTTTCTTTCTTTTTACATTTAACAATTTTTATCCTTTAACCCAGAGGAGGTAACGGGTCTGAATATTTTATCATAAATAAGAGTATATCTGTCTTTTTTCCAATGAATTCGGAATTTAATAACGTTGTAACATTTATTCTGCAGACACCACAGATGCTCGCAGTTGCAGCTGCAATGCCAGGAAAATTACCTAACATTGTAGCTGCAATTCCACCAGCTGATAGCATCGTGGAACCAGGACTTTCGTTAAAATCAGCGTCTTCGAGTGACGGGTTACCACCTTTTATTTCGATGCCACAGTCATCTTCACAGTTGACCGATCGAATTAGCAATAGTCCTACTATTTTGCACGATTCTGATAACGAGGTGTCGAAAGATGATTTCAATCAGGTAATTACTTTGATTTTTAGTGATAACAAATTAGAATCATTTAATCTTAGATAAAAATTATTTATTTTAAAACGAAATTTACGCTTCGCTCTTTGTATAGATTTAATAATACTTACTAGCTCCTAAATAATGTTATAAAGTAATTTCGTTTTGAAAGACTGATGTGATAAAAAATATTAAATTCAATTTTTAGCTTCCTCTACCTGGAGATGAGGCTGCGTCTTCAGTCAACGAGATGACTTTACTTTCCCTTCAAGCAGCTGAATCCAGTCAGTCACAACAACAAAACGAGAAACGACAATCGTTGCCATCGTCATTGCCATCTTTAGCGCCTATTCAAGGAATGGAAACGTCGTTGAAAGCTCTGGCAGAAGCTAGCAATATTACTTTAGAAGCTCTAGAAGCTGCTATTCTTCTCAGGCAACAGCAACTTCTACAAAAACAGCAAGGGCCAACCAGTACAAGCACGACGACGACTACAACTATGTCTCCGCATAAAAAGTACGATTAAAGCTGTCGTTATTTTCTATTATATATTTCAGTTTATACATTTTTATTATCTATTCGAATATCTTAACATCTTGCAAAATCTTGAATCTTGTAGTTTTTAAATATCACGAATTAAAAAAGTTCGTAGTCTTCTTTAAATTATTTTTCAATTATCAATCTTTTTAGTAAATATAATCCTGGTGTCACCAAAGTAATGAACGCTCCTCGTGAATATTATCCAATGGGTTATGACAAGAACTTCGATGACAATTTTGCCAGTCGTGTAGATCTTCCGGACACAAGCTTTTATTGTGGTGACCAAAAACATTTTCCAGGACTTTATGCTGACGAAGATCTTGGGTGCATGGTAAAATATTTCTTCCTCATATATTCAAAATAATTTATGCTATATTACGATTTAAAATATTAATATTCTATGAATAACTCTAGGTATTTCACGTTTGTGCATTAACGGATGATGGCTTGATTATGAAGAGTTTCCTCTGTCCCGAATCAACTTTATTCGATCAATCTATTCTCAAATGCAATTGGTGGTTCTACGTGGATTGCAAAACTTCGAAAAGTTTATATGACAGCAACATTCCAATTAGCAAGAGTTATCAGTTAATGAAAGCACTAGCGTTTTTCTCAGCGTACAAAAACCATGACAATAGTACAACATCTGCTCAAGAAAACTCAGAAAGCTCAGAATAACTCTAAATCTTGTTACAAAGGAACTGAATCTTTATTTTTAGTTAGTTTACTAGTTAGGCATCCCCTGTGAGTTTAATTCGTTCCACGATTGCCAATTTATGTTCCTTTAATCCATTAAGCTTTGGATAATGAAAGTTAGCTTCTTTATACATTTTAATATCGAGCTACTTTCTTAATTAGTTTGTGGTATGTTAAGTATTTTAAATTAGTGTATAATATTTAGATTCTTTGTTGAGGTGTGATCTTAATGGATTAAACTGAACTTTTTTGTGGAAAGATGAATTTTATAAGACAATGGATATTTTTGTGTCACGGTATAACTATTTTTCTCGTTAATCACTGCCGTCACAATCCCAAACGATAAGTGTGTGTATATATAATTTATTATATTAGTGGAATGTAATAGGCATAGTAAATAATTTGTTTTAATCGTAATGTTGTAAATAGTTCTACGTTGGTATTTTCGTTGATGTGGTTTGTTTAATAATAATTCTATTCTTGTTGACGTGGCTGTCCCCATTCTATATCATGAAATTCTTGTCAAAAATATGTAATCAAAAAATATAAGAAATATTAAAAGATCGGTTGAAATAAAACAGACATAAAGAAAACGTAGAAAGCATAAACTTTATTGTGGCAAATGAGAATTATGAAAAATAATACAAATTAAATGCCAATATTAAGTTATTGCAATTTACACGGTCAGTCTATAATTTCTCGTTGACGATTTTAATTTTCATCGCCGTTCAAAATTCGATTAAATTTTCAAAATATTAAATAGAAACCTCGAATAATCTCTATACTATCAGACGATTTTCACAGAGATAGAATAATTATAAATAATAATATATATTCATTAATACCATCGTCTCTATAAAATAAAAATTAAAGCTATGTGATTCGATAAATAATTCACTTTTTAACATTATAAAACGTTAGTGAAAATGTTATAATTTATTATTCGTTACAAAAGCTTAATACGTCAATATGTTTATGAACATTATAAATTCTCTAAAGGAACAATTTTTGTATGTTTTCTTTAGAGGGACGAATACCTATTATTTCTATATCTAAAAATTGACATTAAAAATTCCATCAGGCAGTGCAAGGATCAGTAAATCTATAGCAACACATATAATATCATAAGGCTACCTTCGATGATTCGATTTCTGAGCGTAATCATTCATCGAAGTGTTAAATTTGCATTAAAAATACATTTGGTTAGTGGTGAAAAAATCTCATTCGAATTCTTGCTTCTTGGAACACGATTGACAGCACAATTGGTGATAAAACTGGTAAGTGCAGAGTCGTGCTTGCGCCACTAAGTTGCAATTTGTTGTACTGTCCTTGCAAAGTGGGTTTTCCTCGAGAACTAAAAGTACGTAAAATAATAAAAAATTTCTAATACAACTTATCATACTTGAAGCGTAATAATCATATGTTTGACAATTGTAATAAGATATAAAATACCATTTGAGATTTCTGGATCGTTTTGAACTTGCAGGACTGTATGTTGATTTTCAGATCTGTGAACGTCGTCCTTACAAGGATAATCGTTGCAGGTTCGTCGAGATATAGGACGATCCTTTTCTTTACAATGAAGCTCGTGATGCTCAGGTGGTTGACCTTCTCTGTTCAAACACCTTACTTCTCTCTTTTGAATGCCTTTTCCGCACGATCGAGAACACTAAAATGAGTGGAAAATAAATTTACATAGCAATTACCAGACTGTGAATTTTATAACTCAGAATATGTTTTGTATACGTATATTTTCTTAAAACCATGAGGAAGAAAATTTGATTGGAATATAAATACATGGTTGAAAACTGAGTGACAATTTTAGAAGGTTTCATATTTGAATTTGATGTTAGGTTAAAGAATTTTTTTTAGTTATACATAAGTGATTTTAAATTACTTCTGTCCAATCTGATATAAACCACGAGGATGTACAAGGTGGACCGCTGCAGGATCTTCTCGTTTCCGGTTTGTTTGCGGGACAGTTCATGTCCAGAACAATGCGGAGCGACCCACGAAGTATCGTTATGCACACCACTTCTCTAACTTGTTCGCCTGAATCACATTCTGTAGAACACTATTGGAAGAAGAATATTTATACAGTCTACAAAATTTCCATTCTTGGATTTGAATTCAGAATTAGTATTTACAATTTGATATTTGTAATAGAGAGATTCAAATAAATTCTATTCTCCAAAAAATAAAAATTGTATATAGTTGAAGCTTTTGTAACAAAATTGGAGTAACCTACTTAACTTAATGTTAATGTATTATTCTCTTTATCTATGTTATTTGAACCTACCGCGGTCCAGGGTCCCGTAAACCATTGTCCACTACAGGTTCTGTTGCTGGAACAGGTTCTTGACGATTCTGGTCTTGTCGATTGGTCGCAAAATCCTTCCCCTGGACTTTTTTCGCAGAAGATCTTCCTCGTCTGCAAGCCGACTCCACATTCGGCTGAGCACTGTATAGATCAGTAAAAAATACTATACTTTTCTCAAAATATGTAGCATTCATACAGAGTAGAAGGATAAAAGATAATAAAACTTTGGAATCTTTAATGACTAAACAAGAGCAACCATATAAAAAGAAATTCCAATTGATTCCCTTATTTCTATCCACTTTGTTGTGAAGACACTTTCTTATATTATATCGAATTCTAATAGGTATAAAAGGATTTTATACCAGAAGGATTGATTATAACAGAATTCTAATTATGTATATTTTATTATTATATATAGTATCATATTACATTATAATATATTAGAATTCTATTACAGAAAATCATAAGTTTCTGAAATCTTAATCGCCTTTTCTATCTTCTATGAACAACACGAAAGTAGAATAGTTCCTACCCCATCAGACCATTCACTGTACAGCCATTGTGGACTTTGAAGTCTAGTTGAAATGGCGTTTGTTTGCGGTGATTTAATGGAACAAGGTCCCAAATCACAAGCATCTTGAGTAATAGGCTTCACTTCGAGATCACATGAAGGTCCGTGAGTGACGCAGGTCGCAGTTCTTGTTCTTTTACCTGGACCACAAGTTGTGGAGCACTTTCAAAGAAGAAGAAATTAAATTCGTATTTCAAATCATCTAAACGTCTACTATTTTATTTTTATAATGCCATACATGTACTTTCTTCGCTTGATTGCCTTTAAAACTGATTTGGTTTTTAATCAGGCAATTTCTCAAAAGATTTTATAAAGTAGAAACTTACTGATGACCATGTGCCCACGCTCCATTGTGGTGGCGGTAAAGTTGTCGTCGCTGCTTTCGTGTCGAATTCACACTGTGGCATTTCGCAAATCTCGGTAGTAGGAAGAATATTCGGCTCCGTGCAGGCGCCATCAGCTATTCTCATTACTAGTGATGGCGTTATTTCTTGCACGCATTCTACGTCTCTCAGACGATTACCGTTACCGCACGTAACCGAACAAACACCCCACGGACCGGCTCTCCATCTTAATAACAAATGTAAAACGTAATTTATGGCAATATGTAGCAATTAAAACTAAAGGTAAGGAAATAGGAATTGTACTCACTTGGGAGGACAAGGTATAGTATTGCATTTTACTTGAGTTTCTCGTGGCTTTTCCAACGTATGACATCTCTTGTCAGGCACTGGAGCCTGCGTGTGTTCCCTTGTACATACATACCTCAGCATTTGGATACCTTTTTTTACAAACAGGATAAAAAAAGATATTTGTTATTAATTTACAAGTTATGTATATATATGCTTTATACAATTTATATTTATAGTGTGTATATATATATATATATATATATATATATATAAATTGTTATTATTTTATAAGGTATATAATATCTCTATAATATATCTAAGCTAAGTTTAATTATATAATATTCCTACCTCCACCACAAGTTCTACTACACTCGGTATAACCGCTTGCTTTCCAAAAGAATTTCCTTTTTTTGTATCGTCTTGGAAGATATGCTTGCGTTCCATCATTAGTAGAACCAACATCTATTCTAAAGAATAATAAATACTCTTTAATAATTAATGAAGTTGAAAAATGGTATTGAAATGTTAATTGTGTAAGAATCCTTACTTCCTATGAGGTATCGCCGATAAAATGGGTTCACCAGCTTTGTTAGAAACTGAAAATAGAATTATTCTATATTATAATCATTACAGAGGGCGACAATGTATCGTCAATCAATTTTTATATATTTTCAAGCAAATGTTATACCTGGTTTGTGTCCAAGATGAATGTTTGGAGATGGTGCACTTCCGGGGATAATGTATCGATATACAATCCCAGGATTCGGTTCTTGGTACAAAACCTAATTTGAAAATATTAATGAATTTATTTTTTCATTCTATATAACGCACTTCTCGCTTTCAAGTATAATATTTTATTATTCTGCTTATTTCTATTACAACAATTTATTTACCATAACATCAATAGGTTCTTCTAATGGTCCAATGGCAGAGAAACTTTCCAAATTCTGAGAACCTTGACGAAAATAAACGAAAGTAGTTCCAGCTGCCTGATATTTACCAGACAAACTGATGCTGTAATTTCCATTGAACAAATAGCTACCATCCTGCAACTTGACCGCTAAAAACAGAAATAACGATGCGTGACGAATTTATACATTAAAAATTAATGATAATACATTAATGAAGTTAGTAATTCTAGGAAATGATATAATTAATTTTCCAATTACATTTACCACATTTGTAGTTCCTAAACAAATTGAACTTGTTTTCGCAAAAATCGGGATGGCACGTCCAGTGCGATGAAGCGTTGAAAGGCATTAGCATTCAGTTGGTCCCGTTAATAATTACTTCGTGGAATTGTCACGTTCGAAATTAAATTGTGTGGTCACTCGGGTAATGAAACGGAAACGGAGAGTCATTCACGGCGTTTGCATGTGAGAAATGCTGGACGCAGTGTATGCGATACGAGACATTAGAAATATAAACGAATCATTTACTACATGACGTATACGTTAGTTATCCACTGCATCTCTTTCAACTCTCTTCAGATTTGATTGAACGAAACATTAACGTGATAATAACAGTGAATGCAAATTACTTCACTTTCATTTCAAATACAAGAGATACATAATCTGAATTAGTGACATATTTTACTTTACAAAAACTGTAATAAAAACTTCGTTTAAGTCATTGTTTTATATTGTAAATGTAAATTTATTGGAATAATATCGAAATCATTTAATCGATAATTTTTACAAATTTTTGTTACTCAATAACCACATCTCGTTCTATCAACCTAGATTTCCTTTTCCATTATTTTGAAGCCTAGTTCATGATATGTATCCGTAATTAGATATTTGCCATGAAATGTCCACACTTGCAGCTTTTATCACCAATAAAACGTTCGAACCTGTTTCGAGTTGCATTCGCAACGTTGAGGATTCGTAATAAATACGTAATTATTCACATTATTATACGTCCCATTCATTTCCCGTTATTTCACACCTACATAGCTGTTTCTTTGAGATCGAAAGAGCAACTGCTTGAATAGAAATAATATAACCTGTGTAATCTTTTTTAAAAATCTATGACACATCGACCGATTAGATCTATTGTGGAAGTCTTGACTAGCATCGTTTAGGTAAGAATTATAGCTTGTAAATGTTCATGATCGACTTTACGACCAAATCAACTTATATAATTCACGTTGAATGTAGTTCAAGGGGCTAACTACGTGGAAACTAGAAACAAACAACGTTGATTTTCAAAAACAAAAATGTTCAAATAATTTATGGATAGGATTATAAAAAAAGAACAAAAATATAGTTTGTACTAAATACAGTTAAATACAGAAGAAGAAGTCCTTTTTAGAAGATTTTTTAACCGTCTTACAAACTTTGCGTAAGATCGCCATTTGTTTTTTCTTATGGAATACTATTTAACTTAGGTTATTTAACTTGGGTTCGCTTAAATTCTTACAACATTCCCATAAAGGATTGTTCTTGACCACGACTGCTTTTCTATGTTGATTCGTTTGAATTTCACATCTCTTGAGCGATGAAGGCTTATGTTGGATCTACTGTTTGCATAAGGTGCTTAATGATATTGCCAATTGTATTAAAATTCTGTGAAGCTTTTATATTAAACGTATGTATGTCACCTTTAAGACATAACACTTTCCCGTCCAGAAACTAAACCGTACGATCTATGGTATAATTTTTGAGTGATTGGATATTTAGCCCCCAAACTACTTTCACGTTTCTGTTACAGTCAATACTCATTCACAATTAACTAATCATATATACTAAAGAATTTATTTAATGGCAAATAAATAAGTACTGTGTTGTTCGAAAAATTCATAACGTTTTTTAAGAAGAAGTTCTAGTACTTGTTAATAGAAAGAGTATCATTTTACAACAAGAAAGAAAAACTTCCTATACATCTGAACAAGTAAAACATCTAAAAAGTCATTAATATTCATATAGAGAATTTATTCATTTATGAGAATTTATCCATTTTCAAGGATTTACTCCATCCTATTCACATTCTAATCTTTACAAAACATATTTTTCATAACATGAAACTGGATACTCCATAAGCCTGCAGTAACTACTTCAAGGAATTCAATCAAGGAGAGAAAAATTTCTCGGAAAAGCAGTTATGAATTATAAACCTACCTGGCAAATAGCAAAAGCTACAACGCATATTTTAATGATATGTTAATTTTAAATTTCACGACAAATTTTCCAAATAATTCAATAAATAGAAAATGACAAAAATTCAACGATATTCAAATCTATTGTATTCAAGCCTTTATAAGCCACGATAGTATAATCACAGATAAGGATCAGAGCGAATAAAACATATTACAGAAAAAATTTATAAAAAGAATTCCAATACAATAGCATCGAACAGGTTACACCGGTGCAAGAAACCCGACAGTTCATGCGATTATTCAATACCATGTGTCAGAACGAATCAAGGGACAAAGCTACGAGCACGTATTGTGTGTCACGTGAATGGCTACTGCGTTTCATTTACGTTCCACTTAACGCGCATGTCCAGAGATTAGATTATACAAGGGTTGATGCCAAGAGCACGACAACGCCTCTGGAATAGGATGAATTCTTCGTGATAGAAGATCTCGTATTGACAATAAAGAGAGATCGCGGACAGGCGCAGCTGATTGCTCGCAATCGCGAACAATCGCCACGACTATTTGCTTACTGGCACACTTCATTAGAATCATTTTGTTGTACACGAACGAGATTCCACGCTATCAGACTGATCCAATATTCCGTGTAACTATCGTTCGTGTTCTCTCCTCTTTTATTATTTCTTCTTGTTATATGCTTTCGTCTTTGCTCCACTTTATTGTCCTTTATAACCTCGTTATATTACACCGTGTGGCACTTTCACGCCATTGTTGTCGAACTTCCGTACGTTTTATAAATTACGATTTATCTTCTTGTTAAAATTGTGATAAATGAAGATTTTCTCTTGTTACGGAGACATCCGAGTATTTTTGTAACATGATGCGCCGCACGGTAAATATATGATGTCTTACCCAAATAATTCTCCGTATGACGTAACTGTGTCACGTTCAGAACTACAGCACCTCGGGGAACCGTGGCCACCAAGTTGTAACCCCGTTCCAAGGTCGGCTCCGTGAAAATCCCGTCGATTAAGTGTCCGCCGCAGAAACTCCAGAAACACTACAAATACAGATGCAGATTAATCAGTATCGCATATTGCAATTCTTTGAAATATTTTTAGTAAATCAATTGTAACACGACTAAATCTTTAGTTATTATATTTTATATTCTGAATATTTATTACATAATACATGTATATAATAAATCTTGGAGCGCATTTGAATAACTCTTTGGAATTGGAATAATAGTATTTGAATACGTTAAAGCGATGAATGGGAAGCGTCACAGTCTAGTTATATAGTGATATAAACAACGTAATGTTATTTTGTTTTACTTTCATTAGCTTTCGAGTACAGCACCTTGTAACAAAATTGATCAGAAAGCGACAAAGCACAACATTGTCGGAGGGAAGCAGGAATGACACGGAAGTAATAATACGTTTGTACGCTCTCGACGAGGAAGCAATCAGATTGTGCTAACAAAAATAATGGAAAACGTTACGCTCGTTTTGTCAGGCACATTGCTTGCATTGCAATACATTGGTACTCGTGATAAATATCTTTTGGCTTTTATT
The DNA here is from genome assembly GCF_024542735.1 of Bombus huntii. Classification (NCBI taxonomy): domain Eukaryota; kingdom Metazoa; phylum Arthropoda; class Insecta; order Hymenoptera; family Apidae; genus Bombus; species Bombus huntii. The sequence continues at coordinate 12,395,607 of NC_066246.1, forward strand.
GTCGGGCTGGGCTCGTACCATGACTCTGAACTCGATATTTTTTTGGTTTTTTTTTCACGAAGCAACATGCAGGTTCATTGTCTATAAATACTACGAGCTCGACTCTTTTCGTATTCAGCGCAAAATATTTAACAGACTTTTCAGAAGCAACGATAAAGATCCAATAAAAAGACAACGGTTAGGAGATAATAAAGAACATTTTATAAGAAGTTTTCTTTAACTCTTTCTGTGAGTCAGAGAATAAATACGATTTGCCAGACAAATACATTAAGCCTCCCTTATTCAACGACTATATATATATTTTCTAAAAAGAGCAGGTCTGTAAAAGCTACTTGCTGCGTTCTTTGTTCTTGCTTTCTAAAATAGAATGTACACAAGATAACGACAATCTTGAAAACTTCATTAAGGAGAACAATTAAATTAATTCTAATAAGATCTCGTTAGTCCTTTTAGGTAATATCGTTGAGTCATAGATGGTTGTATTTCCGATTACTTAATTTCGATTTAAATTTTATATACGGGTTGGATAACATAGAAATTTTTAGCGAAGAATATAAAATGTTTAATTATTCTACTTTGACAAGTTCTTAATTAACTAAATGATAAATATATTTCCTTTCGGTAAAACTAAATCGATTTGAAGTGTGTTATGACTTCTTTACGAAAATATCAGGAAAGATGTGCTTCTATTATTAATAATGGATAAAATGAAATTTTTCCACAGTCTAAAAGAAATCCGACCCTAAAAGAGTTAAAATCAAATACATAAAAGTATTAATTGATATAATTAACCTTAAGCTCTTATGGATCATTTAGATCTAAGAATATCAGTTGAAAATGAAAACTAAAAATGCCAGTGAAAGTTAAGGAAATCATTAATATCATTAAACACAGAGTATTCAGTAGAGCCCCATTAGTTAAACGAAATTCGTTCTGCTGCTATGGATAACCATTTGTCCGCCCATGCAATCGGAGATGTCTCTATATCACGAATTTGTTTGATTGCCAGTCGCTGCTGGTCACTCAACGAACTATTCTTAGGGAACAATTAGTAGAAACAGAAACAGTGTTTGCACACGTGAGTACTTAGCGTGTCGTCTGTACAAACAAGAGTTTCGTGATCGAATCGAAGATTTCAAATATGAGTCCGCGACGCGAATTAGTAAGTCACAACACGCGTGCCAGGACACGTGTTTGGACGTGTAAAACCGTCGTGAAATTATGGCTGTCACGGCATAAATTTAGCTACGTCGCGTTCCTCCGCGTGTGTCCGAAAGCCAGCTGCACTTTGTCGTTTGGCCTCTGAATCGCGACGTGTCGAGTGCACCGGAAATCGTGGATCGCTTCGTGGGCGATCCGAACGTAACGATCGAAAAGGCAAAAGTGGTTATTCGAAGCTCCTTTGAGTTATGGTGTTTCGAATGTATAATGCTTTTATTAAAGAAACGACTGACTGCGTCTTGTTCATATAGGTTTAGTGGAAGACGTGAATGAGAAAAATAAATTTCTCAAGGAACTCAAATTAATGCAAGAAATTATTAATTACTCAATGATTCAGTAATAAAGGAATTTTTTATCCATTTTTTATTTTTTACCTGGAAATCAAAATGATGAGTGAGAAAAATGTATAATAGAAGGAAAAGAACTTTTATCGATATATTTTAAAGATCATTTACACCACCGAGGATGCATGATCGTAAACTTGTGAATTTTTATGAAACATTGCAATTTATCATTTTCTCAACTCTGATAGCCTTAGTATTAATAATATTTAAATTTTGAAAGTTTAAAAAAAATATTGTTTATGGATTATAACTCACTATGCATAGAAGAGCTGAAACAACCCTATTTTGGATTGTAGAATTCTTTTTTTTAAAGATGTTTTATTAGATAATTACACATATAACACAATTCTTTTTTTTAAAGATGTTTTATTAGATAATTACACATATAACACCTCTATTTTATTAAGTAGCTCATTTCTGTTATGAATTTCTACAGATATTACAAGACTGGTGATTATTGATATATATAATTTTTCTAGAAAACTGACAATATGTACTTGAAGGGAATGGTAATTGAATATTATTACGTACTTGGCTAAGAAAATCTTGTTTCATATATTATGTTGGTTGTGGAGGTTGCTTCACGTCAGCTGACGTATAATGTTAATTGTTTAACGGTATGTGACTCATTATCAGAGGTCTCAAGTTGCGATATAAGATCATATAGCGACCTATAGCAATTATTGTATTTTGATGTGTTTAACAATTGTGCATACTTGGATGTGTCACCTCGTTCGTTTACTATATACATGCGATGTTGGCTGGAATGCGAGACGCAAATTAAAGGTTATGGAATTTTAACAAAACAGTTTCACAATAATACATTTAAAGTAGATACTCGTGTAAATTTACAATGTAAAAATGTATTCTGTAGCATGCGTATAGAGATCCAACAAAGTTAGCATGTAGAATAAGCACAGCGGGTCATAAATTAAAGTATCGAATAACTACACCGATTGCTATCTTAGGACTGCTAACCGCTTTGATTATACTTATAACTAAATTATTTATAGATTTCATTCTGATTTAAAGTTTTGTACAATAAAAGCAATATCAGCGATATTTTATTTATATGTTGAGTACGGGCAAATATATTGAGTTGCCCGGAAAGTTCATTCCGATTTTTAAGAAATTTGGTCGACATGAAAGATCGTACTGAAAAGTTTTTCGCCGAAAAACCTGAGAGGTTCTGGAAGGATGAATTATCGAAAATGGAAAGTATGAAAGATAGAGAAAGGTTACGGATGTATATCGAATCGAAATGTATTTCGGCGATCCAATATTAATTCTTATTTCGATAAACGTGAAAAATCGAGAAGAGGGATTGTAACATAGACATAAATTCTTATTTCAATATACTGTATAAAATATATTTGATTCTGTATTAAAAAAGATTTGCAGGATTGGAGTCTTAAGTAAAGTTTAGATCTTCAATAAAATATTTTGCTACTCTACACGATTAATGCCAAACAGGATCAAGACAGAGATCCTTTCACATTGATTTTGCTAATGATTAATATCTTTTCGTAAGTATCATATTCATTTGATTAATCTATAATTTCTTACGATTAATCTTTTCTTTGATCTTAAAAAATTTGTTAGAACTTTATCATTTGTCATAACTGGTAATGTAAAACGCATAAATCAAAATTAATATTTCTAACAATAACCACACAGAAAAACTAAAAAGCCTTAGTAAGTAAAAGGATTGTGCGTAGATTTATAACTCTCGGGTTGCACCGTGGCGGATACGATTAATATTCGTGTCTCGTAAACGTCTCTGTTATTTGCGACTTTGATCAAGCGTAGAAAGAAAAATTGCAATGATTTCTTAGAAGGAGTCTCTCTATTCCTGTGCACGTTGTATACTACAGTAAGGACGTAATTTCTGTTTGTCAGTAGGTGGGGTATCAATAAGTTGAAAATAACGTTGCGAAAGGAAATTCGAAGGATATTGTGACTGCACATATTTGTGATTGTATACGCACGAATGTTTTCTATCTCGTGGTTGATGAAGTTACAGAAGATTAAGATGATAAGGGATTGTATGTTAAATTGCTTTTAGTCTCCGTACGTGGGATTAATGTTGCATGGGCGTAGAATCGGTATATGGGACGCGAAAGACGAGTATAAATTACAGCGAAGACCACATGGCCACGTATGAGCAAGTGCTTCGATGGTGATTCAGGTCGGATCTGGAACTCCGTATCTATTACCACTATTTGATTGGACGATTAATAGTGCTCTGATGGCTTTCTTGAAAATTTGGTTCTATTTCGGTACGCAGTTTCGCAATTTGGGAATGCGTCGATCTCGCCGGCAGGCTAGGAATGATATTGGACGTTTATCGATGCCTTAATGGAATTTTATGAAGGGATAGATATATCTAGTTTATGAGATCTAGTTATGAGTTTAATTTGTTGTTGATTATTTATTTTTCTGCCGAATTTAATCATATTACTGTAACTTTATATCGGTGGCTTTTATGAGCCATTTCTTGTAAATTGAAATTTAAGCAGTGTAGATATCATACTGATCTATTTTATCAATTGAAGAATAGAGTAAATTGATTATATGTACATTAGAACTACCTCTGTTTAAATTTATCAAGGAATTTGTGATTATCTGTTTATAATATCTTCTTATAACAAATAAACTTACAAGTAGCAAGTCATTTGTGATTCGGTTTTAAAGTCAAGTCATTCGATAACTGGATAATGAAATTGGAAAATTCACTAATACTCTGATATCGATCTTAAGAAAGTAATTTATAAATCAAACTAAAAATTTCATTACTGTAATACTGTATCATATGACGGATATAATATATCATATTATCAAAATACTGTACATGATTTACATTTAACAATACTCAATTTATAGGATCGAAGCTGACATGAATCTTTGTACTTATGCAATGAAATTGAGAAATTAATAAAAATTGAAATTGATAGGTTTTGCTTCTGAGAGGGTCGCACATCAAACAAATATCAAACTTCACGTGAAATAACTGCCTATAAAATTAAACGATTGAAAAAGCTCTTCTGACTGTCAGTTCGTTTTCTAGCGACGTCTAATGTCTACGTCCTTGATATCCGCTAGAGCTGAACGCGACGCTATTCCGTTGTAGCGCGACACTTATTTTTTTCAGTAAAAGCTAATCAGTAACGTGCATATAAAGCCGCGCCCTAACTGACACTCCTCGACTCTTTGATTGGATTAACCCAGGATGAATGTCAAGTTACTTCGCCGCTTATATGCTACACCTTGTCCACTGCTTAATGTTAATTGTATGAATATCGCATGAGCGAATTTATGCATCGGCCAGGGTGTAGAAGGGAACAATGCGAGTGGCGCGGACCTTTCTCGATTACCGTTCGATAATGTCAAACCACGTGAAACAGGTCCCTCGATTACCTCGATATTAACAACAAGGGTCAGGCGTAATGCGCACGAACACCGGATCTTAATGTTATCTCTGGTCGATCGTTATCTCGGATTTGTATTTATGACAACGGCCTTGATTTACAAACATCTCCGTGGGATTATGGTTATGAAGAAATTTATGGAATCCCTTAATTACGTAACGAACTACGCGCTAGACTAGAAAACGCAATAATTCATTCGAAAGACTCGATCGGTACAGTATCGTGTTCAGATACTTTCTTTCGAAGAGACTGCTCTTTAAACTTTTTGTAAAGTGACTCCTTTTATTTCACATTTTTTGATTTATAAAAGTTTCTAAAAGTAACATATGGAATTGAATTTCCATCTTCATTCTTCTTTTTTTCTTATCACTATACCTTTTACACTAAATCGCAGTAGGAAAGAAGACAACACCCTTATCATTCAGATTGAGGAAGATTAGAAAAACCACGAAAAAAGTTTTAGAAGAATACAATGGCGACTAAAATTTAAAAAAGTCGTGATACACACAGCTGAATTTTTCTTATCATTCACAGAAAGCATTAATTTGCATATAAAAATAAGAAACTTCAAATCACAGTGCACAGAATTAAACTTCCTTTCCACGATACTCCATCGCTAGAGAATCGCACATCCATACTATTCGTTAATTTCCAAACTTTACGGATCAACCATTCGTTACACGACCAAAAATGTTACATCAAGATTTATGGCGTAGCGGTAGTGACTTGAAATAAACGACGAAGCCACAATACGCCACATAGTTCTATATGCGTGTACATACGTAACGCACACGTGTCACAAGGTTTCGCGATACTTTTAGAAAAATACACGCATATGCATTTGTACAGTCACATGCAGCGGGTAGCATAAATCCGTGGAGGTGTTAAAGCACATTAAATTACGTCGTGCCCGTTAACTTGTAATAAGCGAGCCGTAATTCTCTCGAGCAACATTTACAAGCGGCTCATACGAGGCCACACCAGGTGTTTACACTACGATAAAGCAGTTGCGTTCACGTGTACCTTGTACCCGTTCGTTTCAGGAACCACGTGTGCAGATTTTATTCACGTGAAAATCAAGGCTTCTGTATGGTTCACAATGCTACGAGTATTTTTATCATCGTTCTATACACGGTGGTGAGACGCATCTTTCAATTACGAGTTAATTAAACGCAAGCTATGCTAACCACGTTAAAATCGTTAGATTTAGTAGGTTACTCGTATTAGTAGACTGGTCACGTAAAAATAGAGCATCATTCTATGATGAGATATGTCTGTCTATTTCTTAAATCTTTTTCGCTACGTAGTGTATTTCTAAGAAACACATTTGAAGAAGATACGTTCGAATAAAAAATTAAATTTATGGATTTCTTGGTTCGAGCACTGTTCCAACGCCTTGACTTCGTTGCTAAAATTTGACCTGTTTTAAGATTGTAGATTCGCAATTCGAATATTGCTTATGAAGGTGATATGAACTTGAGATTTTGCTTCATTTGAATATTGGTTTAATATAGGATTATTTTCCAAGGAAGATTGTAGAGAAATCATACTTTCTACTTCTTGCAAATATTTCATATAAAGTGTCATGATGTGTCATACATCGTAATGGATATTATAAATACAAAAAAGAGGGTCGAAAGTTGTGCGGTCATTAAGATAAGCAGCTAATTAATAATCGGTTTCAAAAGGGCCTGATGAATCATCGTGGTTCTACGAGGAACCCTGCAGGTTCGGTATTATGCTTCGGATCCACGACGATGAGGATTAAACCGTTCTAGTGTCTACCAAAATAACGCAACAAGAATAAACGTCGAACTCGATTCTCATGCTATGCGTTATCGGTGCCGATCATCGTGACGCCATTTATCGTGTCCACAGTGAAATACGAAAGTCTGACTCGCTCACACTTAGTGTCACCTGTCTACTTCCGATAGATAAATTTGCATCGTTTATCTCTCCCTGGTTTTTCAATAAGGATCGATTTAAGAACGTTTATCAAGATAAAATGTTACAGTTAACTAAAAGTTTCTTAAATATTTGAATGTATGAATCTTTGTGCAACTTACCATAATTAATAACGAATTCTTGAATAATGGTAAAAAATTGGGAAAATGATAACCTATGAAATTTTAGTAGTGTTATGTCGTGGATGGTGAATGTAGTTAATTAAAGGAGCCGAGAAATTAAATGATCAATTCTAAATATAAAATTCAGTTTTGAAGTGTAGGAAGTATTATTTTATAATGTAATATGATACCTAATAATTTAATATATGTATATATCTAATTTTATGTAATAGATAGGTAAAATAGTATAACAGCGAAGGAAGAGTTTTATTATATACCATATATCATTGAATAAATAATATGAGAATATATAATTATATTATGTAGATCCTTAGTTTAGCAACAGGTTGAAGGAAGAATTTCTCCTGAGAATAGAGACTGGTACTAGTAACACATTATCGTAATGAAGACCTTGTTATCATGTAACATATTACACAACATTTATTATATATAATTATTATAGCAACAAACATTTCTAGTTCATTTCGTAATAAATTATCCCATTATATTCTCAACAATATCTCATAAGTAATTTTTGACTACATCCTACAACTTCATTGTAGTAGGCGCAATTTTAATATAAGAAGTTTTCAAGACAAACCGGTTACTAAAGTGGTCCAGTAATGCAGTTCAGAAAGCTGTTTCCTTATTTAACCAATACACACGTATTTTATACTGATAAGATTGACATAAACGTGCTGACGTTCAATTATTTCCTGGTACTAATAACGCAAATATCTGCATATTAAATTTGTTATTTCAAATTTTTTTATTATATATCTACGTTTATCTTAAATAAATTAGGTAAGGAATAACATACCAATTACGCAACCATACTCGTTTCGTGCTCATTTTATATCCAATAGATTGTACTAATCTACAACTCCTTTGTTTCCAATTTTCCTATCATACCTACGTTTATCGAAAACAAATTAAGTAATCAATACTACGCCACATACATCACCGATTACGAAAACAATGCATACTTAATGTTTTATTTTTAATTTTCTGTATTACTTTTATCTCAAATAAATTACTCTAAAAAGTGAAATTGTAGTGCAATTGATGAGATGAATAAAATTAATCTATTTATAAAATAATCAAGAAAATGAAGCAAAGTATTTTGAAATGTCGTTATTCTCTTAAATCTTTGAATTGACATAACGTTACATCGAACATTTGTAGAAACATTTCATCATTTGAGGAATTCCATCCTTCTTTTCGCGCCTCTCAACCAGTTCCTCGCGCCGGATATAATTGACTTTTCTCGATAAGACCGGATTCCGCGGCGAATTCGAAATGCTTTTTCACGGTGGTCCGACAAGGCGAAGCGCGCCGAGAGGTGCGTCTAAACGTCTCGCTCTTCTCGCCCGCTCGTCGATCCTTCCACTTGGCGCGAGCAATGAAACTCGAGGCGTTTGCAACCTGCTTGCTGGCGCCGGTTACGCGTGCACGCTTCGTAATGCGCCAGATGAGAAAGGGATGAGACGCGAAAGCAGAACCGATAGCCGGCGAATAAGCGCGGTCACGTGCATCGTCATCGCGAAGTCGGACATCGTCGTAGAAACCATTCCCTCGACGATAGAAATTGTTACTGGAAACTACAAATGAAATACACTAAGCCCTTAAGTGTTTGTCCATAAAATAATACGTATCATGATGCATAAATATTTTATTTATTTAAGATATTAGAACTGCTCTCAAGTTATGTAGAATAGCATATATATTTTTAAATAAAAATGTTTTTTTGGGAAAGGCTATTGCTTATATTTGCTGGCTAGTTATACTAAACACAATTATTATTAAACACAAAATATTTAAAGTAATTATCTTTGATACCTGCCTTTGTAAATTCTAGTGTTAGAATGTATTTAGTTGAATTTATTCGCGCGATGTGTGTATCGGATTCCTGAAATAACGAGTCGATTTTTTATTTAATCATAATCTCTTGTGCAAGCTTGAGTTGCATACTTAACGAGTGAAAAGACATGGCTGCATAATCGAGGAAGGTCTTGTATAGGTAATCGGATACTAAAATATTATTGAACTGTTTCTAGCTATGAGCATAATCTGCAGAAATTAGTATGTATCTCTGGTATTAATTAAATCTAGATATTGGACTTGAACGTGTAATATTTTAGATATTCAATGTAATACTCTGATGGTTACAGTAATAGCAATAGTAGTCTAGAGGCTCCTAATGAATTAACGTTTGACAGCTTGCATGTTGTTGTTTCTCAAATTTTTAAACCCTTTTCGATTTAATATTTTGCGTATATTTTATTTATTAATTAGTAATTTAATTAAATAGGACGGTACTGCTTCAAGAAAAATGAAAATTGTAAGAATTGTATTATTAAAAATTATCAAGATGTAATTAATAAATCTATATAGAAAGACGGAATATTGAAAAATTCTCACGAAGAATATGAAGAATTATATGAAAACAGTCAATGGAGACTCGAGTAGCTTATGGCACGTGGTCGACGAGCAATAGAAGTCCAATGATTGTAACCTGCGCGATCGTGACCCTGCACTAAGCGCGTGTCATAACGTTGGGACAGAGACGAGACAGGAAAGTGATAGCCCATGAATAAATATCTTCTTACTGTCAGTCGAGAAAACGTGCGCGTAAGAGCAAAATGATCATCGTGTGTCGAATGGAGGAAAATTTAATTTAGAAATTAGGTACATCAAGACTGAAGCTAATTATTTACTTATTACTAAATATAAAAGTATAAATTTATTCATAATACAAGAAATTATCATGAAATTATACAATGCAATAATGACGCAAATTATCATAAGATTATAGAGTTATTAAACCTCTTCCCAGTTTAAAAGAGTTTTATGATCGTGTAGCAATGTTTACGTAAATTAATTATCCTGAAATATATCTAAAGGATTAGAATTCACAACGTTCACGTTGATTATAAAAATGCTATAAAAAAATTTCTTGTATATATCGCAATCGTTTTACATCTGACGACAAGGAAGGAAAAGATAGTTTTGCAAGTAAAATGTTTGCGGAAAGCTATGGTATATTTGTAATTTATTACAAAACCTTGGCCTCAGAGTGCGTCTTCTGCCTGTCCTCTGTCACGAAAACGGGGAAATATTCAGAGACAACAAATTTCCTGAATGTATCATATGCAACTCATCCATGACAGATGATATTTTATGTTTTTAATTCGTTCAATTAAACTATCACTTCGTGTGCAATTTATTTATCTTAGATATATTGATTAGGTGAAGTCTTTCAACTCATCAACGTTAAATATAGTTACAATGATCATGAAGTTTCCTTATACGTTATATTACTATTATTAAGTTTGTCCATATAAAATGTCGTTTCTTCTGAGTTTGAAGTTTTATTGTCGATTCTCAACCATATTAAAAAGAAAGAAATTGGCTATAAGACGGTTTATATCGCAATAAGGATATCAGAATCTCTTGTGATCCTAAATAATCAAGATATTTGCTTAATTTATAATCTAATATTATACGAATCTAATTATCCTTATATGAATTTGGAAAGTTGCTTCAAACATAAATTTAGCATTCGAAGAAGGTTAAATATATTCTGCCTTTCACCTAAACAATTTTTCAATGCATAAATTATTAAGAAAAAAAAGCAATAAATAAAGAAATTATGACAGTTTCATTCTAAGAAGATTTTAATTCCAGAATTGACAAATTTGGATTAAATGAAAAAACCTACCTATCTACAAAGAAATAAATAAGATTTCCAAATCCTTTTTCCGCTTAAATTGTCAAAAAAATTCCATGCAAATTAATCCTCCAATATCAATAGACCACTTTTTGAAAAGGCTACTTTCAGCTATCCATAAAGGGGTTCCTGTACAAAGAAAAATCAAACGTAACATCCTCCAACACCTAAAAGGTCAACTCCAACGCATTCTACGAAAAGACACTTTACAATAACTCTAAAACACCCTGAAGAAGACGCGTCTCTTGAATACCACAGACCACCTTCAGCAGCAACGTGGGCGCAACGTGATGGATTCCGATTCTCATGATTGATGAATGATCTTTAACCTCAGGAATGTCACACGAACGAGATTTAACCGATAAATTTGGATCAAGGATAATATTGTTTTCTGGTAAGAGCAGTTCGAATCTGTTATAATGTGTTATTGGGTCGGTCTAGGAATATGTGTTACGCTGAAGATTTAACGGATGGAATGCGTTTCACACAACGTGGTACTTCTTAGACAGACCTTGGGCAATACAGACGGGTTTTGGCTCATCAAAGGAAGGAGAAAAATCGACGCCCGTCACAATTAAGCAGCGTAATTTACGACACACGGGCGCCAATAAATAAAAGAACATCTTGTTTTCTCAACGGAGGGTAGCTTGTCATCATTCTCTTTATGATCAATCGTTAGGCAAACATCGCCGGTGTCTTTATCCTAGATCAGTCCTATTTCGACTCAGTAATCAACGTGATTCGCATCATATAACAATATTTCTCAAGAAACGTTGATTAATCGTAAGTACAAAAATACCAGATTTGCGATGGATTTATTATACATGTTGATGAAGATGACGTTTGGTCTGACATAGTTTCTCAGAAGCTTTGAACAGCCGAGAACTGCTTTCAAATAGATAATAAATGAACGATACAGTATCAAAGTAGTCATGCGTTAAATTAGAACGATTATCTTGATGATTGGTAACATTTTAATAAGATATGATAAGACAGTAGAACGATGTTGAAAGTGAGAAAGGATATACTTCTTTATACCATTGATTTCTAACCTGTTTCCATATTTATTAAAAACTATGTTAAGGCAGTAGCTTTAAGTTTGATTGACATAGCGCAAGATTTATGCATCTTTTATGATAATCAACGAGAGAGTGGTAAAATTGTAAAGCAATAAATAACTTCGTTAATCGGTTCTCATTTTTCCTTCACGACATGGCGCCTTTATTCTCATAAAGCTGACGCCCTACCTCTTTTATCTCCATGAGGATATTCATACCATATAAATATTCTCTTAGTTTTATTCGAACTCAACAACTCCTTTTACGTGCGATGAACGCGATGCCGGACCATTTCTGACTCATACTACTTTGTTATTTAGGATTTATCTGTGTTTTACGTAAAACCGAGGCTCGTCCCGCCAATATATGTTCCACGATCGTCACTTTATTCGTCATAGTTCCTAATGGAGACGAAAAAACCGGTTTGAACGGGTCCCTGGCGAAGCAACGATATATTCTTTGTAATTTTGAAATACAACCGTTCATTAAAGGCGTACGCGACGACTATTTATCTTTTCGGCGACAACGAGGTCTCGTTAGACCGTGTAAATGATAATAATAACGATGATTAAACTAACGACTAACGCCAGCAACGATTCATTAGCTACTCGATGCGAAAAACATTACTGAATTTACGAAACACGCCTGGCCGATTTGCTGGACGCGTCCCGTGTCGCCTACGACCGCTTGAAAATGCATGAAATTTGTTTCGTATTCCAAATTACCTGCTATTATAAACTACACACTAGGAGAAAGGAATTGCCGAGTCGCTGCGTTTTACGACACTTTAAGTTACTTTAAGTTACTCGAGTTCGCGTAAATCTCGTTTCACATTTAATAAAAATAATGAAACATTTAACCCATTTAGAACATTCGTAATAACGTAGCATCGTCTATTTTTACAAGCCTGTATATAAATCTTCGGATTATCTTTTTTTAACACTCTATGTGACTAAGAAGAGAGACTTTAAACGCGTATCATTTCATTTCTGTATTTTTCTATGGTGCTCACTAACTCTTGACCAAACAAAAATGGATCGAAAAAAGGGAGCGGTGGGAACAAAATCGTTTTCCTCGAGAAATGAATTTACGAGCGTCTCAGCGGATCCGTTTTAAACATAGAGATGAGGAAGCTCGGAAGAAAGCCGGGAGAGAAACTCCTACTCTTTCGAGGCTGCCTCTCGACAGTGTCAGGAAGAAATACACCGACACGCTTTCAACGAATTTTGGTGACACGCACGAATAAAGAGATGCTTCCTAAAAAGAGTCACTCTTATCATCGTGACACGAACGAGACACGGCCGTGTGATACTTTTTATTGGCCCGTGGTGGTAAGCCCCCGAGACACAAGAACGAAAGACGCCTCTTTCGGTCTTCTCGTGCGGCTCGAGCGAACCAAAAAGAGAAACGAAAATAAAGAAAGAAAAAGAAAAGAAGGCGGAGATGGAGGAAAGATCGAAGAGAAAGAGAAAGGGCAAGAAAAAAAAGTGGGCCCTACGCAGTTGTGCTTTTCAGCATGTGCTGAGAACGTGGACGAGCTGGAACCACGAGGCGCCAGATATCCTGTAATTTGTCTTTCAACGAATCACTTTCGACGACCGACCGGCACGACGATTTTTGTGCAGCGTATAAATTATTATATTCACGTGCAATCTGGAGATTAGCCACTGTCGTTCGCGGTCTCCTACGTGATTCGTTCAGGAATTAAATTAGTTATGAATAATATCGATTAAAAGTGTAAAATATTGATTTGTGAATATATAATATAGACAAGTAATGAACAAGACTTGAATGTTCAAATATTCCATAAAAAAGATCTAGCTTTTATTTTACAATATTCCAGTTTTAATATATTCCTCGATAAAAAAAGATTCTTCACTTTATAGTGTCCTAATTTTGCATATTTTCTTGGAGAAATCAAGGTTAAACTAAAATATCTTTCTAATAGTAAAATATTTTAGTTTAACCTTCACCATTTTTCTAGATAAGAACTAAATGTCAAAAAGAAGTATTTGAGTAAGAGTATAACTTTTACTGTCAACCCAGTCCATATTCGTCGAAATTAAGACATCTGACTGACTAATTTATTCCTTAATTTCAAAACCAAACAAGCTTACAAAAGTACCATAAAAATTGATGACGCGTCGCTCAAAGAAGCGAGTCTTTTGAATCGGTTTCAAAGACACCGCCTCCGCACTTACACCCTTTTTTTCTTTCCATATACGCACAGACAGTTCAAATAGCCGCACACTAATTTAATCTACGAGTTTGGCATTGAAGTTCAAGTCAAATTGGAACTGGCTCAGAAATCATTCTAACATGCGTTAAATCATTGTAAATGTTTCCTTGATTATATTATTCGGATCTTACCGTCAGAGATATCAATAGAGAGAACAGGAAAGCTTTATCCATCTTGGACAATATTTTTCTTGCGGTTCACGCTCCACGTATCATCTTCTTTTCCACGTAACCTTCTTTTCGTTAATTTTCTTCGTAACAAATTTCGAAATGATTTCGCGAACAATTCTTTGTCATTTTTCGAGTACACCAATAGTTTTGCACCACACCACGATATTTCGATTCAGTTTTTGTTTCTTCGAATGTCATCGAAATCACAGTAATCACAGTAATTACGTTTCACTCGTACACGCTTTTGTTCGTTTGCACCATCCAACCGTTTATTACGATAATTTACAAGATTTTCTTTCGTTCTGTTTTCATATCTTTGAACAAAATTAGATAATGAATGGTTATTACTAATTTTTTGCTACCTTTATGCTATTTTGCTACATTGTACAGAAAAAAATCAAGATCATTACGTGTAATTAGGGATAATACAAAAATTGTCGATACCTGATCTTTGTTTCGCAAAAATAGAATTCAAATTATCTCATTGAAATTCAAACACGTTACTTGCGCGTTGAAAGAACAAACAGTCCCAGCTGTATTCCTAAATGGTAAAACTATACTGCAAAGGAACGTTATAAAATACTTAGGAATGCATCTGGATAGCAAACTAATATGGTAATATCTTATTTCAAACAAAAGTCGAATAAACCGAAATCAAAAGAAGAAACAAGAGCTATATTGCAAAACTAAGTACAGAAATTTGTAGAACAATAATAAAGTCAATATAAAAATATCACTTTCGTATCGTTCTCTGGAGTACAGCAATAAATACGTATTAAAAGAATCGGGACACATACATATTTTTATCATCAATTGTATTTTATAAAACAAATGGCAAATTATATCTAGAGAAATAGAATTATGTATCTTCTATCCTATATCAAAATAATGTGTTAGTTTTGGCATTATAAAGAATTATAACCGCCAGCATCATAATTCATCCTTAATCAAGAATCTCAATATTTCTACTTTTCCCTCTATATTACGTTTCTGTGCTCTTTCTTACGCCTATTGGGTACCTCTGGCGTCAGCAATTTTCCATGCAACTTTTCCACCGATTTATGGTACGCGGATATTATTTATTGTTTCTTGCGTTACCATGTATCCGAGAGGCACGCAGGAATTTCCCCGCTGATATCTAAATTGTGATCAACGCGACCGCGCGAGTCACGGATAGAAGGATAGCAGGGATAAGGAAATTATTTACACGGGAACGGTTGTGGCGCGGCCAGATAGAAAGAGGCATGATACACTTGATCTATAGTTTGCTCGTAATTACATCGGTCAAACCAATAAATCGGTGAACTTTTTCGATTTTTCGTCGTTCCGGTTTTCTCGCTACACTTTCCTCCATGAACGAACAAGACAGGTTTTGTTCCTCTTGTAATTGTTTAATTAAACTGCGTGTTGACAAGATTGATCAATACGTTCGACGCAAAATTGCAAGCCACTTTCAACGCTCAGGGTACATACGTGACCTGCTCGTTTCAGCCAGATATTTTTTAAATGAAAAATTTGAAAAATAATTATTTGATTCTATTAATGATTTCTCTATTTCGTAGGAGAATTAGAACCATTTTATTGGATTAAATAGAGGAAAAAATGACATGATTGTTACAGAGCTCGTTACGTATTACATATTACATTAATGAGAATAATTAGATGTGTAACGTGAACGTGCATGGTTTGATGATGATTCAGGTTGACGCATGCTAATGTCGAATGCGTGTAACACGAACGGCAAAAAGTTTGGAACCGTTCATCGAGAAAGCGGAACGATAAAGTATTCCGTTGGAAATCGCTGGACTATTTTTAGGATTGTTTTAAGAAAGGCGCCGTTTCTGTCGTTTGTAGAATGAACGCATTTCAACCGAAAAAATATATTCGGCGTTTGAACAATATTTTAATGGCACCGAAGGTGGGTGGAGGATCGCCTACTATTTTTAAGTCGTGTCCTCGATTTCCGGACGATGATGCAGCCTGCACTATCAGCGAATTGCCGTTTCCCATTTCAAGACGATCGAGACTTTTTCTTTCCAAAACTTTTATGTCCAAGAAAAATGAGGAATAAATTATCATAAATTTTTCAGAAATTTTAAGTTGTAAAATTTGTACGAGGGTGTACGAGGAATTTGCAAGCAACGAAGTACAAAATACTCTAAAATAACGAAAGAAGAAGAAATTCATTAATTTTGCAATACTTGCATCACTTAAAATTATACGTCTGTTTTAACTCGAGTAATTTTCTACTTCACTTGTTCTACAATATTGAATTCGTTAAACTTTAGCCATTTCTGATTCTTTTCTGAAGATAATTAGATTGATCTGAAAAATTATAGTATCATATAAGTAATATTATTGTAATTTAAATATTCTTAAACAAACTGCTATAATATTTTTATCAGAAGAAACTGATTAAAACAGCAAAATCAACAATATATGTACATAATTTAACTCACAAGAAAACTAGACCATAAAACTACAAATATTAGAAAAAAAAGTCGATTAAAACGATCTCCAATAAAAAAATCCTAAGATAAAAAGTCCCATTTACATCAATATCTTTATATCTCAAGTACACCATCCACAACTCGAAAACTCGATTCCGCCTAATAAAAATTTTATTGAAACCAACTCGCGAGTACTCCTGACGCACACACGTACGACACACAAATAACACTTCACCGATGGCCAAAGAGCTCCGATTCGACGCACGATCAAGATACATATTTTGCATCGTGAGAAACGAGTTATGATGCGACACGAAGGAAATTGGATATTAAAGAAGCCTTCGAGTCCGTGTACGTATACGCACGCACATAATGCCTTCATGCTCCAGTTGTTAGTGAGCGTTAGACGGGAATCGATATTAGTCGTGCGTCGACCTGTCGAACGTAATCGTTCTCCTACATAGAATTATCCGCTGAAAGCGTGCCGCGCGTGGAAAATAATTTTTCTACCGGTTCAAACATTCCATCGGTCTCTTTCGTTTTGAATTACATACACCACTGCTCATAAGTATCCGGACAATTTGGTCATGATAGTAACAGCACCCATTTTATCGAAGTCTACATATTAATAACGAATATATAGTAAAAATATGCAAATTGTATTAAAGTGTGCAAATTAATGGTCAATTAATCATTAGAAACAACACTTACTGTCTTTTTATGGACTCGCCAGACTGTAAATCTAAATTGATTATTAAAAAACATAGCTATAATATATTTTACCAGTTATATATTATTGCACACAGTGATTCATGAAAGTATTCGAACACTTACCATACAAAGCTTTTATGAATATATTATGCATGTTATATTAATGATTTTGAAATTCCATTAACACTGTATCGAGGCACAAGTATCGCGATTATATTGGTAAAATTTAAAACTAATTCAAAAATGTATCATAGGTTACAATAGATCTATTGCAAGCATACACTTCGCAAAAATCGTCAAAGTTTTTGAACAGTCAATTTAATTTCATCCTTAATTATATTATATCTGTATACTAATTTTGCACGAACTGCGAGCTTCTAATAAATATATTGTTACCTCTGTATAGTTAGTTATACTCTATATAGTTCAAAATTTTACCAACATAATCACGATAGTCTTCTTATTACAGTGCTGATGCAATCCGAAAAATGTGTCATATGACGCACTTACTATGTTCACAAAAATTTTCAGTGATAAGTGTTCGAATACTTTCATTGTCATCGTATGACGATTATACAGAACAAAATCATTGCATCTTAATTTATCCATAAAATCTCATAACTAAACTACATCTTGTCGAAAATAAACAAGAGTCTGGATACTTTCGAGTGATCGTGTATATCGCACGCTGAAAAGTTAAACGCCGCTGCAACAACGTGGCAGCACGAGATTTTTCCCGGCTGGCGCCATACATCGATGGTTCCAGTAGATCGATCTCAATTACACCTGGTTTACATTATCTCTGTTTTAATCTATTGTTTATCCGGCACGTTTCCCGCCACGCTGCCGTGTCGCTGCCACGGGATCAAGCGTGAAATTTATGGGTCCAGTCGAGAGCAAAAGGGATTAGTTTATGTTTATTTTGCGGAATTGAAATGGCGTGGAATGTGGGGCCAATGGGTACGCAACACGTGGAATTTATGAAGCAAGAGGAAAATAGGGAGACGGAATTACTGCAGGTGTAATTATGTACAATCGGTAGATACGCTTACGTTTTTCTTTTTTTTCGCGGCGACCACGAAAAAATTGAATTGATCGAGTAGCAGATTACGTGGGTTATAATTTCAGCCATTTATATCGTAAACACGAGTTTAATCGGTTAGTAAAGATAGAAAAGTTATGAGCTCGATCCATAAATGTAAGATTCTTTTCTCGTGAAAGATTATTTTATGTATTTTATACTTGTTCGTTTTCGTGTTGCTGTATCTTATCCATTGATGAAATTAATTCATGGTTGCATATCTGTTTTGAAATCATTCATTCACCGTGTAGATCATATTGACGCTAGGAAATATAAATTGCCGTGGTATAATAAAAAATAAGAAATGTCGACCGGAAAGTTGTTAAACAAATTTGTAAGTGAGAACAGTTTAAATGAATACTCGCGTGGTACTTTGTTTACATCCAACATTGTTTAATATTTACTTATATGTATATTATTATACGTTTATGTACAATATTGGTTAACACTTGTGAAGTGTTACACTGTGTTTGTAATATTCATACGGAATGTTTAACGAGTCGGAAAACACGCTTTGTTGATTTTGCAACTAGTCATTCAGTGATCTTGGTGTAATTAAACTATTAGCTGATTATCTAAGTGGCGATGTATGCGTGCATTAATTACGGACTATTACCAGCTAAATATCGTACGTTAAGTGCGCTGTAAGTACACGATAAGTAGCCGCGTTGCGGATGAATATGAATTATGGGTTATGCATGTATTCGGTAGCTGTATCTATATGTCGTTCGAATGAAATGGCGCCACAGAATACGTTAATGGCGCAATATTTCAGAAAACGAGTCGAGTATCGATCAAACGATGTCGTAATACGAAGACAAAATATTTAATTAAACGGAAAGTTTCCGCATTTTCGATGAGATGTTCGATGGTTATAACGTGCTACTGTTGATTAGCAATTCAAAAGTAATTATGTATTTTCGTTAATTTAATAGCAGATTTTTCTATTCATCTTGGCAACATGTAGTTTAAAAGATTTCATAAGCAATTTGAAAATATTTCTTTAATAATGCAAAAATTTTATGATTAAAACAACAAAAATTAAATAATTACGTTTAAGAATACTCACATTCGATTGCTATGTATTTAGATTGTTACAAAGTCATGACTGAAAGAATAAAGAATTCAAAACTTATGTAGAACTCAGCGTCTCTAAAATTGTTTCACGTCCAAATACGAAGTTCCTGTGAAACCTGATTGTAACATATCAATCTTGTAAATATAATATAACAGTATTTAACGCGATGAAAATGCAAAAGCTTTCCATTTAATCTAATAATAATGATTCTTCAACGATACTTCTTCAAATTATTAAAATAATTTATAATTTTCAAATAAATTATTCCATTAGTTTGTCTTATAATTATGTTATTATATCGTGTAATATATTTTGATGAATAACAAGATTAATTCATATAATCATCATTAAACTAGAATCTACGTGTTAATTACATTACAAAGTGGTGTAGAGCCTCGTCAAACAGCTTCTACTCTTCATTACGCTGTCTATTTTTTCATGACCGATGTTTATGAGACCGCGTTACTTTATTACAGCGAAAACACACCAGAAAGAATAGCACCATTCCAATGGATCTAAGTAAGTAAGTACTTACGCAAGTGTCGGTATAACGCGAAGCACCGTTTATTTTTACGATTATCGACCCACTGGGATCGTGAACTATTAATACACGTTTGTGAAAAGACAGATCGGGGGTAAACCGATTTTCTAGAGAGCAAAATACTCATGTAACAGATACTGGGTCTTCTTCGTGATATTTGATAGCTACTTGCTTGCGTTTTCGAGATGGTGGATAAATTATGGATTTTATAACAGACTTTAGCTGCAGATTCAATTTAAGAGCATACTTAAATATTTTTCTTTTAATTTTCTTTTAAACTTATCGTGATTAGAAAGAGTTGTCAAAATAGGGTAGTTTCTATCAATCTTAAATTCTTCTTCTTTTTTTGTTCTGAATTACGGATAAAACTACATGGTATATTTGTAAAGAGTGTAATTATTTAGACATTAGAAAGGTAGGATCGTTAAATTAAACTAGAGTAGGGGGAAGATAGTTATGTAATTACGTTATTAATAAGTATGCTCAAAGTAGTTAACCCGCTATAACGTGATGTAATTTAACACATTGTGTATGGGAGGCGATCATCTCCGTCATTGTATATCCAAACGTTGTTACTGTACTAAATACCATACTTGAAGGCATCATCTAATATTTATGCAAGTTCCATCGCAATGAGATCGAATGAAAAGTAAGCAAAGAAATTGATTTTTCAACAAATACATGCATAATACAGAAGTTTTATTGAAAATACTTAAGATTATTTAAACTTGAAAAATGTAACTCTGTATTAAAAGTTACTTAGATATTTACCCAAATCTTACTAGACAATGGATATTTATGCAAATTCATATTTTCATGAATGTGAATAAAAATGCAGATTCATTTTACTCTCTAAATTATTACTTACTCTTACTTCTTGTGTATTCTTGCATATTTTAACTTATTTATATTAATGCATAAACATCCGTGGTCTAATCTTTCTATTAACAAGCAGTCAATTTATGATAATTATTACTCCTTCAGTGATTAGTGAGGAATGATAATTAATTATAATCTTTCCATACGTAAGTAAGTGAGAGTTGGGTTATAGTGGGTTGGAGAATGTTAGTAATTACATTTTACCGTGATAACGTAATGCCTTCCGGGACGTGAGAACGAAATTCACGTGCGAAGAGGGGCACAAAGTCAAGGCCGCTTGCATTCGTCCACGAAAATAGCTGTGGAAGCCGTCAAAGGGACCGTAAATTTAGATTTGTGTGGCACAAAGTGCTTTAAGCTGTACCGTGTATGTTGTGATAGAAAAAGAATCTCGTGGTGCCGTGACGGCGCGGAGGAAAAAAGATTATAGCTGTCTGGCAGAAGCAAGGAGGTTCACGTCATAGTTTAGCGGACGCGGAATTCTCTGTCACGTTTCTTTCGGCCTGGCACGCTTTTCAGGAACATATTTGACTCTTTAATGGCTCACGTTCGTTGACACATCCTTTACATATCTTAATCTTGTTCGTTCAATTTGTCAACGATGTTCCTCGACAATAAAATATAATTCTTAGCGATCAGAAATATAAAAACCAACTTGTTACAGGAATCCGATTACCTTTGAACTTTAAACGGTACCCGTAGAATTCGATTCGGGTGACAAGTTGGCTAGCCGATACGAAAAAAATCGTGTCGAGCATGTACTAACATAGAATCTGGTACAACCCCACAACCCCAATGTAAAAAAAGATCGAATACAAGAGATCAATCTGTTATGTCGATCTTAAAATTCCTATGGAACGTCTAGCATGAATGAAATAGTCAGGAAAACACTAAGCCTCAGTTACATCAAATTCCTCATAGAACAAGATATGATATTATATTCTTTATAAAACAACTATAAAAAGAGATCGTTATCAACACAAAACACAAAGTATCACCTGCATCGAATTGTTTCTCAGTCGAGCGAATTTATACAAACAGATGAAGAATAAAAATTTCGTCCAGGATTTAAACCAATTTTAACCACTTAATTATTTCATACTCGTGTTCTTTATTTTCATACGACACTCTTTCAAATTATTCCCGCCGAAAAGTTCACGAAAAATTTAACGACGTGCAGTACGATGTACAGAGTTCACGATGCGCACTGATCGGTTGCTCGATCTTTGAGAAAATGAGAAGTTGCAGCCACGGTAGCGTGCTGCATGTTACAGAATACCGAGAGACGAGTTTCTCTGTCGTGCTTTACAGAGGTGTCGTGCCGAACTGACGGCTCCCGTCGGTGGAGGATCGACTTTATACAGCGGTGTGTCTCGCGCTGCTCTATGAACGCAGCTTTAGGGGGCCTCCACCTTTGTCTGTCACCTGACCACACCACGCTTCCGATCGCATCTCTTTTCGATCCTTCCGTTTGCCTCTTCTTTCGCGCCTTTTTCTTCTTTTTTTGCCCTTTTTCTTCCTCTTACGTTTCTGAATCACTATGCTTTATCGGAATTCAATTAAGGGCTATGTAACACGGATCGAAACGGTAGAGGAAATCGGCGAATTATTAAGCGGAATGGAATTTTGAGAGCTTGACTCATGGAGTTTTTTAAAAGCGTATAATAGCAGTTGAGAACGAAGCCTTTTAACCCGAACGATTTTCTACTGTTTTTTATTTGAATCACGGGTTTACTATGTATTTTTATTCTCTTTTTTTAGATCCTCTTTTTTAGATTTAGCAAAGCTTGGTTATAACGTAACTGGCGTGTTAGTTTCCAATAGTTTAACGACCTATGTACTAAAGATTGACGACCTACACACCAAAATTGAAGATAATAAATTAAAAACAAACAGCTTAAATGCAGAACTGACAGATTAGCTTTATCCTATAGTGACAAGATGCAAACGAGAACAGAAAGAAAACAGCGTTGTCCTCTTTCGCATGTACCTTTTCTCGATAATGGATTTTTAACGCTGGGGAGCGAGTGGATGCAGCTCATCGGGAGTAAAAGTAGCAGAGAATTAGGTGGTCCTTATAATGGTTGTTTATCGCGAAAGAAGCTTACACGAAGATATAGTCGGTTTAACCGGCTTGTTTGTTGTGTCGCGATGACTTTTTTGTAAACTCTTCTGACTAGGTGGTAACCGGAGGGTTAACTAATTTTAGTTCCATAATCCACGACCCACTAAAACGCGTGCATCGCTGAAACCAAATACCGAAAGATCCTGCCACATCTTAGTCAATTATCGGACCTCGAATTTCGCTTTGTCAATTTATCCGCGTACTATGCAACATACGTTTAAAAAATTAGTTACCTGTATATTAATCAATTAAGATGTGTTGCTTCTAAGGAGATTTTGTTTAAAGTTTAAATTAAGACTTCTGGGAATATTTAAAATGAAAGTAATTTAATTTTGCAAAGTCGTAAAATAACTTTAGACTTCTCGTTGAATAAGTAAACAAGTTCATTGATTGTTTGGATAATATCGATTGCATATCTCGAACTTCATTTTAATCTAATTACATTTTTATTTTATTCAAATATCCATTAATTAATACGAGCAGATATTATAGATCACTTCCATGGTAAATATTCTTTCAACAGTTTTTATAGTAATCTTACTGTTCACCAACAATTTTATTTTTATAATATCTATCAATTATAAGAGAATTCTTAATATGAACGATAAATATCGTCTTGAGTTTAATACACGCCTATTACGTTCGTTTTTACATCGACGTCGTTCATTTCAGTGACATTGAAAATCGGCTCTACAAATATCGTTCAATAATATCGAAAACCGATGTCACCGCGTCTAGTAATTCTAATGCCGGGTTCTAATGCATCGCGCGAAACGGAGAAACGACGATTCGATGCAACGTGGTTAGTTCCCTCACTCTCTAAAGGAAAAAGGGAGCATACCGAGCAACCGGTCGTAAGAAAAGATCACGTTGATACAAAACATGGATATAACGCGTAATCGTAGTTATAGACCAGTTCGTGAATAACGTTAAATATTTAAGTATATTATCGATTGTATCGGTATCATCCCTCGAACCGGTGCTTTGTGATCTCGCCTGTGGCGAATCGACCGATTCGATAGTTTGTTCTTCCATCGAAAAATAGGCAGTGCCCCACTTTCTTGGTTAAATTCGTTTCTACTTTGTTTTTATATTGTGATAGAATGTTACAATATTTGGTTAGAATTACGCGTTAAGCAGAAGTCTAGTTTCTTATTTGAATAATGGCTTTAGATTATTTTCACATAAGAGGTATTATTTTTAACGGTACAATGTTTACATAAATTTTACTGTTCAGTCCGTTTTAATTTCATATAATTTCTGCAAACTATCATCCTTTTTTAAAATTGAATTGCATAAAAACTGTGTCAAGCTCGTGGAATTTTTAGTATAATAAGATATTAAAATTAATTTGGAAGATGAGATAAGAATAAACGTTAACGATAAAATTAAAAGAACAGTTATTAAATCCTAACGAGCGCGCGCTCGTCTCGTGATTTTTATTACGCTAATGAATATCTACATCGAAAACAATATTTGCCACGCGAATGACACATTTCATGTGCACAGCGTCACACATCGTAACACGATACTAATATGAAATATGACGCTAATATTTCACACTACTCAAACTCACATACGCACATCGGAATTGCGCCTCCTTGTATTGTGACACTTCCACCTATAGTGCAATATACATGTAATAATAATAGCATCACAATGGCTTTTATATGTCGGGTCCTCTATTACCTAACCTTCACGAAATTTACGGGTTGCAGTATGCCACGAGTGTATACTTTGCAGACTAATGCAACACTGTTTGGCCGTCGCGAAATGTCCAGACCTCCAGTGTTCTGTTTCTCTTGAATAATTTATTACCTAATCGAGCCTACTATACTGAAATATATCATCACGAGTGTTTGTACCGTATTTCGAGTGGCTGATATCGATGTATCATCCTTCACAATGTTTCCGTTGAGCGTTTTATGTCAGCGTTCCCAAGATGTGCCATTTCGATTGACCACAGCCAAAATAGGCCATAAAGAAGCCACTAATAAAATCGAATATCCCCATAAAATCCATAAACAACTCCTACCGCTAATCATGATCTCAAGCAACAAATAGTAGGATTGGCACATGAATGAAGGAGATTTATAAACAAAAGAATATGGTGATCATAGAAGAAAAACATAATAAATACTTTTTTATTGATTTTTTATTGCAGTGTCATGAGTAATGGTATGAGTAGAAAAGTAGTATTTTATTATGATGTAGTTGAAAATGAAAACAATTTGTGCTCTAAAGCTAGAAGTAGGTAGCCGATCTTTATGGAAATTTATATTTCAAGTAGAGATTTAGTTTACTTATTAAAAGTTGTAACGAATACTCTACTATATATATTCTATACATTCTGTACGTTCTATTGTAAATTCATAAAAATCCGCAGTGTAACTATGTCTTCTAAAAATAGTTCATAAGTTAATGTTTTGTAAAAGGCCAAAGATATAAGAACTATTAAGATAGGCAATATATTTAAAACTATAAAGATTATGAACCATTTTTAGAACCATTTTTTAAAGAGCATACATTTTTAATTGCAAGCTCCAATAAGACAATTCTGTTAATATCAGATTTATTAACAATTATACATATCAAATTATGAAGTTACGGTTTAAAATACATATTACATTATAAAATAGCTCTGTCATAAAGAATACACCGGAAACTTATCCTGTTTTCCTTCTGTAGTCTTCAAATTAATCAAACCAATTCGAATTCGCTAAAAACCATCACGTCACGTTTTATCCATGTCCAACATGAAACGGTCGATATTATTGACGTTGGATCAATTACTCTCTAATTCGCTACGAAATTATGATACATGGATCAATGGGTCTGCTTATTACGTATCTGTTCCAGTTCTCGGCTGGATAGCTGATAATCAGGTAGCTGTCGATCTAACTCGCTTTAATTCGACAAAATTCAAATCGTAAAATCAACGCAACCAGACCTCGTCCTGTTTCTGCTCGATGGATTAGTCTACGCGTCGTCGGATCCGAGCTGAAGGATCGGTAATTAGCGATTTCTCAGTGGTGCCGATCTAATTTTCCAGCGAACAAATTATCGAGTGGCGCGTAGATAGAATTAGCCGCGTCGGTCTGGTTGATATCGCTAAATTGCTGCATTCCTACGAGACGTCCGGAGTGCATCTCCCTCGTTATATCATCATCGTTCATCAGCCTCTGGTCTACGCGGCGCGCCGTATATGTATAAATATATATATCGCATTTGGATCATCCTCTTGATCGCTAGACGCAGGGTTAAGACGCATTTCGGAACAAATTTTGGTTAACCTATATGGTAATACCTTTCGAAGATTTATTTCGTAAAATTATCTGGCGCGTAAGTAAAAGTGACGAAATATTAGGATCTTCTGGTAGAGATCCCAAGGAGTTGTCATGTACCTGTATAAATTCAATGTGGCTTCTTACAGGAAGCCTGTTTTAAAAGTCGCTACGTTGTCAATTAATGTTATATTACTAAAATTATCTTTGTACTTCATTTTACAGACAAACATGCTTTTTATCCCCTACAATATTTAAAAACTATTATATCTTTAACTTCCATAAAACTTCGTCAACTTATCGATTAGTTTTAAAAGTGTTATCTTAATTTTTAATCGTGTAATCCTATTAGCATTCTCCTACATAGTTTTGAAAATATACATAAAGAAATCACTAATTCAATTTATTTTAATTTATTTTAATCTAGCAATAGATGAAAACGATATTTTGTAGATCATAATCTAATCTTAGATGTATTTCCGTTATATCGTTTAGTACACTGTAAGTTTCAGAATTCTATAGACCGAGGTGCAACATGCATCAAGATCTTTCTTCATCCATTAAAGAGTATAAAAAAGAATATAAAGATGTAGAAAGTATAGTGGGCAATGGAAAAAGCATAAAAAGTGATAAAACTGAAAAGACAGCAATAATACTCGTACCAAGATAATGAAGCAAAACGACGTATAGGTGCTATGAATGATGATCAGATACAAATTTAGCTGCCTGAAACTCAACGAGATGGAAGGCCAGCAAAAAATGAATCTTAGGTAGAAGAAAATTAAAGTAGGACTTGATGCAATAAGAAAATCAGATGAGATCAAAATCAGATTCGCCTTGATGACATTCGCGATTAACGCGGTTCTTGTAGCAAATAACGTGAACGGAATGGCGTTTCTATAGAAAGCATTTCAAACATCGAACGACATAAATGAAATATTTGTCCGTTTTTTTATCGATAAAAGGATTTACAGTATTAAGTGCATAAGGTAATAACGACTCTTGGAAAAGATAAGTGAAACAAAACATAGATACTATTTATGAAAATCGCACACATTTTCTTTAGATTTATTCCATGTCTCTCGACGATGGAACGAGATATGCTATTACGGGCAGTATCTATACGTTATGTGTTTTACGCATCCAATATTTTCTATATCATACTCTATCCGAATTGATTGCACTTAGGAAATCGTATTTTCGACATATTTATGTTTTGCAGATTTTATATCACATATGTTGGTCAAAAATAGCAAACCGCTCATTTATTTTCTTCTTTCTCTCCCTCTCCCTCTCTCTCTCTCTCTCTCCCTCCCCACCCCTCTCTCTCTCTCGGAATATTAATACGCGCCTTACTTAACTAGTTTTTAATTCTAGTTTGTTTATTGGGGCGGCTTAATGACTGTGTTAAAAGAAGCTGCTGGATACCTACAAGTTGGATACAAGCAATACAACTTTATGGGAATCGAAATATGTACTTATGGTTGCGAACATGTGTTCAACTTGTCCTTTAACACTTAATGATTCTAGTAATAGTCTAATGGTAACATACTTATTCGATAATTGTAAGGTACTACGTGAAAAGTTTGGAAAAAATTGAATCCGGAAGAAGTTGATGTGTTTAGAGAAAGTATAGCACATTGTATTAGACATAAGTTGTCATAAGAGAAAATCTGTGAATAAAATAAAAAATAATCTACAATATTTAATAGTTGTTTTCTCATTAAACTCAAGTTTCATTTATCCATTAATTATTAATCTCAATCATAAATTATAATGATTAATCATTAATATCCTCTTATTCTGCTAGTCACTCTATTATTTTATTAATTATTTTATTGCTCCATTAA
The DNA here is from genome assembly GCF_024542735.1 of Bombus huntii. Classification (NCBI taxonomy): domain Eukaryota; kingdom Metazoa; phylum Arthropoda; class Insecta; order Hymenoptera; family Apidae; genus Bombus; species Bombus huntii. The sequence continues at coordinate 12,423,862 of NC_066246.1, forward strand.
TCACGATATTTGTGTCACGATATTTTTAACCGAGCAAACTTCTTCCTGCTCGAAAATAATTGCTAAATCGCATTAAAACAGTTGGATATAATTATAGCATAGTAAACCTAGTAGCTACCTGCTTTTTTATCATCTCGACAGGGGCAGTGTCGTTGACTCGATGACACGATCCATTTGGATCATTAATGTTACGTCACAATTGTTCCACTGAAGCGAGAACGACCGATTGATTTACACGTTGAATAACGAACGAAATAGGAGCGAGCTGTGCTCCACGTCGATCATGAAATATTGCTTCCATCCTACCGTATCTAAATGTCGAATCGTCATTCAAAACATTCGTAATAATTTAAATACGTCAATATTGCATTAACCAAGACTCGAGAGATCCCTGATAACGAAGTCATGTCTCGTAAGATAAATATTTTAAATTATCCTGAACACGACGTTGAACGTGCAAAATATTAGCAGACAATCTTCCTTTCGCTAACAAACTTTTAGTTAATAAATTAACTTTCCATTTTGACACTAAATTGTCTCAACCGCTATTAACTATCCGATATTTTGTAGTCAAGTTGAATGCTAATAATTAACATTTTATATCCATCGTCTTCGTTTCTTCCAGAAATTCTTCAAGATTGCGCGCCGGTGACTGTTTACCGATCAGCAGTGATAACGCGTGTAATTTATTATGTTGTAAATTAGTGTAATGACGGAGGTTCCATTAATAGAATAAGCTAGGCGCCATTTTTTAAACAAGACGATTTGACGATTCTCGCAGAAGCTTTCATTATGCAATTCATGTTTGCTCCTTGCTCTTTTCTATAATCCACCGCACTGTAATGACTATACCGACTGGTATATTTAAAAAGAAAAACATTCTTTGGGATCCATGCTTGTACGACCTCTTTTCCTCATTAGAAAGAGCAAAATACGGTGTCGGAATGTATTCTTTATACTCTGCACATCGTTGCACATTTAAGTTTCTCATGACTGCATAAAATTTGCAATCCAATGTTTATAAAGAAAAAAATTATTGCGATTGGATTTATCCATAATTGTTTGATTAAAATACATCTTATCGAAAGCAAATGTTGAAATGTAATGTTCGGCTACTTTCGGACAGTAGTGTCACTTTGTATAAATTTACTCGTCCGTCAAAGAAGTAACACGTGCATCATCACCCAGCATCATATACCTTGAGGGACACTCAATTCGTTTTAATCGTAACTACCGTTCGCGAGATAGCTATCTCGAAATCAGGCAATTTTTTTGGACATCGAGATTAGCAGCTTCAATTTCTACGATGAATCCGGTAGATCGACATAAACTGCAACCGCGTACGTATCATTCAGAAGCCCAGATTGCAGTAATTGCTCGCAATTTACCTTGCAAATCGCATAAATAGTTTCTTTGTGCCGGCGAGCCGTACAACTTTTATCAGCGTAACGCGCTTAGAAATATCTTGACGCGATGCAGCATCCGTGGTTGCTCCAATTTTTCTAAGATTCGCTGACTGTTATTTATTAACGCGTGGAAATAAACGGGCAATTCATACGCGTTAATAACATCCCAGGCATAATTCATCGCTAAAATCCGCTCTACCAACGGCTCAATCGGTGCTACGGCGGTTTAATATTAGGCGATGACCTAAACATCTAAGGTATTTTCAATGCGACACGACCAAGCTACGTGGAACAACGTCAATCATCTTCGTGCAAGAAAATTTCCGTGCTTGAATGTCACTATACTAAATAAACATTATAATCAAATGTGGAAACAGTTAAAAAATACCTTATTTGAGATATAAAATAATAAGTGAAACGATAATCATGTTCACTAGAGTTTGAAAAATACGTGAATGTTGTTTTAGAGTATCGTGGTAAGTGTTGATACCGACAACGTTATAGATTCAGGTAAATACTATTATTAAGTCATCCTTCGTGTTTCACTTGCAGTGTTGTTACTCAGAATAAAATAAAATCTACTTTAAACATCTAAACCACTTCACTATCTCGTCAAATTTTAATAGGTGACTATAATTTAGATTGTTCTGAAAGTATTAATACTGCTTTAGAGTAGCGAACCTTCATAGTTCTCTAGCCTAACTGTAGGAAATAGGGAGCTCAATCTAAACATTTCAGTGGTTTATTAATAATGTGAGAACAGTTTGAGTGTTTAAGCAAAACGTTTGCGCCCTGCCATTAATTGAATCCCTTATTATTTCACAATCTTAAATCTACAATCTTTACTTTGAAAGATACTTTTGGAAATAAACTCTTATAACACAAGGCATCATTTGGAAGGGTTTTCTAAATCATTGTGCCTCAGAAATATTCTCCACTCACGAATTACAATAATCAAAAGCCATCAAAATTCAACTCCGTATGCTTTCAACGAGTAAACGAATCACGAAATAAATTATTTCTTAATTTCACAGTGTAAATTTTGTGCACTAAATCTTCTAATCCTCTTAACATTTAATATTTTGCAACCTAAAATTTGGAAATAAGATATTCGAAGTTATTAGATGTTTTACAAATACGGAAAAGACATATTTCTTGTTAATTCCTCAAGAAAATAGCGGATCAACATTAAAGATCAGCGACTTCAAAGATCCCACGACGATTTCTCAAGTCACTTTCCAAAAGTTTTCTTATCGCTTATTTTTCAATCATTTCAAATCAAACATTTCTTTAGAAATATCTGTCGTGATTCGATTTTTATAAAAGCAGCGTTCAACCGGAAAATCAGGACACGTTGTTGGCTTCTCGTCAAAATGAAAAGAATTGACCCGTAACCTGTGCCTATAGAGTTGCGTCACGTCGTCGATCTTTGCAGAAACGGTGGCTCGATCGATCGCATGAAAATTCCTGGAGGCGCTTTCACGTCGAAACCGCATTTTAACGAATATACGATTACCCTGGTTGAACATCACGTCGGGCGTGTGCTACTTTTGTGACGTCGATGCCGAGAGCGCCATTTAGCGTCATTAATAGAGTTGCATCAGCGTCGAGTGCACGGTGATACATCGATAGGAGTGGTTCGGCAAATAGATCGGGGCTGAAGATATATACGTACGCAAGGGAGAGAGAAAGGAACACACCCATCTAAGCTTCGACGTTTCTGCACAATCGTGCTCTGCCTACAGGGTGATCCATGCGAATGTTTTCTATTTCTTATATTGTATTATAACGGTATAAGTAAAGAATTTTTGAAGGTACAGTTGAAGCGTAGGGAATTATAAATATTAATGATTATTTGTTATGATTTTTCATAATTTTTACCAGCAATTGCAATGTGATAATTTTTAAACGAATATCTGCAACACTATGTATTATAATAGTGACTCACAAGAATATTTGTTGAAAAAATATTTAGAGACTGAAGGATAAAATAATGTATAATTGTCTTAGATGGTCAATTTTTCATTACAAGACAGTGTAAGATGTATTCTTTAAAAATATCAGGGACTTTGTTTATAAATAGATATGAGTACAGTAGACTTTATCCTTTATTCTTGTCTGTAGCATTTGTGATATAGTGTCGTTTCACGGTTGTAACTTATTAATCGACAGTTGTTATCCATACGTTTCTAACACGCAGACTTTTATAGCGAAATTTGTCATATGCTTATTACGAATCAAATTTCGCAAGTCGAACCATTATGTCCAATGGACTATGAAAAAATATAATATATATTGCTCTTTAAATTGTACATAAATTATACGCTTGACAAATTATATCGTTGCCCATGCTCCAAGAATTTCAAATAAATCAAAGTAGGATCAAATGCTTTTAAAACGCCTCTACATCGAAGCTCTTTCTCTTTCAAGAACTCTGAATCAATTAGAGTATTAATTCAAATTTTTTGCAATTTCTAAATTGATCGGCACGCCACTTTATTCCAGTTTCCAAGTTCCAAGAATCTTAAAATAAATATATGGATTTTTTCGCCAATCTTGAATACTAAAATAGCTGGTTTCGTAACATCACGTCAAGTTTGACGCCGTAAAAATTTTTATTAAAATAAAGTATAATATTCCCCCATAATTAGGTACTGCAAAACGTTTCTTCTTATCTCGAAAAATTTGCTTCAAACGATATTAAAAAATTGACTATTTTATGACATAACGTTAAATCTAACCTTTTAATAATTTTTATTGAAATGAATTACCAAAAATATCCTGATATCTACCAAATCAATCCTCTTCAATATCGCCTGAAATTTAAATTTGCTTATCATTTTCTGACATTTAGGAAGCTTCGATCGAATCATTTCAGGAATCGTATCACGTAAAAATTATTTCTCAATCGTTAACCAATTGCTACAGGAATAAATTTGTTCGATACATCGCGGAAGGAAAGCGGCAGAGTCAGAAAATCGGGGATCGATCGACATATACATAAATCGTTACCGAGACGGCTGGTAACAGGGGGAGCGGGGAAAGGAACGGGACATTAAGTAAAAACGAAAGCACGCAGTGAAAGCAAACTCGTAGGACCATGTAAAATACACGACTGATAATAATTACAGCGTTGAGTTGTAAAACGTTAATAGGAAACATTAGATATCGTGCCGAATGGAGCGAGATCAAAACAGAAGTCGTGCGTACGTGCCGAGTAATTTTCTTGAGTAATTCAGCCTACACCAGCAGGTCACGATTGTTTGTTTATTAACAACTTGTATTCATGTTTCACTGTATTAGTGTAATAATACGTTTCATGGCTGCACTTAAAAGAAAATGAGACGATTGTTTCTTCATCCCAGTAGGTGACTGCATCACTGATGTACCATGTTTGTTAGGTAGCTGCTGCTAATGGAATGTGTGATTAGTGGTTGATATTGTCGGTGAAAATGGAAAATAAGAAAATTAAGAAAATTTAGAAGAGAAAGAATGTGATAATTGTTGGGGAGCACCGTGAGAATTTTTTTTTTTTTTTTTTTTTAGTGAAGGATTTTCAATGGATCACAAGTATGGTATTATACTAGGAAAAATATTAATTAAAATCTTGTATAACTATTTAAGGAAGAAAGAAAAAATAAGAAAAATAGTCGTAAATCGAAGAAATATTAAATTTTATATTATATTAAAATCATAAATTTTATATTAATCCAATGAAAATTAATATCAACAAAAAATAGTATTAATCAGAATGTTTGAAAAAGAAGAGAGTTAAGAAGAAATATTTGTAAATTAGAAAGATATTAAATTTTAGGTTAGTGAATGTATTAAGTGCATGTAGTTTAGTAAGATTGATATCAAAGATAATATCAAACGTAATTTCGTTTTAAAATTGAGAAACTTAGTATAAAGTTATACCGCGGACTTGTTGCTTTTCTTATTGATCGATGCGAATGTCAAATATTTGTATCTCTCCACTATTCATTCCGAACATTAAAATCTAGATACATGACCGTTAAAGAATCGATCCTTGAATTTCGATCAGCAGCGCCAGCTTCTGTATTACGTTTTCTACTTTCAACCTCCGGTCGTGACAACTATTTGTCTTCATTTATGCTATGTTGCTTATTGATCGTGGCAGAATAAGGTCTCCTTAGTATAAATTCCACCAACTCGATGGTACAATAGGCGCTCTAAATGGAACATTGATTAATACCATTAGGTATTGTAGATCTAGGAAAACCTCTGTGAAAACACAAAGAGAAAGGGAAAAGTGACAAATTTATTTTACGTGCGGTATTACCTTTTGCAATACAAAGATTTTAAAAAATTTGTCATAAAATCTAGATAAACTTAATGGATTTCCTTAATTTTATTATCCAGATATTCAATTAGTATCCAATTATTCAACTTGACAAAAAATAATTTACTTATTTCCACAAACTTATTTATCACGAAAAGATGGTATATAAATAATCGTAAATTTCATGCTAAATTTAGAAAGATAACATTTGTAACACCATCATTCTTTTTATTTTTTAATTTATAGAATTGGTCAATACGGTTTTTGAATGACTCATATGTAAAGATATGATAAAATATTAGATAATTACAATAATCTCAACTCCTTATACCGAGCTCAACATCCTCCTATTTCGCAATTCGAAGATTTCAACAAATTTCACGATAAAATCTAGATAAAATTAACGCGTGCTTCACTTACTATAAATTTTGATGGTAACTCGAAATTAAATAACATACGTAAAAATACGGTGAAGCACAAGATGATTATAATAATCTTCGTTTCCTGCATCAACCTGAACATTCTTCGATTTAATTTACACACCGGAGACCGTGATTTCTTCATCATCAACGGTTGTACGGTTAACCAAAGTATTTCTATCACAATGAAACGACTGGAGAATCGTTGAAGCTCGTTTTGAGAAATTACAGGCCGCGATAATTTTAGAGGAATAACCGATAAAAGTTAATGCAACGCCGTGTCTTCCTCGCTTCGATCCTTTGAATGCGGCTGCGTAACCTGTTCTGGAATCATTAGATTCAATCTGGACACACCACGATCCCAGCATGGAAACGGAAGATATCGATTCCCGATAGAAACTTAAGCACATTCTACCTACCATAGTTTCACATTCAACGCATTCCCCGATATTCGATAATTATAACGCAGAATCAATTACAGCGAAATGGTTTTCTATGTCAATAATTCATAGAATGTCTGTTCTTTCGTAAATAATCTAAATAAAAAGTTCATCGAGATTAATAAACGACTCATTACCATTTTATGTTTTTCTTTCTTTCGTTACAGTAAATTATATAGTAGTATATCATTGTTTTGGTTCTGAATAAAATCAGACTCTCCTTCGGCCTTGGTATTTTCCAACTTGAAACAGAATTTTAAAAATAGAATTGATTGTTTCGTAGAAATATTCTAAAATTATTTAATAACAAAAATAAAACAAACAAAAATAATAAAACAAGAAATTAATGTGATTAAAGATTTTTTTAAATATTAATAGAGACTAATATTTGCTTGAAATCTGGATAAACATTTATTTAATAATTCGCTGTAGTTTGCAAAAATTCTGACTAATTATTTCTATTTGAATCTTGTTTCTGACACTAAATATTAACCAACGATTTCAGCACTTTCTGACAGTGAAGATTTTTTAAACAAAAGAGGAAGATTATATATATCTACGGATCTACATATATAGCATCCTTTTTCCCTCTTCTATTTTTATCGATAAAAAGAAAACCAAATGACAATTTGCGCGTTATTAATCTCATCAACGCTGACAAGGGTTACAAGGGGTTATGAAATTAAATGTCTACATATATTCTACTCATTCTGTATAATACCATTTTTCTATCTAGAGTTAGGTTTTCCAGCAATCAATAAAAATAATCATTCCTTGTCTCCTAGAAAATTATTATCTCAGTAACGATCAATTTTCTACTCCATCTACTTATCAATTTCCCCTTTGGATACATTCAAACAGTTTTACCACAACATCCAGAAGAGGATTTTAAATTCTGTATCTCTAATTGCAACCTATTTCCATATTAATCTGTGGCATTCGAGTTTTCTAATCTCTAATCGTAACCCATTCTTGTCTACATATCTGGTTCCGCTGCTACAAGCATCGTGAACTCACATTCTAATGACAAACAAGATTTTTTCTTTGTATAAACATCATCAAACGATGGTGTCCATTTTTTATGATTGTCCTAATTTATTGCTGGATTTGATGTTATCGGAGCGTGGCTTATGGCTTATGACTTATGAAACAAGTCACGGTAACCAGCATGACGTTAATAGACTTAACCCGTCGCATACGAAAGAAAATCAATTCAATTCAACTATGCTCGATCGTATTCCGTTAATCCGTTTTCTAGTCAATCTAATATACGATTTCCTCATTGTGAACTCCGTCTCTACGTATTTACGCTACCGCCCATAAGCACAGTGACTTACGAAAGTATTTGGATATTTATCGTAGGGAACTTTTGTACGAGTTATGTAAAACATTTTAAAATTTCATTAGCACTTTAATGAGTCACGATTATCGTGATTACGTTAACTTACATCTAATTTGAGAATTTATATAAAAGTTACAAGACTGTTTAACGTCGAAGTCTTAAAATGATTGAATCATGTTTCTAGCCACATTCTAAAAGTTTATATTTTTATGAAGTATCAACTATCTTATTATAACTTTATTTCTATTATATTTCTTGTCGTTTTATTTGATCCCAATTGTAACAGTGAAGAAACATTCTCCGATCATAACTTTGAAAATATAACGAAAGTATTTATCTTTTGATCGAATTGCAGGAAACTTTCAAATACTTATAGACCATGGTGTGTGTAGATACGTTTGTATCACTTTATCAGTAGCGTTCTATGTCTCCGTGGTCATCGAGTTTTGCGAGAATCCGCAATCTCGCCCGTACATTGTATCTCGAAAAGCGATACAGCCATATGTATATATATATAGTTGGCAGTTTATTGCGCTGGTAACAGATGAGAGTACGGATATCTTGGCCTCTCTCCCGGACGTCGCGAATTTGCAAATTATAAAGGGCAATAAAGCACGGCGAGGAGATACGCCGTGGTCTGATTGTATTCAAAATCGTATTGTGCTCTGCGAAGATTAATGTTATCAATAGTTTATGGATATCTGTTACGCATGTACGTATAGTACATACATGTACGAGCAGGGTGTAGTTTCTTTGCTATGTTGGCTTGGAGAAGGTAGTAGATACATCTTCTTACTGTGGATGATATATGTTTGCGTATTAAATAGGAGTATTTATCTGTCCACAGATAGAAAGGCGGAACATACTTCAACCCTGACCTTTGCACGGCCAATAAAATTGCTAAAATAGTGGAAAATATGATTGTTTATTTCTTTACTAATTAATTTTTCATTGATTAGTTATTTATCAGCGATCTGACTCATACTGTAACAATCGAGCTAATATCAATTAAAAATATAAAAAGAAAGTTCTTTAATTTAAAGATACCTCGCGATATTAGAATATTTTATAAACTCAACATTTATTTGATCTTTCATCAGCCCGCAATTTTACATTAATTTACTTTTACCGAAGCGTTTCATTTTTCAATAACGTCATTCAACTAATCGTACATGTGAAATTTTTGTTACGAAAATATTCATAAAGTACGCAGGTACGCGTACTTTGCTAAGAACATCGTGATCCCGTGAATACGGCAACCGTATGGCCACGTGATTAATCATCAACGATACCGCAAAAGTCATATGCGAACTGGAACTTCGTAACTTCGTTTTATGGACAGGACGGTGGTTGATTGCGCGGTGCTAATTTCGGCAAACCGCGAAGAACTAAGTGCGAGGATAAATCAGGTATGTATGCACACGTTATCGTATGCCAACGTGATCGTCCAAGTATGTAACTTTTATGTAACTTTGCGGTACATGAGCAGTAACACCTTGAACACAGCCTCGGGCGTTCGATCATTTTACTCTGAAAAAACCGCGTGTTTATGCACCTCTTTGCATTGCCCTCCTTAGCTTAAAATGTTCTATCATCTCAAAACTGGGACAACCCGAATTTTTATCATTTCCTCTATGATATGTTTGTTTTCCTCCGATCAGTGTGAAATATTGGATTGTTTGGGAAAGTTTGTAATGACAATTGAAGATTAGAGGGAAAAATAGTAGAAAAATAATGGAGATTTATTTAATATAGAATAAAGGCATATTTTTTAATAATTTTATTTAGTAATTTTTATCTGTGCAATGAATCACTGATAATATAATTAATGATATAAAAGAATATCAATTACTCGTTTCTGCACTTTGAAATTCGTAAAAACTTTTATTTTCATTCCGTAAATGTATGTATATTAATAATAATATATTAACATACTTATATATATTTATATATTAATTATATTTATATATTAATTTATAATTATTAGATATATAAGTAATTATATACAGGGAGGTTGGTAACTGGTGGTACAAGCGGAAAGTGGGTGATTCTACGCGAAAAAGGAAGTCGAAAATATAGAATAAAAATTTTTCGTTTGAGGCTTTGTTTTCGAGAAAATCGATTTTGAATTTTCGCTCGGTAAGCGTGCACTTTATCACGTCTCGTTATAACGGATCTCACTGTAGATCGTTGTCTCGATAGAAAAATTTAAGAAAAAAAAATTAAAAAGAAAATTTTTATTCTATATTTTCGATTTCTTTTTTCGCGTAGAATCACCCCCTTTCCGCTTGTACCACCAGTTACCAACCATCCTGTATATTATATATATTATATATACTAATGTAAGTTAATATTAAGTTGACATTAATCGTAAATTAGTTGATGAAACTCGAACATTCATCATCGTGGTACAATGTCGAAACTTGATCTCTAATCCTTTTAGAGTTCACACTTGTCTAATATATCGAGTATCGAGAACGATATCGTTTACGCTGCCCTACATATCAAATCGGATAAGAATTGTTTCTAATCTGCCTAGTCCTTTTATAAAGTGAACGCGATTATGTAAGGTAAGAGACCATTGATTCTGAAAATTCATGATACACCAGACACGTCTCGTAAAAATATACAGAATAACAGAAACTTTTAGTTATCAAAATACATAAATCCAAATCCCAGAATTCTATTATTATCAATTATGGACCCAAAATTTATTTCCTACGACTCTTTCGTGTCGAAGGGAAGTAAGTAGATAATGTTGGAAAAAATATGTTTCGTCCGAAATAGACTTTCATTTATATAATTTATTCTCCACGCTTAGAGGAAAATTTTGGAGATAAAAGTACAATAACATTTTTCGAATGACCACCCGCGACGATAACACGGATTCTCACTGAAATCTGAATTTAGACAGCGACGTTGGTATTTTGATATTTGTTTGAATTAACGCGTGTCAAAGAATTTTTCGAACCATGTTCTTTTCCACTGGGAATATTTTTGATTATTAATATTGAAGAACTTGTGAGAAATTTATAGATTCAAATGTTTATAAGCTGATTAACCATAAGTCGATTAACATAATAGCGAATCGAAGTATATGTGTACAAAGTAGCGACAAATTCATAAAACTATTGATTATGTATGTGCAACAAATAATATTCTTTTAATATGTAATAGTGTATATTGATTTTGGCTTATTATTCTTGTTATGACTATTTTATCGATAAAGTATCACACTGATGATCAATTTTATCTACCATCAGAAATGTAGGAATCTTAGTATAATCGATCGGAACAGTCAATGTCTGTCGAAAGCACAGCACACTTATCTCGGTCGAAAGGAAATACCGAAAATCGGTGAAGAAGGAATCCTGCTACAGACACGATAGATTAAATTAGACTTTAGGAGACACCTTTCTTTCAGTTTAAAAAGTTGGATTAATATTAGTAGCCATACACTATTTATATTATACTGCATATTTTATTCGAAGCTTTCTTTAATATAAAAAGTAACTAATTTTATTGCAAAGAAGATATTGTGTGTTATAAGAAAACGGACTAATCGTATAATAGCATGGAAGACTTCACGTCTTGTGTACGTTAGTAGTTCAAGACAAACTTCATAATGAAGAAAACGTGATTCCAAAGAAACGGATATACGATCAAATATTTCTACATTAGCGAATAGATAGTATAGTTAGATGTATTTCGTTTGTCGTTATAAATGAAAATTGTGGCACTAAACTTATAAGAAAATTCTGAACGATCATTTCCATGGGCAATTGTATGAAATCTACTGATCCTTTGACTGCTTCTCTTCCGAAAAGTATCAGTATCGACACCACAGCGATTAAAGAATCAGGAGTGCCGATTATCTTCGTAATTGGAGGACCGGGGTCTGGGAAAAGTTACAGAATTTATTTATACTTAGTGTCGTGCAATTATCGTATAACCTAATAACGCCATTGACTTTAACTTTTACCTCTACATTTTGTCTTACGGGATCAATTTTTCGAAGGCAGAAATTAAAATGTTCGAAACTGAAAAAACTTAAAAATTGAAGACATTTAAAGCATTGAGATATTAAGAAATTTTTTTAATAAAAGATAGAAGAATTCGCTGAACTTAAAGGATTGATAACGAGAGTAATAAAAGCATTATTTTAATATTATATATCTGTCAAAAATATTAATTTAAATGTCTAGAGGAACGCTTAATAACAATTTTATTATTATTCCTATAAAACTGAAAACTTATTTACTACGATTTTCATTCTTTTACTACTTTTTTCGTTCTAAAATATCCTCTCGTAGAAATTCCTATACCTCGTTATGAACAATCTTGCCATGAAAATTTTCTTTTAAAAATATTGCAAGCGTGATAGAAATTATAATCAACTCTCGATAATTCGTGATTGATCATTCCAGGAACCCTATGCATGAAAGTGGCAGAGAAGTACGGTTTCGATGACATAATATCCTCAGATGTGATTCGAACTGAAGTGTCGAAGCGAACGGGAAAGGCGTTCGCGCTGGCGCGTTTATTGTCGGAAGGTCAATTGGTGCCATCGGCTATATTAGTGGAATTGATCGCTGCTAAGATGCTCCAACACGTGCAAGACAAGAAAGGGTTCATTGTGAGCGGATTTCCCCGGGAGAAATGTCAGGCAAAATTATTCGACAAAGAAGTGCGTCACCCCAATCTCGTTCTAATGCTGAACGTTCGAAATTCCGTGATGAGCGATCGGTTAATGGCGAAAAGCGTGAAAGCCACCGAGAGATTGTCCATTAATTTCGAGTATATTAAAAAGCAAATCGAGGACTTTCATAAACGAAACAAATTGATAGTGAAATACTATAGAAATTTGGTGGTGGTGATCGACGCTGAACCTGACACGATGACCGTGTTTGAGAAAGCATCCGAATCTATAGATAACATTTTAGTGGAATTTCCAGGCTTTGAAGCGAATCGTCCAGCCACGTCGAATGCTGCTAGAAGTAGAGCAACCTCGAAATAATAAAGTTCGTATTATAACTATTTATATCATACATAAAATTTATATTATACAGAAAATGAGACTAATATGCCATTTAAGAGAAACTTTTATGGAACAATATTAGACCGAATATTTTTAATTTGGTCAGATGTAATATAGGTGTTAAGTGCTAGTAGTGGACGTGCTATAATTAGAAGATCCTTTTATCAGTTTAGCGAGCAGAATATTTAGACAAGAAACGTGATTCCTTTTGTACATCGTGAACATTCATCTCTGCGTATACTTCAACGTTATTGCATAAATAACGCTATAACTAATGTAGCCTACGGTGAAATAGGCTACATTATATAAGAATAGGCTTTCTGCTTAAATAGACGATAAGTAATATAACAGAATCCTTCGAACGATATATCGTCTGGTAAAATAATGATTACGAATTAAATGTTTCTGTATTTTACTCTTTCATTCGAGAATTATAACGAGAAGTATTATTAAAATTCATTTCTCTGTAGGTTGGAACATTTTTTATTTCAAATTGCTAAATGTATTTCACACAGTTTTAACTTCTATTCCACAGATAAATGGGTATGATTGGCAAAATAACTAACTATTTGAAATAATAATTGGCAAACTAACCGTCGGCTGAATATTTCCCCAGTGTACACACGAAAAATGTTCGTGATGGGCATACACTCTCACTCGCCATGCGCGTTTGTATTTATTTATCCCCTGTATGTGATTCCACTCATTTTAATCAGTAGATGGATGGTTGCCTCTATTTATGAGCCTACATGCACACGTGAAACGTCTTTCTGTTCGAAGACCCAACTCACTCTCGTATCAATTGTTACTGTGTGCGTGCACATGATTCGCTTGTCGCGCATATTCATAAACATGTATGCACTTTACGTTGCTCTATCTGCACGTAAATTCTCCTTCGTATCTCGGCAGATGACTGGTAAAACGAGTTTCTGCGTGCTCATGTCATGATTGGACAGACACTTTTCGAAGTCCAGCAAATTAAATTTTTATGTGGCAAAGGGAATAGAAAAAGATAAATGCAATTAAGTTTGCAACAATAATTGTTTGCTACAGTTTCTTTAAATACTTATATTAAATACTTTAAATATAGAATTTATTTGAAACGAATTGTTATTAAATATTATCAGATATAAATAAACAAGCACGGACCCTATTTTTTATTAATAATTGTAGCGCAAGTATATTTAACCATTTGTAGTTAAATTACATGCGGAACTACCTCATGAATTGAAAGAAATGTTCATTTGTATTGACAAAAATTTCAAGCATTTTATTTAATGAATGACTATACAATGTAATAGAAACATTAAGTAAGTATCTTAAGAAATTTTTAAAAAAAATTCATCCTCAGTTTGCCTACTAACTACAACCATACATTATCCCTGAATTATTTAGTTGTGTATTTAATTATTGTAGAAATTAAGACTTCTAGAAAAAATAAAGAATTGAAATGCACATATATTTCAAAACAATATAAACCAGCCACCAATCTTTCTATTTCAATTTTTTAAAATCCTTCCATCCATTCCAATTATCAAAAATATCAGCCCCTTACCCTGGTAGATACAATTTCTTCTAATGATTCTCACCTTCGATTCACGATACTCCTTACCGCGAATCGTCACACGACGCGTCTTTTTTAATCACCCGCTTTGTATCCGTCCCTGAAAGCTTGGTAAAGCGTACGTTCACACATCCGCTCGCGTACCGTCGTGTATATGACCGGCTATCGAAGCGCTCGAATGTGTTAGAGTGGGTGGCCGGGTGGTTGGCTGCGTTTATGAGGGTGCGGGCCCGAAATTGAAAAGCACCCCAGCGAGAGGTAGGTGAGGGTGGTCGTGCAGCAGTCATTGACAAGCGAAAGACCGTATCAGAGGGTAATCCTATTGGTGGACGGCCGCGTCGCGACGTCCAGGCGTCATTGGTCCGCCTTCGAGCTATGGGGCGTGGTCTCGAGTTCCTCGAGGGTTCACGTGGAGGGGTGAGAAATGCCTGGCTGCATCCCTGGCAACGATTACCGGAAAACCACAGGGTCGTTCAGCGGTAGGAATCCAGCATGGCGGACCTAGCAACCCCTCCGGCTGAATTCACCACCACTACCACCAGTACCACCATCAACACAACCACTACCAGGTAGGTGACTTCGTTGCTATTATCGAGGCCACTGCGACTGTTCACCACTAAACCGGCCGGGTAGTGGATTTCGCTCGATTTGTCCGGGGGAACACTTCAGGAATCGGAAGTTCGATCGGACGATTAATTGCTCCGTTAACTAGTCTTTTCAGACCACGACTCTTTGACGACGTCGCGGGAATACAAGACGTCGTCCCGCGATTTCGAGTATTACATTGGCACGGGAAATTTAGCGTTTCCTACTGATTACTGAAATTTCTTCGTCTCTTATCGTATTTGTAATTGTTGCTCTACTGCGTATATAGATAGCGTGAAATAAATGTAGCTTCGATGAAAGAGTAGTAGACAGTTGTATTAACTAAATAACTCTACAATCGATCTGTTTTTGACACTTCCAAATATACTCTGAAAATAATACAAAATTATAATCTGACACTACTGTAACATTTTTATTAATAATTTACGATGTGCTCTTAACGGAACGTGTCATTGCTGGTGCAATAATCATCGTTATTCATAATTACGGAAAATTCAAACTGTCGTCCACCTTTATTTCATCAAGCAATCCTTCCTTATAAGAAGCCTCTTCTATCCTTGTTTCCACTAGCCGAAACCAAACCGTTCAGAGAGCAGTTTTTTAACGAGCAGCGTCGCAGCAGTGGATGGATCTGATTTCAGCGAGAAACACCGCGACGCTAGGTATCGTTCTATCCAGCCCGATAAAGGAGAAGCACAGGTTGAAGCTACAAGAAAGAAAGCGAACAGAGGGTAGAAAGAGATGGAGAACGAGGTTTCACTACCACGTAGCCAACGATCAACAATTGCACGACGTTCAGTGGGCGAAGGTAGGCGTCGTCTCGTGACGGTGGAAGGGAGGGTGGGGGTTTTAGAGCTTTGGCCAGGCGTCAACCGATGCGAAGGGGTGCGCGCAGGCGCCGCGACGAGCGTCGTCGGCGAAGCGCCGCGTCAAACGTGCCGGCTATAGGTTAAATCCTCCCGCTCCTCGTTTTTGTTGTTTTTCCGGCGTTGCCTCCTGATCCCGCCTTCAAAAGTGCCAACGGACCAATCGGTGGCCCGTGCTCGCGGGACGCCCGATGTCGAGACACCTCTGCAAGCCACCAACGACGTCGACCTCCGGTGATACGGGACGATCGAACCTAGCTAACGTCGATCTCTCGCCGAGAGACACCGACTTCGAGACGTCATACGTCGTCGTTGCTCGAGCTGACGCGGTTCCATCGATTTCTAAGATTCTGTCAACTGACGAGCCGACCTGGATCTCCGAGACACGGAGGTTTTAGTTTCGAGGTAGTTTTCGTGGACCGTCGGGGTGAATCAGTGTTTCGTCAGAAGTTCCATGAGACTAAGTTTCGATGGGTGCTTTGTTTGTCAAAGTTTGTAATATTTTGAGTATGATACGAATTTGGACAGTTGAACTGTTGACGTGCGCGAGTGTTGAAGAGTGAACTTGATTATATAGTCTTGTAACTAGGTGAGGAAGATTTCATGATGTTTTATGGTTGATGGAGTTCTGATCGTTGAAGTTAAATATGGAATATGTGGAATAAGTTGTTTTCATTGCTAGTTTCGGATGTTAAGTTGTTTTGTGTTGGATATCGTTGGATAATAACGATTAGTAACTATTTAGTAATAATCGTTGGATAATAACGATTAATAACAACGATTCAGCTTGATATTTAATGAAATATAATAACGGTAGGTACTGTAATATGTTGCAGTATATTGCCTTTTATATAACGAGGAATGTTCGTTGATACACCATGAACGGAGCAACGTCGGTTACTACTTCTGAAGAACATCAGCATCAACATCAGCAACCGCAGAATGAACCACCACCGGAGCATCCGAGGAGCCCTACCAGCCCTTTGAGCATTCGACATGGTGAGTTGATATCAATTAATTATTTTGAAAGAAATGCACAATAAATGTTAAAATCGTGCTATTTTCGATGATAGTTCGTTACAAAATGATTACATATAATTGAAAGACAAATCGCGAGACAGACGCGAATAAAGAAAGCTCAGCATGCATACAAGAAAAACATAACTGCACAAACATTCTTCATTCTATTGGTGATATCGGTGTAAAAACAAAATTCATATATATCTTTTTATTTTTAAATATATTCTTTAATCTTTTCTTTAATTCTTACAATGAAAGATTATACTAACTTTCTTCAATTTAATCAAACATCATTATTGCAATCGGCCCACGAAAGAAATCATATTTTCTAATTTCTTAAACTAAAGTAACAACAAAATTCGTAACTGTTATTTCAGATGTGAAAATGTCGAACACAAATTCGCTTCCGCGAACGAAAGAAAACATTGTAACATTTGTTTCAGGGATAGCAAATATTGCTTCTCAAAATTATTCGATACTAATAATTATCTATGTTTGTCGCTTCTAAATCATCGTTTAACGAATACTAGATCCCTCGTACGTTTATAAATGAACGACTACATTAATGCATATGCAAGAGACAGGCTACGTATATAAATCAACGCCCGACGTAGTTTTATGCGAATCGTAGTTCTAGGGTGGCAAGTGGAAAAAGAGGGTGCAGCGTGGCCAACGAAATTATGCCATTAGAGTAATCAGATTTCTAGTGACCCGAAGAATTTAGTACTACATGATTTTTCTACGTGTTAAACGAAAAAAGAAAAATCATAGTTTCTTTATGCATTCGAATCAGATAGCAAAGACACAAACATATTTTTATTAATCCAATGATCAATATTTTTATTAAATATTACTATTAAATTTTACTATTAAATATTCTTTTAACCTGTTTATTTTTTGCACAAGAATTCTTTTACTTACGGAATTTAAAATTAATTTTAATGATATGGAATTAAAAGCATGAATCAGTTTCGACTAGGCCAGTTTGTATGTTTAATACAATAATATTTTTGCACATTAAAGACGGAAGATTACTGAATAAATAAGTTATCACTTCCAATATATTGACAAAGTTTTATTTTCAAGGTAGTGAAACTATGATAGTAAATTATCTTTTTTAATTAATATGTTTTGCGTCGCATCTGTCATTTGCAATACTAGTTTTAACCGTAAGCAAAAAATTTCTGTATTTTAATTTAAAATTATGCTTTGAAAATATCCCTGTACCTGAAAAAAGTGATAGCTTGATCTAAAATTTTAATTTATAACGTGTCAGTAAACTTTGATTTAATTTTAAATGTAATCATGTCGGGCCCAAGCCTTTAAAGGTCCAAACCTTTTACAAGCTCTTCAAATACTTTACTATGTATATTAAACAATTCACACCTATAGAACAATTATATAATACGAGTAAAATAACGTATAATATACGAGTATAATAACGAGTAAAATTATATTCGGTATTGACGTTTCTGCTACCAGCTAGGAACTAGAAATATTCGCGAAAAGGTTATAACAACATTTAATATATGTATAAAAAAGATGTAAGTACTTTCACGTGATAGCTAAGGGATACCTATCATAAAAAACGTAATTTTATATGATCTAACCCCAACCTGAAGTGTGAAAATTCCTTACATTTAATAACTTTTAACATTGACATAATTCTAAAAAAACATTCAATATAATCTGTATTTTTTATATAAAAGATTCAAATAATATTAAAAGTTGATTTGAAAATTAAAATTTCATACGTTTAATCTAAAAATTACAAAATTTCTTCAAAAATACTTCTACATTCGAATTCTGTTTTAATATACATATGCTATATTTGAAGTTTAAGAAATAAGATTACACAACTTCATCATTATTTAATTAAGTACTTTCAACAAATATCTTCAAAATCCCCACTTTCGACTACCGTAATCAACACAACAATATATCTTAAACTACTTCATCAAAAAATGAAACAACCCTAATACCACTTTTAACAAACTCCTTAAAATAAAACCTACCAATACTAAAAATTCTGCTCACCAAACACACCGAGATGAATTTGAGCAGACGTTTGAAATCGCGATTCGCTTCCGTGCGAGACACCATCGCAGACGTGGTCGGTGTCTCCCTAATGCGGTAACAATTAGTCGAGATTGAAGGGTGCGAGGGTGGAAGGTGATCGAAGTGGTCGCGACCGCGCCGGTAGTTACGACACCCCTTTTTTCCCCCAAGCTTCTCGGCCAACGTCCCCTTTGCTGGTCGTCATTTCGCGCGCCACCCCACTCCCATTTCTCGATGATCCCATAATACGGGGGCGCAGGTGGCGCCTTGCCATCCGCCAGCATTGATATGCTAATGAAATTTGACGCCCCTGCTTTCGTCCCGCGTTATACACACACGTATTCATCGCGAGGCTCGCGTATCGCGCGCTGGTCACCATACGGCCGCATAATAATTTTTCTCTTCTCTTTTAACCCCTGGCAGTTGCGATGGCATTTCGCGAGCTACCATCGAGATTCGATTATCTTGATGGTGTGTGCTGTCGCGTACTGAACAGAGCTAGAAAGAAGGCAAGCGAAAGAAATGTGAATTCGATTGATAGGTTCATCTTAATCACACATGTATTTTTGGGTATAGAGTATATATATTTTTAGATGATGGTTGGTTGAGTTGTTATTTAAATGACGAGATAACTCGATGTTGAAACCGTCAATTATATTTTAAAATAATAAATAAAAAGAAATTATATTCGCTAAGACGCTCGTGCTAACGGATTCGCTAAAGACAGTATACAAATCGCTAATAAGATCGCTCAAGACTGACTGATCAAAAACTAGTCGCCTAGCGATCGCGTTCGTTTATTTATACTGGTCGGGGAAGTACCGAATAATTTAAATTCGTCTCTGTTTGACGGTTGCACGTAGCGACGACATTGTTTTTTCCAGAGTTTATTATTACATTATGTGCATCCTAACGATATTGATACTCCGAGGCAAAACAACATAATTCGAATTGTTCTCTAACTCATGTGCCGCTACATATCTATACGACAACTATAGTATTCGAGAGATATTGCTTTATATATTTGTTTATAATAGTGTCATTGAATTATTTTTTATTTATTTTATAATTTTTTTATTTATTTTATGCTAATTATGCTATTTATTTTATTTCTATGGTAAGTAATACTAACAAGTTTAGTAATAAAACAAGTAAAGTTCTCAACAAGTAAAGTACATCAATTTTGTGAATTATAAACCTTATCATTGTCTGACTCAATACAATAGTAACTTATAAAATTTGGCTAATAGCATTAGCTCAAATACAGTGTACAAAAGGGTACAGATAAGTGGGACCTCCTATCTTTACGTCATCCTGCTAGTTTCGTTTTCAGTTGTGCATAGTATGTGGATCGCAACTACTACGAGAATTTGTGCAAATTCCTGATCAACAAAGTTGGATGAATAGTACAATCGACGTTAGTTGTGTCGACTGCGGAGGATTATGGTGAGCCTTAGAAGTCGTTTGGGGAAGAGTGAAATCTGTGTTCCAGGGGTGGATGGTATTGTGACGGAGGATTTATTGGAGAAAATTAGATTGATAAAGTGGGAGAGTCTTGGGTCTGATTATTCTTGGCGGAGGGTTTAGGATAAAAAGGTTTAGCCAGCTTTAATCAATCCTTTTGATGTCTGTTTAAAATAAAATCTCAAAAATGAAAGTATGGTGTGAACTACCGGAGAGTAGTAAATTAACAAATTTCGTAATGAAATTATATTGATTACAAAAATTCTCACATTAATAAATAAAAAAGTAGCCTACTTTCAGGCTTCTTATTATCATATTCAAAATAAAATAAAATAACACAATGATAAACAGATAAAATAAAATAGGAAATATACAAATATAGATATGTATCTTCTAAGTCGCGTGGCATTGTAGAGGGATTAAAAGTGAATCGATAAATAAAATAGAATTCCCATTGATTCACATATCGTAATTCGTGTCTCTCTGTACGCGTACGCCGGGATTAGGGTGTTAACGAGATCGAAAAGCCGACACGCTTAGGATGTTACGTGAGTCGCATTAATAAGATCGTCTCGAGTTCATCCCTCGTAACCGTAACGACGAAACGATACGATTGAATTCTTCCTGATGTAGCCGGATCACGCGTGTCAACGAACGATTCAGACGTGCTCCATGGCTTTGATCATTGATTACGATTACAGATATATATTTGTTTAATTTGATACTATAAGAGGTCAATCATGGTACAGTCAATTCGCACTTTAAATTCATCCTTACATTTCTTGTCACGTGTGCAGTAAATAGTGATTTCCTTCTTACGATAATCTTTACGTAATATAGCATATATGAAACCAACATGTATTTTAAATAAATTTTTATTATATTATAAAAATGACACCTTAGAAACTAATTTTAACAACTTAATCCTAAATTAGGGACCTCAACTATTACAGACATGAACTTCCCAACCTACAGACTAGTCTGTACATACCTTTCAACCTTCTTCAAACCTATACTATAGTTCCCTTCACTTTCTAATTCCAAACACTTTATTATTAACTCTAATTAGACCTAATTTGTTCTTTTAAAATTGAAAATATATTTCGAATATATTACGAATTTTGAAACAAATAGTGAGTTAATCAAGTAAAGAAATTAAAAAGATAACAAGTTAATGCCCAAATAGAATACAATGATCGAGATGAAAGGAATCCGCTTAAATAATCGAATTAATCATTCAAAGAATATTCCCAAAAATCGATCTCTAATTCGAACAATTCTTCCTCCTTATACAAAAACCATTCGACCGATTTAATTTTCTTTTCTTTTAAAGAATAAGTGCAAGCACCAAGCGCAATCTGTCGTTGAATGAGCTCGACCTGAAAACGATTTTAAATAACTATGCGGACTAGAGTACGGTTAAATTATTTTGTACTGTATTAGGAACGGGACCCTAACCTGATATCGACCTGTTGTCGATTCGCATGGTAATTCAAACGGATCCTATCTGACCCCGCGGCATTAACGAGACCGGAACGAGTTTTCGATCGGGTACGATACAGCCGACAAATACGATTCCGGGGAGATCTCGCGCCTCGTCGGGGCTGCCAGCGTGACTAATAAACTCGAGTGGAGAGGCGAAATCACATTTCGTTGATCACGCAGATGTTCGCCGGCCTCCGATCTCTTTGTATTTCCATCTTTCAATTAATATCGTTAACGTGTCACGCGGTGACAGTAGAATTTAGTTTCCTTCGAACCGGAAGCACGTTTAGATGTTCCTTCTTCGCAATCAATTTGGATGTTCGTAGTACAACCTAATTTTATAGTCGTAACAGGTGAATGTTATTAAAATAAACTCCGTTTTGTTGAAATTATGAATGTATTTATCCATTACGTTTACATTTATCACGGAACAGGTGAAAGAATACGAGTAATAGGAAATTGTTAAGCAATTGTTATTGAGAAATATTGTACAAAATTTTATTTTAATGGAAATTCTTGTCTAATGAACTGTTTATTAAGTTTAAACTTCAAGTAGATAAAAGATACGAAAGTAATTGTTACCTCATAATCTTTATAGAATTTGGATTCTAGGGACATTTTCAGTTTAATAAAGCGTTTGATTCATTCGAAGATAAAATGTTATAAAATGTTATAATTAAAAACATATCAACATAATATTTCTAATATAAATGATAACTAATTGTAGGATTTTTGGTAACACATTTTTTATCTTTTATTCTATGGCACTTGGTACGGTTTCACGACCAAAATTGATTCAGTATTTAAGACAAAAATAAACAGAAAGGAGAGAGTAGTTAAAGGATACATTAAGCAAAGTAGCACTTTGTATTCTCCCCATGACAAAATCATCTCGCCTTCCGCTTTCGTCTACCTTCTTCTAAATATTTATGCCGTGGTTTTTAAGAACTCATTTCTCGATGTAAATACTGTTTGCCTCGCGATCCAGTCGGTAAGCCTTAAGGGATAGAAAAAAGAAACCACGAGTCTCATGGGAACAGAAACCACAGCCTCAATCGTGTGAAGATTCTACCAGAAAGATTGGCAAATAATATTAAATAATAGCAAATTGCACATTACTATTTTTCTAGCGATAAATTATCATAATTTCTTTTTAAAGGAACCTAATATATCAAATAAAAATATTTCGAAAATTTCAATTATTTCTTATATTCTCCTTCTTATTAACATTACTAGTAATATTATAATGTTATATTCTTTTTCTTATTAATATTACTAGACTACAGATTCGATAATCGTGGAAAGTATTGATAATCGCTTTATCTTCGGCCATTTAATCAGCTACAAATCTTCAGAATACCCACAAACTGTCCCGTAAATCGTTCCTGGCGAACCATAAGACCTGCGCAGGAGTCGTGGGCATACAATTATTTTATGTACATTCCTGATCCCCTCCTCGTGAGAATCAATCAAGGATGCAACCGGTGATATAAGCACACGAAGGAGATTTCCGGGATTAGACGAACGTAACTGCCATCTGATCGAATAGGATGAATCAAAATCGATCGTGGATCATAAGCCCAGACCGTAAATCTAAAGTTGCTCCACTAAAATCCTACAACTCAGAGCTCTCATTTCGTTCTTTTACTATTGTTTTTATTAGTAGCTTAATAAACAAATAAAAAATTTTGAACATTATTATTTTAAGGATTGAAGGCTACGTCGATGCATCTGTTTAATAAAGTTTCAACAATTGTGTAAAGTCTGGTCACCTGGCAAAAGAAATCTGATTGTGAATATTGACTTTGAAAGCAACAATTGCCTGTCAAATATTAAGACAAATATTATAAGTATCGAGTTCAGCACTAATTTAACTTAAGTTGGCTAGTCACGCTGTATACTAATTTTTTTACTAAAAATACATTTGTAATATATATTTGTAAATATATTTGTAAATATATTTGTAAATATCTTGTAATTTCTATTCAAATTTTACCAATGCTCATGATAGTCGAGTTTCGTTACAGCGTTAATGAAATTTTCAAAAGAATTTTCTAACAAGTGTTCAAACATCGTCGTGACTTACTGTATTATTATATCAAAAATTAAATATTCCTTCGAACAACTGTGCTCGGACGACAGAAAAACTTAACTGAAAAACCATTTGTTTCCAGACTCTGGCGAGAGCAGCGTAATCTCTCCAGGATTACCAGAGCGTTACAGTCCTTTGGGGGCGACAGGATCGACCTCGAGTCACGATCCTTACGCCTCGAGGTCTGTTCAAGAATGTCCGGTCCCCCTTTGCAGAGGAATACCCACGGATTTCCCTCTTGCGAGATCGCCATACTTAACTGCTTTGGGAAACGGACATCCTCATTTGTTGGGACAAGTTCAGCAGCAGCAGCAACAACAACAGCAACAGCAGCAGCAGCAGCAACAACAACAACTGCAACCGCAACATGGCAGCAAACCACCACGCAGCCTTGGCTTGATATGCGTGGTCTGCGGAGATACTAGCTCTGGGAAACATTACGGAATTCTCGCTTGCAACGGATGCAGTGGTTTCTTCAAAAGAAGCGTGAGGCGGAAGCTGATATATAGGTGAGTTCAATGAAGAACTTTGGAAATGTATATTTGATTTTGTGTTTTTCGAGTAAGCATGAATGAGATCATTATATAATTACGGAATTATATCATCGGAGATTTCATCACTGGAGCTTCAATAGACAAGAATAAATTCCTTTCCTTCATAATCTCATTCGTATTTACTAGAAATATATGCTGCTTATGTATTACAGTTAAAAAAAAGTGTTGTGTTCAACAATAAGTTACCCTTTCAAGCGGACAGCTTTCCTACATTTATAATATTCCCCATTCAATGTGAAACCAATATTTTTATACTATAAATTACTGAATTCTACCGAATCAACAGATGAAACTGAACACTCCAATATTAAGTTGGAAATTTTAATGACTATATGAATTGCTTCAAGTAACATTCAAATATTAGGAAACAAAACCAGCAAAAAAATCTTTTCATCTCACATAACACCTACTATATAATACTAATTCCGAAAATCATCGATGCAACCAACTCGAAACTTTTTCCGAGAAGCTCCCTATAAGATTGCAAAATCTCTGGTCTTCTATCAGATAGAAATTAGTCAGCGGATCCTCTTACGGCGTTTAATGTCAAACTGTTCAGCCCGTGGCGCCATGTGGTCCGAGTCGAGTGGGCTCATCGTAATACCGGGCAACAATGCGGAACGGCATAATGTTGAACCCTGGAGGACCTATCCACCTAACCCGCCGCCCTGTGTATACGACGTACTATTACCATCCCCTGGGAACGGCCATCCATCTCCATCGGATCCCTCTCAGCTCGGAATCGCTGTCTGATACGCTCGATCCGTTTTACACGGGGCCACGTACGAGCCCACGGAATGTCGGTTCGTGTGTGCGTGCATCCCTTTGACTACGTATACGTGACTATCGATAACAGGCGTCCATAGGTGTGCGCGTTAAGCCTGTCGAAGAGATACACGACGCAAGGATGCTCGATATACAAACTATTAACCCCGTCGATGCTCGGAAAATAAATGTTACAGCTACGTCGCTTTGAGCACGTGACCAGACTGCGAATAATCTTCAACAATGACTACGGAGTATTCTTGGGTATATCCCGAGATTTTTGAGTCTTTTCTTTCTTGATAGGCAGATGTTTGAAAATTTGAAGGAAGGTTTCATATGGTTTGAGGATGTAATGTGATCATTTTGTGGGAGATACTAGATGTTTCAATGTTTATTCATAATTTCAGAGAGATGGGGGATTTGTGAAAAACTCAGAGAGATTGAGAGGTTTGAAGGGAAGTTTTGCACGATTTTAGAAATAATTTCACGATAATTTTATTTATGGAACTAATAATTAATTTATTAAATAAAAGGATTGCAGCTACTTCAGTTATATTTACTCTTGATTACGTCTTAATCTTTTTAATCTTCCAATTATTCCTGATACCTAGTTGGAACATTTTTATTGTCAGTCAACTACATATCCTCCATCACCATAGTATTTAAAAGGTGAAAGAAATCTCTATTTAGAGTATATTTTTTATTGCATTCAGAAAAATATGAATTTGCATAAATATCAATTATGAATTGCATTTAATATGCAACTGAAATGAAATGGAAACTACGCAAACTTATGAATCAACTTAATGTATAGTTTTGTCACAATGTAAAGTCGGATCGAAAATCGACTATTTTCGCCACGTGTCTTTTCTATTCGAGAGCGTATCCCATTGCACCAACTTTTTATTCTTCATTATCAATTCCTGTCGAATGGTCGTAACGCGGTAAAGATTGAAGAGCCTCCGCACAGATAACCAATTACTAGTAGAGGGGAACAGAACCACGACAGATGCGTGTCGATGCGATGCACCGTAGCGCGGCGGCGTACCAACCATAATCGTCAGATTAAAGTCCAACTTCACGGATCGGTTAGATACAATTAAATAGATCGTGCATGATGCAGATTGCGTGGAAAGTTCGCACCAACTCCCATCGGGATACACTTGAATTTTGCGAGCAATAGATGTTCCATGCTGTGACCGATAAACGAGTGTTTTTCTTGTCGACGACATTACTGGCAGATTTCTATTGATATGGATATTAAAATATATGTATCAGTCCTTCATACAATGGCTATGAAAGGAATTGGCACACCATTGTATTTACTATAGTATTAAAATATTAATTTGAACCAAACGTATTAAATTTTGTATCATTTACTAGTATTTGCATATCGCTACAAAAATTACATATTATGAAAATGAAGTACATAGAACCTGATAAATCATTAGAAAATAAGGGTATGTGCTAATATTGTATTTATTGTATATTACGTTCTTCGTCTTTAATTTAATCTCTTTCGGTAGTTAATATTTATGAGCCGAAACGTACATCAATTTCTAACATAATATCAAAGCTCCAAATTTCCTTCATTCTCAAAAATGACAACTCAACCATATTGCCCACATTTCTTGCTTCCACTATTGTATAGCGATGATCATCAGTGAAAGCATTCTTCATCGGATTTCTAAATGTTAGGGGGGAAGGGCAAGTCATTGAACGATCCGTAGTCGCGATCTCCGGGCGTGATAACAGGCAGCACATGTTTCCGGTAACTCGATGAGCCAAACAATGCCGGTCAAGAAAAGAATAGAAAGATGCGTAAATAAATGTATGATGTGGTTCTGAAGCATGAATGCCGAGGAGGGCCGAGGGTGATGTATCCCCCGTTGTTGCACGGGCCAGAGGCGGCACAGCGAAGGCTCGCTGGGGTGTGAACGCAAATCAATTTGCGAGAGGAACCCCGCTGGCACGGCAACACGCAGCCACCCTTCGGTGCCCTTCGTGTTCCACCGCCTCGGGACAAGATAGTTCCAGGACGGTTGCGTCCTTTCGTCGCGCCGCTGGATCAAGCCGCCTCCTTGTGAGTGACGTTAGTTAAAATCGCGCTAACAGAGCCCCGGGAATCGATCGACCGCCCTGATCGAGCCCCGGGCGACTACCATCGAATTACTACCGTGGACATCTTTTTTCTGATTCGTCTGTCCATGGGAACTGGGAATTGTTTACAGGAAGGCATGCCTTTCGTTTGAACAGTTGTGGTTGGTAAAAATGGTTATGATTGATAAAGAAGTTGTCCTTTAATACAAGGAAATAACGAAAAAATCAACTCTCTCAGTTGTTATCTAACAACCGATTATCTTTGCACATGCACATTCTACACATTTATCGCTAGTATTCTATATCTTTCCCTTGATACAACTATTCCTAAGATTTGGACAAGTCTATCAAAAACGTTAGATGACTATGCATCCTTTGTTTACACGATTACTTTTTGATAGTCTCAGATACTTTCTCAAAATACTATTCTTTCATAGGTATAACATTTTAGATCAAAAATATTGTTCGTTTGACTAAATCGTATAATATTTCGATGAATTGCGGTGGAATTATGATTGGATGGAAAAAGGAACGATATTAAGTAGGTGTATATCACTTGAATATCTAAGTTAAAATTTGAATTATTAAATATTAATGTTCTTTTACCTCTGTAGCGCTCCAATTAAATAGTGAACATTATTTCTTGAAAGAAGTTTGATGTTTTAATATCTACTTCGATACTTTACTTTAGGAAGTTGCTAAAGTTACTGAATCTTTAGAACACTGACAATGAGTAGGTATCTATTAAAACGTTAAATTTGAAAATCTATTAAATGATTCTCAATACATATAAGAAAGAGTGAAAATACGAAATATGTCTCTGTACACGGTAACCATCCACAAAAACTGCAACGAATCACATTAATTTCTACGTCGAACGATTCGCGTTATGCAGAAGAAAAAGAAAAGTAGAAGTGATTGTAACCCCTAAGAAACGAAGCACCACGAGGCTACCGCTGGATTTGATGAAATTAAGAGGGATAAGAAGAAAGTACGTGACCCCGAGCGGTAGCCTCTTTACGTTAGTCAGCTCAACAGGATAACCGGGTTAGCTGAACAATGAAAGTAATCGAATTTAACGCCATCTCCTGAGTACACAGCCAGGATTTCCGGCAAGTGCGCTCGAAATTTGTCGTCTTTTCGAAAGGGACAACAGCCATCAAGTTACGATAGTCGTCGATGAAACGTCGTCGTCAAGGATCGATCGATTTCGACAACCAAGAGAGCTTTTCCACCAATAATGGCAAACGATGTTTTCACGTCATAATTCTTCTTCATTTTCAATCTACTGATACTCGATATGAAAATAAATCGTACATAATTAAATTGCTATATAGATGAGTGTAATAATGGAAATTGGAGGTATACGTAAAATGAAAATTTTTTTTTTAGAGAGAAATCCTTCCGATAAGAAATTAAGAAAAAAACAAATTAAGAATAAGAATGAAAATTTTAAAACAAGATTTTCATTTAAGCTATCTTCGAATTTCGTTTAATGATTATAATATTAATAAAATTGAGAAGTTAATTGTTGGAGAAGTATTCGGGAGTACACAAAATTTATGGAGGTTCTTTGTTTTTAGAACCTTCTTAAATGTATCGCAAAATTTTATGTTCAGATGTCAAGCCGGTACCGGAAGATGTGTTGTGGACAAAGCTCACCGAAATCAGTGTCAGGCGTGCCGTTTGAAGAAATGTATGCAGATGGGAATGAATAAAGACGGTGAGTAACTGAATTAAATATTAGGGGAGATATTCGATAAGCACGCGATTCATTTTATCGTGAAAATTACCTCATATCTTTTATGTACTTCATTTTAGTCCTTATTCCTCATTATAGATTAGTATAAGAAACAATATTCGGCGAATTAAACGAATAATCTATATTTTACACATTAATGAAATGATGTAAAATTTAAAAGAATATTGTAAAAGTTGACACATTTGGGATAACTTCGTGCGAGGAATAATTCGCTTCCTGAGCAATAAACTTCCATTTTCTTCGTCGAACCAATGAAGTTGTTCAAAATGTTCAAATATGATGGAAAGTGTAAACAGTAAACCTTCAGAATTGATTTTTAGATAAAACAAAAAACAATTCTGTGAACAACGAATAAGTTTTCTTCTTTAAACAGCGCTTGAACTTAACTCGTTCTAAATAGAAACTCATTTTTTTTTTGTTACGTTTTAAAGAACATGTCTCTTCCACTTCATGGATGCTGTATGGTGAGCATAAAACAATTACTTTCCTCTTAATCGACTTATGCGAGTTAATTAAAGTGAATTGAAAAAAAGTGTCGGTGTCTTTTTAAGGAAACTTCGAAAAAATGAAAAATCAATTTTCTTTGGGATAAAAGCATCCATGTGTAAATTACAAATCAAATATCTAAAACCGACTGAGTTTAAAATCTCAAATTTCATATCATAATTTATTTAGATCGTCAATAAAACTCCCCAAAATATGTAATCCCTATAAAACATCAACAAACATAAAAAATCCTACCAAAATTCAAGCCAAAAGAAAGATTCTACGAATCATTTACATTTATTTTGCTCAAACATTTATAACATCCAAGACACCATTATTCCACCGAAACTCCTTTTATAATAAGTAATGTCTGCAAAAGTATGTATATTTCATATACATACACACTTACATTTAATATCCGCTAACTCGTTTGTATAATTAAATAAAGAAATATATGTATCTAAGCTAATGAGAAAAATTCCAAAAGAGTTTTCTTGAATTGTTAAGAAAATTCCACGCAAATGATTTAATTTTTAAAATCAACAAACATGTACCCAGCATATCTTTCTTCTGTGGTCTTCATATCTTTCAACATCCAAAACTCAACTCTAACGTTTAGCAAAAGACGTTTTACCAAAAGACACTTCACATCAACTTTGTCGACACAAATCGCGATTTTCGGAGCAAAAGAAAAATATCTCTCTCTCCTTTTAGAGGGTTACCAATGCATCTCACCGGCTATCGATATATTAGATTATCTATTTCCGCAGGTAAACCCGTATTGTGGGAATCAATCAACGGCACGTTTTCTCTTTTCTCTTCGTTGAAGAGCGGAATTCGAGCGAGGGTCCTTTATGTTCGCGACATAAATAACTGGATAAAGGCGGAGCGATTGGCACGAGGTGGTTTGGTCCGCTTTGGCGGCACCGTTCGATTCAACTCTTAATGCCTTCTCAGCCAGCGAACAGGCGCACCTGCCACGGCAAAAGAGCATTTCCCCCTTTTTCCAACGTTGTTCCATCGTCTTCCTTTTCTTTTTTCTTCCGTCGCGTCGTCCCCGCGGAAACTCGTCCCGCGGCGCGCGCCAACTTTCTTATTGCCGAACTTGACGTCGTAAGAAGAAATACTTCCAATTGGATTCTGGTTCCCTTGGCGACCGGTACGATGACGTTTCTATGGAACGTCGGTCGTTTCCCCGGGAAATTAGATTGCCCAGCGTCGGGAGTTACGCTTCGCGATGAAGACCAAGATATTTCGTAAACTTTCGCGATTTCATCTTCCGATATATCAGTTTGTGTGTTGCTATTTTTCTGCAAGCAATTGATGTACATAGATCATTGTTTGATTAATATCGTTTTGTAGGTGCCTCTGCTTGCATCGTGAATAATTGTTTGCCATGATGTTGCTATTCTATTATAAATTGGTATACAGGAAGGAGATTATTTTCACACTTTTGGTATTAATTTTGTTGATGGTTATCAACGTGGGATTGGGCGGGGGTGAAGTAGGAACGAGACAGAACGATGTGCAGAAAGGAAGGCGAAGAGTGTTTCGTCCAGAACTAGAGAATGATGCTAGAAATACTAGAGAACTAATCAGTAAGTGATAGAAATTGTTGAAATGCGGGAAGGGGGTTGTTTTCATGGTTTTGATACTAATTTTGTTGATAATTACGTTTTTAGAGGCACAACAATTTTCTAACTGATCTTTAAGAGTTAGAGACAAAAATTTCAGTATTTTCCCTAATTTCATGTGACTTTAAATGGTTTCATTTTTTATCGTTTTTATTCCACAGATAAATAAAACCACGTATTTCAATACTTCTGGCAAATTTTACTTTCAACGATATGTTATTAAAATTTGTTTTTTTAGTCACCGAATGACATAAACGTCGGAAAATCAACAAAAATGGATTTATATCTTTCTTGGAGAAAAAGCTAATAACGTTCGCAAAGCTTCTCTTGATGATGTTATATTTTATAATATCATAATATTAATATAAAAATACCAAAAATTATTCAATCAACTAAATACATCGAATCACTCAATATATTCAACCAATATATCTAAAATCGTTATCTGTATTGATATAATCATTCAATAAAAATATCACGCTTTAAACACATTTTCCATTTCCATCAGGCGGAATAATCAAAAGTCCAGGTAACCGATCTACCATCCCGTCCATTTATCGATGGCACGTCGTTTCTCCAGGCGTAATTCCTAGTAATTACAATCGTTAATTCTTCTCGTTCGATAAGCAGAGAAACTTCTCTATCCGGTGTGAACCCTTCCCATGGTGCCGGCGTCTACGACATGTAGTTTCACACCAGGGAGATAAACGCCCTTTTACAGATCGTTTCACTCTCATTTGCGTGAAGCTCACCGTGGGAGGTCTGCCTCCCTTTTTCACTTTGCTTCTTCCGCATTTTCTGTCCCTTCCTTTCTCGCCCACCGTTATGACACAATTTGCTGTGCTCTCTTTCTCTGTACGCCTCCGCTAACGGATTCCTTGTCATCGTGCGATACACGCGCGTCCCTTGAGCAGACGCGAGGAAAGGGCGCGCGCCAGACAACGAGGAGCGCGAGGATTTTTGCGTACAAGGATCGGTCGCACGTTGCATACGTTTATTTCCCCCAATTAACCCTTCGGGGATCGGCGACGGCCACGCGACCGTCGCTAACGACCGCGGTGTTTACGACGCCCGACATCGTTTTCGCCCGTCGCGGCCAACCGCACTATTCTCTGCATGCGGCATGTCTTCGCCGCGTGTTTCATGTTTTGCCGCTCTGCATACGCGATTTTCATCGGAGACTAACCGCAACACGCGGTAGCGATCATTCTAACGGTTGATTTGTGTGTGGTAAATCGAGCAATGATAATTGATATCCCTTCGTTTGAAGATAGATGAAAAGATAATTTCAATATAAAATTTTAAGTGAAACAGCTCTTCTATAAAAAGACAGGAAAAACAGAAACGTGTGTAGAAGTGGTCTATCTTTCACCTACGGTGTTCATATGCGTATACATTAATTATAAAACCACCCTGTATTAACATTTTATAAAACTTATCAACAACATAATGTCACAGCGATATCCGAAATCTATTTCCAAGTTAGAAGTTCTCGAGTGAAGTCTCCCCCTAGTGTCCTTAAGTATCCACAACACCTCGAATCGCGGGTTGATGCATTAAAAAAAGAAAATCAAAGGCACGTGGAAAAAGAAGAAAAGAGAAGAAGACAGAGGAAAAAAGGAAAAGGAAGGGGGGTGTGTGAAAATAAGCGGACTGAAGAGTTAAAAAGACAAAAGGGAAAGCACGACGCGTTACACACGCGGACAAGAAAAATTTCCCGGGGACGCGACCGGCGGAAGAGCGTTTATCTTTTCCACCGGCAGGGTAAACGAGAGAAAAAGTGAGAGAGCGAGGGCGAAGCAAGGGAAGAAAGCTCCGGGAACAGAAAAAAACGAGAGAGACAGAGAGCCGGATGCAAAAGGCTTGACGAAGTAGGAGGATCCTATTAAGCCGCTCAGCAGGCAGCACGACGCGTAGGTAAAGTGAGCCGCGGCACGCTTTTTATTATTACGAAATTACTGTGCACCCGTGCCACGCTAAAAAGGGGGAAGCTGGAAAAAAAAATTCTGCTGGCCATTACACACCACTGAGTGCCCTAATCGCAACGCCATTAGCATGTGCCCGACGTCACGAGTCTTCTCTCTTGGGAATAGAAATGGATGGAATTGTCGCGTCTTTGTGGTACAGCCTTTGCGGAAAGTCGAAGATGTTGACCATCAGTATTTCCTGCTTTGAGACGCGCTTTTCGAATGAAGATGGAAATTTTCAGGTGTTTTTTAGCGATAGGGGAAATGTACGCTAACATTTATAAGCGTTGGAACACTTATACAGTGGCTCGCGAAAGTATTTGGACATTTTTAGGTACTTTTAATGAATATATTACGTGTTTTATACGAACATTTCGAAACTTCATTAGTACTGTACGAGGCTGGACTATGTACATATCATGATTATATTAGTAGAGTTTGGAAGAAATTTGTGCATGTGGTAAATGATACTGGTTAAACTTCTTTATATTTTCTATCTAATTCGTTTCAAATTTCTTTGATCAGATTTAATTTACCATTTCCCTTTAATTTTTGCAAATATGTAGTTTTTGCGAAGCTTTGCTGATTTTTTAGGATTAACAACGATTGCTAATTTTTCAATTATCATTATTACATCATCGAACATGGTGCACTGGTAAATGTCCATTTTATGTTTTGAGTAATTTGGTTCCCCACATTATTCGAAGGCATTTCTGAACATAACAAAGATAAACTAATAAAAGGAGAAAATAGGTGCAATATGTTCTTCATTCAATGTTATTAAAATATAAATATTCGTGTTATAACTTATTATGAATAACCTTTTGTTGATTTGCCCTCTATAGAATACCAAAAACAATATTGTTTCTTTCGCAGTTGTGTAAATATTTTATGATGCTCTTATCAGACCACACTGTGTGACAATACGAAGAAAGGAACTTAAACATAAATCGCCACACCTTCTACATCAAAATTTAAATTGAAGTCACTAATATACAATCTTTCGCTTTTCTACTTATGTTAAAATAGAACACTCCAAAATTCCAATTCTCATTTTGCCACTCCATTCCTTCTTTCTATTTATCTTACGATTCAGTTTTATACCAGAACACCCCAATATTTTGTCTACATTTGATATGCCAATATAATCAAAATTTAAATTTTGATATTTAACACACCATTTTTCATTTTCCTGCTTATCCTAAAATTCACTTTTGTAATGAAACACGCCAAACATCAAAAGAATAATACTTTGTCTTTATTTCACCCCTTAATGTATCCTTATTATCCTTATTGTGCCCCTAATATAATCATTTTCGAAGGTCAGAACGCCAAGTTAAGCATTAAGCAAACAAAGCAAAGCCCTTCTACTTCCCATTTCGATTTCGCGTATTAATTCAATCCTGATGAAAATACACGTCGCTGAAAATACGAGAAGGGAATATTACTCCATTTTCTGGTAGTCTACGGTGCATACGGTTTCCAGAGGTGGAACCTCGTCTTCCGTTAGCTGGCAGCCGAATGGGAATTATCGAACGGCAATATATACAAACAATAAACGCGGCTGATTCCTACACGTCTGTTAAATTCACGCTTGTCAGTCGCAGGCCACTGGCGTGATATAACGCTGCGTTACGTGAGTTTGACGAGAGGGTGGTGGCCAATCGTTTGTTCCCCGATTAATCTGGCAAGACTCGTCGAACCAGCGAACTCCACTGATATTTCAATAACCAAGAAACTCTACAGGGGAGAGGATATTCCATGTAACGAACACAGTGGAGAGACATTATCGAGAGACATACCATGAACGACGCTCGATTGTCTGGTTTAGTTGATCGTTTTGTTCTCTCAGAACGGAAACCTTGTTCTTGGAATTGCGCTATTGCATAATATTATACACGAACATTACTTAATTTTAGCTCAACTGGAAA
This sequence comes from Bombus huntii, assembly GCF_024542735.1. NCBI lineage: Eukaryota > Metazoa > Arthropoda > Insecta > Hymenoptera > Apidae > Bombus > Bombus huntii. The sequence goes on from NC_066246.1 coordinate 12,459,164, forward strand.
ACATGCATCGACGATTATACTGATAATACTTATAAAGGAATTATTATGTTAAGAACTAGAATTATCTAAAATTTAGTACCATGTTTCTTATAGGTCAATTACTATATTAAAAACTTCATCTATCTAAAAATTTAGATATATGTTTCGAAGCGTATAAAGAATAAAAAAATATTTGAAGTTGAAGTTTATTTATGGATTTAATAAATAAAGATCGTTTAGATGATTTATTAATTTTTTTTAATAGGTTTCAGATATTTCTATAATTATTATTATTATATTGTTTCCCAAATATAGAACGTTTTTCAACGTAAAATATATAATGGCTTCCTCACCCCTTCTCTGATAAAAATACACGCCACTATTTTTATCTTCACGTTCGATACGTCGAAGGAAAACAATAATCTTGATCTGTTATCAATTTGTAAGGTTAAAAACCTCGAACAAGATTGTTCGTTTTCTTGAGGATTGACAAGCAATTAATCACGATGTGTACAATTTCGCAAATTGTGCGCAAATTCCGAAAGACATTACGTTCGATGGCGCTGACTGAAGCGCGCGCGAGGCAGTACACGGAGGCGTGTAATTAATTCGTGGCTGCAATTAACGCCTGTTATCGACGTTACATCGAAGGTGTACGCTTCTGTTTCAGCTGTACAGAATGAACGGCAACCCAGAAACACTGCCACCATTAGACCAGAGGCTCTCGTCGAGATGGACCAGGAACGCGCGCTTCGAGAGGCAGCAGTAGCCGTCGGTGTTTTTGGGTAAGCCATTATATTTTATCCTTCGCCCTTTTAATTTGCAAATATTTGCTGATATGTGCAGCTTCACGTGGTTCTCAATAGAACACTGAATGGCTAAAATTATATCTCAAAAATATAATTCGAGTTCATACGGTAGGTAGAGAGCGAATTTTTGTGAATCTGTAGAAAATTTAAAGGAACATTATTCCATAAAATTCACATATGCAAAAATATATAGAATTTTGAAACTACAGTACTTGTTATAATACTTAGTAGATGAAATAAATCTTTGCCTATATCTGAGCTTCCTAGTTCATAAAAATATAAATTAGTATAGATATTAGCAATCTGATAATAGAGTTCTGTGTTTGAATAAATGGACAATCAAGCACTAACTAAAATTTCGTTCTACTAAATGTAGTTCAGACAAATGGAATTCTATTATAAAAGCTACAATCAAAACTTACACAAACCAAGAATTATCTCTATAATTATCCAAGATCCTCGTTCCACTTCTTCGAACACCAAGATATATATTTTCACATATTGGATCTCGCGTTACGTGTATTTAGGTGACGCAAAGGCACGATGAATCGTCGAATGGATCCATGTGGTCAGTCATGGAGGGGGATTAAAGGTAACAGCGAGGGCTTAACGATCGATAATCGGCGATTCATCGGGAGCAACAACGATAAGAGCAAGAGAGGCGACGACGTTGTTGGCACGTTTGATCTTCTGCTGCACAGCAGCATACTTTTCGCCGTCGTGAGCAAGCGCGCTCGCGACACGCCACGCCGAGCGTGATCTATCATGAAAAATTACCTTTGACTAGTAGCCCGTGGCTGACCGTTTTTCAGGTAACCGAGTACTCAGGTTGGAACTAATGGAAAATCCATAGAGCGCCAAGGGGTGAACGTTAAAAGCGACAGCGAGCGTGCCGACGATGCTCGGCGTCGATAGCCGCAGCTTTCTCGAAATTATCGCCTTCTTTTCTCACCGTGTATCTTTTGATATGATTGCTCCAGTTTATTCTTCTATCATTAATGTTCAACTATTAACTGTAACAAATTGTAACTTGAATTGTTTCCTTTTTGCCTCCTGGCTATAAGCGTTTGCACATTTACTGTATTTGCTATAGCATTTAATTAGATCCAGTATATTAGTATATTGGCATAATAAATTTCGTATCATTTAGTACTGCCTTCACATGACTACAAGAATTTGATACTGTGAAAGTGAAATGTAGAAACTGATAAGAAAGACGGAAAATTTATTGAAAGATGTGAATACGTGTAAATACTTATTGCAGGTGTAGTTATTACTTAAATATATACTATATCTCGTGGTTATACATACGATTATTCCTCTCAAGAATAGGATATTTGAAAATCATTGAAAAGAGATAACTCGGAGATATCTATTGTTCCTTAGATCTTAGAAAACGAGGGAAAAAGTTAGATATATATATCTCAAGATAAAAGATATTAAATTATTCGACATCACATCAAATTCTTTGTAATAAAATTCTGCAGTAATATTTCTGAATGGATAGGATTAACCTATTAAGCAAGTCATCCTTTAATTAAAAATTAATGACGGAAGGTCAACTTCAGACTAATCGATTTTAATTGTGTTAAATATAAATAGGACATAATTCATTTTTAGCACGATATAATATAAAAACAGGAAATCCATAAATATTGTGTCCAAGAGATTGAAAAGCGACGAGTTAACTCATCTTTTCCCATTAACAGGTTAAAGAATTCCGTTCATTCCTACGCAATTATGCACGATGGTATAATTACTCTTTATGATATGTACGAACATGAAATAAAAGAAGAATTTTCTGCATAAAATGTTCGAATATTTTTAGAAAAGCTGAGTTACAGAGGTGGTAATCTGAGGCAGCATTGTACATGAGGTAACAAGCTTAATTTATAGACGGTTAAACGAAGTCAGCTGTACTGACTAATTTTGCAACGATTTATACACAGAGCATTACATTTCTTATATTCTGGAATCATAGAAAGATTGAGACGATTCGTGATCCTGTAATTTCTCTATAAATAAACGCTTTGAAACAACACTACGATTTGATAATGTCAGTATGATCGTCGAAACAATCGATTACGGATAATTGTCTTTTGTTAAAACCGAACGCGTACTGAAATCCAGATGAATAATAAATTTATTTTAGTTTCGTATTTACGTAAATATCAGTCTTGGGTGACATCGTAGGATAGTCGCTAATAAGATGTCTCGTGTAGTTTAACAAGACGTTTTATCCTTTCGGCCCTTTCTTATCCATTCGCGGCTATATCCGGATATAGATCGAATATTGAAATTGTGTAAGCTCGATCGAGCTTTATTTGCACGTTAACCTTCGATGATAGTGTTGGAGGCATTGCTGACCCACATTTCGGGGGAAATTTCACGGAAGGTGTAGCACAATGAGAACAAGAGAAACGATATCGATATTATGGCCGAACGGAAGAATTAAATTTTTGCGTGAGCTAATTATAATACGCATGTTTCGCGTGAACGATATGATACTCGTTGAAAGGAATAAATGCTGTTTATTCCATTTATAATAAGTTAAGAAAAAATACGTAGCTGTACAAATCGGTACCAACGCGGCTTCTCGTTAGTTATCGATTCGCGATACGTTCCAGAGCTCATAGAAGCTCTGTCATCGGAATTGTTTTAATTCGGTGCGATTGTTAATCCGCCTCGAAAAGCGAAGCTTGACACTTCGATACAAATATATATATATATATATTTCCTGCAAATTTTCTGCTAAAATCAATTTATAAAATATTTCATCTTTCTTTTCTTGTATCTTCTTTCGTTTCTTAGTTCCATTTTTCCACGGTAGTTACTAGACCGATAGTTAATTATGCAAATTCAGATTATGAATCGATGTTCGACGCGTGTGTACTTGTGCGTTTTCTTCATTACGTGTATATCTACCTATATTATTTCTATAAAAGCTATGCGCCTATACACTGTACACAATCTCGTTTTTAAATCTTACTCCCAATTTTCGAATCTATATAAATGCTAATCCATATGATTGTAAAAATCAAGCACAGTGTCCCCTTGAATAATTTGGGCGAATAACGCCCTAGCCCTCGCTCTGGGAGACATCACATGCTTTTCGTTACGTGGAACCCTTTGTAAGGTTGGTGAACCTATATCTGGACTATCTCCTATATTTCTTTCCAAATGATACGTCGATATCGGTGGTAACGCAGATCTCATGTCACTTTCCGACTTGGCAAATTTCTTGATCGGCTCCGTGTACCTGACCGAGTCGTCCTCGTCGATGTCCACGATGAATCCTCGCCTCAGATTCTCCGATTTCGTTTCCCTGATGACAGAAGCGACCCGTCTCTTTATATCTGCCTTGACAATGGCGGCTTCCGTCGTGTCCCTCCTATTAGCGCTCGGAGTTTTCGTCACGCTGTCCAGCATGTTCAGCAATCTATCGAAGGAGCTGCAAATCTCATCAAAAGACTGCTGGCTAAGCAACAGAAATCCGCTCGTTTCCTGTTCCTTCTCTTTCAAAGCGTTCTCCAGCTCAGCCAGATTGTTCTTCATCTCGTTCAACTGCTCCTCGGCAGCCTCGCGTCGCCCTCGTTCTTCAGCCAGCAATAACCCGCTTCGTCTCGTATCTTCGAGAAGACGATCGTGTTCAGCCTTTGCTTCAGCTAATTGAATCTGGATCTTCTGAATTCTAACGGAATCCTCCGTCTCTAGATCATCCGTCATCTGCGTCGCAACATCGACCTTTATTAGTTCTAAATTCTTCGAAGAGGATCTGTCGGTATCAGCCTGAACACTATCCGTGTACGATTGAACATTGTTTTGACAAGCATCGCCCATCACAGGTTGTATGTGAGACTGGAGATCCAAATGGAGAGATATCTTCGACTTGGTCTGACCATTTTGAACGATCTGCTGTTGCTCTTGATGGTGTGGCTGTCTGTTCTTATACGGTGGAACGTGAGGTCTCATTTTCGTTTTCTTCGCGTCATTCACCAGATTAACTGTCTTTCTCCGTGCAGACTGATAAGTCCTCTTATACTCTGTTATAGCGCTACGTGGTCTGATCGGAGGTTTTCCGTGATTCACATTCTCGTTCCTCTTTCCAGTACCTGCTGATACCACTCTTCGATCGTGTTGTGGTAAACCCAGCCATCGGTATTCAGACTTCGTATCAACGTTATTCTCCTCCAGCCTCTTGACCACCTCCTTTATCAGTGCCTCGTTCAAGTTCGCATTTTGTCTAACGTCCAGAATACTCAGAGTGTTATTATGATCCAGTAGTTCCAGAAGATCTTTACCGATCTTATCGGTCAATCCACAGCGCTGCAGGTCCAACGCCTTCAGCCAAAGACTGTCTCTCACTGCTTCGATCAGTTCGATCACCGCCGCGTCACCCAATTGAGGATTATCGTTCAGGGTCAAACGACGTAACCCAGACATTGCCTCGAGATTCGGCTCTTGGTACCTGAGTGATTGCTTCCAAGTATCGTGATAGAGCAACAACTTTTGTCTACACAACGCTGCTGCCAGGGCTGGCCCACATTTGCACGTTAAGTCACAGTAGCTGAGATTCAGTGACCTGACGCTTGGGACGTCGGCCACCGTGCGACATAAAACTTCGCAAGAGCTGTCACCGATGTAACAACGCTGAAGAGAGAGATAATGGAGCGTGTGCGTGTGTGACAGACCCACGCAAAGCACCGCCAAGCAGTCTGGCGGAAAAGGGATTCCTTCCAGCTCCAGATTAGTTAGAACCGGCGAGTTTCTAACGCACTGAGCCACGCTATGCGACAACCATTCTAAGAGATATCGAGACAATACGACAGGTGCCTTGCCCATCGTTCTAGCCTTGTCTTCCGAGTTAATTTCTTCCAATGGTTTCCGACACTGATACCTGCTGCGAACACTAATTGATCGTAGGCTACGATCAAGCGACAGAGAATTTAAAATGGGGCCCCAGTCGTCCATTTTGACGCGATCGGTGGTGAAATCTAAACTATGGGGCAGTGTCACGCAGATAACTGGCAAGGGACGAAGACGTTGTTGTTTGCACAGTTCCATGTAGCAGTTGGCGAAGTTTCGGCTGTTCGGAATCGCCATCTTGGATGATGACACGGAAAACGGTGCATTGACCTTGCCTTGGTCAACTGCGGGCTTCGTGGTAGGTGACAGGGTGGCGGTGATCGCTTCGTTCAAAGATGCTAGTTCCTGGTTTAAAGAAACGATCTAGAATCTGCTTTGAATATTTTTGTACATATTGCGCGACATATTGTGTTCTGTCGTTCATGCGCACTTTAGCATTTCTAACTTTAGCATTTCATTTATCAAATATGAAACATTTTGTGAACAAAATGCAGAATATTTAAAATACAGAATTCTTTCTTTTTATTTGATTTGGTTTATTGCACCAAAGGGACAAAATTGAGGGATGGGCAGTAAATTCTGTATTCCGTTGACATTGAAATTAATAAAATAAAATAGGCTGTATAATTATTACTCAAGCTATTGTTAACTAATAGTTAGAATATCTTTATACAAAAAATAAAATTCTTTTGTTGTCAACAACTGAAGAAAGCATTAATAATGATATTACAAAAATAATGAAATTAATTTGAAATAACATTCACGATATTGAGAATATTTGAAAGCATATATATAATAAATTTCCCAAATTTTATATAAATGTACTCACTTTCGCTCTTGCTGCCTTGTTGGTACATTAACCGCAATTTTATCACACACCGTCATCTGCAATGTGTCAGCCTTTCCGACAATTACGACTCAAAATTAGTCTCGAAACTTTTAACAACGAATCCGTTCGCAGAAGATACAAATCACGTGTTTCTGGTACAGGACGACCTATATTCACCCACCTACCTACCCGAATTCGACGAAACGAAATTTCTACGCGGCATACGCTAAAAGTATGCAAACAAAACTCGCGAGTGAACAAATTAAAGTTGCTGCGGATCGTGCACACAATCGATGCTATTTGTCGAACCTTGTTACTTTAATAGCGCATCAATCGAATTCGAGATTCTAGATTAATTTTCATTTTATACGAAATAGGTGAAATAACTAATTAATAGTTTTCCATAGAAATTTTGTAGATTTAGATTTGCGTTATTGGAAATTTGAGAAAAAATAATTTTTAAATATAATTTATATTATAAATAAAGGAAAAGAAGAATGGTAAAATAATTGTAGGAAAAAACTATAAAATTTAAATATATATCAATTTATTACTTTTTAGAAATGATTTGATCAAGATTCTAAATAGGATTCTGTAAAATGTGATTTTTCAGACCACCTGTGTCTTTAGCTATGGCGAGATACACGACACCATTGCCTTTACCCACCGTTGCACCGACAACAAATTCGACGAATCCTCCAACACCACCGCGGCAGGATAATGAAGATGGTATTCGTCCATTTTATCTTTTTTTCATTAATTAAATAAATAAGAAAAAGATTTTCCAATAAATACTTTTTTATTCTTTTCCTTTTATTTTGATGAAAGTAATGCATGCTTGCTTTAACAATGGGTCATAATATTCTGCAACAGGAAATGCATCTGAAGATAGTATAGACGTAACAAATGAGGAACCATTGACACCCCAAAGAAGCGGTTGCACGCAAATTCCGCCTGTGATTCCCTCGTTGTATTCGCCTGCTAGTGCTGAAACGGTCTACGAAACCAGTGCTAGATTGCTTTTCATGGCTGTAAAGTGGGCCAAGAATCTTCCGTCTTTCGCGAGTTTGCCTTTCAGAGATCAGGTACCTTGAAACATTCAACTTCTTTCCTTACTTTTCATCTTAAACCCAATCGAACACAGAAAATAACATTTTTTCCATTCTAATAATTATTGATTATTCATTTTATCGATACGTGAGCCTCTTAAAAGCCAAATTAATCAACTTCAATTTTTCTCAATTTCTTAATTTATGAAGAAATATTGCCAGAAAGTTACCAAAGTCATCTTTTCCTTTTCTATATTTTCCGTGTTTTTCTTTATTTTTATTTGTGACGATTATGTGCAGAGTTTAAGATTGAATTTTAAAAGTTTGAAACTTAGGTAATACAAATAATTCCATTTTATTCTATAAAATTTGATAATTGAAATCACGCTACTCGTGATAGGTGATACTTTTAGAAGAGGCCTGGTCAGAGCTTTTCCTTCTGAACGCAGTACAGTGGTGCCTTCCACTCGAATCGTCGCCTCTCTTCAATTCCGCGGAACTGACTGCCTTGACTCTGTCGCCGCATCCGCACCCTCATTCCGGAATCCATATGCAAACTACCACGGGCAAACCGAGTCAAGTTGCAGCAGATGTGAGGCATTTGCACGATACCTTGCAGAGATATAAGGCTGTCATGGTTGATCCTGCCGAATTTGCCTGTATGAAGGCTATAGTACTATTTCGACCAGGTTCGTGGTAAAATTAATCGTCGTGGAAAATTGTAGTCGCGTACCAGACAATGAAATATCAAGTTCTAATTATTCAATTATTCTTCGTCAATTAATTTATCTGTACTATCATTGAATAATTACTGAATGACATGTTTATCCTCCTACTTTTTTATCGAAGATTTATATTGTATTATAAAATAATAGAACACAAAATCCAAAACGGAATTTTCATTTTTTTGCAGAAACCCGTGGCTTAAAGGATTCCAGTCAGATAGAAAACTTGCAGGATCAAGCGCAAGTGATGTTAGGCCAACACGCTAGGGCGCAGCAACCAGGAAGTCCAGCAAGATTCGGCAGATTATTACTGTTACTGCCGTTGCTGAGGACAGTGCCAGCATCGAGGGTGGAACTGATATACTTTCACAGAACAATCGGCAACACTCCAATGGAGAAAGTCTTGTGCGACATGTATAAAAATTAAAGATCATTCTTCAGCGATATTTCACCCGGAACAATAAAAAAGAAACATTTCACGAGAATTTTCGAATAATCGATTCTTGTACAGTGCCACGTTAAAGTCAGGATAAGTGAAATTTTACCGACTTCATAGTATTGAGAATAATTTTATTTCTGTAAGGTGTTCGTTCCATTCTGTGACATAGTTCACATTTTTCCATTAAAATAAAACCTCGAACGTCAAAAAATATAAAAATACGCGAAGTATTCGACATCGTAATCGAATCGTCACCAAAGTAAACGTATCGCTGATTTGATCGAGATTCCTTTGTAGTACCTGTACCTTCGGATACAGTATATAAAAGAACACGAAGGACTTTTCTTTGCGAGAATATATAAGTATGCGAACTGAAGTGCAGCGTAGACGTTGAAAGTACTCATTCAACAACAGATTTGAAAAAAAAGACTAACAGGTATGAATAAACAATTGAGCCGACTAAATAATCGAGAACGATGTGTGAAAGCTTTGGCCTAAGGACGAAGCCCCAAGTATGACCCTTTAATAAATTCTTCGCCTCGTCTAGTGATTTCTTTCTACTAGATCGGGACCGAGTAACGATGGATCCTTCGAGAAAAGTAACGAATCGATAAGTACAGTATTTAGTTTAATGGTTCAACGGTATCTAAGTGAAACGAGGGATACTCAGTTCTGACATAAAGATACAGATATATACACATATTTATTTATTATAAAAATGTTTATCGAACATTAGGTTCGACGTGTTGACCAAGTCGTTTTATCTTTCAGTTTTAAGTAGTCAATTTTATACGAATCACACTAATGACAAAAATTTTCACTGGAGTAAAGAATTTTTATTTAATTTATTCGTGAGTTTTTTTAAGGTATTATTTATGCTCACTGAAATATGTAAGATAAGGTTTTGAATATACTTGAATAACTGATACAAACTTTCGGACAGCTGTAAAAAGATACACGTCTGTGCTTTTCTTGTATATTTCGTGTTGTGATACTATTTGCTGTAAAAGTCTAGATACTGAGTCACATGACATATATTGTAATGATTACCTAACCACTTGTAATAAAAGTACACATGCGTAAGAATCGTCAAGACGCCCTCCCATCAACCCCCTCCATTGCGATTTATTTATCATCATGTTAAAATTTACAATTTCAATTTTCGTTTGGTCGCTATAAATAAAAATTTATACTTTTATTTATATTTACTCTATTTATATTATTTACATTAATATATTATACATATACTATATATAATATGTTACATATATATACAATCTATTTACAACAATATCAATAGAACTGTGATTTGCTCCGGGACAGAAGTCAAAGATCCGAGCACCCGTACTACTTTAATTTCTGTTTATTTAACGGAGGGTAACACTAGTGAATCCCGGCGAATCGAAATTTGACGCTAACCCCGAGTCACGGTGGTTGTTGCATAAACGTACATATTTATTTATCACCGTATAATCCCTGACTTTCCCTCTGGGGTTTTGCCACATGGCAGTTTGACGGTCCCCAACGGAATTACCCCCTCGGCCGCTTATAAATTACATCGAGGCTCGAGCAAGGTTTAAGGGCCTGCTTAAGTTGTCAAAGCAATCGGAGAGTTAAACGCCCCGGCACGGGGGCGAGAGACTTACCCCTTAATACTTTTTCGATCGGAACCCGCTTTCTCGAATCGGCCCTCATCTGAAAATCACTGCTCGATATTTATTCGGTTATACGCGTCTTTTGTACGTTTCCACCGTGCGTGAACGTGTTTTTGGAATTATACAGGGTGCATTGGAATTATTGATAAGAGGATTAATCGAGTAATTAAATTCTTAATCCTTTCAGGAATCTTTTTAAGTTATGGAAAATTTGGTTTATAATTTGAAGAGCACACGAGGAGATCATAACAAGTCCATTTTTCTTAATTGAATAAGGCGATATATTCGTGGTATTTATAAGAAAGTTTTCTATTTAAAAAAAAAAAAGGCGTAAAATCGTTATATTAATCGCTTGTATATTATATTAAACAGAGTAAGCTTAATCTGACAAAATGATAAATCACTTTCTGCATTACAATTTACGTCGAATAAGTTTGATCTCTACTTAAATGGTCCACAGGTTAGAGTAACTGTAAAAAACAAAAATTTTATTTTCTATTACTACATTTTTTTTTCTTAATGTATTTATCTCAGTTTTTCTTTATCATATAAGTAAATAGAAAAGAAAATTTCGAGGACAACGCATTCGATTAAAGACAACAAATAAATTGAAACGAAACTGTAAGAGCAATAGAAAACGCACGTATTACATGGAAATGTGCAGAGTGGTACTCACAGGTATCTGAAACCGTTTTAGAATTGAATTCCGCCCGCTCCATATCCGAATCAATTCCTAAAACACACGTTTGCTTCGTGATGCCGGGAACTTTCAAGTCGAGCGTCCTCGCGCTACGGCACGTAACGAATTTCGATATCCCGATGGCTTCAGCACAAAGAGAGAAAGGGGTTGGAAAGGCGGCGCGCGGGTTACCGAGAGGGCATTCGGAGGAGAAAGGATGGACGGTCATAGTATTGACTCGCTTTTGCGGATGCAGGGGCGGAGTTTTCGACCTCTCTCCCTTCTTCCACCTTCCGGATCCCTCTCTCTATGTGTATCACTCTTCATCCTGCATTCTTTTTCCTTCTTCGATTCACTTTCCTCCCTATAAATATACTCCGCCTCATCCCCTCGATCTTTTCTCTCCGTCATTCGACAATATCCTCTTTCTATCTCCATCCTTCTTTACCACATAACAAACCATGTTTCCGCTTTTTTATTCTTTTCTTTCCATCTCACAAACTCCTATCTTCTCTCTTTCTCGATCTCACTTGTCTCCTTCCCTCTCTCTTTCTCTCTCTCTCTCTCTCTTTCTCTCTCTCTTACCCTTTAGCATATCCATCTCTTTCTCAGTTCCCCTTGTAATGGCACGAAACAGAGGATTCCCCCGTTTCTGTCACTCTCTTTTTCACCCCCACCCCACGTGAACGCAGGCGGTCGGGGTCGAAAGGGGATGACTCGTCGCACAGGGCTGTCAAACCCCCACCCACGCAACGACAAAACTCCCGTTGAAGGGTGACCCAGCAATGGCGGCGGGACTTGTTGTATTTCGCTTTCGAGGTGAGCTCCATTCCCTACCTTCTCGATCCCCGTGGCAACCCCTCCGTAGCCGGCCAGGCTGGGAGGGCGCTCCGCTAAAATGAAACTGAGTGGGTCGGAGTGAGGAACCAGCGCCGAGACTCGAACGCTCTCGAACGAAGCGAGACGGAGGAGTCGAAAGTAGCGATGTGCGACGAGGAGAGACCGAGGAGGGTGGCTGGAAACGAGGAAGATCGAACAGCGGCGGAACAGAGAGGAAACGAGACTCTATATCGCTCGGAAACAGCAACCTCCATTTATTTTATTACATTATCATACCAACTAGGCGCTCGATAAGTGGGGCTTTAAAGCGATGGTTCTCAAATCGTTTCGCATGGAACTTTTACACCGTGAACTTCGTCGCGAAAAGCGACCTCGTAAGTCAATCTTCGCTCCTCGTCGCGTCGCTGCAAAAAAGGCTGCAGCGAAAGTTAATGAATGTTAAGAAAAATTAATCAATGAGTTTAAACATTTGAGTGTATTTTCTGGTGAGGAATTCATTCGGAATTCCCTTGCTACTTTGGGATAAGTAAATCCGTGGTAATAGATGTTTCATAAGATTATTAGGGTTAAATAAGATTTGGAATAGATCGAAATTTCACAATTTTTTCTTTTATATTAAAATAAGACTTCTCTTATCAAGACACATAGACTGATAGATTAAAATTGAATTGAAATTTCATAATTTTTCGTTTCATATTACAATATGATTTCTCTTACCAAGACACATATAAATTACATATTAAATTATCTATATCTTAATCGTATTTAATATCATACATATTAATATCTACGTAAATATGGATACATTTCGAATCGTAAAAGTTAAATGTTTCTACTAAATCTTAACAAAATCGAGCCATAGTAAAGATAGGTAGTGGAGACAACAAATACATTTGATTTTTACGAAATTCGAAGGATGCATTCGCTTCGATTGCTAGGAAAAAAGGATTCGACGTATTTGCTTCACGCTGGCGCGTTCAACTCGAACGCGTCTGACGAACAAATCAGAACGAATTGTTCAGCCGTTAAGTTGGATTAAAAGCAAAGTCAGCGACGTACCTGTTTCTCTTTGGCCCGTTGTCATTTAATGACCATCGATTATCGTCGCGAATTTAAACGAAGCACGCGCATAATTACGCCGTAGCATTTGTCGGATTCGTTGCCCGCTGTGAACACGCGAACGATTTAATTGAAAACAAGCATTCGACCAGCGATTATTTTCCACCATCTCTTTTGTTTGACAAACGCCAAACAAATAATTATAATTCATTGTATAGTGCCAAATATATTCGAGAGTCCTAATTATAATTCATTCGTACGTTTTGGTAAAATTTTCTTTAATTGGCAACTTCATCCCATAATTTGGATGCAAATATTTCTAGAATTTTTTAACATTGATAAGGTATGTTGTAGAAATAAGTTTTTAGATTTAAATGTAGATGTTTAGCTGAAATATTTTATTATAATCAATGCTATTGAATGTGTTTCTCTAGGCGTGCGATTTGTACTAAAAATAAGTTAAATTGTGTATTATATATTATATATTATATTTAAAATTTCATTTAGAGTTGATAGTTGAGTTTACAATTAGTAAGTATATATATGAGTGATATAAAAATGTTGAAATTTTAAAAATGTAGAAAGTAATATCCCATTCGCTCAGTTCATGTTCCACGATAAGGACAGTCTATTACGATTTCCAGAGGAACGTGGAAAAATCCCCGCGAATTTTTTTACCCGGTCCAACTTGAACTCTAGAATTTGCTAGGCTGGCTGACGTTTAAGAAATTTGACTTTCTTCTCACGTACATCAGAGGATTACCCAAGTATTCGCCTTCGACCGGTACGGTTCATTCGAGATATCCACAAATAACAGACGATTCATCCCTTCGATCTCCTTGTTTTTCCCTTCTTTAATCTCGCCTTTTTCAGCTTCGCTCAAACTCACCACAGAATATGGAGTTGCTTCTTCCCTTTTTACAATATCGTTAAAAAAAGATCTCGATCGAATCATTTGAAGGTTTAAAAAATACCAAGGTTAAATGTCATATCATTTATAGAATTTACGTAAAACTTTTCCAGGTACTTGACATCATTTCGTAATACATATTCAATTCTTTAGATAAATTTTTTCTAATTTTCAAATATACTCTAAAGTTATTTACATTGATTTTCTTTTTATACCGAAGTAATAAGATTAATTGTATTGAAATAATAAGATCTTATTGCAAACAGTGCTAACAATTATCACAAAATTATTACTTAATTTTGTTAGACTTTTTAGGCATTTGCAATCAATCGTTATTAATATGCGTTATTTATCGTTTCAATTTAACGATACAATTTTTTCAAATATAAAAGGTTATTTTTCTTACTGAAACAAAGCTTCGATTCAATCACAAAAATTCGAAAATCATGATAAGATGCAATACTATACTTCGTTTTTTTATTTATATCATTTATAGTAAAATATGTGGATGTGGTAAGTGTATATGAAAACAAGAAATAATTTTTTAATCGTTGAAGTTGCACAATGTTCGAATAATTAGTTACGAAGCAACGTGTTATTTATTCGACGATTGATCGAGGTAAAATGTAGGAAAGATGTTTCTAAGTGAATGCTCCTGGGAAATGAAGCTGCATCGGTCAGAAGAGACTGTCGGACCACCTTTACCCCCTTGTCCTCTCTTATTCCACTCCCTCATCCTCCCTCTCCCGTAAAATCAATAGGTGCGTCGGCGTCCAGCACGCTGGGAATTCTGCTATATAACCCCGAGCGATTAACTAAAATCGATCAAACGCGACGCATGTCGAATATAATGAAATAAATTGCACAATTCTGTTGAATCAGAAGAAATGATGATCTCTGACCAGATTTATAAACCCGAGCCTACAGTTTTATTCAAATTACTTTTAATGTAAACTATTTTTTCAACCCACGATTTTAAAGTTGGAAATTAACTTCAATGTTTCGATACGATATGGTGATTTAATAAAAGAATATAACACACCCGCTTGCTGCAAAAATGATACAACTCGAAACATATTACAACTTATTATACTTTAACAAAGTCCAGTAAGTTCCTTTAAATTGTATACGGTGGAATGACAAGATGCCATTTAATATTGTTTTATGAATATTATCCCGATTTTCAAATAAAATTAATTAATGACATAGTATATTCTTATATTTAATGAAAGTTTTTTGCAATTTCTGAAATATCAATATTTCCATTTAATTGTCTTTGTACTTTCACAGCAAAGGATTCATTCATGTTTCAATATTCAATTCATTATTCAATACATTCAAGGTGTAAATATATGTTCTGTATTATTATTTGTAGAAGATTGAGGTGCACAGGAAGGCAAAGTTTCGAATGAATCATGACTTCATTTAGACGTCTTTTGCAAGAAATTTATTTTAAGGGGAGGAAGACACGGTCTGACAACTATTTATCCAATTACTGCCACTTCCAGTCGACTAATATTTGCCTGGCGCGTGTCGACAGTTCGTCAACCGTGAAGCTTGAACGGCGCTCTACGACCACCGAACAGTCCTTTGTCTCTTTTGCGAATTAATTTCAAGGACGAGGACCTGTGTGCTCCGCGAGGGTTCTTACTTCGCGTCGAGCAAACCCAATTTGCGCTTAAACAAGGAGCATCTTCGCATAACTTAGCCTTGCGTGAAATCCAACGTCAAAGGGAGGAAACTTCTCTTTTTAAGGCAGCTCGACCTCGTAGGATTTAGACGGTGAACTTCAAAGACGTTCCGGATTGAAGGAAAGAATGCGAAAGCTTCCCGGTTATATTAGAAAAGATACTTTCAACGCAGATACGAATAATTTTTTAATTTTATGAATTTGTTTTTTAATCAGAATTTATGGTTTATGATTGTTATTTGCATCTGTCGTGTGTAAGTTTGAAAATGATCGCGAAGTGCTAACGAAATAAACTATATTGAATGTAAATGTCTATTAATAGCACTAAAATACAACATGCGTATGTTATTAAGAGACACATTTTACTATAATAAAAATAATTTTATATGATTCGATATTTAATTTGTATTTGAAGCACGATAGAGATGTAATAAAAAGTTTAAAACAATCTTTCAGGACTGAGTGCTGCGCCTTATTATTAATAATAGTTAATAGTTTATTATTATTAATATTAATAATAGTACATATTAAATAACTCTGCTCGCAATAAAAACTGTCGCGTGTTTCATTATGCTTTGGTAAAAGTTTCATGTTAAGATGTTTACTGAGTTAATTATTTTCATTCAGTTGAATAAAGATGTATTTTTACATTTATATAAAATTTATAAATTCCATAAATTATTCTTAGGTTAACAACTCTTAATAATTTAGGCATTCTGAGAAACTCCTATACCGACAGTAGATTCTGTAGGCTTGTACCATCATTGGATTAAAAAGGTTGCTATTTTATCACGGACAAAGAAAATACATATAGTTATTAATTGTTAATCGATACTTGAAAACTAATATTTTCGGATATTATTCGTTAAAAACTATCGTATAATTATAAAAAATTATTTAAAATAGTCACAAATTCAGCATGTTCTAAAACAAACATTCTAAAATTAAAAAACAATAATAACTATATAAAGCAATAAAAAAATAATCTAATATTTCGAGTTTTTTAAGAATTTAATAGTTCTCAAACATATAAATACAATTTTTATGTAATATATTAAGTAACTGTAATATTCTCAATATATTCGAGGACATTTGTAGTTCATTTTGCATTTCGAAAATAGCTCCGAATTCTTCGGCTTTAAATTTTTTGAAGATACACACTACACGTAATACTAGACTACTATAAAAAATTCGCATCATATACGCGAAAATGAATGCTTCGGTTGACCCACAAAAATTCTTGGAAACGAGATACTGGATCAGCTTCTTGTTATTACCGACTTTAAGTGATTCTCATTCGATTCTTTATAAAAAGAAAATTTACAGTTCTTTTGAAAATAAAACTACATATATACAATATTAAAGTGATAATTGTTCGTGTAAATATTGTGATATTTTATTTAATATGAAATTTATGCAATAAAGAATGTATAATGTATAGAGGATAACTGATTTAAAGAAAAATCGAATCGTATGCAGTGAGAACCATTACCTGTATCTGTTCCTTATATCTCTTAAAATATGGTGATCATATTTCATTAAAACAAGTAGTCTTGATATTTTAAAAAGTACAATTGCAATTTTGGAATAGAACAGTTGAAATCTATAAAATGGAGGATTGTTATAAACTCTCAAGGAACTCGTATTACCTCAGTGTATATTAATAATGTCAACTGTAATAACAGAATAATCTTGAAACCTGAACATTCTACTACATTTTCACTGCCTCATATTATCGTAGATCAAGCTTAAAATATGTGTTTATGTTTCATAATTATGCAATTAGGAAATCTAAGATGCCACAATTGCTGAGCCTCGAAATTTGAGCTTACACTTCTCTTGCTGTAATCATTCGATCTTAAAATTAGAAGTCAGATCGTTTTTGTCAAATTTTCAAACTGCATTTTTAATTTTTAATTTATCTGTCTATTCATGCATATTTGTAATCTATGTTCCTCTGTCTCAATTAATCAGCATATCTACCGTCGAAAAGTCCGGAGTGTAGTATTCTCGTCCATTTGTTGTTTGCATAGAACTATAGGGGCGCTACATTATTACTCTACTTTTCTCAGTCAATCTTTTCCACATATACCTAGGCTCTAAATATAAAAATATCATATTAATAAAATCCTCTCACTAAAATCTTTATAGATTCCTATTTTACATCGAACCCTTAAACATTTACAATCATTCTACAATAAAACTTCATTTATAATCAATAACTCAATGATATCACAATATATAATCAAAAAATAACATTTAAAATATTTCTTCCAAGCAAATATTCATATAATACCTTCTAAAATAATGAAATCACATGAAAGTCTATTTTCCTTATTCAGATGGTAATTCCCACGGTATTATCCATGTATTATTATATAGAATAGTAGGGCTCGGCGCCTGTAGGTGTCATCAAGAAAGCAAATGGCGTGCAAGAGCAGTGTCAAACGACATTAAGTCGTTGAATCATCTAGAAATTGAATCGATATTTTCAAGAATTTAGTTAGTAAACTTCTCGATCATACGATTTATCACTTAGGGTATAACGATCGATCATATCTTGTATCTTTTTCAACAAACGTGGCAACGGTCTCGTGTGGGTTTCCCGTGGAAATCGATAAACTTCAAGGGTCAAACGTTGTACTTGCGCGCAGGTTTCCTTGGAAGTGTGTTATTTCTCTCGTAGAGCATCCTACGCGTCAAGATGTCCACGTCGATGACAGACAAGCTTCTGGATGACATGAACAGCATACCGCTGGCAGACGATGATCCACAAGGTAGGGAACTCGTGCTCATGTTTCTGACCCAATTCTCTTAATTCCAACCATCGCATCTTCGTCATAACCTGTTCTTAGGTTTTTCTTACCGTTCCATGAAATATTTAAATACTCACCTTAGACGGAATCTCGTTACTTCAGCTTTTAAATCGACGTTCTAATGACAAGAAAATTTATAAAATCGTGGTAAATTGTTAAATGTATAGTTTATTGGCTAATGCAACTAATTGATTTTCGAGTATTTACATACGTGTTGATTCGTGATAAAACGCGAGGTATTTCTGGAATTTTTAGGGCACACAATCCGTGTACTGTTCATATATGAAAAATTCCATTATTTATTATATATATATAAAAATTGTGAAATTGTTATCATCCAAGCGATTAAGGAAATTTAATTTCTGTTAAATATGCATTATACAAGATAACAGTTACAATTATTGTTTCTATATACAGTGATAATTCCTGAAGAAGAAATTTTGGATAATAGCTGCCACATATCTGATGCACTTGGCAGTGGACACAGCATGGATTCTATACCATCTACATTTACAAATGGAAGTTGTAGTCCTAACAGTAAGTCTCAAATCGTTTACACTCTACTATTTCACAAAATATCATCAAGCACTCAAGATTATGTGACTGTAGGTTTAGATCCTGATATAAGCCCAGATGAGCAAGAAGAAAAGGCAAGATTGATTGCCCAAGTGCTTGAACTTCAGAACACGTTAGATGGTAAATAAATTTCGAATGTGGTCTCTAATTCTTACATATACGTTTAATTTACTTAACACGATTTTCTAAAATATTTTTTTACTGCTCAGATTTATCCCAGAGAGTAGATAGTGTAAAGGAGGAAAACCTGAAGTTGAGAAGTGAAAATCAAGTGCTGAGCCAGTATATTGAGAATTTAATGTCAGCGTCGAGTGTTTTTCAATCTACGAGCCCCAACACCAAAAAGAAGTGAATTCACGTTGTCACCTTAGATAACAAATATCGAAGAAACAGGGATCTTAAAATAATGTGATCTTTAATCCTCCATGAAGAGTATGTACACGCGTTTACACTTATAACTGCCTTATTTCACGAGAAGAAGATACAATTATTGTAGATATAAGAATTCTCGAAACAGTGTTTATTTATAGTCTGTTTAGTATGTTCTGCTTATTTCATATTTACACATTTCATTAATTTGTGTACATACTGTTTATAGAGAAACTCATTTGCGAGCAAAAATTCGCCCGTTTTTTCTTGAAGCGCATATTTGAATCGAATTTGAATTCCGAATTCACGATCCAAATCTGTAGGTCGAGGAATTCATTGTTCAATTTTTTCTTTTTTTAATCACCGCATACGCTTTTTGCTTAAAAAACGCTTACGCATTTGTTACTTACTACCAAAGAATTCCATTTTGTATTTCGTGCAATGTCGTGTGTATTTGAAGAATCTCAGTTGTCATGACCTAATATCTTATTGTAAGTATGAAAGTTTATATGAAAGATTGAAATGTGCAATTTAAATGATCGAAATCAAACAATATTCTAGACTTACAATTAAGTATCAGTTTCTTGATGTTTTCTGGTGTAAGATTCGTTTTCAGTATTAAATCGCAATCGTTAAAGTTAGTTATCGCTTTTTCGCGTATTTGATACTTATAAATAAGAATGCAAGGGTTATAAATGTTTGTAGTTACCGTATTTAATCAAACACCAACATTTTTTAATTCGAGCTTTCGCTTAAGGGTTTCGACATACGTGTATGCAATGTATGTAGATGTACAAAAGAGATAAAAAATAATTATATATATACAATTACATATAGATATAAATAAATATATATATACATATTATGTATACATATATATAGTATATATTATATACCATGATTATATATAATATATACTCATGTATAGTATAATAGTATATATATATATATATATATATATATATATATATATATATATATTACATATGATTATATAATATATTAATATAAATTAACGTTCGTGTAAATGCTGCGAGCACAGTGTACATTTTAATCATTAATTTAACTAACTGATTGAAAACGATCGACACTTTGCCTGTAGCATGTTTGATCAACGATTATTACTGCAACTGAGAAAGAAAAAAGATAAGGAAAGAATAATAAAGAAAAAAAAATGTACTGCAATTTAAAACTGCAACTTAAGATGAAGTTTCAGTTGGAGGGCACAAGCAGAATGCACAATCTCAAATTATTTCATTGTTGAGTAACATAGTGTTATAATAAACATTATATTCTATTGGAAGGCAACGAGATTATTTATTTCCCATAAAAAGTGTGTAATTGATTTCTTATCGAATGTATGATTTTCGTTGTTAGTAAAAAATTACATAAATTCGTTAAAAAGATTTTTTAAAGTTCGCCGTGATGCATCATGATTGATTTAATTTAACATTTAGTGTCTTTCTTTGTTTAGGATTCACATAATTGTTACGAATTAATTTAGTACAGAAATATAAAATATTCGTAGAAATTAATCTTGTCGTATTGCTAGGAATTGTATCGATTTTTGGCCCCAACTTGTTTTTGGTCCTGGCTTTGCTCGTCCGTTTTTCTTTATTCCTATCCACCATCCCTGATTCGCGTATTTTCGTGATCGAAAAGCATCGTAGGAACCGACGTTCCATTGCTCCCATTCTGTGTTATCTTTGTTTGCGCTTAGCTGAAATAAATTAATAGCAATTATTTGAAACGACTAGCCCCCCATCATTATTCACATAGATTTCAAATTATATTTATCACTTAATATAATCAAAACAAATTTACATTAATTTCAAAAATACAAATTCTACACCATAAGATACATAAAAATAATGAAACATAATAACTTTGCAACCAATTTCTAGAGATTTAATTATTTTACTCACTACACCTAGTAATAAAAATCCGCGACCTTACCTCACCATATAAACGTCCCTTCTTATTGAAAGCCAAATACAGACTAGTTTCAAGACTTTGTATTCGAATCACTCCAAATGATACCGGTATAATGTGAAGCAAAGCTAGAAATTAGTAGAAAGAAAAAATTTAAAAGAACTGCTTTCTTCATCCACACTGCAGTTTTTAATGATTATAACAATAAAGTGAATCAATGAGGTTTTTATAGTACAGAATTCTTATTTTTATTTTTCGTTGTAGTTACCATGTGGTTCGTTCGTGGCACTCAAACCTCGAACTCGACCAGAGTTCGAAACAGCAAGATGGTATCCGGTTCGACAAAACAATTTGATTACCAAACAATTGTACACAGGATTTTGTGCCGGTTTCCTGGGATCCCATATTACGTAAGGCGGTCGTTTAACCGATTCCGTGATGTAATGCGGAGTTCTGTAAAGGAGAATACAATATTTAGAATCTCCAAACACACGCCGGCCGTCTATAAACGTAAATACCAAGTCTACAAATATACTCTTAATTTTAAATGTCAATCTTAGACAAAAAGATCCTCGAGACACTAGATAGAAATTTCTTTGAAGTTTTTAGTCACCGTAATATTTTTTAACCATTGTCCCTCCTTCTATCTAGATGCACTCTCTTGCGAAGTTTCCAGAAATTAACATATTCATAGTAGGTACTATAAGCTTTTTTTATTATGACATGGAGCTTTATTCGGATCTTTAACTTTTATAGTTGCTGTAAAATCTATTATTCTAATACGTATTTTAATGTTTGTATTTTGACAAAACGATACGTAAATTAATTTATTTATATTTTACAATAATGTTACGTTTACACAACTTTCACGTGTTATTTCATTAACCCGGTTAATATTTATTAATATCTTTATTATGAATAAGTTTCGATATATAAATCCATTTCTTATTTTCCTAGTGAAAATAATATCGAAGAGAAAAAGATGATACTTCTTGACTATTGAAACAATAACGACGAGAGTAGGATAAGCTGTCATACGAAACAGATTTAATGCAAAATAACACCTCGGAACGCGCTATATTTATAACATATCACTACGTTTGGAAAAATGGGCCGATCGACTTTTCAGGTCAGTAAGCTTCGTGAATGAAGCGTGCTTCGTTACACCGTAGACGTTTTCCAACCCCGTTAATTTTAAACAGATGCTCGAGGGGAAGGAACGCAATACCAATAGACTTTATTCGACAAGCAGTGCATCAACCGATGATAATCAAGCTAATGGTACCAATAATGAAACGTGAAAAATACAATGTGGGTCACGCAATTAGGGTAGATTATACATGTAGTGGCTAACAAAAGTATTCGAATATTTGAAGAAACATTTTACGAATATATTATATGTGTTACAAAAAAAATTTTGAAATTTCATTAGTGGTGAAACACGATTATCATGAGTGCATTAGGAAACTGTAAAACGAATTTCAAAATGTGTGTGTATACAAAAGTTACAATATGTTTATTGCAAAATATAAAATTCAGCGAAATAAAAAAAAGATGTAAAATACTGTCTAATAATGAAATATAGGTCAACAATTCTAAGCGTACTGCTCCCACGATGAAATGAAATATTTTCTTCGTTTAAAATTCATCAATTTAAAAATTATTACGTCTTGACATTGCGCGAACACGCCCCCGTTAATTACACGTAGAATGTGTACTATGATCTATTTGTTGAAACTCGAGCGCACACGGTCATAAACGTCGATCCTAATTTTGCGTTTCACGTCGTGCGTGTGCTTTAATGCAATTCACGCGGAATTGCAGGCTCGTCGGTTCGTCGGTTGCCACGGTGCTCGAATACCGGTAATAATATAACGTGAACCGTACCTACTCCCTGTACCTAGTGACCCTGCAACAATATAGAGCAGAAAGTAAATCGAATCAAGTGATCAATGAATACATATCGCGTATCATGTTGTACGGTGTCTGCTACAGTTCTTCATCCATATTCTAATTTCAAGGTCTACCATGTTCTCATCTTCAAACAGTGATTTCGCGTATCATTTTACGCGATTATTACGCAATTATTTTGTTATTGAATGTTATTTTAGGTACCGAATATTTTTACCGAATCATTCAATTTAAGATCACCGCATATAAAGATCTCGATTGATCCCCTGCGTTCCAATTTTTTTCGTAAAACCTCATTAAATTCAACAGATACAAAATAATGTATTACTATACATATAATTTGCATTCATTAATCTTAACATTTTGCAGTCCATATAAATTTACTAGTAACTTCAACCTGTAGCCGGTGATTTTTGGTAGAAAGTTTCAAGTTCATAAACTTTACGTAAAGGGTCACCCAGCGTGTGACACTGACATGGTGTCACGAAAATGTTGAACTTGAAGATTTAAAACTAAAGTTAGAATTCAACTTAAATTTCTTTATAAACACAAACCTAAATACAAACCTATCTTTATCAAATGAAAATCATAATATGCGCTATATGGTTGAATTTCGCGTCATTCGTTCAATGAGAAGAATATCCTTATCATATACGTACATTCTAACACGTTTAATAGTATTGTAAATAACAGACTGTTTCTAATAAAAATACCTCGTCGTTTAATTAACTATTGAATTAATCCCCGCTTAAGGATCTATAAAGTAGAGCGTCAGAAAGATTGATAAATTTAAAGCGACTTTACGACGGTACGGAGCGGAAAATAAATCTCGTTAGGTGATCGATGAACTCATTACGGTTCCTTGTGCAACAACGTCCCCTTGACTTTTGTTTACCGTAATAATCATCCTTCCATTTGGTACAAGAACTAGACAGCTTTGTGACAATGTTCACTGACCCTCTTCTCCACGCAATAAACTGATTAATTTCACCTTCGAGATCCGAAAACGTTCCAAAACGATCGAAGGGGAAAGCCATAATATGAATAATAGGAAATTTTAAACTGTTAACTTCGCAGTACGCTAGGTGGAGAATTAATCGATTCAAGTGATTAATGAACGTTTATTGTAGGTGGACGTTAAAAGGAAATTACGTCTGTAGACTTATTGTTGCTAGTTTGCAACCCGCTCATAGAAGAATCTGCTATAAAATATACATCAACCCTTTCATCAATGTCAAAAATTCATGCATCGCTGCACAAATTGTTACGTTAATGCGGATAATCGAGCAGAAATGTACGATTCTGGTCGATCAGGTTCATTAAATCGCGAAGAAGAGAAAATTTAGAATAGCGATATTAAAGAATTTTAGAAAATTGCGTAATACAATGTAGCAACTACAAGTAATAATATTTTAAAATTTTGTTCATAAAATAGAAATAAAATTTAATATAGAAAAACAATATAGTGCAACAATTACAAACACCAATTTCTTTTTAAATCTTGTTCTTATTCTAATTTTGTTTCATGAATAAGATCATTGTAATTTGTGATCAATTATCAAATTATGTACTTGCAGAGAATTTCTAATTTCCATGTTTATACAAAACGTAATAATTTATAGGAGATTAGCTTTAATAGTAGACGATATTTTAATTAGGAATTTTCATTGAACAAAGTCAGCTAATAATTAAAGTTTACCATCGAATTGTAACTCGATTAATGTCTGTACAACGTAACGAAGATTCGATCTTATTCTCGGCTATCGACAGCTCGTAATTATCGGCAAATACCCGTTCTCGTCGAACTTCACTGTAGTGGTCGGATGTCTCCTGGTCTCCCTTTTCCTCCTGCGATCCCCATTAATCTCCTTTTCGTTTCCCAGCCCTTTCTCCTCGCAGATTGATAGATCGGAATCGTAGCTGTCGTCGCTGCAACTGTCATCGATGTCGCTGCATTCCTCATCGCATGTTGGTGCTTCTAAGTTTTCGTGAATCCAACGAAGACTCATCCTCTTGTAGTAATTCTATTCCCTTGATTGCCTTGATAATTTAAGAAAACAAATTTTATTGGTGTAAGTAGACAAGATCGATTATTTTTTCTCGAATGAGGAAAACAATTAAAATATTTACACCGTAATACACGATACGTTTACGTAGAATGATATTAAAGAACAATGGAATTTCACCCTGTAAACATTTGAGAATCTAACAATGATTGATCCTATGGTAATTCTGTCACCTCTGTATTGTAATTTACGACTGACATGATAGGAAAACAAACTTTATTTGTGGATAGTAACGACCTTTTTGTGGACAATTCGAGGGCTGCATTTTTTCGTTCAAAACTATGTTTCTTTAGTTTATTTGGAATTTATGATGTTACAGGATATAGGATGTGAAAAATGGGTTTGTGAAAATTGTTAGTTTGATTTGGAACGTAGGAGAAAAAAGTAAAGTGTAGATCATTAAAGATTTGAAGTATTTAATTTATCTTAATTTAATATAAGTTTTGTAATTTCTAGATAAATTTTGTGTTACGTTTAAACAATATAAAGATTGAGAGAGGATAAAATAAAGATGAGTATGAGATTAAACGTAAAATATAACGGAGAATAGTACGGTTCAGAATTAGCGGTAGTCTCGGTCTGTTAAAAGTTAAAACAACAGGTCGAATGAAAAACAAGCGTGAATAATACGGAGAAATTTACACCCACAAAAAGCCATTGAGACCTTACGTGATTCCAGATGGTTATAAACGTGCTGTTAGTGTTCGACAAATATAAAGGTATAAATATGGTTCCCAATTCATTTTATGCTTCGTTGAATAGGCGAAACAAACCATCGATTGATGGAAAATATAAGTAGGAAAATCGTCGAAATTGATTATAGTTTATTGAATTTTTTATCTTTGCGGGAGTATCGTGAAAAGCATTTCTGTTTGTAGTTTAATGAATAGAAAACTAACGGTGTTTCCGGTCTGGTAATGTCCAATTACGAGGATAAAGAAATAATAGTACGGATTGTGTACCATTCGATATGCTATCACTAATGTAACATAAATTAGTCATAGTATAAAAATAAATTAAAAATGTTGGTTAATGCCAACATTTCTTTACTTGGTATTCTTGGAAAATAAAATTTAATTAAGTAATTTACTGAATTTACGAAACTAACGATTACAAAATGCTGGGAACGTTTCACTCGTTACATTCGATCTCGAAATTGTACGCGTTTTTCTACATAAAAAATTCACTTTCCAGTTTTGCAACACTCACTTTTCCTCGAGGTGAACCTGAATCTGATGAACAAATTTTTTACGCAAATCTTTTGTTACAATTCAAGCAATTCGAAAATGTTAGATCTCAATTCTACGTTTCTTGGTAGAAGATAGATACTATAATACATTGACGACTGATATTCATAACATCCAAGACAAACAGTTATGAGTTATATTATACTTAGATAATCTTGGTACAAGGAGCTACGCACGCGATGATCGTTCGAAACACTCGACCCTGTATATGATAATTCAGAGAATTTACAAGAACATTTCAAAGGAATTATATTTCAAAGCTTAAAAAGAGTCAAAGGTTTAAACAATTCTGAATTCTTGACAAGAATGACTAATCTCACGATAATACGAAGCAAATTCTATTTCTTGACATGAAGTGCAGAGTCACGAGTTACACAAAAGCAGAAAGAAATTCAAACAACTCTTCTGTCATATTGTCAATATCAATTTCTCAATTTCATTATATGTACATATACTTATATGATCAGTGTTCAATTCTCGAGAAACAAATTACTTACTTCCATGAGTTCATTTATTAGAAGAAAATGGCACATACACACACAATAACACATTCGAAAGTAAATTTTCAAAGTAGTTACATTTGTAACGTCATCACCTTCTTTTGCTTTCTAGTCTATAAAGTTGATTAATGTAGCTTCTCAACGATCGAAATTATCGTGCAGGTGATAAACCAATGATTTGATAAAACAATTACATATAACGAAATCCCACGCACAATACAAACGTCTCACCTGTCTGAACGTCCGGATAACAAATAGCGGATCTCGGAAGCAAGTTTCACCCGGTGGATCTCACGGTGATTGAGATTCGAAACAAAAACGCGGTAGTAGCCGATCGACACAGACCTACGGGTTTCGCAACAGTAGAGCGTCAATTGAACAACTGTGGTCGCGATTCCGTTTCACGAGGTCCACGGGCACATTGTTCGCGTAGTGCACGATTCACCGGCGTCGATGGATGTGCAGACGCACCAGAGCTCGCCTCCTACCCAGGTGCCTCCGCGTTTATCATACGACTGAGCCGTCTCTGCTCCGCGAACCTACGTCGGATAATACTGGATATGACGCCGGCCTATTGGTAGACGGTGTAGTCAGCGGTGGTCAGCAATTCGAACTAGACTAAATTAAAAACGGGACACGCGGTCAAAATGCGAGCTCAACGAAACGAAAGATCTTTTGTCAGCACCTCGCGAAATTCTGTAAACGAGACATCACCGACGACGCCACTCGTCTAGATAACAATGTCTCATTGAATGTCCACATTTTCGTATCCGTTTACTTTCGTTTCATTTTATCTACTAATACGTTTCATGTCACGCGAGACATTTCGTTTAAGCAATTTGTTTTGATATCTTGATTAGGAAAAAGAAAGAAAATTATATGTATTATTAAAATTATTCTTGCGCAATAATTTGCTGACTAATAATATCAATGAATTGACAAGTGAGAATTTTACGACATATAGAATAACCAAATAACTTATGATTTACTTGTAACATTTTACTTGTATTATCATCAAACTCTTCATGATGAGAAACAGGATATCATGCTTTATTTGCACATGAAAAAATTTCTCAAGACGAGGTTACACTATTTCAAGGAGCGCATATAACAATGGGACAAATTTTTCTTCAAATCGCTTTTTTACGAAGTTTCAAAGTCATCGATATTTTTTAGAATGGAACCCTATATTTTCTTATATAATTCATGAATGCACTTTCTCATTTTCTATGTAAAAGTATGAACACAATTTTGTGTCACAAAATCTACTAGAATGTAATGATCAAGAATTTGATGGAATTTTTTGTGCAATGGAGTTTAGCTGAGCGTTCAGGATTCGAATTGCAATCTTCGCTTAAAAAGAATTTCCGAATGAATATCGTATGCCTCGCTCCATATCGTGCTGTCGAAACCATGAAATAAAATATCTAGGATTTTCGCTGTTATCATAGGAAAAACCAATCAAACTGACATATTTATGACTCTTCGGGTTTCAATCAAATTATTTAAATTTCACAGTCTTTTTGGAGAATCTTTCAAACTTGAAGTTAAAATAAAATGATATAAATTATTTCTATGCTTTTATGAATCACAATCTACGACTGATACGTAAGTACAAATTTATATTATCATTACATAATATCTATCAACTCCCACGTTACCATGATAATAATATAACGATTTTTTATATCTAACCTGCACATGTAAACGTACATTCTATATTCCTAGAAAATAATGGAAAATAAATAGAAAGGGAGAAATAGTTTGCTGAATATATGTCAATGAATATGTGGAATATAAAATTAATGATTGTTGTATAATGTGCGCATTATGAGTCATAACTAGATAACGTTACCTTTAAAATGCAACCAAGTCTGGTCTCTGGAGCCTCGTCAACCGCTGTGGGACATGCCGTAGTTTCCTGACATGTAACAATGGTTGTGGTTGGAGTGAAACATATATGCATGTAACACGGCGAACGACCGCTACTTTTCCTGTAAAAGTTTCAACTAGATTATCGATGACCAAAGTTCAAAGCTACATAGTTACATAGGGCCTGTCTGGGATGAAGGTATCGTTATTTTATTCACTCGATACTTTTGCGTTGTTCTCTCCTGGCGGATTCTGATTTACCAATTTCGCATCACCCTCCACGCTTTTTCTTGTGAAAACGCGATTCAATTAGAGCGGTGTATATTAGCTGCTAATGATTGAAAACCAGTTCAAGAAGTAATGTTCCTTTTTCTAAGAATTCACACTATATTGTTTAAAGGATTTTCTACTAAGTGCATTCACAATCTTTTTCTGTTCTTCTTAAACGCGTTTTCTGAAAATCTTTCTAGGAATTCTAAGAATTTTGTAATACTAGTCCTAATATTATTTGTATGAAGATCACAGGTGGAAGACACGATAATCTAGTAACTCTGGTTTTTTACAATCATATTATACTCTTCATCAAAATATAATTGCTCTTTTAACATAAATATTTGTTCGTTCATATTGCATTCGTGGAGTGACGAATAACGAAAAATAAAACAGAAATAGAGGAAGTACGTCGCTTAAGTTGACACAGTTATGTTTCTCGTGATGATGGACAGCACACACTTTGACATTTAATGGATCTACCACCTATAATTCAAACTAGCTCGCGAAATATTTGTTGCCTGAAGGTTGAACTATTCCACCAATTCTATCGAAAAAGTAATTTTGTTCCCGATCGCTATCTAATGTGTAGCATACCGAAATAGATGTGCGTCTGTTAATAGAAAATATTCAAATTAACTACATTGAAAAGGTGATTCGTCAAGTTAGATAGCTTTGTAGGAAATCAGACTACTAAAAGCAGTCTGTTTTTCGACGAGTGATGGTCGTTTGATATTTTTCTAGCATTGACAAAATCGAAAATTACTATGAAATTGCTCGGTGTTTCTAGAGCGGAGAATTCTTATTCCTTAATCTAGACTTCGCGTGCTGTTCGTCTATGGTAAGGAAGAAACGATAGAAATCATAGTTTTGAGAAAATTAAGGACAATCCTTATATCGTGTACGATCCTAAGGTTTTGTAAGTTACCGGAAAGAGCTTGAATGATTTACGGTTGCGTGCAAGTATTGTATCGAATTGATTATCTATTCAACGGGTAAATTTTATGGTCGACAAAGATCTAAGCAGTTAGAAGTGTTACGCTCCAGTTCGGAATATCTATTGTATGTGTTTAACGAACTGAGGATAAAAACGTGTCTCACATCTGAATATCTTGTAACGGTATCAAAAGACTATCAGAATTTCGAAATTAACTTGTATTTTAATTTTTATTAATAGATTCTTCTAACAGTTTTCTAATAATTTTCTACATTAATCTTCTTATATATCCTTGCAGAACATTTTTTTAAATCTCGAGATCACGTTGAATCTGTTTCAATGGGATGACGTGAAACAGAATTTCTAGATCATTTTAAAATATGAATCTTGTGTCTTAAAACCGAGCCAACATAAAATGAATAAAAATAAGAATGTTATGCAAAACTTCAATTAAAATAATTTTAGCATACTCCATTTGCAATTTTATTTTTAATCAATTTACATTATCGATTTCTGTTTCCTAACATTGTAGCTACGAAAAGGAATTCCAAGCACTCGCTTAGTATTTTTTTCATCTCTATCTATCTCTCCACCTATATTTTACGACTTTATGAAATGTAATGAATTTGAAGTGTTTATAACATTATGGTAAGCTATATACATATATTGCTCGGTCTGTAATGGCTTAAATTCGTTTTCCACCCCAAATTTCTTTCTTTGATCCAACCTATCGGCAAAAGCAATTATCAAAACTGCAGACCATCAAATCGGTGCGCTCAATTGTCTGTCTTCTATAATTCTATAACATGACTGGGAACAGGACGTTCGATTTATCAAAATTGCTGAAACGTGAGACTCGTGTCATCGCGATTTATCCCCGTGTGATGAACGTGCACACGTTCGACTATTGAGGGATGTTACTCGAGTTACTGAAACTGATCAAGCATGTCGAGAGGTGGCTGAGTAATTCAATTCCCCGTGACGAGCTGCAACGCAGTTCCAGCCACCGATTCGTCTCTCTTCGATGCCGGCTTTTCACGCTGTTACGCAATTCAACCTAGAATTAATCTTTTCCAAGGAAGCAGGATGCGGCGAAATGGATATCCAGCTACCGTGTGCACGTGCATTATACTCTATTCTGTTTGTGAGACGGTACTCGTCAATCTATGCCTCTAATTCTCATAG
This sequence comes from Bombus huntii, assembly GCF_024542735.1. Lineage (NCBI taxonomy): Eukaryota > Metazoa > Arthropoda > Insecta > Hymenoptera > Apidae > Bombus > Bombus huntii. Next base: position 12,490,374 of record NC_066246.1, read on the forward strand.
TCGTGATGTTGAAGTTTCTTCTGTGTTTCAACACGTGTGAGAGAGTTGAGTGAAAGTTTGTCGAATGGAAAGTGTTGTGCGAATTCTTGAAACTTTTCCTGTAAAAACATGCATATAATGTTAGATATAATTCAAGGTCGAGAATATCCTTGTTTTGCTAAATTGTGTCTTAGACAGAGGAATTTGTTAAAATTTCAGAAGTTAATTTCTATCAATAAATACATTTTCGAAATCTCAGAGCTTGATATGTACATTGTAAGTAGACGAGACCAGTGTCGAAATCTACTTATTATAATAAATTTGCTCTTCGCGTCTTTCTCCTGGATTTAAAAAAATGAAGATGAAAAAGATGGAAAGTAAATTCATAGATTATCTATAAAATATATCCCAGTTTTTATTACAGTCGAAACTGCTAAGTTCAAGTAATTCAAGGAATAGGCCAGTAGATAAAAGAACATTACTGTTTTCAAACTTCTATTTTTACTTCATCTCTTTAATTATAAATAGTTTAGGAAACTTATGATTCATACATGATTAACTTTTTCTTTATGTAAGTATTTTAACTAATGTTTTTACCGAGAACTTTATTTTAGATGATAGGAATTTATTAACGTTGAATAAACAAATTCTTTGACATTTATTAACTTTACTATAGTAATTACTGCGATAAAACCAGTTATGAAAGTTTTTAATAAAGTTCGCACGAGGAACTAAAGAGTTCATCAGGAATGTATCTTTCAGAAGTTTAAAACGTTCGACGACCCTTAGCCTCTTATTTTTCGACGTCAGCAGACTCTCTTTTTATCTGACTAGCTATAGTCTCTGCTAGTTCTTTTACGAGCATCAAAGGCTCTAAATATAGACTGATGATGGATCATCGAAAATTTACATCACAGGAAAAGATCCACCATGTTTGCGTACCTTTTTATTCGCTACAATCAAACGGTTAAACTACCGTATAATTAATTCAGTGAATTTTATGCAGGATGTATTGAAGCGACAGGAAATCGAGGTAAGATAACCAACTTTATCGCTATAATAAACATTTATTCTCAATAATATAAAATTACATGTTCGCAATAACACGAGACACATATCATACAATATTTCACAACAGCAAGTATGCGTATGCGATGCGATATGACGGTTGCACACGACGACTATTATCGATCAAAGGGGTAACAAAAAGTAATCGTCGTCGAATTGCGCGACGCATCGAGCATCTTTCATATTTTTTCTTTGTTATTTCGTCACAGTGAAGGGAAAGAAAGAACACAAAACTCGAGCCTAATTGCATCTCGTTATACAGCTTTACAGTTAATGGCGCTGTACTACCATAATAATCAACTAGAATCTAAATGATCGCTTGTGAAATACAGAGGCTTGTGTTATTCCATTTGATTGAAATCATCTACTGATTTGTAAGCATTTAGAAGAAAAATTAGAGAGAGAAAAAAACAATGAACAAAATAAGAGACAAGTATCTCAAAGGATTAGAAAAAGGAGGGGAGTGGGTGAGTTTCGTATTATAGCCGTCACACATCAAAGGGATTTTCTCTCATAAATACCACACGGAGTAACTATATTACAAAAATATACATATGAATCGTTCGCCGATATTTCGCTAAATCCACACAAAATCGACACATTTTTTTTTCAGTGTGTCGACAGCTGCCATTTTTGCGATTTCTCAATTCACTGAATTTTATTTCCCTATTATTATGCTAATTACATAAATACACGTTTATTTACATGTTGCTGTCTGTACGTCCTAATGGTTAGTCGATTGAAAAGAAATCGGCGTGTTACGTGAAAAGAATCTTGATTCCATTTTTTTTTTTTTTAATTAAAGCGCACGTAGGAATACCTTACGTAAGACGAGGACTGCACGTCCATTTTGCTTCTCGCTCGTACCGTTTGTCAGACTTTTATGTACAGAAAAGAGTTGGTGCCGCGGTCGCGTATCACCGGTAGCTAAATGATCAACTATAACTTATAAAATATAGCTGAACGATGCTATATTCAAGTTAGTCAATGTGGTCCCATTAACTACTGTTTGGTTTTGGTTTCACACGCAACTGAACTTGACACCTGAAACATTTTATAATAATATATAGAAGATAATTTTTATGATAAATATAATAACAAATATAACATAGCTTTTATTATAAGATAGTAAGATTGAAAACGAAAGAAAGAACAAAATATTACAAGCTAATAGAATATAGATTTGTTATATAAAAATTCTTTACTAAAATACATACTTTATAATCTATAATATTTTTACCAAGATTGTTTTGAAAAATAGCTTTTACGTTTATCCGTTCACTAATAAAAAAAAAATCGTTGGCTGGGGATCATTGACGTTTACCTAATTTTAATCATAGGTATAAATAGGGTAAGCTAAATGTGGATACCGTCGTCACTGGAGTAGCAGTTATGGCAGTGAAGCTTTTGATTCCTAACGCGCACGTCTGTTCCCATTAATCCGTCACCGAGCCGAACATGACACACGCAGCATTTGAAACATTCCATGTGATAGAACAGCCGCAAGCTTTCGATAATCATAGCAGCGCCACGACCTGGTGATTCAAAATTAGTCATCTCATTTCATTTTCCAAACGATTTAAATTAGTATAATATAACAATGACTTTAAACTGAGTCAAGAATGTGGAGAGAAGATTGACAGATTTTTAGGCAAACGCTTCACAATCTTTTCATTTTTCTATCAAATATTATATTCTATAACGCATTCTTTTTTACGCACCTAATTCATCTCCACAATGCGAGCATTTTTTTTTCCCACTGACGCTTAACATTTTCTCCTGATTCTCGTTATTTATCGCAGGTGGTTGTTGAGGTTTTTGAGGCTGCATAACATGTTGCTGCGGTTGATGTTGCAACGCAGAGAGATGTTCCTGGCTGGTACTATGTTCTAATCTATAAAAATTCAAAGCGAATTGAATAAATAATTCCTAAAAGTTATGACAAATTTATAAGAAATTTCTTTGTTTCAATATTAACCTTCTTCTTGGCGGAAGAGGTTTCTCTTGCGCTCTGTTCTGTACTCTTTGCGTAAGAGTTTGTATGATAGAGTCAGGCAATGGTTTACTGTCTGACCTGGTAGGAGCCATAGCATAAGGAACCGACGTCCCTGTTACGTGCATTTGAGGTTTCCGCGGTGGCGATCGTTGATTCTTTTCACTAATCCTTCTTTGTTCTGCTTCCTATGCATCATACCATTTATATTTGAGATTAATAACATTTATTATGCAGGTTAATATCAATTAAGTTAAATTGACATTATTTGTTTCCTACAAAACATGATGGATTTATCATCTATTTTCAAAAGCTTATATCTTTAAATCTATTAGAATATTTCCTTACTTAAATACTTTATATTAAAATACTTCTATCTAATCACCAGGAGACATAAAAATCAGAAAATCGACAAACATAAACTTTTCATATTAGTTCCGTGTGTAAATATGTGTAATTTTGCATTATACTTTCGCGTTTCTCGTATTTCACATTATTAATATCATCAGGTGTAAATGTTTTTTTTAAATTTGATATAATAAACGATTTGATATATGACTTGATAAAATTGTGAAAATTATTCGTGTTATATCTTAAGGTAAGGGATAAATTAGCCGACTTTGCGAAAATTTGCGGCTAATTTTCCCTTCAAAGTGCTGCAAAAAAGTGAAAAATTGAAATTTCGAAAAACCCTCCCAGCGTTACCTGTAGAAAACTGTTACCTAACGAATGAATTTTGATTTTTTGATTTCAGATGATCCAGCACCAAGTTATCAAGGGCATCGCAATTTTCCGAGACACGTCCGAATAATTAGTGCCATTGCCGTATTTTTTAATATTTCTCCGTGAAAATTTTATACAATATTCTTCGAATGTCATACTTTAATGTACTATTGGTTTTAATAATGAAATTTTAACTGTGTCGTCACAAATAATTCACAAAAACATGCCTTATTTTTGTACGAATTAACCTTACCCCCCCCCCCCTAATTGTCTCTTGCGAGATATCATAAAATATTTACCTGAATAAGCCAGTGCTGGTAATTCAAATCGTGAGCGCCTCGTGGCACGTCGCTTTTCCTTCGTTGAACCCATTGATCGCCTTGAACGATTCGTGGTCGAGGAACTGCACTGAGAGCTTGCAACGTTTGCCTGCTCATCTGTTGACCACCATGGCTCGCGAGCGTCGTAACCGATGCACTGTGTCGCAAAGGAGCGTCTACTTGCTGAGGGATCGAATCTGCTGACGGAATTCTGCTGCTTCTGTTCATTTTACAATGTTATCCACACAAACTATTACTATTTCATTCGATCTTCGTTTTTATCGTTGCTTTTCTTTCTTTCAAATTTATAGAATCTGTTCAAGTGCCGAAACTTTGTACGACATTTAATCGCACGTCGTTAAGGTATTACTTTAACTTTGAATTTTATTACATTTGATCTTTAACTTCTATTGTAATATTATGTTAAGCACAGGCGATATCAACTGATCAAAGATTATGAATGACTGCTCTGCAAGCAGGGATTGTAACGATGTATCGTTCAGACAGACGAATGTTACATCAGACGCAACAAAGCGTAAAGTTTCTGCAGGAAATTAAGTGACACGATTTGTAGTGCTATATTTTATCTCTAATTTGCATTTCCTGTTAGTTACGATCTGTTCCAAACACCGACGTAACAATGTACTGTTGCAATTTGGCGAACTATCTAGAATTGAGCCTGTTCGATGTAAAGTTCCTGTCCCTCTAACAGAATGCAATTATATATCTTTAAAAATACCATTTTGGAAATATTATTATTTTGTAATTTTTACATACATTTTGAGATTGGTTACAAATCATATTGTTAATCAACTTTTAAAATGTTTTACATAAAAACTTTTCTATAGAACCAGCATAAGTAGATAAAATAATTCTTTTCTTAATGATATACATTACAATTAAATTTTAGATGATATTTACCTGATGGTAACGTCCCTTTGCCTCTGTTCTATTAAACGCAGCGGTTTGGCTGGTGGTATAGGAGGAGGTGGAGGTCTTCTTCTTTGCACGTCTTGAAGTTGAAGATTTGGCATCGACGATCTATAATTCACCGATGGTTGATTCTTGAACTGTTGGATATTGTTCGCAGATGTATGCGCGACATCTTGCAAGGATTTCCATTGTTCTTGCAATTGTTCTGCCAATTTAAGCTGCTTTTGTTCGCGATACGCCAAGTTGTTTCGTTGGCGCTTTAATTCTTCTTGTTCTAACTGCAGCAACTCCCTTTCCACTCTGAGGACTTCCTACTCAGAGAATTAATTAATTCATTATGATTTATTATTACTCTAGTTTTATTATTATTTTGTTATTAACGTGAATTCTCCTTTACAAAATGTGTACGCTTTCGAATCATCTTTTTACTTTTACTTCGTGAAGCTTAGAAAATAAAAATTGTAATTCTGCTAAATTGCCTTGTTCTTGTTAGAAGCAAGCATCGAGAAAAAACGGCAAGAGTTACAAAAGATACTGTTTCCCTTACCCCGGAAGCAAATTCGTCTTCTTCGTCGTTCAAACCAGCACCAACCAATGACGTGTTCTGCGAATCATTATCAACGATAGTCCCGTTAACGTTTACAGTGCGATATACTTAATTTACAGCATGCAGCTATTTAGTGACTTTGTGAGAATATTTAGCGTTTCTTCGCAATGAAAAATATCCTTTCTCAATATAAAATATGGTTTCATCGTTTGATAAAAAATATCGTTTCCTGTAAAAAGAACTAACAAATTCTACTATTGAGAGCGGAAATATGTTTTGAAATTATTAAATCGTAATTCTTTAATTTCAACCATGGAACTATTGCCATTAGCTCATGAGCATTAAAAAATAATATAAATAATATGTAGCCCAATTTAAGAAAAGCATATCGAAGATCTCTGGAAGAAAATGATTTCGCAAGTTTGTTATTTATCACAATGTTTCACTTCTTCTGGACAAATACATATTTTGCTCTATCAAACTTTCTTCTCCTATTCAATTCATTCAGCCAAACGGGACTCTCTGTATGTATATGTATACTAAACACTTAAAAATTATTGCAAGATACAAAACTACAAATTTTCTTTTTGAAACTGGAAATGTAACTACCTTGTACCACAAACTTAATTCCAACTCGAGTGTTCCAAAGCATCCGCACCCACATAATAAAAACACCAACAAAAAAGACATATATATATAAATAAATAAAGAATACGAAAGTAAAGACCCATACCTCTTGTTCACGAATTTGGCTCTCCATGGCCCTGATACGTTTCTCTTCTATGCGACGAGCATCAGCTACTCTTCTCTCCTCCTGGATCTCATTTTGAATCCTGAGCTGTTCCGCCTGCGCCCTCAATTCCTCTTCTTGTCTTTTCTCTTCGGCACGCTTCGCCTCTGCTTCAGCCCTCGCCGCTTCCTGTTGCCTCGCGGTCTCCTCCTGCTGTTGTTTCCGCAACGTCTCCTCCTGCTTGCGTATGTTGTCCTCGTTCTTCCTCAGTGTCTCTTCCTGTCGACGTAAGGCCGCTTCCTGGGCGCGTTCCCGTTCTAGCTGCATCTTCTCTTCTTCGAGCTCGCGCAATTTGTGCGCCAATTTCTCGCCCAAGTCACTGTGTTGTCATGAATTTCTCGGTTATTCGACTTCAAGCTTAAGTCGACTTTATTTGTGATTTTGTTCTACTTGTAAAAAGGCTTACAGGATTCGAGAGAAGGCATAGCGATAGCGACAGTCAAGCGGCAGGAAAAGACCATCAGTGTGTTCAAGGTAAAAGTGTTTTATTTCATTTCATCACCGTTTGTACATTGTACATTGATCCCGGGATACAAGTTTGTTGTAGTTCCATTATGTACATATACAAGATATGCTTAGAAATATTGGTACGTCGCACAATAGACCAAGATATGAATTTAGTAGCTCAAAAAACTTTCAGTGAAAGAAATAATTCAGTTTTCTATTCATGGATTTGAACATGTTAAAAGTAACTAGAAGAATAGAAAATTAATTCTCATGGTTCAGATTTATTGAAATATCTATGTTTTAATAATAGAAAACATTAAAACAAACAAAATTAGGAATATTGAATCTCCGAAATAATGAAAAAATGATTTAACTTTGAAATGACTAATTTTGAAATTATATTCTTAAGTCATGTTCGAAATTTCTTAGAAAATAATTTTAAGGAATCTATGATATAATGAACCTTTGTCTATTTAAATTTTTGATTCTGTTTTCTAAACCATTGAGCTACTGAATTCTGTTTATGGATTATCATGTGTCGTAGTGATCACTGAAGACGCCAGTTCATGAAAATCCTGACAGACATAGAACATTAGAATTTTTAAAAATTATCTAAATTTCTTGTAGTTTCCCTTATAATTAATAAAAAAATAAATGATAATAGTACTTTATTAAGCGATATTGACGTCTTCGGTTTCACTGGCATGCTTCCGACGGCAAGAAAAATTACAAGAATCTTCGTGCAAATATACAAGAGAGACATTAAAGAGAACCTCAAAGCACTTCCATGAAACTCAAAAGAACCGAGAAAGTAAGAATCCTTTAACTATCTGGAACTGTACATGTATAGAAAACCGATAAAGTTCAGAAACGAGTGTGTATTACATTACACTTAATCCTGAAGAGTGTACGAAGAAGAAGCGGAAAATTTACAAATTTATGTAGAGATAAGCGATATCGAGCCTAGTCGATTTTACTCTAACACCCTTCTTGACTGCAATACCCCCACACGATACAATTTTTCCCTGGATAATTCCTACCTGTTCAGCTCACGATTGTTGCCGTACCGCCACTGTTCCTCTTTTTCAAGGACCTCGATGATCTCCCTTTCTTTTTTTGTGATCTCGTCTTCTTCGGAAGAGGTGACGCTGGCGCCGAATGGCTCACTGCTTTGGCGACTATGTTGAGACATATCGGGGCTGACCGGTTGCTTCGTCCAGTCTTCGACGTGGCCCAGTTCGACCCCTGAATCTCTTTCGTGGCTGGAATCCTGCTCGTAGTTGCTGTCTGTGTCGTACGAGCGACGATGAAGCTGTTCGATGCGTCTTTCCTCCGCCAGAATCGCAGCCATGTCTGGTGGCTTTGTTAGAGTCAACTCGCGTTCCAGTTCGTCATCGTTTACCTGGAAATTGAAGCATGGCTCAGTATCGTTTGTGTGGTGGGATAGGAATTTTTTTTAGTTTGATGGAATGTGAAGTGGTTTTTAACTCTCGAAGCTTGGGCCCTGAAACAACAACGAAGGGGAGTTAAGATAGCTTTGAATGTATACACGGTCATCCATAAGTAATAGGCCATATCTTTATTTAATATAAGACGTGATAATTAGTTTGAGTTACTTAGGAAACGATTAATCGACCAAAATTTTCTACTTAGGTAAGATAATAATCTAACGATTCATAACAACTACTTCAGAGAATTAAATTATTTGAGATCTGAGAGTTAGGAGATAAATTGTTATTTGTTTGAAGTAATATAGTTTTTCGAACTGCCAAGATAACGTGTATTGTTCGAAATTTTTGGTCAATGTTACATACTAAGAATATTTTCATTATAATAAATATGTTTGTCTTAATTGTATGTTTTAATCTGTTGGATCAATCGTCAATTGTACGTTTCCTCTAAATGATAATGATATAACGAGCTATAAGCATTAAATCATTTTGATAGAACAACATAGTTTCTTCATTTACGTAATTCCTCTTTTATATTTTACCTTATGTGAAACATTACGTGTATTAGTTTTTGTAGTGTTTAATCACAACACCTACAATATTAATGGTATCGATTAGATAGCGATATCAAAAATTCTTCGACTAGTTTATAAAATCAAGCAAATAAAATAAAGACAATTTTTCATCGAACAAAAAAGTACTGAAATTATTAAGGAGACTCATTCGCAAGAAATAAACGCGTAGTAGTATCGCGGTCAACGAACGAACACGCGAGTCTCATCAGGGTAGGTTAACGCACAGCATAATTGCGAATGTGAGTTACGTAAATCCATTCACGTGCTCCAATTAATATCATTAAACGATGTTACGCCTGCGATATGATCTCTCGCAACGTTAAACACGGGTGCGCTAACGGCCGTGGAACACATCAGCTTCCGGAAACAAGTGAAAGCCACTGGAAGGAGGTGAAAAGCCGTGAGAAGAAACGAAAGTTACGATAGAGTGACGACGTTCTGTCGTGAAAAAAAATTTCGAGTCTCGTACACGCTTTTCCATGCTGAATATTTCAATATACGTCGAACGGAGAAAATCGGGAGCGATTTCATTCCACGTATTAGACACAACTGTCGCATACCCCTTCGATTCCAAGAAAATCAGAGCGCCTCGTGCGTAGTTCCTTCTTTATTCTGCGAGTAGAATTCAATCTTTTTAGAGGTTCCACTGGAAGATTTTCTTCGTCGCTGATGTCCACTGGTGGTGGTGGTGGTTTCTCTTTCGGAGGCTCCACGCTGGTTGGTGGCCCCAGAGGAAACGCCAAACCGGCGACTATTTCCTCGTCGCTTGATAAATTTAGTGGCAAAATCTGTAGAAGGAAAACTTAAAATGAAAAACACAAGAAAAATGCCATGAAGAAGACACACGATATATAACATTTTTCATTTTCCATATAAGAACGACTTTAAAATCATAATACAATCACATGAATCATATATTACGAAAACTGTTTTCATAAAATTTGGTTACGAGATTCTTCTAGAGAACAATATTTACATCAAAGATATAGATTTCAGAAATGTTGACTATTATCACTACAAACTCGCAAATCATAATCACTGTTTCATTAACATTAGAACAACTAAATCTGTCGTTACAGATTTCAAAATTCCTTTTTTTTTTACAACTATTAAAAATATGCAGAGCTCTTAACAAAATTAAATAAATTACAACTACAGTTTTTGTAAATTTAATTTAGCTTCGAAACCAAATAAAAAGAGAATTTTAGTAACGTGTAGTAAATTGATACGGCACTGAATTTTGGAATTATTCTGCTATAAGAAATAAGAAAAGCGACTTATCGTGCCCCCTCGCCCCCTTCCGTTATCTTCACATATAATATTCACGTACTATCAAACAGGTAGTTCTAGCATTAGCAATACTACGGACTTTTAAGAAGAGAAAAGAAAGCTAGCACACCACGCGATTCAAGAATAAAGAACAATTCTATGCAAATTTTTAACTTGATCCATCTACCAATCTCCAATCCAATCGATTCGAATCAGCGAAGCGAGGATTGTTAAGGAGCATCGTATCTCTTTACCTGTTTAGACATAGGCGATACAATATCGGGGCTAAGAAGGCTCATCATATCCATCTTGGTGATTTCCGGTTTGCCGAGGGTCAAGGTCGTCGGTCTTTCAGGCACAGGCACAGGCACAGGGACGTTCGCGGACGGCTCGCTTTCAGGTACATCGTGCACGTCGATCGACTCTTTGATCGAGTTTCGTGCCGGTAGCTCGTACTGCTCGATCTTCCCGTTCATCGTCACTTCCTTTTCCTCGTGCTCTTCGTGTTCGACTGGCGGGCTTGGCTGGCAAATCGCCGCTGCCTCCTCGTCGTCCGCTTTCTCGATAACGATCGGTTCCTGAAGAGACGATCTCTGCGTTATTGCTTCTGCCGTACGCGTATTTCGCAACGCTACATTCTATGCAAATCAACACCGGCGTGCTACACCCGCCGACCAGGGTTTCTCAAACTTTCACGGCTCTTTTGTCGATATAGCAAGGTATAGGGTTATTTGAGACAGTTATGTCTCAAACGCCTTCAAATCCAATGTTGAAGTTTGCACAAGATAATCAGAAGATTGTTATATGGGATGTCATTAATTCTTGACATGATTGGTATTTTAGTTGCAGGAAGAAGATATAAAAAACGAGAAAATGATTCTGATCCAAATAACCCTACTTTATGCCATATTGATTCGTTCTCAATTGATAGAAAGAATAGTGTTTGAAATGCGCGATGGCATCAATTTTACTGAAATTTTTTTACAATTTTTTTTGTGGCAAAATAGTCGAGTGATCTGATAAAGTTTTATCTATATTTGATAACCGTTTTTGCCCACATGTTATGAACTTGTGCCCGTGAAACTTTTAACCGAGTAAGATAAACTGTTATATTTACACTGTTAACTTTTTGAGGCGTGAACTGAATCTTATCAACTGATTCGTTTTAAATGATGTTCTATACAGATTGTTATTAATATTGTCTATGTTAATGTTTAGTTGCTTCTAATATGAATAGATATTACTCTTTATTGGTGTCGTGAGGATATTAAGAGAAACAAGCGTAAAACATAGCTTGAGAAACACTGGATTTCGAGCAACAGCTTCGGAGGCAACTGCAGTTTCGGATGGAAGATTATTTTGCATTCTAAGAGTATCTTTTCGCTTCTTTATTTTTTCTTCTCGTGTTCCATAGACACCGATGCACCAGCGTTCATGCATGACTATCGTAAATTTTTTTTCTTGTGAAATCCGTGCAATGGCGAACACATAGAACGATGAGTTATTCTGTTAGAACTAACAATTATGACAGACAAACAAATTCGTAACTAAATGTATACAAATTAAAAAGATATTAATTTAAAACAGATGTAAAGGTCTTTTAAACATTCATTTTCAAAACATAACACATATATATAACTATCGGTGCATATATGGTTAAAAGAAATATAAGAAAAGAAATAGAGAACAAGAAATTTCATATTATGTTATTAAAAACTCTAATAGTCACTACTAATGCAAAATTTTATAATGAATTAAAAACATATTTATAGTAAAACTCCATTTATCTGAACTAATGTCATCATAATGCCCAATCTGATTCTGATTTCAGGCCATGTGACGCATCGTTTATAGGAGTAAAAGCTTGTGTCTTAATATTTACATATTTCAGTTTAGAAAAATCCAGTTATATTAAAAAAATTGTAATTACTTTATTAATATTAATATATATAACATTAATATATTAAAAAAACGAATCTTGATTATACGAATGATAAGTAGCGAAGGAAAGGAGTACTGGTAGACTTTTATTATCCGATTGACCCAACTATCAGACCGTTTTGTCCCCCGACTCTGTCATCGTAAATCGAGTTTTACTGTAGTTATATAAAAATATAGTGCATGCATCAGTGACGAGAAGCGGTAAATGTACGCAGTTTATTATTTTGTAAGTTTTCGTGCAAATATGATGTCACGCGTTATTGCCATCGTCTAAGAAAGTGCGAACAAACAAAGATAAGACGTTTCGGCAATAATGATAACGTTTATCTAAATCTAGCCGCACAGGTAGAAACGTAACTAAGTTCGTTATTTCGATTCTCAGTTCTCAACTGGCTTCTAAAGTACAATGCGAAATATTTAACTGAAATATCAATTCCATCAGTTATACCTAATAAAGAATACGGCATTGTTTATCGACGAAGATCATCTGGAAAGAAGCTTTAACAATAAAATAATACGAAGCTAATGTAACATTATACTCAGGAATATATTTGAGAAGTACTAATCATGACTTCCAAAAAGAGAAATCCCGCGAAAAAGAATAAAAGAACCACTCGTTTTAATTGCCCTAATAACTTTGTATAATCATTTAGGAAATGATCCGACTCGAGATAAATAGCTTAAGAGAAATTGAAAGTAAAAAATGAAAGTAAGCGTGCAAACGTTTAAAAGTAAGCGTGGTTCTTCGAATACAATTTCCAGTAAACTCGAGATGAAATATATCGTATTGAAATGTCTAACGTGGAATTTTCATTGAAGATTTTGAAATTAGATAAAAATAGGAGATCTTGATAGCAAATGCTTTGTTTAATCCCGATCCTGTCAAGATAACGTACAACAGGAAACGGTTTAGAGCTGTTTGAAAGCCAACAATCAATCACATTAATCCCAGTTGTTTTCTCTTGCGAAAGAACCGTAAATGAAACAAATAAAAATGTGAACTTCTGAATGTAAATATATCCAGGATTTTGATAATTGATTTTTCTAATCAATAAATAGTTGAAAATAATGCAAGAGGTTTAAAAAGTCATCTGGTTTGCGACGAAATGAATGCTGCGATAAAGATTTTATCACGAAAAAATACCGATTTACGACTATTTGGAACGGTGTCACAGAGATAATTACTTCAAAGTGCAAAGATCGGCGAGTTTACAGTACATGGAAGACTCTAACACGCTTACGTCATCGAAGAAGAACATCTTTGGTAATTGCAAACTGATTACTAACATATTTTGTTGCTTTCTGGATGTATTTCAGGATGACCTGATACTTTATCGTGTTGTTAAAATAAAGAAACTTTATGCCAGTTACACAATTTAATTATAAAATTTATCTGTTAATAATTTCCGCTTTAATAACTATCGTACAATAAATGAAAAAACCGCAATGTGATCAAGTGCATAAATTCTACGTAACGCGCACAAAAGTGTCAAATGTGAATCTCTAGTCGATAGAATTTCTATTTAATATTTGAGGAAAACTTTTTACATCACGTTAAGAAGTGGAGAAACGAGGTTTGTGCGTTGATACGAAAACGAAGATCGGCACGAAACTAGGAAACTGATAAAATCAATTAAGCTGCAGCCATGCATAATCTCGGATCGATAGCAAATATGAGAACTAGCGATAAGCGGGATAGAACTGAATATCCGGTCGTAGAAGGTAGAAAAACACATGGTCGTATAGGGTTTATCGCTAGCTTGAACAATCGAAAATACCGTCTTACCTCTTTACAGTAGCGGATCTTAGATTTACAACACTGGCTTGAAATTACACGATGATCGTTGACGATGATGGCAGACAAAGCTAGTAAAAAATGGAACGAACTTCTAGCATTTGGTATAATTACTCTTCTCGACCATAGATGGATGGGTATGGAAACGATTTCCATTAAGTTTATCACAAGTCAAAATTCAAGCAGTCAATAAACTTTTACGAAGAGGAAAATCGAAATTAAGAAAAATAGGTGATACATATGTGGGGAAAAAGTAATTTTGTGACACACAGGAAAAGGTTTTTTTTGATTGGTTTTATACTACAGGTCAATGGTGTTTGGATATTAATAATATTACTAATTAGTGGTGTTGCTAAATAAATATCGACGTTCACGCAATTATTGCGTTTTATTTACGTATCTTTCGAAGAAAAACAATTTAAAAAAATAAAGAAACATAATGAACATTGTGATGGAACAAATGTTACTTGGAATAAAGACATTTCTAACGAAAAAATGTGCAAATGTATTAATAACTGTCAAAATAATGCATGGATAAAGGGTAAATCAGATGGTCAACAAAAAAACTTTCTCAGCGATCAAAAAATTTCACCAGATGAAATGCCACACGAATTCTTACCTCGTTTAATGCATCGATTAACGTCATAAAAAACGAAGTACGCGATGACTCAAGATATAGTAGAACGAATAATCGTAACAATTCAGGACACTTTTATCGTGACGTGGGTCAGTAATGAACGCCTTTCGTAATAATTAAATGTCACTCTGACCGATCTTCGACCCATGGTTCACGAGAACAACACATTGAACGCGTTCGTCACTTGATTGCGACTGCACGTTAAAGCTCGACGTCGTTGTTTACCGATGGCACGTATATCGCGGAGACGATAAGACGATTCTTGATTGACGAGGTTCGTCCGACGCTTGCTCTATACGAGGCTTACACACGTTCATCCTTCATTGTCGAATGAATCGAAGCCCAGTCTCGAAATGCACGACGATTGGGTTATTTCGTGAACAAATCAGTGGAACAGACAGTTTGAAAATTTATACTGTTTCCCCTTTATTTACGTTTCGAATATACTTAGCAGAATTTCCAAGTTTTATTTCGAACAATCAGGGTGACGAAGACAATGGTAAAATTGATCGGTCTGTTACACATCTTTAAATTCAATATTGATTTTTCGGCAGTTTACCGTTTCTCTCGAAAGGCATTCGATAACGATTATCGCGTATTCGTCGAAGCGAAATCAAGATAGTTTGAAGCAAAAATGGATACGTCAATTTTCTTTATTTCTACGAAAGATTTCATGGATTAAATATCACATGTTTCATGGCTGATATATTGTCAAGAGATAGATATTTAAATCTTGGCAGCTTTGACTCATTCGTGCTTCAAAATCCTTTATCAAGGAAATTTGTATATCCTTGGTTACGATGAAAACACGACACGACAAATTTCTCTGCCCACTGAATTTTATATTTCATTAACCGCATACGCCTCCCCCAAGCGTTACAATCGATCGTTATCCACTATATAGTGCGCGCCGAATGTCGACAAGTCGTATTTTAAGATCGATTACAAGTTAATCTAAAACGAAGTCTTATTCTTATCGTGTTAGAATATTTTGAAATAGTACCTATCTAGGATTCGTTTTCATTCATTGGTTCTTTATTTTATGGATAATATTAAATAGTTTAATAATGTTAAGAATATTATCAATACTGTTTAGAGTCACACCAAAATTTTTTTATCGCTTAGAATATTTTACGATTTTTGTTACGACAGCGATCGATCGCATTTAGGCATCGGTATTTAGGTCCAAAATGTATTCCCTGTTTGATTAAGCCACTACGTTTTCCGCGATTATCGACGTTTGTACGAATTAGTACAACGTTTACCTCCGGCTAGTACGTGTTTCTGGTTACCTGTTCTAATTCTACTCGATACTGGGGGGTTATTATATACGTTTTGCTCCTGCGTCGTCTATTTACATCGTTAACTATGGTCTCACGCCTTCGTTTCCAGCGAGATTTGTGCGTAATGGCGGATAATAAATACGTGTGGAAGCGATAGGCGAAGACGGGTTAATATTATCCGGGAGTTCTAAGTGGCAGGATTCAGTTTCCTGATCTTGATAAATCCCAGACGCGAATACGGCTTCCCAGTATTTCATCGAATCAAAACGCGTTCCGTTTTAAACGATTATCTCATATAGTGTATATCATATGTATATGAGTAGTTACCATAGAAACGATCGAGGCACGATAATGGAATTGTTCAGCTAGATACCATATAAGCTCATGAGAGTAACATTCGTTAGAAACTCTTTTTTACTATTTCGTAGTTTCAAACTCTGAATAATCTCTGAATCCTTTCGCTTTTCTCTTTAATTATCGATAAGCGGTCGTGTAGCGATTCCCGCCACTTGAACGCCCGATTCTAAAGCCCATTCTTATGTACAAGATCTAAATGGAAGTTAGACGAAGCTAGGTCTAACGATAAGGGCGAGATAGAGACAATAGTGCTACGCGAGGATAGTCATAAAGACGAACGAATTTTCTCGTTTCCTCTTTTAAGACTTTCTCGAGGGGCTGCTAGATTGCTGATCGATCCTAACCTCAGTCGCTGAGCTCGGCTTCTCATTGACGCGATCCACGGTGATGAATGGCGTCACTGGAGATGTCGTAGGTGTCTTGCCCTGAGGTACCACCACCTTTTCGCAAATTTCCATCACCGTTCGGCGTTTTTCTGCAGGCAGTGTCTCTTCACCCACCGTCACCTGGTGTTTCGTGCTGAACGTTGGGGACGAAATATGTTTCGTGCTGAAGGATGTCAATGGTGTTTGTTCGAGATTCGAGGATGGTGACAGGGGGATATTCGAGTTACACGATACATTAGAACCAACAGGGATTGGTATCTCTGATGCTTTTGGAAATTGTGGACAAGACAACTGATTGGTTGGACTCTTAACGTTTGACGTTCTAGCTTTTAATGATGGTGTTTTAGAGGAGGATGGTGAAATGGGCGGACTCAGAGAGGAGGTAGAACTGGTGGGGGATGATTTAGTGCCTATCGTTTTTCGAGGAAGCGGAGTGGGAATCTTTGATGCTGCCCGTGGAGACGTGACTGGTGTCGTTATAGTTTTTGGAACTTCTTTCGCGATACAGTTCGAAGCTGAGGTAGCGTTAGATTCTAATTGAAGGTTCGTTGGAACGGCTGCCACTCTAACAGGTGACAATGAACAAGTGTCTATAACGGTAGAGTCTAATGATACTGGAGACGAAGCCGTAACTTTGGTTGAATCCTCTTTTGAGGCACCCTGAACCTTTTCGTCGACACCGAATTTCGGATCCTGCTCGTCCGCGCAAAGTTTGCTGCTGCACGCGACAGAGTTCGATTCTTTAGCGGGCAGAGAATCTGTTTTAGTTTCTAAATGTTCTTTGGGGCCAGGCAACTTTGGTTTGGGAAGCATATCAGGAGGTGATCGTCGCGGAGGTACTTTGGGACTTTGATACACGATCGGGCGACTCGTAGCAGGATAGGAACGAAGTGTACTAGAGTTAGTAACTTCTATGTGTGCCTGCGATTGTGATTTGTTAGTCGACAGTTCCCCAGAAGTGTCAGCAGTACCCTAGAGAACCAAAGAGTTATTGGATAGATCGTACTACCTGCCATCCCGTTACCAAACAACAAGAATAGTAGATTATCACTCAAAGTCACGATTGTTAAAAAATGTTTTAGGTGCGGTCGTCAAGTAATAGCTTGTTTGAAGTCATTTGAAATTATGACGGAATATAATGATAAAATATAAATCATGATATTCATATGACGAAGAAATTATACGCTACTAATATATAATCGATTTTATTAAAATATGGATGGAATTTAAAATTCATGATCTTTACTTTGCAGCAATTCTTCTCAACAAGAGTATACGTTTCATTTTCGAATTTACGTGTGAAACATAGTGGTAGATATAATTTCTAATCTAAACTGAGATGTTACTTGACGCCCGTCCTTTACGACCTAAACCGACCCGAATACTTAATCTTAACATCTACGCGATTACTCGATACTCGGTAACATAGAAAATAAATTTCGCGAACGGCAAGCAAACTCAACTTGTACCCCACTCAATAGACTCTCACTTTTACATACGTCAGCCAAGTAGATATAACGACAACTAAAAGTAGATTTACCCAGTAGAGAAACCGCCATGCAACACCGTAGTTACGCCTTACCTTCTTTGTTACTACTGCGTCAGGTTGGCTGGCAGAAGTCGTCGAGATTTCGTTCACAGATACAGCGGCGCTTTGTTGTTCAACGACAGTTACGTGCGTTGTCTCGACGTCGCGAGGTTCCTCCGGTTTCTCCTCGATCACCTCCTGTCGCTCGATAATCGTGTTGGCGTGCACGATGTCTTCATCGACTGGTTCGTCCGCTTGACTCACGGAGCAGCTGACGTCAGCCGTGTGGATCCCTGAATCTTCGCGATCGGTATCGTTCAACAATTCGGCGGATGACGACGACGCCGGATAACGTCTGCCGTAATCGAGTTCCTCCAAGCTTTGCACTCTTTCGAACGTGTCGGGACCGCTGGAAGCGTCCGCGTCCAGAGAATCCAGGCTTCTATGGAAGGCGGCTCTTGGCACGCGATACTCTGAGTCAGGCGACGAGCTTCTCTCACTAGGAGTCGAGGTATCGATTCTGTTCTCTTGATCCCGGAAGCACAACGAGTGCTTTCCAACGGAGGATGATCTCTTATCGGCTGATTCTTTGCTCCTGGTCGCGTCCAAGGCGCTCAAACGATCCTTTATCGATCTGGCGGACAGCTCGCCATTGTGTCGTAACTCGTGAGCGGTACTGCCAGGTGCCGATGACTCGTCGCTGCTGCTGTATTTTTCCAAAGTGGACAATCTATCCCGTAGCGGTCTGACTGTCTCCAATTCTTCGGTGCTCAGCTTACGATACGCAGAACTTTTGTTCTCTCTTTCCGACGTCTGCTTCTCCAGATGAGATAATCTTTCACGGATCGAGCTCATGTCACCGGACAGTCTGTTTAACGCTTTATTCGCGATTTTGTCGATATGCTCCGACTCGTGTTTCTGTTTTTCTAGGTTCGATAGTCGTTCCTTGATAGATTTCGTGCCCGTAAAATCTCCGGAGAGCCTATTGTTCGTTTTGTTCTCGTTGTTTTTCTGCGAGGCTTTCTCGAAGATCTCTCGCCTCTTCAGGATATCGACCTTCACCACCGGTATGGTGGATTTACCTTCGTCGTTTAAACTCGTCTTTGAACCATTCGTTGATGTCTTGGTGCTGTCGAGTTTTGAGTCCAGGTTGACCAATGATCGCCTTGGTATATTTTGAGACACTCGAGACACGTAACCGCGAATCGCACCCTCGTACGTATATTCCTCTGGTTCTGGGGAGCTGATCGTCGCTGTTGTCGCTGAATCGTACTCCTGATTGTTGTGACTATGGTTGCTGCTGTGAAACCCGTTCCCGAATGGTTTCTTCGTCGTCGTCGTCGTCGTTGTCGCTGACGTCGTTGTCGCTGATGATGTGATGTCATTGTGGATCACGCTCTCACTTGCCACGTTGTCCACGTCCGAGTGATTCTTCTCTATTTCGCTATCTCTGTCGCTCTGGAAATGTTTGTCAAGTTTTTGGTTTTATGTGGAAATAAGAGTAATTATTGTAAAGAGTAGGCTGCGAGAATTTTCGCGTTGAGGAAAATTGCTTTTTAGTCAGGCTAAATTCTTTCTTCACTGAAGTTTTTATAAATATCCTAACACTTACGAACGAGATGCAGCTAGATAAGTATTGATTAGAAGCATTTTTTATACATTTTTTTTAAATAAGAGATATACGAAGTTGAATTGTATTTTATATAATATTGATAAATATATGATTTTTACCAAGACACTGTGCGTGTCATCATGCGTATCGCCGCTAACCGAGCTCTTTCCGCTGCTGGTTCCTATACCAAGGTCACTCAGATCATTGGCGTCTTCCTCGTGGTACATGGCCAAGCTGATGCTCAGTTTTCGACCCCTACTGCCTCTCTCTTCCATCATTTCTGAGAAAGTCTTGCTCCGACGACGCTGTCGATCGTGTTCCTCTAGTTCGAGTTTCTTAACCTCGACCACACGCTCAATGATGTGTTCCTGACGCTTCCTTCGACTACTCTTCCAATTGTCCAGATTCTGAACACACCATAGAAGTAATGATTTAATACTTAAAGATATTTGAAAATATCCAATAAATCTTCATTCTTAGTGTAGGCATTTTCATTCTTTGTTTTTATTATGAAATGATCTTACCGATTGCCAATCCTCGGGATCATCGCGAACTTCTTGTTTTATTTTCTTCACTTCTTGGACTTTTTGCAATTGTTCTTGAGCTGTACGATATAAAGAGCATGGTCCAACTTTAACAAACTGAAGAGGGTTGGTCGCTTGCTTAGGAGGCGTTTTCAGGGTCGTTTTTAATTTTGGCGGCTCATGTGTGATCTGAAATAATAAATATACTAAATATATTTGTTTTCGAATTTTATAAAGATTTCTAAGAAAAATCCAAATTTAACGAGAAAAACGTTCTGTTTTCAGGTGACGAACACGCTTGAAACTTGCTTAACCATAGAAGTTTCTTGAACAAGGGGGTGTAGTCCTTATAAAGTGCAACGACCGATCATCGTTTCAAGGATCACTTCAGAAAGAGTGAATCAAATCGGGTCATTGATCGATGAGTGAGGGAAAGCATATGGTGACGAGACGAAGACAGAAATACTTATATAGATATATGGATGTAATCAATTTTATGGAATAAAATAATAATTAAGTGACACTTAAAATTAATAAGTATTACTATAATAATGAAATAATTTTCAAAATTAACGCAAATCTTTATTGCACATTAATTAATTTGAATTAACTGCAAAGTTTTCGAGAAATGATCTAAACTCTTAAGAAAAGATGGGGAAGGATATTAAGTAGAAGATAAAAGAGATGAAAGGAGAGCGGAAGTGTATAATAAGAATAAAAATAAAAATACGTAGGATAGAAGGGGAAAAGTAATCAGTTTCTAGTTTAAAGTCGATAGCCAAGCAAAAACGCTTGTTATGGCGTCGTTGACTAACCGGAAGCGGAATCACGCTCCTATGGTACGAAGGCTTTTCAGAAGCGAACATCGTTGCGATCCGCTGTGCGACAGTTGGCGATTGTCGAGCGGACTCTCGGAAAATTGTGTTCCTTTGTCTGTTTAACTCTTTCATATGCTATGAATCCGATGTGAACGTTAGAAGTGACGTTACAATTAATGGTTTTTAACTCGTGTACAGCTTTTTTCGTATTTGAGCGAGACGCGTTAAAATATCTTCCTTTCTAAATTATCACTTTTTTAATACCATACTTAATAATACTATAGTTAATGAAACTTATATTTTTTGAAATCATCAAATAACGTTAATAAAAAATAATGTTTATAATAATTTCTCTCATTTTTGAAAGTATACAATTTATAATACCATATTTCGTTTTTTAACATTTATTCTATATTCTTTTAGATAAAAATGTGACACGAAATAATCCCATAACAAATCTCTAATTATAATTTCTCGAATTGTATTTATAAAAATACAAAACAGGAATATTTTTATATTTTGTTGAACGAGACGAGTTAGTAAAGATAAACAAACCGTGATTGTTACGACTGCAGCTATTGGCTGCCAACTAGTAACAATCGAATATCTTCAGTATATCACTAGTATCACTAATCGACAGCCAATAGCTACAGTCATAGCAATCATGTCTTGACTACCTTTATTAATTTGTCTTGTTAGACGGATTATAATTTAAATAATTAAGAAAGTTAGGAAAGCCTTTCAATTCGAACACGTGAACACGTCCAATCCTCCACTAAGTTTACAATTTTCTACTTTATTCGAAACCAAGTAGGAAACAAAAATCTCGACACTTCCATTTGTGCCTTCATCGAGAGAAAATGGAACGCTATTTCCTAAAGCATTCATCTCGCCACCCCCTAACGTTTTTTTGTCGGTCGCTTCCTGCGGAAACGACAACCGTAGAAAGGATATATACTTACCATCCTCTCGTTTCGCCGCTCTGTGGCGGCGGTCTGCGAGGCAGGCATCCTTCGTTCCTTCCTCCTTCTCTCTCTTCTTTAGGGGAGCTCCTCCTCTTCAGTGTAGGACGACTGCTCGCGCGGTCGGGCCCATCCTACGCCTCGTCCCTGGAACCGATCAACAGGAAATCTTATTAACTGACGAACTAACGGGAAACGGACGTCTCGCGGTGGCAGAACGCCGTTCAATCCGAGAAACGGCGACGCGGCGCGACGTTCTTGAATGCTATCTGATTTCGCGGCTGGCGAATGGAGCTGTTCGGTAGGCGAACGTAGACATTGTCGAAGGGTAAAATCGATATGGTAGTGAGAATGAACACGGCTGGAGATGAATAACGTGGTTGCAGTTATTTATTGAGCCAGGATTTGCAGATATGTATAGCGTTCTGCAAAAGTCTTGAGCTATCTATATTGTCATGACATCTAAATCATATTTTTAGAAAGTATTTTCACACAGCGTTATATAAGAACAAACCTTTGAACTATTTCTTAATACTATTTATTTGTAACTTAGTCTTAGATTATACATTTTTTATATATATTTCAATGAATTCTAAATTACTTTGTATTTATGGTGGAGTTATGTTACACTTGTGTTGCATGTTCGATTATTATTTTATTGTAGCAGAATTTTTTCTGAGTAGAAATGGAAGAAGCTTGTTACGACGAAATGAAGATTAAAGAATGTATAAATAATTATTACAAGGCATGAACAGTGACTATACTTGTGTCATGTCTCGTAATTAATGACAAAACAATTCTCTTTTGTGTTGCAAATATTTTTATAACATGAATAGATATAGCGTAAGAATAATACATTCATAATGTATAAATCGTAAATTTTTCGATTATTTTGGTTTCCTTTTTTATAGAAAATTAGCTTATTGATTTTGAATTATCCCAAATATAAGTTGCTGGTTTTAATTCTTGTGTAGATTATTTTGTTGAAAAATATTCGGGACGTACTACAATACTGAACTGAAATATTTTTCCAACTACCTCTTTAGACTCTTCAACTGAAATTGAAAAAAGCTGAGTGAAACCAAGGGAATAAATTTCTCAAAAAGGTACGCGACAAAGAGAGCAATTAGTCTCGAAGAAAACCCGAGCAATTGTAGGTTGGAGACAAAACTCAGAAGGGACAAAGTATCGAGATGGTGGACAATGGAAATTGAAAGGAGCTCCTTTACAATAGATGAAAGGCTTGGGATGAAAACAACCGGGTACAATGGACGAGCGCATGAAACCAGATAATGAAGAAGAACGAAAGAAGAAAGTCTTCATAGAAAGATGATAATATCTTGTTGTGTGTTATAAATCGATATAAAAACTGATATAGTGATTTCAGATAATATTCGAGCATTTATCACTATTCGAAGATTTTTAAGAGTACAACATTATGTGTGCTATAAGAAACTTTTTGAAATGTCATTATGTCTGTAATGAAATATGTGTATCGTAATTAAATTGGTAAAAGAAGCAAATCCGAAATGCGTGATTTATTTCCTGATTTGTTTCGTGATGTATTTCAAAATATTTTGTATAATATATTTATAAAAAGTTTCAATAAGTATCCAAATGCTTCAGGCTTTAGGGCTTGTATCGAGCTCTAAGATCATCAACAGTATTCAATAAAATAATGATGATTTGCTTAATTATCTAATATGAAAAAGAGAATCATCAGAGAAAGGGGAAAGAGGTAGAAACTCGAAGAGATTTAAATTCTGAACCTTAAGCAACCCTGTAAAGAAATGTTTGAAGTTTTTATTCGGACACCGTGAAACTGGACGAAGATCAAACTAGGGAAATAATCCTTGTTGCAGGATTCCCTTGGAAGGGAAAATAAACCGAGAGTAAAGAGAAAAACAGGAGAGATCATGTTAAACTGGTTCAGATCCAGCGTAGGACGATATTAAAGATTCGTTCGATCCGGGAAAATCAAGCAATAGGAAAGATTATTTTATCAGAAGAGAGCAGAAAGTCGCTTTTGCCTGCTCCACTAATGAACTGATTAATTTAGCATGTATTTACGCAAGACAACATCGAAACTATAATTAACAGGAGCGACTTCAACGATTCCTTTGCTACATCGATTTTATAGCAGCCGGTCGATATTGATAACAAGCAAGAGAAATGAAACGAGATCAAAATTTATTTAATCTTATTCTCATTATTCATTTGCAACATGAATGCATTATTATAACACTCCTTGATTATTACAACACTCCATTGACCAAAGCAATGATGGAATATTGAAATACCGATTAATGTAAAAATTGACGATGATCCTGAAAAAGATTGATAGATACAAGAATAGAAACGGTAAGAAATTGTTACATTTTTATGTAAAAATAAAGGATACTCTTTTATATAAAAACAAAGCTATTTAATTATTCCAGAAAATTGAATTATTTTACATGAGTAGTTTTGAATAATCAATGCTCTATTATATACAATATATATGCTCTATTAATTTCTATTTTCTTAAATCGTCGAAACAAAAATTTTTACGATAAGAGCAATGAAGTTTCTATAAAGAAGCATCATTTTGTACGCCAATATATTTCTTCCGGCTCTTATTTCACTAGACATATCGTTCGACGAGCAAATATTATTGCAGGGCAGCTATGTTTGCACGACGCATCCGTTGCGAACGTTCTATTTCCGACGCAACCTCAGCTTTCTCGATCAGCTGAAAGCATTTCAAGGCTGTTGATTTTTCGTCTCGCGAAAAAAGGAATCGAGTCTACTTCGTTCTCTGACCATCAGTAAAAAGATCAGAAATAAAGAAAATCAGGTGAAAATAAAACGATACGAGAAGAAAAATTTCTTACTATATTTGTTGTTACGTACTGTGATCCCATCAGCCAATGAAAATAAAAATTGTAACATATTTCATAAAGGGAAAATGTTGAAACGAAGCAAAATTTTAGCTTGTAATATTTTACATTTTCTAAAAAGTATAATGAATCACAAGTATAAGACAGGATATCAAAGCATTGTTGTAAAACAATAACGAAAATTGTTACAATAAGAAAACTAAGTAGTAATGAAATTATACTCCGCAAGTCATTACAAAAGGAGTTCCATAAAGTTAATACAGTTCATACTACGTTTACGTAATAGTACTCGGACGCACAATCGAAACAAGGTATCTACGCAATACTGATGATATACAACGCAAGGAAATACCTTTTTACCTGTATGTATTAAGCTTAGTTATTTATTAAAAGAAAATGTCTTTCAATCTACTGATATGACAAATTATGTCCGGTGGAAAATTGCAAAAACGCTTGATCAATATGTAATAACCAGGAAATTAAGAAAACTCAGGAGGCATACCATGAATAATCGGTAATAGGCTTCAAGCAGCGGTTCGCTAATCGTTGAGAACCAGAATATGCAAAATCATGTGTAATCGTATGCGAGTTTATTTATTCATGTAGAGGAGTGGTCATTACGAGAAGCGTGTGTTGTGGGAATGGAAAAATGTGGCCACACCCCTAATTGTTTCATTTGTTCGGGAATGATATCGACGTTTCCACCATAAATCTCTCACTTTTTCATTATAATTTTCCCATCCGTACTTTGCGTCACATTCCAGTCTTAAGCTCTACGGAAATACGAACTAATATTCGATAATTTATCTTTCTATTCAATTTAATATTGTAATTGGTTTTAGCTTACCTTTTACTTTCTCATAATTAATTAATTATTCTATAATATTAAATACATGTAGTACAATATTATATCTTCATAATAAATTAATATATCATTAATTACATTATAATATTGTTTTCTATTGTAAAATATGAAATTGAAGAAAACGATGAAACTGGAAAGTCTAGCTTTTTCATTTGATGTATAAGTTGGTTTACTATTGTTTTTCTTCATTTGGTCCATTCCAAAGAATTTTCATTTCCCACTGAAAATTGTGTAACCACGGTAGCTGGTCGGAGAGGTAAATTCCATCGTTCGACGTTTTGTTCTTCACGATCCAATGGATCCAATTCGTTGAATGCATGGATGATTCCGGTGCCCGTAAAAGTTTCTCGGTATAGCGTAGCAACTGTACCATAAAATTCAATGTTAACAGAGAATAAATCCTTTTGTGTTCCACGACGAAAACGAGACAGAGTATCACAAGGTTCAAACGATAAACATCCGGAAGTGGAAACGTCGGTCTAATTACTTTTGGTTTCAGGCTGAGGAAATTTACGAACAAAAAGAAAGCATTAAAAATGCGAAATCACTATGAAAAATCGATTTATCTTCTCACAGATCGTTAATAGACTTTGTAATCCATGTATTTTTAAACGAAGCAGTGCACCAAGTTTATGGATGTTTACTCTCGTGAGGCTTTTCCAGAATATTATTTCTTTTTCACTTAAGAGTACGCAATAACTTCTTTCTAAATTTATTATATAAATATATATTACTATAAAATGTACATTATAAGATTTCAATAATACAAGTCATTTTTATTAATTTTGATCATGGGGTCCCTCTTGAATAATATTTATATCCAAAATACTGATTATTCAATTATCTTTTTTTACGAAATTCATTGATTTGAAAATTTGAAAATTGCAAATATTCACACTTATCGTACTTTTGTCCTGTACCGTTCAGTCAAAGATCTTCCAGTACCAAATAATAATATTCGTAACTGTCGAAGAAAGTTTAAAAATTGGCGACAATTCTAACCACGATGATGATGATGACACGCTCTGTATCCGCTGACAAAATCGAGGAGAACGATCAAAGGCGTTAGGAACGTTGTCGGAAATCAGGATGTATCGATATAGCCGGGTGCATTTCGCCAAGGAATGAGAACATGTATAACTTGATATCATCGTAAATCTCAGCTGCGTGCAAAGATATTATCGACACCGAACATCTTCGTGTGATCAGTAGAGTTTATCTTCGCGCCAGTTCCATGGTGTTAATTGGATGCGCTTGTGTTCCACGCAACGCTTTCCGAAATTTATATTTCCTGTGTGTGCTGCTGTCTCAGAGTCGATTTCCGTCAATGATGTTCTCACTGATAAGATTTTGTAGAAATTGTTTAACAATTACCGCGAAGGAAGGAGTAGAATAAAATAGATCGTATATCCTGAATTTGTGACGAGTTTACGGTTTGCGTTTTACGGTTATGGTTAAACGTCTTATCTGGTAGACGTAGAATTTTTGTAGCCGAAGATAAGAAGCATGGTTTATTTAACGACACATGTTTTATCACTGGAATTATCAAGTCTGTCAAAATTACGCACTCCGATTTTTTAAATTTTATAATTGTTAGACTGTGAATGATTATATTTATGGCAAATATAAATATGTAAAATGTACCGAATGTATATAAACATGAATACACACAATATTATTAAAACATAAAATTTAACCGTGTCAAATGTGTAAAATAATCGTTATTAGGTTTTTTCAACAATTACAACACATTAAAATTGCTTACAGATGATTCGTATTTCACTCTATAGGCAGATGTGTCATGGATACTTGAAAGAAAAAATTAAACAATCGTGATACTGGCACTAATTTGCCAATTCACATTTACTTATAATTGCAAGTAATTAACGTCTAGATATGTCAAATACCTTAGAAGCAACTTTTACCCTATTACAGTGTCCTTAAAAATTAATTCCAAGAATCTCCTTGGCCTCCTTCAGCAACCAGACAATCATTGTATTCTTTCAGCTCAATGAACTATCCAAGATATACCGATTAAGACAAATTTATCGATTAAGCCATAACATCCTCCATATTCCTTAGGAAAAGAAAGTCTGTTAGAAATTTCAGACTCCCTATAAATTTACGAGGAAGTTTCTCAATTAACCGTGTAATTTAGTAAATCACGATTCCAATTACTCGATATTATTAGTCACATGATTCACACGATCAATCGAGCATTATTCAAGTATTGTCACGCAGTTTTAAAATCTTCGATCGCTTAATCAACTTTTAATACAAATTTTTTACAATTTATATTAAAAATATTATACAAATATTAATTTAATTATAAATATTATATAAATTTAATACAAAGCGTTTAATACAAATAGCGAAAAATATATTCTTCAACGACAAATACAAAAGAAGATAAAAATTACGTTAGAAATACAGTTTTTCCATAATCGAATAATTCAACACAACTTTCGAACTTCTGTACCTGATACATTCATGGAAGGTTTAATGATAATAAATGTTATATATATGTTTGTGATTTTTTCCACAAAGTTACAGAAATTAGAAAATCGAAATTAGAAAATTAGTGATCCTTTCATCCCTCAATCGGATATTACCACAGTGGCGGCATTCGAAATTTGTCTTTAAGCTGTAAATATTTATTGACGTAGGTTAGTAGTACAGCCAGAAGAATATGTCGACCACAAAAGATTAATTTTACCAAACAGTATCAGCAATATAGAGATTACAAGGAGGAAGATAAAAAAATGATAAATTTTGAGATTATTCGTGTACTTGGATTGAAACAGTGGAATAGTTAAGTAGTAAGCGGTAAGACACCCTACAACATCAGTGTCGTGTTCTCGCTTTGTGAAAGCCAAGCACGTTTGTTTCTTGTGGCAGGGCTGATCTGCATGTCAAAGAGGGGAGGGCTGATAGGCGCAGCATATTGACACAAGAGACCTCAAGGAGGTCCAAGGCCGGTTTTACTTGCCTCCAAGGGATTCCTGAGGAGTGACTCGTCCGAGAACACGTTCTTCCGCGAGCGTACGGTCGGAATGTCAGGTACAACGTGCTCGTAAACGAGTCACGGAAAAGCGTTCCGCGTCCACTCGTATAACTGTGACCGTTCTTGCGACGTTTTCGCGCCGATCGTACGGAGCCTGACATCGGGTCAATGCAACTGTATATCTACCTACGGACTGCAAATGTGACATGGCCATACATATACAATATACATATACAATAATACATATCGATAATACAATCGGTTCCTTTAGATACTGTTTTGCGATTTTAAAATCACATTTATGAAATATTTCTCTATTTCATAACATTTTGTGAAAGCATTGATTGTATATAAGTTGAGCAGTTTTTAATCTTTAATTATATATTTTTGTTTATTCTGTTGGATATTTCAGTTTAGCTTAAAATTCAAGTACTAGATACGTATATCGATAGCATATTTGGGGTTTTTCATTCGTTTTAAGAGGATTTTACATTATAAAATATGAACAATGAAACATACAAATTTATAGTATCGAATTATATGAAATATGTAAATACGTTATATTCTATAGTTTTTTATTATTACACATTCTTACATAGTTCTGTACCGGTCATTTATGTTTATCGTGGCAGTGAATATTTTAGTAGAATCTCCTAAAATAATTTTGAAATATATACTCCCATTATTTTTTTTATTGTTAACCATAGAGAAATGACGAAGTCACTGCAGGTCTTGGGGCAGAGAATACAACGAAAATTCAAAAAAATAAAAATAAAATTAACGCAAGAACGCCCACGCTTAAGTAGCTGCTAAATTCGTTAGAGTCAGCAAAGTCCAGAATTACCTTGATCCCGATAGCCGCGGAGAAACCATATTCTTTAATAACAAGCATATACTAGAAATTTCCTAACCTGATTACCTTCCCGTCGCCTGACATTACCTACCACTTCTCTTGAAAAATGTTCTCCACGCGCCAGCGAGCAAACGAAATCGCGGTTATCAGATGGAGCGTTTCATTCTACGTGAAAACGCGCAATCGTACGAAAATTCTCACTCGACTGCCATAAAACAAATCGTCCAAATAATCATTAATCTTTCTCCGTGGCAGAAAGCAACCTCGATATTTTAAGTAGACCAACATAGACAATACATGACAACACAAATACATGGTAATTTCTATTATCCTACCGACTGACCGGCGCCTCAACCGTTCGACAATGTAATATTATACTAACAAGATTATTATTCTCAAAGATTGTGTTGTGATAAGATTATTTTCAAAGTATCACCATTGTCTTGGATATTGCCTCGTAACAAACTATTTAGATCTTTAGATCGATAAATCAAATTCAAAGTTTTAGTTCAATTATACTTCCGAGATAAAACATAACTAAAAACTATCCTGTGGTATAAGAAAGCAGTGCAATTACAAATCGGCGAGTATTTTGAAAATTTATTAGTTATAAATATTTGCATATTTTTAATAAAGTATAGTTATAAATTGTCGAAATATAGTTGTGAGCGTAACTAATTTGCTTCTGGTGTCCATAATAAATATGATTCTTCCGAGAAATGCAGATATTATTGTCAAAATTTGCCATAATAAAATACATCGTGTAATTATTTTATGTTATATAATATTGTAATTATTAAACAAGACCGCAAGGAAAGAACGTAATGCGCTACATCCAACCAATTACCTATTATCAACATTTTCTTTTTTGTAAACAAATCTAATATTTAGAGTTACAAATAATAACATTTTAGAACGTTATTTTATCGCCACTATTCTAATTTTGTGGAATTTATCGATCGGCGACTTTGCACATTTCTCGTTGTTATCATTTCTGGTAATCTCACAAGGGATTCCTTGGCGCCATATCGAACCCCACGTGATTTTAAAACGACGAAGATGATAGAGAAATATGGCGAAAATATGGAATTAAGGGGTTCGAGGTCGTGAATACGACTTGGCGAATATTCGTTAGAGCTCGACGAGGTGTTAATGTCATGGTGGCGAATAGCAACTAAGAAGATTACGCAGATTTGCGTTTAGCGTTTCGATATTAATGGCGGTGCACGGGCGATATCACAAGGGAGGATAGAAGAAGTGTGGCGTTAAGAAGATGAAAGGGAAGGGGACAAGAATCTTAACTCATGCCTAAACATGAAAGCTACCGTGGCGATTTATACCGTTTCGCGCGTACTTTGCACCGGGCCGCTTTAAATTGCAGTTCAATGCACGCGAACCCACGTTGTGCCACGATCTATTCTGGTAACGCTGCCTGGGAAAAATTGCCATTTTTCTAGACATCTATAGAGAGAATCGAATATCAGCTAATTTTAGATTTAAATATCAATTTACATTGTTCGCATTTCTAGTTGTCAAATGAATTTGTGGAATTTTTACAAGATGTCAAGGCATTTAAATAATGTGAAATACAGAAATGTATGTGTTTTGGTAATGTGAAAATAGACATTCATGAAACATGGTATCCAATAGATAATATATTACTTACGCCCTCGTTACGTAAACAATTATATAACCATAAGGTTTTCCCTTCCTGCATTCCACCTCTTCGCCGATTTATCATCCCCTTCAGGAAGACTCACGAGTTAAGATCGCTGGAGAAAGGAAAACAAACGATATCTCTAGCTGTCTATCATTTTTATATATCTTGTACAATCATTAAAGAGCGTTATTAATTTCACGAACTGTCACAGGACACGAATAAACGATCGTTTTGAGGCGAGCAATGCAGCACCGGTACGAGCACAATCGCGATCTTCTCTAATTGCCACGTAGCTAACCTTAATTACACCTACGATCATCTATCTAATCGTACCACCGTTATTTGTACCAGTGCAAACTCGTCGTTAGTTGTACGCGATACAATCACGTAGGACTCGCGATCGATAGATCCTCCTTAAGAGACTATCGTTTACTTGAAAATCGAGTCGTTGTCTTAAAATTCATCGAATTTATATAATTGGTACTTCAAGAGATCTGTTCTCATCATTAATTTTCTTGTGTACAAATACGTGTCTTAAAATTTAAATTTTACACGCAACGGACAAAGCAACAATCTAATATTAATTTAACACGCATCACAATTCTTCTATGTTGTAATGATAAAATATCTAAAGTGTTGTATTGACTGTGTACGTTTACAAGTAACAAATCGCTTTACAAGCAAAAGCAAACGAGTGATAAATCGTTGAAACGCAAGAACACATTGTTCGATCGTTCGATCACTTTCGATGCTTTTAGTTCCCTTCTAGGAGTTGTGTAGTCGTCAATTTCAACAAACATCGGCGACCACCGAGAATTCCTACAATCTAATGACCAACCATCTAACTGTAAATCCACGGAAAGCAGCGTTTCACGCCTGTTGAGGAATAAATGTAATTTCCATTGAGATAACGAGGCGTGCGTGTCCAGTCACAGTCGCTGAACGCAATAAATGAAAGAGATATAAAAACCGACTTGGGAGGATGTTACGTATCGAATTTTAATGATTACTCGTTTTTCTATCTCTTTTACGTCACACGTTATACGAAATTAGATTTGAAACAGTTTATATAATTTTATATACGAGACAAATAATTAAATGTTTTGTGTTTGCGTTTCGCTTGACGGGTGATCGTTCATCCTTTCTATCATTCTTATTAGATGAAAAATTACTGAAACTTATAAAAATTTAAGAGTATCATTACTTCTTCTTGCGAGTAATACGTGAGTCAATTTATAGTATTTTAGCAGCCTTTATTTGTGATTAATTTTATGTAATTTCTTTAATAATTTACTCATCTGTTATATTTGAAAGGCTCATTGTCAGAAGAAAAGTGGTATGAATGGCAAAATAATACAAATAATGTACATCTTATCTATTATTTTCTGTACTTATCTTCTATCTTGTATCTAGGAAAAAGTAAATTCGTATATCCTATCCACTTAATTTCTCCAATAGAAAATCTTCAACTATTTCGTATTAAAATTCCTTTTTTTTTTTATTACCAAGTGACGTTAAATTAACAAAAAATAGACATGTTATGTAATATTTTTCCCGTGTAGCATTCGTGTAATAAACAACCTAATAAAAGTCAATCGTAAATTTTAATAATTATCAATAAAAAAGGAATAAAATCTAGTATATTTTAATGAGTAACACCTTCGCGCTCCGAGTGTATTTTAATTCATCCCATTGCAGCAAAGTAACAGTATTCCTTCCGTTTGATGAGGGTAACATAAACCACGCGTTGTTTTAACGGTAGTCGAGTTATCGTTCCGCTGTCTTTCAATCTCAGTATCGTTCCGCGTTCCTAATCGCAAGAATCTCGATACTCCGCTCTGGCTTCGTCCATTTAATTCCTGTGGGAACCTTTTTGCATTACGAATTCATCACCGCGTCCCAAGTAGATTAAATGGCCCGATAGGCGATTATGAAGCCTCGTGGCAAGGAAATCCATTTCGAATTCGTGGAATTCAATCGGGCAAGATTGGAAGGGCAAGATTGAAACGTCATTACGTTTCTCTGGCAGGAAATTGAAAATTGAGGAAACTTCAAGTACAAAAAGGTACGCAAATAGCAATAGGAGAAAAAGTTAAACTGTAAATGGAGATTACACTTTACTTCGATGTAAAAATTGATATATGTCTTCAAATGTTTTATTAAACGTCAGTTAATAGTAGATTATGAAATTTTTTTTTTGAAAGAAACATTTTTCAATTCATATTATATATGTATATATATACACGTATCCTGTTATTAAAGTGTCATACTTGGAAAGAATGATTACAAAAAGTGAATGCGAAAGTCTACATCCAAATTAAGGTGATGCGGTGCGTTATTCAAAAGATGGTAATTAATAACGGAAATAACTTAATGTAGAAATATCAGCGAAGAAAATAAAGTCATTCATAAAATTAATAGAGTCATAAAATATGGTTACAAAATTCCAATAACAGCATAGAATAACGATAAAAAAAACAATCTCTCAATTGCAATATATAATGATATTCTAAATATAAAAACATATTAAAGAAAACCACAAAATGCTATAAAAACTATCGCCTATATAAATCTACAGAGATACTTTTCCCAAAAAAGTTCAAGCCAGCGAAGTACAAAAATATATTTATCGCTCAATACGAATAAAACAACGATAAAAACATATTTGGATATTTTTTAGGATAACCAAAACCGTCAATAAATATTTTTTAAATTTAGCGATGCGCAACCTAGTCGCGTTGAATTCTTTTTGGAAATTCAAATTTTTCACTACGGTGTTCCGTTCATGACACGATCGTTCACGCCTGAAAGTGGTTCGTGATCGTTTCCAAAGAGGATCCCGACGCAACAAAGACGATCGCAGGTCGCAATTAAGGTTCATCGAACGGACGACGTACCGAGATGGCGGCAAGGGTGTAATAAAAACGCAGGAATGAAGATAAAGGAATTTCTGGCGATTGGGTCGTGACCCCTTCGGCCCCACGATGAACCCTCGATATACGGGCCGACATTGCCATATTGCACACGTACTGTGCATTAAGATACGCCACGAATCCAAGGAGAAACGAAGAGCAAGAAGAAGAAAGAGAGAGAAAGAGAGAAAGAAATCTATGGGGTTTAGGGCGATTCGTAGACGACGCAAAGAGACAAGAAAAACGAGCAACGAGCTTCCATTTGATTTTTCTCTACTTTTTTGTCGAGGTACTCTACCATCGTAAAATGCACTTCATGTCGATTTATGTAGCACTTTAGACGCTTGATCTTTTGACGACACGGAGCTGAAAAATTGCTTTTAACCACTTCACGTGTAATTTTTGCTTCATCTGCCAGTAGAACGATCGAATTATTTTATAATAAAAAAACAATGAGATGAATGTGATCTTTTATTACGGTTGTCATAAAACAGACAATTGTGGACAAATTAAAAATTTTATCTTTGCGAAGTACTTGAAGTTAACGAACATAATACAATGCTGGTTAGATATTCACGAAACTGTGATATAGACTTCGCCGCGTAACCATCTTTAAATAGTGTAATAAAACACTGAACGATGTAGGCCATAGCCATGAGCGAAGTCAAGAAATAACAAGAAATCAAAATAATGAACGTCGCCGATCTGGAAAATCTCTCTCTCTCTCTCTCTCTCTCTCTCTCTCTCTCTCTCTCGCTTTCTGTTTGAACTCGTTACGCTCCGAGGAACGTCCAAGCTTGTGCGCCCCCTCTAATGAGAATATTTACACATGTCTGCTCGAATTAGCTCTACAATAGACTGGAGATATAATTTCGAAAATCGTACGTTATAACGACGACGTCGAAACGTCATGATGTCTCGCATCCTCACTGCGAGAGACAAAGTTCTATAAAGACCGAAAAAGGGTGAGTGTGTAAAATGAACACGAGGTCGCAGACGTGTTAGATCTGAAAATATATTGAGATGATCGCAGCTGTGGTTCCAATGGCGTGAAAAATTGGACGAACGCACGATAAATTCTCTAATTCGCCAAAATAACCTCGTATTTCCGAGATCTTACGAGTTCCCAAGTCAAAGTTGACACTAAATGAATTTAATCTTTTTCCCCTGAAACCATCTGCCATGTTTTTACTTTATCTCACCCTATTCCAGTTTCTCTAATGTTGAAATGAGACCTTTTTATGTCTCGACGAAAGACTCACGCGTTCTGTTTTACAACCATATCCTCTGAAAATATCAATTTAACTTGTATTCCGCAATGCGAAGTATCTTGTACAGTGACCTATTATTATTTGCTTATAAATTGGACGGGTTGTTTGATTTTTTTTATGAAAGAAATTAAGTGTTTGTTTGACGTATTGTAGAGTGATTTAATTTGACAAAGTTTACTTTTTTTCTCTTTTTCTACTTTATGGAAAAAACTTTATGCTTTGAATGATTTTCCACAACTATTAGGATAAATTATTTTTTATTTTAATGCAAGAGAATTTCTCTATCAATTCTAAGAAAATTGTTTAATTATACGCATAAAATTGTAAGTACTATTATATAACGAAGGTGTTTCATGCGGGAACAAAATATTATTCGATGAATACCAAAAAGTATATAAAGTTATTCAATAGTCAATAACAAAGAATTATCTACAATAGCAGAACTTATCTGTAAAACTAATAAGTGCACAGTAATTTTTTATCAGCTAGATATTTTATCCAATTTCAAGACAACTTTTCATAATTTAGAAACCACCGCGTAATTTGACCAATGTTACAAGCAAGCTACAAGCGTGTCTTTATGCGTTGCTCCCCTTTTCATTTTCGTTCTCCTTTCTTTTTTCTTTTTTTTGCCAGGCAGGCGTGCAAACGCGCCCCTGGAAGAAGTGCCGTAACATTTTATGGTACATAAAACGGTGACTTTATGTTAGCACAATTCACGGGCTCAACTGTGTCTTTTATTAATCTACGTCATAGCATTTTACGGCCATGACACGGCCATGCAATTCGTGCACGTCGTCGAATTTAAGTAGAGCTTTGGAACTCGTTAAATCGTTCGCAACATTACAAAAATTAATTTTCATTTCGTAATACATTTCTCTTGACCGTTGTATTGCCCCATTTTATCGTGGCTCTTAACTTTATTATTCCTTTCATCGCCGCCTCAGCTTCCGTTTATGTGCTATTTAAATTTCTATCGAATTATGTCACTTGGAAACTTTTGGAAGTAGAACGAAATTTTTTAAATGTAATAGCGATATTAGTTCAGAAAATACTCATACAAACATAGTCCAAAAAGCGTTTAGATTAAAGACAATCCAGCCATCGCCTTCCGAGAATTAATAGAGTGATTCTCCTGCTAATTAACTGAAAAACAGTGCCACCAAGCGCGGACCACACACGCTCGTTTTTTCTTTCGTATACACTTCTGATAATAGATTTTGTATGTACTGACACAGCGTTATTGCTGCAACGGCGTTTTCTTTGAGTTAACTAGCTGATCAATCATCCTGTATTTTCAATATTGCTAAATAAGATAATTGTTTTAAAGTTTTCATTTTTCCTATTTTTTGTAGAATAATATAGCTTTCCTGAAGCGAAAGTTCCATATTAAACGAAAATAAACTTAATAAAAACCGATGCTATAACTAGAATGTCATTGTGACATTTACCTTTTCTATTAGTTTTATATCGCAATAAGTATGCCACATTTATGGAACAATAAATCCACCATTTACCCTATCCATAATGCGTCTGCCATCGTACCCATCTTCATTTTCAAACTAAGCAGCTTAATGAATCGAATAATCAAACCAATATACATACCTAATACACTCTCATCTATAAGTATGAGGTCACTTATGTACGTATCAAAAAGAAACTATTTATCTCTAAAAACTTTCCGGAGATTCAATCGACGAATAGATGTATCTACGTTCAATCAGTAAAACGATGGAATCCAACGTTCTAGATTGCACGAGGCGAAAGTGGATAGTTACTCTCAATATGGCCTCGAGACCCGGTATATCGTGCGCGTATAATAGTTATGACGTCCATTTGTACCCGGTGTTCATTGCTAGATACTTTTCTACCGCATAGCGCGTTCCATACGCGTACACTTACATCGAGTGTGAATTACATCGATTGCGTGTGCTAGTGCCGAGCGATGCAATTCGCATCCCTGCCTGTTTTTCTCTTTACTATGAAATTTATTGGAGGTAGAATCTTTGGAAATTATTAACTGTTGAGTCGAATCGCGAGATACGTTTTCTTTATCATGGCTGTATCGGCCATGAAAGTCTGCTTTCGTATTGGATAAAGGATAGAGAAGCTCTCTGTGAATTGTGTGATAAGAAATTGAGAAAATATTCTCTTATCTGTCTTGGCTATTGCGAAATGTTGGGGATGTTTAACCTCTTAAGATCCACCTGAGTAATATTCACGAAGCTGAATTTTATTTATGACTATCATGATTTATGTTTCGTGAAAAGGATAATTGCAAAGTACTTACTTTTATTTTTAATTAAATTTTTTAATTGGTAAATTTATATCTCCATGTTAATACCGATATGTATTTTTAAAAAGCGAATAGTAATTAAATAAAAAGTTCTTGAGAAAGGAATAAATGTCACATCCAATAAATTATTGATTGCGAACATATGAAAGCTACAGTGGCAATAAATTTGTAGCACTATTAGGTCATTCGTAGGTCTATTAATTTCATACTGCTGTGACTACATAAATAAATATCAAATAAAAAAAGAGTTACTTTAAAATTATTCATCATGTTCATATATGACGAATTTTCAATGTTTTCAAAGAGTTACTGCAATAAGACTGAAGAATCATAAATATAGCGTTACCATAAAATCTTTGCGATACCGTGACTATGTTCGCAACGAAGTATATCTCATGCGAGTTATCGTTGTCTTAGTGTTACGCCCTCGTGCTTGGGTTCATCGAATACCGCCTTAATGAAAAGATATATGTACCATAAATTCTTGCATGCGTACCCGATACGTTTCAATTCCCTTTCTTTATGCACCGCGCTATTTCGTTCGTTACAATTTAAGCGTTGCACGCGAGCGGGGAAAAGCAACGAAATCATGCAGCAGGCACAGTTGATTCTAGCGTTGCAGAGAGTCCTGCATGCAAGCATACGCGTTCTTGTAAGATATGTTCGAATCTACCCGACGGAGAAAATTCGAATTCACGCTGGTGGCTAGTCGCGTGTGCAAGCGGTAGGAAACCAATGATTTTCGAAATTAATGAAACGATCTATCCGGAATTCCATCCTCGCGAAATGATCGCAGAAATGGTCGGCGTATGCCAGGAACGAATGCAGTCAGGACAGTCAATCAGGAAGATGTATCGAATGAATTTAATTGGACCGGCGAATTTATGTTGATTACATTGTCGAGACAGTGTATTAGAAAATTTCAGTTGCGTTATTGAATGCAGAGAATTTCGATATGCTAGATCATGGCACTATATGATTCTGTCGTGCTTTGACGAATTTGTAGTTTATTATTCTTAATTATCTAGTTTCTAATTTTTTAAATTTCTGTCGAATAAAAAAGGAATGTTGGACTAGGACGAAGAAAGGAATATTCTTCTGTTAATTTTTCACTTTAATAAAAATCTATTAATAATAGAAATAATGTTTGTTATTACTACAACGCGATAATACGTATAAATTTGTCACAATGCAGCCATAACGGTAGGCACAGTAACAAAGCACACATAAGAGTTATGCGTTGTCTGGCCAGATACGAACGTATTCTACTTCGAATACGTTCTACTTCGTTCTACTTCGAAATTTTTCGAATCATTCGAACATAAACTATTTCTTTTATTCACTTGCCAACAATAAGTTTCTAACACGAGTCTGCCTATATAGAGACACATTCTACTAGTCGAGGAA
Source organism: Bombus huntii (assembly GCF_024542735.1). Lineage (NCBI taxonomy): Eukaryota > Metazoa > Arthropoda > Insecta > Hymenoptera > Apidae > Bombus > Bombus huntii. The sequence continues at coordinate 12,529,459 of NC_066246.1, forward strand.
TTCCTATTCTTTTTAAGAACATTCACAATGTACGAACATTTTCTGAGATTATCATCGACTATCGTTTAGAAGAAACTACAACGTAGTACATTGAACGTGAACGTCCATCACGAATCAGAGATTATTCTCTACCTTCGAAAGGAAAATGACAAAGGTATCGGGGCTTGATTTCGCTGCCGGCGGAATCACGCTGATGGGCAATACACGCGAATAACGTGTCCTGGGGAGGCCGAGACGCAACGATAGACACGCTCCTCGTCACGATTCGCGTGATCATGTGTGTACAGTATCTTCGTGCCTCTGCGAATGCACTGATGGGGATAAAACGCTTCGAACTATCAGAATTCTCTGCCTGTTGGAAAAAAATTCTGCTTAGCGCGTATATTCTGACAGAAAGTTCGAAACTTGGGAAAAATTCTATTGTACCAAAATTAGATGGTTTTCTCCTATGACCTTCATACTTTTTCCTTTTCAATTACGTAATTAAATAAATGTATGAAAATTCCGTCGAATACTCTGATGTTAACAAATTGTTGATCGGTCACCAGTAAATTCGTGTTTTCACATTCGAGTGTTGTTACCGAGCGCCGCTACGTGTTAGTTTTTGCATAAAATAGCCGGTCAACGATATGTTAGGACACACGATGGGATGACGATTCGATTTAATACCGAATGAGATTTCACGACACCCATTCGGTGATCCGAAGGAAAGCGCGTTGTTCGGTATCCTAGGTTGACTACGTAGCCGCTCGCATGTGTGTAGAAACATGTGCGTGTGTGCGTTCGCCTGAGGAGCGGTGGCTAGGTCACGGTCAGGGCGATGCCCTCTTCCTTCGGAAGAGAGGAAAGACTTTGCGTCGGCTCTCCTCCGCTTCTTCTTCTTCTTCTTTGCCTTGTTGGATCATGCTGAAAGTCTCCTCTTGGATGATCCACGCATCCGTTCGAGCGTATCTTTTGCCGCGCGGGCTATCCACTTCGGTTAGGTCGGCCCTTTTTGTGAATCGAGCGCCGTTTTTAGACGCGTTGCACGACCGACGCGTGGTGTACGCTTTGCGTACACGATCGTGCTATTTACGTGACAACCACTACGTGTATTTATCTCTCGTGGCGAATTTATCTATCGCTGAAAATCGATTTTTGACTTGGTACAACGAGGGGAACCGTTTTCAGGATTCGACCTTCTTCCGAAGGGTCGTTTGATTTAATAGCGTGAGTTAGTAGTTATACATTGACTTTAATGTTGGATATATTTCTATTTCATTGGAAAAAGTGTTTTTTTTTTTTAAGGCTATGTATGATGCTTTGGAGAATTGAAGAGAGTACTTCTTTTACATATAATGAAAGAAAGCATTACTTACTGAGATGTTTCTTTTTTAAGTAGATAGATTTTGTATATTTAAAACTCACCTGAAACATAAAATAATATGAGGATATTAGTGCGGAAGTTTTAATCGATTACATTGAGTGAAGCGCTTTTAAAATATAATGAAATACATATAATACAATAAATATAATGAAATAAATATATACAATATACATTTATACAATATGCATGTATTTACATTTAATTCAAACATATAATATACATACACATGCGTTTCTCTGTTTCTATCTCTAATATGATATTCGTCATTTTTAAAAAAATTTTTATCTCGTTGAGTTCAACTCAACCTTAACAGCCACTAAAAACTCGCCATAAACAATCACGCGTTTATGCACAAAAAAGCCGGAGGTGCTATTCATTGGAGCTACTAAAAGTAAATATTACTCTGATAATATATATAACCATACTGCATATATTTGCACATTAATGCAAAATTTAAAATTGCAATAAAATATATAGTATGCACATAATGTTTGAAGACATATAAAACATCAAGGACAAAATACAGATTATAACATTTAATACCCGAAACAAATCTCTATTTAGATACTGTTGCTGCAATTCATGTCTTTAAAAACGTGAAACTGCATAAATATCCGCAGTTCACTTCCAATATCTCTAAATATTTAACGTATGAGCTCATAAACAAATGAAACAGAGTCTAAATAATAGTTTGCGGAACGCTTCAGGCGAGCACGATAAATTCGTTCGTCCATCAATTCTCGCCCTGAACTATTGCATTACGCGCGGCGGGTTCGTCCACGCGCCATGTCCCGCCGTTATAATTTATCGTCTGGCTTGGTCCGCTCGGGTTTCTACGCGATCCCTGTCGAGAGCTACGATGGAAATCATCGATATGAGAGCTCGACTAAGCCTGTCACACCCTCGCGGAAAGATCATCGCGGAAGTCCTCGCGGGCCGAGTGATCGACTTTATTCCAAGCCGCCCACGTGCACTCGTAAATATAATTTCTCGCTAATCATGCACGCCACGGAACGCCGACTATTAACCACCCAGCGAGCCACGCCGCACAGCTATGCTTTCTAAGCGGTTCCATCGCATCAAGGGTTCGTTTCATCGAATCAAACCCACTCGTGATCAAGCATACCGTATGCGAAGGTTGTAAGTTTCGACCAATTGAATATTCTGTTTGGTACGTGCGATGATTTGCTTAGGAAAGAAAGGAATGTCGATGGAATGGAGGATATGCATCGGTCGTTTTACCGTCACCCTATTTGTTTTTGAGTGTAAAAATACGAGGTTTGTCTGTTAAATGAGCTCCTGAGAAGCCAAATTAATCAATTCCACTTTTTGTAAATTCCTCCATTTTATTATTTAGATACACGATTAATGTCCGATTTATGCTATTAATAATTTTTTTAAACGTATCTGTTGACAGAGTGGATTACTTATTAAATAAATTAATTCTTATATGCCATTTATATTGACATATCTTTTCAATACATGTTTATATTATGTGTTTGAAAAATAATAATTAATGTAGACTTTTATTATTTCAATTTTAAATTTAATAGAAGAGATAGATTAGAGATATAATAAACTGAGGCTGATCAATACAGTAAAAAAATACAGATACGTTTGCATACGACAGAAAAGCTGGACGCGCGTTTGATGACAGACACGCCATTTCTACTTACCGCTTCATATCTTACTACAAGAGCCGGCTGAATAACATGTACAAGCGAGCACGACGTGATTCCTTGTGGAAAAATAAGAAAGACATATAGAATAAAATTTGTCCATTCTCAATTTAGTTTTCGAGAAAATCGAATTTGAAAATTTATGAAGTTATAATTGAATATGACTAATTCCGGACCGGACTAAATAACCGACAGAGGTTGTTTTATATGTGAAAATAAGTCGAAAATGTAGAATAAAAGTTTCTTATTTTTACACAAGGAATCACGTTGTGCCCGTTAGAGCATATTATTCGGTCGGATTCTGTATATCGTGTCTTTCACGTTCTTAACAGAAATAATACTCATTTCTCTAACTTAACAACGAGTTCAATTTTAATCTTATTAAATCCACCACTCTACCAATACTTCTCTAATTCCTATGACTATTACTAGTACGTAGTTCAATATTCGCAATTGCACGATACTCCAAGGGTCTATCTAGAGAACATCGTGCGCGGTTGCTCTTATTCACTGGTATCGACGATCGTTCGTGAGACGTCGACCTATCAGCGTATGCAATCGCGAAACCAGACGGGGGAAGCCCTATAGCTGCACTCTCCCGTATAATGCAGTTATCGCCGCGGCTGGCCACGTTAATTGCATCGCGAGAAAGTGGGGCATCTCGAATCAGCGATCTCTTCCTGTCCTCTCTCTGTTACGGAGGCAAGGGGACTCCGAATACCCTTCTATTACGCGCATATATCTAAACGCCCTACGCCCTCTCTTAGGATATGTGAAAAGGCATGCAGATGCAAATACACGTGTGTGTGAAATATATATGCTTATATAAATATATCCTCCGCCATCTCGACGATTTATTCCCGTCACAGCCGTGAGAATCGTTCCATGCATCGGCTCGATTATCGTCCCGCGACGCGACGCGAGTCACTTTCTCCGCGACGTAACTCAAATTCTTCGTAGGCATACGAGCGTCGCCGTTTCGCTCGAGCCCGTTTATTTTCGCCGCGTGACGAAATTCTCCTACGTTTCCAGCGAAACCAACAGGCCAGGCGAACACACCGTTCCTTCGATTAGACTCGGGAGAGCTTTTCAAATTGGAAGTTTTAACGGTTGATGAATGTGTTCGCGTTTCAGTACGGGCTCAGTAAGATTTCCTCAGTTATATATGTATTACTCACGATTTACATTGATTTTGTAACTCTGCTATTCCGTTCACTATTTTCATCTTTTTGAAATATTTCATTTATAAAAAGCTACCTATATTTTCATAACATTTATCGTAATATAATATTTATTTTAGTTCGTACCTATCGCACCTACATTCTCGTACACAAGTTACAAGACACCTGCTAATTTTGTCATTGAAGAATATTTGGAAATTTCTTTTCATAGAAGAATAGTTATATTCGTATCTAATTGGAACATTTAACTCAAATATAAATCATAATTTAATTTTATGTTTGAAGTCACTTTCTGATACTTATAATAATAATCTAATACTAACATAATCTTTGATAGAGTTTTTATCTTAATCAAATGAAATACTATATCAGAATGTTCATAAATACCACTAATATTGACATTGCCCAATCATTGAACTTCCTTATACGCTGCTCAATCTTTAATACGATGTAACAGTAGTTAATCACTAGGAAGTAGTGGTTAACTACTGTTCCAAGACGTACAAACGCATCGTCATCTAGCCGTACAAATTCAGTCTTCCTGCATCCGTGAGAAATACATCATCTCGCGACTAGAATTCGTAAAGATGATTTCGTGATTCGAGCCACTTTCTCTTTGGTTGCAAATCGAAATCCATTTGTCAGAATGGAACGAGCGTTCGCGGCCAACCAAACGTAATCGATTGTGTCTACTTTAACGCTGATTATTCATTACCACATTACATAAACATCTTGCTAAACGATTACCGGAAAGTAGCTTGCTTGGATTTTAATACATTTTACTGTTACAGTTGGATTTCCTCTTTCACGAAGACAACAAAACGATAATTCTGCACGTTCCTGCAGAGAATCGGCGTGTGCATCGGGAACTTTGCAGAAACGATTTCGTGATTCGAGCCACTTTCTCCTCGACGTAATTCGGATTCCTTATATGAACGCGTGTTCGTGTTTCGTTTCACGTTATAGTGTGCTATCGGAAATGATTAAAATCCGCGTGAAATCGCGGACAGAGGCGAACGAAAACACCGACATAAGGACAACGGGCGAATTACGAAATCGGGTCGACGAACATTGAAGTCGAAGGAAAAAAATGAATTTTACATTACTACAGGAGATTCTGAACGCGGTCAAGATTGTTTAGAAAGCTGATTTCGACGCCGCTTCGGAGAAATGCTAAAACTTCCTCCGTTGCCTTGCTCCTCTAAATAAGAAGGTTAAGGTTAAAGGTTGCTGCTAGCTACCCGAGTCTTACAAGATATCGTACTCTCTGAATGTTGCAACGCGGTATAAACGAGTTCTACCATCGTGAAATTTGTCCTATTAATTAAATGACTGTATAGTTGAAACAAATCTCTTTCCATCGATCATTTTTTGTTTATTAAACACTTAATTCTAAGTATTCTTACTTCGTTCATCAAGTTATGTATATCAAACGTCTTTGTCCACGAAAATAAAATTTAAACTTATACACGTTGTCATGCTACTAACACATAGAAAAGTAAGTAATTTTACTTCAACAAAATTGATTTTAATTTTTATAAACTATTAGAAACTTACACACTTATGTTTCAAACCCTATTAATTTTTCCCATCTTATGTGTATAGATCCAGGATATATATATATAAACTGATACTGTATTAAATATATATTCTACCAAATTTTTGAATACAACCATATTATTTTTCATAATCATTTTAATAAGGTAACAAATAATTCTGAAAAATTGTAAAGTACCCTTCCAAAAATCTCGGGATGTTTATATCACACGTAACCAATTAGTGTGACGAAATAAGACGCTCAAGGAATTCCAACGAAGACGAGAACAACTTTTGCGAAAACAGTTTTGCCTTGTAAACTAGATCTACGTGCAGGATAAGTACGAAACAGGCTACATACATATAACATGAGCGCGATATACCACATCGTTGCGGTTTTCAAATTCATTTCCCTGGTTAATAGATCATTCTTCATTATCCTGTCCTACGTTTCTTAGTAGAAACGTGTTACAGAAGCACTCAGTTTCTGTTTTACGACGTCCTAGAGCGTCTAGAGAACATGTCCACCAACGAATTCGTACGTTCGACGTGTATCTAGGATACTTAAATAGTTGGTGGCGCATCGACACGCGGCGGTTCGCAGCTTTACGACGAGCTATAATCGTAAAAATGCAGACCTCGTAAAGCTAGTTAGATTTACGATCGTAATTCACCTCGTGTTACGATGATTCTTCAGGATTATTGTCCGTGACTGTTCCTTCGAGTTATTTCGGTTTGCGGCACTGCTTTCGCGATATCTCGAGTGTCATGGACTTCTTATGCGATCGATAAGCACGAGAGTGTATATTTGATGCAGTTACAAGTACAGATATATCGAAAAATTCTTTGTTAAGGAGTTTGAAAAATTAGTAGTAAATATTTGACATGTCACCAAATTGAAGACGCCACTTCATGTGTAATAGAATTAAAATTTGTAAAATGTAGTAACCAAAACCCTGTTTGCACAAGTTTATCTTTGCTAATACTAATGACGTCTCTTGTATTACGCAAATCTTTTCTATTGCGGTAACAAGAAAAACTAAATTTTAGAAATTATCACTCATTTAATTACTCGATGTAATATAAAATTGTAGAGTTTCAAAGAAGTCTATAACCTACAACTTCTAATTCGTTAAGTTAATTCGTAAGTATTACGGTAACGAAGAAAATTCGTACCATAAACATGACCGTATTGAAACAATTAAAAATAACGTACAACAGAGTCTACCGAACATGGAAGGAAAAGTCGACTGCACCATAGAAAGATGATTCCGAGACCGTTAATTAAAGAGAAAACCTTAATTCTTCATTTTACCGTACCATATAATGGGAATCCTATTGAGCTTAATAATTCCATTATCCTCGGTACAATGAATTGAGATCCGTCTGAAACGATGCATCAAAGGTTTCGATTAAAATTTCGCGACGGAAAGATCATCGTACCAGTTATCGCGACAGGTGTTTGTTCCTTGTTTTACGTTTTATTTGAGAGGCTAAGGGGAGATCTTTAGATTCGCACGATCTTGTCATTAAAGACTCCGGCGAAAGGAAGAAAATAAATCGCGCGAATGGAGTAAAATTCTTCCAGATAAATAAGCGATAAATATGAGCGACGGTCGTAGACGATGTACAACTGTGTCTTGTTCCTTTTTATTTGAAAGAGTGAACGAAAGACGTTCTTTCCTTCGCGAACTACGCAATACGCGACGAAATAAATCACCAGGAAGAATATCTATGAACAGATAGGATCTCGTTGTTTCACATGATCGGTGCAAGGGGTGTTGTTGATCCACCTTTAATGGTTCGTTCTCACGGATGTCGAGAATATTAATGATCCACTTAAACCGACAATAATATGTTTATAACGGTGATTTATAATATACGCTAAGCAACCAACGGCAGCTCCATATCTTTCACATTGAACATCGTATCTGAAGACGATCCTAAACGATTTATGGCAATCTGTCGCCTCTTCCTTTAACGTGACGGGGAAAGAGTATACATAAACGAAAATTCCGGAGTAAAATGATCGTAATTCTAAAATAGTAAAATTTTCTATATTTGAGAAAGAAACTTTCGAACCTTTTCCTTTATACGTAAACCAAGATTTAGTATTTTTGTAACATTACAAGTCTTTTTATTCAGCATTCAATATGTTCTTAGAAAGTCTGCATGTAGATTTTATGAAAGTAAAATCTGTTTTTATATTGGGTTGGCAACTAAGTGAATGCGGATTTTGTCCTACCTAATGGTATTTAGGTGTTAATGACCTAATGAGGCTAACGAGGTGTTTTATCATTAACACCTAAATACCATTAAGTAGGACAAAATCCGCAATCACTTAGTTGCCAACCCAATAGTTTAGACTTTGATCTGAATCTAGGATTCTTTTTTCTCTTCTCTTCTGTCTCGCTTCTTTTTCATTTTTATTTTTTCTGGATCGTGCTCGTTTTTCTTTACTGCAAATTTCTATTTCGATTTGAAACGGACTACACCGTTTTTTTCTAAAAAAAGAAAACGAGAAAAGACTGCTATGTATTTTCATATAATTCCGAGAAGTTTCCAATGACCGTTTTATGTAAGCTAATGAGTGAACACGTCGTTGAATAGACATGTAACATAAATTGATTTAGTGGTAGTCTTTATGGCAAGGATGACGAGATTAAGGCTACGATGATTAGTTTACGTCTTGGCTGAAAGTGATGACTTAATATTTGTTTTATGATAGCTATATTCAGTTGTTCATTTACGTTTTTATGAGCGTTAACTGTTATGGTTTGGAATGATATAACGCAATTTTATGCACAAACTTGTTCTTCATACTGATTTCCACCATTCGAATTTCAACATTAAATGAAAATATATGGTCATTTAGGTACTGTTTCATATATTTAAATTTTTTGTTGCAAAATTGAAATTCTTTATGCAATATTTTTGCCAATCTTGTTATGCAAATTTATATTTTAATGATCACGGCGATAAATGTAGAACCTAAGCAAAGATTTATTTCATCTATCAAGTATCATAACAAATATTATGCTTTGAATATTTCATGCATTTTTGCATACTATGTGCATTATACAAGCACTTGTATGTTATACTTTGCATGTTTCATACATCTATTTGTGTTTTTCAAAAAAGTAAGACCATCCTCGATTGACTTATTATCAATAAATTCCATACATGTACATCATCTACCATGTAAATCATATATAATCCGAAAAGAATTTTCCACTCTATTTCGATTAGAACGAAAAAGAACGATGCTTTTAATCGGACCAGTCAACGCTGTTAACACAGAGACACGACTACGCATAAATAAATATTTGTCTTTCCTTTCCGTTTATTTCCTGGAACGAAACCATAAATCGTGTTGGTGTACGCAATGAAACAGTTGACGCGACCATAAAAGAATAAAAAAGGAAGAAGCCTCGCGTATTAACGAATCAGATGTTTAAAATGTCAAGGATAGACGTAAATAGACGGTATGATTAACGGCAACGCGTTAATTGGTCTCCAACGGTGTGCGTATCTACCTTTTGGTTAAGTGTACCGATCAAACTAATCACAAACTAATCACTGAGACGCTTGCAAACTCGTATTTTAGTACATCGGTAAAAAATCTGATGAATTAATGGCGATACGACTACCAGCGCGATATTTATTCCCACGACTTTAATAGAATGTTACAGTGGTTACGTTGCACATTAATAAGTCGCGAGCCGCGAAACCGAACCTGTTAATCAGATGGAAAACGTTTGTTGAGATTACGATATATGCCGGGGCAAGAATACCAGAGCTTTCGTAAAACAGCCTCGATCCCAGCTTTGATATATTCTCCGCGATAAATTTCCCCAGAACGTTTTTTGCATATAACGAACTGATACACACCCGTGAACCAGTGGTATTTGGATTTTGCTGGTTTGCGCTGAATTTGTATTTATTTCGACTCTGGGATAGAATTCTTCATATAAGTAGAAAGCAAATTTTCGGTAGCTAGGCGAAAGTTTTAAATGACGTTTAGTTGAATCTTTAATATAGTGCATAATTTTCGAATTAATTAATTCATCTCATTAACTCCTTATTAAATAAATATACAAGAAGAGCTTCGTATAGATATTGACGATTATGAGATGAATGAAATGAAATGAGATGAGTCGTAAGTAATATATTCTGTTGTAAGCCAGTTTTAAGCAAATGAAGTAACCACTTGCGATGAGGATATTCTACAAAAACTATCAACGAATCAGATTCTTTACTTTCAAATTTACTACACAAATCTTTTAAAAACGCGGTGCAACGATACTACGCTTGTAGGATTATTTTACTGTGGGATATATTGGTTCGTATAAATTACGAATTTGTAGTTTTAATAACTCTGATAATCCTTAGTGTTAAATGCAATTTGATAGTTACATTTAATTACATCTTCCTAAAAATATTCATATCTTACGCAATTCACAGAAACGAACATCTACACGATTCAAGGAAAGTAACGTGTACCAACTGAAAGACATCTAAACTAAGCTAATCCCACAATCCAGCGAATATCTAGATTCCATGTAACACGAACAAGTTCTCCCATCAATAGCGAACTCGTGTTCGTCAGCATGAGCAGAGAAGAGCGCGTTCAGGGAATTATCTCTACAAGAAGAAGGTTTATGGAGGCGGAGGCGCGGCTTTGGTATTCGCTGCGAAATCTTCGAACGGAATAACAGCGTGACGATCTGATAGCGATTCGAGGCACTGGTATTCTCGCAATTCGTTGGCAAAGGACAGCTTTATGCGCGACAATCGCTGCATACGGTAGCAAACCAGCTGCAATGGCGTGGACATTGTTGCGTAACTGCTCGTTAGAGAACTAAACGCCCCGTTAAAGAATCCTCGAGATGGAGTTGATCCTACCTTGCCTTTCCTTCGAACTCATCATCCAACAACAATGTGAGGATAACTAGATAGTATTCATTAGAAGACAATGTAACGTAATCTCGAAAACTTACGTGACTAGAGGAGATAGTTGAAAATTTATGAAAATCGTAAAACGACGTGCTGAACACGCTAATTTTATTGCCTATCAAATAAGTTACAAGTTAGCTGTTAAAAGCATCAAATTTCAATATTCAAATTAATCAGAGAGGGAGAGATGTGAGTAAAGTGCAGAATTGTAGTAGTAGCGATTGAGATTGAATTAATAATTTTTTCATTTGCTAGATAAAGTATTTAAGAAGTGGAGAGACCCAACGAATTAAATGCTGTGTCAGATGAATAAAGTCTAGATCAGCGCTGACCAAGCTTTCTTCGCAAGTAAAACAGCCTTCGCCTTGACGTGTGGTTTGAACAAATTGACACGCGATAAACGTAAAAAAGCAATATATGTATTCTGCAAATAGTCTTATTTGTACAAAAATATTGTTCTTTTAGTTCCAATAAAAGAATTTACAAGTATGTAACTATCATATTTATTCCTCTTAGTATATAGACTTTTTATCATTTTGCCAATTTAACATCGAGGTTCCTCGTTCAATTTAAATTGGAATATAGGAGAAGGTTAAATCGTCAAGTATATCTGTATAGTATTGTACAGGTCAGCTCATTGATAAAAAAGCAAAAAACCATTAATCAACGAAAATCTGGATTATCAACCAGCCTTGCTTTGTAAGGATATCAAAAGGCAGTTATTGAAAAGTGCAACACTAAGAAAATATATCTAATATCTAATACATATTTAATATAAGAAAAATGAAAAACGTATGAAAGAGGAATATATCGTACCTGTTAGTAATTTGACTTGTACCACGCCAGTTAAGAAGACTTAAGGTAAGAAACGAGGGTAATATCGTATTAGAATTATTCCCCTAATCTCTCCTTTTCTTAGAATCCTATAGTTACAAAATCTTCATACATTCTGTACTGATAAACTAACATTGTTCCTACTCATGCTTGAACAAATATTTTCACAGCATCGATGGATGAAATAACAAAAGGCAAGAAGTAGCAACTCGTTAAGGTGATTTCCTGATGTTAATTAAAAAGCTGTCCATGTGCATTAGCGGTATTGAACGTAACGTGATAATCCTACTCGCGCTGGTACAAATCTGGGTTAATCGGCTTAACAGCTACGTCGAGAAAGAAACCGGCTGTCGGAAAAAAGGACGATAAAGTAGCCTCGAGCGGACAAAACGCGCTTCTTTGCAAGGACGTAATCGAACTGGACGTCAATCAATTCGCGATATCGATGTTCCTTCATTTTTTTTGCATATATACGCTATAACGAACGTACTAACGTGTTTTGCAGATCGTGCATGTAGCATACTCGTATATAGTGATCGTCGTGTTACGTTACACATAGCGATGGACGTCGACACGCTCCTGTTAAAGACTAGCTTCTTTTGTGCTAGGAGTAACATTACATGGCGTATTTCTCAAACGGATTATAAACAAAAATCTGTTGCATTAATTCGATGGTGCAGAATCAGCAAAAGCTGTGGTAAATTTCGCTGATACACGAGGCGTGCACATTTTTCAGAAATAGAAAATGTCTAGTAACAGCGTATGAATTTTTCTGCGTATAATTTAAATATTTTTATTGTACTATATTATTATACTATATTTTTATTTTTACTGTACTATATAATAGTTAGATTGTAGTGACTATTATCTGGTTGTATATGTATGGTAACTATTAAAATGTTGTATAACAGTAAGAATTTTAATCATACCAATTGATACACACTCAGTAATTGATAGACATGAGTGGTAAAAACATAGGTCGATGTAATTCGAAGATTGAGTAGTTTGAAAAAATGTTGTAAGTGCCTTAAAATGATTAGGTCAGGTTTCTTGACTTATCATAATACTATAATTATACTCTAAAAAATTTTTATTAAAAACTTATTCTTTCATATATCCCAATCGTTAATTGTACATTGCACGATGAAAAGGTTTAATTTAATTCAAACTGGAAGTGGATATAAACTTTCAAATGTAAGATTGATTCCCACCGGCAAGTGTGATAGAAGAAATGTAGAAAGGAAATGAATTATTCGAATGAAAAGATTATAAAAGTTATTCAGTTTTTTATCTATAAGAAGAAGGCCAAGTTCGACCAATCGATTCTAAAAAGGCAGCAATAAAAACTGACGTTTTTGCGCAGGAATTTAACGGAAACCTTGAACGTCAGCTGAATGTCAAACATAAATACCGCAAAGGTAATACGTACTAGAAGTAGAAATCGATCAGCATAATAAACTTCAGCGTTCCACGGATTATTACGTGATTGCAAGGCCGGAGAATCGACAGGTTTTTACAGGTTACACTTACGCGTATTTTCTTATTTAATTCTCCCGAGTAGATCTGAGAACGAGACCTTAAACATTCTTTTATAATTTAAGTTATGTTTCATTATAATCTTTATATTTACAATATTTCCCAGATTCATTTTGTTGAATATTTATTACCCGACAAGAAATCAAATTGAGTAAAATTTTTTTCAAAGAACACCTGATTTATTCCATAATTAAACCGTGGCTATTAAAGCTTTGAAATATTCATACCCTCCAATTAAAATCAATTGCAGAAATCACTAATAATGATCGCGAAACCTACACCTGCAATTTCCATTATATATTGCAAATAGCCACGTACGCTAAAAACTCGATGGGATACACAAGAAAACAACGAAAAACCACGGCGTTAGCCTTAGTAAAGTCGACGAAGAAGCCACGACTCGATGATCTAGAGCCGTACAAGGACATTCCACTGGGTAATCCTCATGTTCGCTCCCTGTCTAAGATCACGATCTATTTACAACTCGTAAATTAAGGGCCGTGCGGATGTCCTCGATTAAATTATGAAATGAATTTGCAATTGAACTATCTCGCGGTTACACTCAATGAAACTAACACGAGCAAGAAACGAGAGTAGCAAAAAGCAACAGTGTACGAAGCGTTGCTAAAGAACATGGGAATAAGAAGAATCGAAAACAAATGAAGTAGGGATAAAATGAAGGAATGATAAAATGAAATCGAGAAAAGGAGAGAGGGAGAGAGGGAGAGAGAAGTAGAAGAAAGGAATAACATGAAAGGAAGCACGAATAGAGAAAAAGAAAAGGTCGAGAGAGAGAGAGAGAGAGAGAGAGAGAGAGAGAAAGAGAGCATTCGAATTATTAATTATCCGAGTAGCTGCTAGAGAGCCGATATGCGCATAAGCGTCAACGTTACATAAGTTCTACGTGACTGGAAGGTATTGCGCCTTCGTGGCCCGACGATACAGAGGGTCTTTGGTGTCGAGGTTTAAGTTCATCTAGGTGAATCTACCTATCCGACACGAATATGATCTCTCTCACGAAGCAACGCGGCCTTCTGAAGATTCCAGACGCTCCTGCTGGCCTTGAATTCATCGAACAAGGTCAAATGTTAGTGCCAGTAGGAGGTTGCAACTCAATATCGCCGCGATTTTTTCCTTTCTCATCTTGAATGCAGCTTTTCGCGATCTGCCGGGTGTTTTATTGGTTAAGTGCTTCATCGATCACGTCTTGTAAGTTTGCTGCATTGCGCTTGATTATTCATGTATGTTCTAGAATTTAACTGAATTATGGATCTGGAAATTGGATGTTCTAGAAATCGGAGAATTTTAAGGCAGATTTTAGAAATTAGATGTACTGCATATTTTCTGATATATCTGTCGTAGAAATGAAATATTCTATGCTTTTTCAGGATAAAGATTTTATAGCATTTAATACATGTTTTGAAATAAAATGTTCTGAAAATAGAAACGATAATGTTCGAGAAATATTAGGTTGTCCGGAAAGTTTCTTCCGTTTTATAAGGAAATAATAGACGCACAATGTTTTTTGTTTTATATTAGTTTATTGAATTATGCACGAACATAATAATAGTTATAAAACGAAATTGTTGTTCATCTATTATCACCTTATGAAACGAAAGAAACTTTTCGGACAATCTAATAGATGTTCAGTAAATAGAGCGAAAATGATAAAGAACATAAAAACATCATAATGTTGGATATCTAGAATTACAATATTTTTCTCAAATTCTTTATATCATTGATCAACCTATGAACTGACGTTCGCAACTTTCTCATTCGGAAAGTCTGATACAATAATTCTGTTTGTTCGAGGAAAAAATTTATCTTATAGTATCTACAAAGACAGCCTGAAGCTGGTGTCCCGCTAATTTGACGGGGAATTTCGTAGCGGCGACAGTGAAAGGTACAGACATGAAGTAAATCAGCGTGGACACGAGATCGAGGAACGAAGGAATACAACTTTACAATCTATTCTTCCCACGAAGAACGCGCGCGCCTTATAATACTTGATAATGATCCGACAAGGATCCAAGTAATAATGGTAATGGCACTGTGGAATGACAGAGATAATGACAATGTAATGCGAATGTTAATGTATCCCGTGGGCGGACGTCGTAAAATTGGACGCAAGGGTAACAAAGGTGATCTTTTCCGGCGAGCAGTCTCGAATTATAATATCATTTTCGCATAAAACTGGCGTCGCCAGATTACTCTTCCGATCTAACAATCCGTCGAACAATTTTATCTCGTCATCGGCTGGGAACTTTATGAAAATAATTAAGATTTAGAATGACTGTTTCAAATAAGATCATATATCTGCATAGTTATAAAAACTGAACACGTTTAATTTCTTCACAATATTATAGACGTTATCTGTAACTATATAGCTCAAGGATTTTATTCAATCAAGTCACGAAGTCAGGTAACCACATGATTAAACTTGATTTCTGGAACAAAACATCACCAAGTTATGTTGATAAAGTCTAGAAGACTACACGAACGCATCCATAATTTCTCGTCAAGGTTCTGCAAACATAAGTATGTCTTTCCAAAACCACACCCGGTGTTGCTAATGTGATATAACTAAGAAAAAATTGTAACGCTGATAAAACTCGAATAAAAACATCCGAACGTGTACCTTATCCTCAAAGTAAGTAAATATTTCTTATCGAATATATAATCATATGTTTCTATATAAAAATTAGTATTTATGCGCTTCATGACCTAAGCTTGTTTTAAAAAGCGTAATTTTTCAAATTCAAATTTACAAGATTGAATTGACCGAATTCAGATTAGACAATTTGATTGAGATTGAAATATAGTGTAAAATATATGTAGCAGATATAAATCCTTCTTGCTGTCATATGGAATAAACTACCAATCGTATAACCACCTTAGCACGATTGTAGTAAATCTTTTATGAATTACTTCCTCTTCCTCGGAAGAGATTAATTCATACTTTTCAAAAACTTCCAATCTACACGATGTCAGTAAGAAAGCGATGTTACATCTCGTCACTTCTGTGGCGTGAAAAAGGCGCGACGGAAACGACTCGACACAACTATGCGTGGCACCATGGTCGAAAGAAATGGATTAACGGAACATCGAGGATCGTTAAACTCGTTGCATCGCGTTGTGTTTGAGGTGCACGTGCGATCGTTAAAATCTTCCAACTTTTTTGCCATTTCGTCAGCGGCCGTTCTCGATCGGACTTTCTCGCTCGACGGGGCGCCATCGTTCACCTCATTTGCAAGCGCACGTGTATCGGCGACCGATACAGCGACATGAGTAAATCACGTTGAAACGCGTGTAGAAATGCGGAGGAGAGCGTGGATTCCATCGTGCAAATAGACCAGTTTAAAATGAAGGAACAGACAGGAAGCAAAATTGCGACAATAGATAGGTAGCGGAATCATGACAAGAATATCAGGGTCGTTGTGTTTGTTCGTTGGTTATTACATTTCCATCACAAAATACATGTTTATTTTTTGTGTGTTTATAATATGCAATAAGTTTCTAACTATGATAGTTAAACGAGTGACCGCTGCTAAGCTTTTCAGATCCAGAGATTATGATTAGAATATTTACAATCAACTACAAAAGTGTATACATCTCCATCGAATTTTTTGGATTTGACCTATTAAAAGTAATTTGAAATACACATTGTCATAGAAACGTTTATATCTAAATATCAATAGAGAATGACTTTTTTAGTCGTTCGCTGTATTGAATTATTTTTAGATTCGTAATAATCTTGAGACGAAATTATAGATCATTATTGATAACGGTAATCTTCTTCATATCTCTCGATTTAATATCGTACTGGTGTCTTGAAGATATAGAATACTGCAGTTAATGTTTAAAAGAACTGTAAGTAGAGTGTTAAATGGCTCTTCTATATTTTTAAATGTTTCTTTTTATCCGATAAAGATAATATTATGACAGTGTGTAGGAGCTTAAAGCCTTAAATGATGACTAGGATATTTAGAAACCAAATATCAAATAAAATTTATCGTATAAATATCGAAAATCTAATAGAAAATTAATCATCCAGTATTAATAATTGGTTACGTTGCTTTATTGATAAAAGCCGGTAGAGATAACGTTAAAAGATATTGATAAGCTTTTACGATATTATATTTATGGTCACTTTGCTATAATTGTCACTAATGTCATGATCTGTAATCAAGTGTAAATTAAAGTGAAATTTCTAGCCAGTGACATTTAATGCTCGGACGTTAACTCGTCGACATACGTTATAAACATTCTTGAAATATATTTGCATTAAACATTAAATCATGTAAAACATTTATTATTGTTAATTATATTACACGTAAACTTCTTTTTTATTTTTAAAATAGTGCGATTGACATTTCAATGTACAAAACATCATATGTATTTTGCAATCGCGAAGAGAGACGTCAACGGGAGTCGTAAATTCCCGTTACGATTATAATAATCGACACCACGAGTTGATCGATCCCCTGATTTCCGTTGAGATAATAGGGGTGTTTGAGAGGGTATAACACTGTGATTAACAGGGTTATAAAATTTATATTCTTAACACTTAAGTTACACCGTTGCTTATAATATATATCGTCGACACTGAGTTAGCGTATGGAGATGCGATACACTGGCACAATATTCGTTGATGGTCGAGCAAAGCTCTTAGAGTTTGGTTATAGTTGACTAACCCGTTACTGACATGTTGACTTTTCTAGCGTTGTAGAAGAAGAAGTTACAGTGACGATGCTATGTCGGAGGAAAGCTAGCGATGGGTGTGTCTAGCGCACGAGACCATCGGATTTGTTCATGACATTTTTGGTCAGGAAAGATTCATTGCTTCTGATTGGATAAACGTAGGTTGGTGGACTAGGAAGGGTCTTAGCCGCCCTCGATAGAAAGTTACTAGTGGGAAGCATCGTACGTGAGAAAAACTAACTTTCCCGTGTCAAGCCGTAGTAGACAATACTCTCTAGAAAGTGATTTAGAAAAAAGATATTTGTTCTGTCTGAAGGACCTTAGCTAGCAAATTACTGGGATTTATAATGGGCCCTTAAGACTATTGAGGGTACGCAGTAAGGATGAGCGGACATCTGGTTTCCGTCTGGCCCGCGGTGTATGGCCTGGTCTAGGTAGAGGGTCACCTGACGTAACATCATACAAAGTTTAAAATTGCAAGGTTTACTTTCAAACTATCACAACGAGGAAATCGCGGTTTCAGTAATTAAAATTTAAAATTCTATGAATACGTGACAAATGCAAGAACATTCCAGGCTAAATTGCTCCTATTCGGGTGACCGTCTGAGGGATTTACCACCAAAGCTTCCATGTAATCGTATGCACTTCTCGTTACCCTACTAATACAGAGTGTCTGTTATTCAACATGATATACAGTATCCGGCATTTATTGTCACATATGTCACTCGTTTATTTCAATATGCACGCGTCGCAGCCTCATAAGGATACTTCTATAAATCAAGTGGTAATAAAGTTGGAGCCAATATAAGACAAGATCGAAAAGAAATTCCATTTCCATTTTGTTTCTCTCGTACGTCTTATGTACATTTTACATTAATTACGTTGTTAGTTTGAGAAATTAATTACGAAATAATATAATAGAATTCAAATAGAATCTCGGTTATCGATTAATGCAGAAATTGGTAATAATCCCGTATAAAAGAGATTGAAAAATGGGGAAAAATCTCTTATTTCAAAATTTAAATATTTTGTGGATTCGTTCTATTAATATTCTTTATTTTGATGTTGAAATTAAAAAATTTGTTACATACTCGCACCAACTACATATTGAGTATGCTACTATATTGCAACATACCGCGTATGTACAGGTTAATAATCAGAATTGTAATCCCCTTGGATAAAAACAGAATCTTTTTATACACACCGTAATTTTCTCATTTCTCTATCGTTCAAAGAAAACGGAAGTCGGCAGTACATACCAATCGAAGCGTTCGCGAACAATCCAAGAACACGAGATCTCGATTTTGAGTTCCTCGACATTAACGATTTTTCTCATTATCTACTAACTACTCTAGAGCACTAGTGCATCGTTTGCACGCGAGAAGAACACGTCTCGCCTTTTTTCACGTGTCATTTTCCACGTAAGAGAACAAACCACAACGAAAATCGTTACGTATCATTCTCGTCTAATTATTTCCAACGACCGTATGTTATCCTGCTTCGAGGAAACACTGCATTGTACATCTAATTAGAAACACACAATTGCAATTTTTACACTGGAAAACGAGGTGGAAGTCGCTGATTGCTGGTTAGTAAGGGCAAAAAACGATCAATCGAGATCTTAACGATATGCAGTTGCTAGAAAATATTGGAAAATTAATAAGGACGTTGACAGATAAAGGAGAGCAAGAACACAAGAAGGTGTAAAGCGTGGATCGTTCGGTTCTATCACGACGGAAAACAGCAACTAATTGCTTGACATTGTCGCTATGCGTGTACGTGACGCACGTGTTTAAAGGGTTTCTGGTTACTAAGTGATTTACTGTTCGCGATAGTGTCAGAAGACTGCCTTGCGCGTCTTTTTCATTGCACTGGTAGTCGTAACCGTTTCTTCCAGTCAAACAATCAACTTGACTATCCTACAAAACAGTGGATACTCTGCTTAGTTTTTCGTAATTCCTCTTTTTCGGGTTAAACATAAAAAAAGATGAAATTTTTTTTAATTGAAGTTGTTTCTTGAATTTATAGGAACAAGAGAACAAGAGAGGTCTTTGTTGATAAAGGAAATCTATTGTTAATAGATTATTAATTTCAGCACATTGAATTATAATATAAAGATAAGAAATGATGAATATCGAATTTTTACCATTATGCAAACTGGGCCGGTCATTGTAGTACAAATGGGTAAAGGACGATTCTACGTAAAAAAAAAAAAAAAAAATAAGAAAAAGATGTGGTACAACATTTTTTTTATCCAAGGCTCCGTTTTCGAGAAAATCGACTTTGAGTATTTAATAAGTATACTTAAATATTTTTAATTTGGCTAACTCCGGAGTGAACAAAAGTATATAATTGACAAGGGTTTAAACTACACTTAAAAATAAATCAAAAATGTAGAATACAAAGTTTTCATAAGATATTAAATTTTCGAGGAAAATAAAGTTGAATATGTATAGTGCGTATTGTAGGATTTTTTTATTTATTTAGAATGGATTAAACAGGAAACGATGGTTATTTAAAGTGAACTAAATATAGTAATGTTCTATAACTAAGACAACTAAATAGTTAATTTACAACTCTCGTCACCGCGGTTCCAACGCTCTCTCACGCCCTCGACAACGTTGACAACACTCTGACTTCTCAACTAACTACTGACTGTTAATTCGTCTTTCTCCCTTAAGCATCCCTTTGTCTTTTCTCATAGCCCCATCACATACGTGTTCCGCAACTGTCCGCGGCCATGGTTAGGCCTTTTCTCCGCGTAACTATTCGACCGAAGGACCGACGCATTGACGGGTCGCTCGGTCCATTGAAGTTTCCAGGCTCTTTTGGCCTGTAGGCACTTAGGCTTTCTTAGATAATTTGTCCACGATATTACAGTATGTTATGTACCAGATAACTTCGTAATTAAATGTGTTTAAACTATATTTTCTTGGAAATAAGGTCTTACTTGGAAAATTTTTATTGTACATTTTTTATTTATTTCCACGTGTATAATAACCTCCTGTTGATCGTTTATTTATATCTAGCCAGTACCTGGCCAAGTTAAAGTATACTCGACAAATTTCTAAATTCGATTTTCTAAAAATGAAGCGTCAAATAAAAAAATTGTACCGTATATTCTTGACTCATTTTTCCACGTAAAATTTACCCTCTGCCTGATTGTATTACAATTAGTAGTAGTTAATTGTTCTTCGAATGAAAGTATAATGTATGACAAACAAATACAAATGTTTCTGGTTTCACAAAGTATTACGAGTTCAAGTAAATTCTACATGTCGCATATTATTCATTTCCCCTGTCATCGGTGACACCATTATTCATCTCTCAGTTAATCAACGACGGCAATCGTCTGAAATTACCGAGATCCTTAACTTTCTTCGTACTTTTCCACTCGATATATCATCAAGCAAAAGTCTACCTGTGTCTTTCCTTGGTTAACTATCGAAGAAAGTGCAATCCGTGGATTCCTAAGTGTTCTTTTGCAACATACACCAATTAATCAACCATATAATTACCAACTAGAAGACCGCCAATCACAATGAAATTACAATTAAATTTCAATTACATTGTAATTCAACAGATAGACCAACAACCTAGATACGAGATTTCCAAGACTCTAACGTTCAAATAAGTTTTCCATGGAAGGAAAATTTGATAATTTCCATCCAAGCAACTTAAACTCTTTATTTTGTGTCTGGGAGAGGACACTATATCATCCTAAATACCGTGGAAATCGCATTATCTTAGTTAGTAAAAACAACGTCCTAAACGTCCTAGAATCGTCGACGGATCGAAATACCGTCTGTCCATGGGGATTAAATCGCGATTAATTCGCGGATATTAATTAGCCGACGAATGGAGTGGCGTCTCTAAACGTTCTCCAAAAAAAAGAGTCTGCCCACGACTCGTTGAACCAACGCCAGATAAATCTTATGTAATGCCGTGAGCGCGCGCGTTTCCGCGTGTTTTGCGTGCCAGCTCGTGTATTTCGCGAGCGTCTCAGGGGACGTGTCAGATCAATGCCACCGGTGGTAACGAGAAATCATCGAAAACACTGGCTGCTTTCCCCGTTACGGACAGTCCACGCCACGGTGAGAACCTTCTCATCTTCCCACGATAATCAGGTACCGAAGAAAGTGCAAGGGGAACGGGTAAAAGGCAGGAATTCATTGGGAATGGTCGGATCTTTGATCGATCAACTGGAAAAACTAGAATCTTTCTTTGTGGAACATGGCATATTTTATTCGGACGCTGTCTTCGATTCTTAAAACTTAGTTTCAGTGGCCTGAATCACAGTAATTTATCAGCAAATCTAGTATGTTCGAATCCAACTTATACTAGCAATTTTGTGTTTACGATTCAACCACTATAATTGTATCACATTCTATCCTGTTATTTGAATGAATTTATTTATATTATATATTTAAATTCATCATGTATACAATCTTTTTTATATCGTATTGTAGGCATATCTGATTATATCTATAATCAGAAATTACATATTACAAAACTCTACGTCCTTTTTCTATAAATTAATCTGCATACAAACTTAATCTTCGGACAAAATGCCGAATAATTTATTAAGAACTACAAAGCGACACTTTTCTACATCCCCTATAAATTTTTCCTCCTTAATTCCTTCATTCCAACATTCCTTCGTATCCAAGCACGCAACTTGAAAATCTCAAATCTTATATCATCCAGTCGCTCGATTTAAAGAATCTTGAATGCAATGATCCAGCAATCGATAACTTTACTTTAGATAATGATCAACCCTCGCGAGAAGGAAGGCCATTAATCAAATTCTTTCGTCGTAGTTCTTTTCGGAAGTCTTCGAAAGCGACACGCACGAGCCAGTGACGGCGATCAAAGTGTGTCACTTGCACTTGCCGCGCGGTCCACGGAGAAGAGAGAAAACCTGCACACACCACCGACGCCGATCGTCGCCGTAGAAGTAGGTCGAGAAGAAATAGCGGCGATGCGTGCGAATCCACGCAAACGAAACGACGACAACCGACTGCGATCGAGGTAGAAATTTTCATCGAGTCGTCTGTATCGGTGTCAAGAGACGCAGCGCACTCCGGATCTCTATCCGTCCCTGTTTTCTCCGGATATTTTTACGATTATTATCACAATTATCGCATAGCCAGTAACGTTTTCTTTGGGAGTTTTCGTGACGACACGAATAGTTTTCATGAAAATGGAATAAAACGAATAGGCCTGATGGTTGGTAGTTAATAGTACTTCATGCATATATGGAATAGTATAGTAGAATTTCTCAATCTGAATTTATTTGGGTAAACGCAATTTATGTGATTCAAATTTGATTTTCTTTGCTATTTATTATTGTTCGCCAATAGGTCGTGTTTAGATAAGTGAGTTCAATTGGCGAAAGGTCAGTTAAGCGGGCATTAATTAAAATTTCGTTCGAATAAATGGGATAAGTTAGTAGATTCTCTCAATTACCTATAATTTTTCATCAATATAACAGAAGTTTATCTAATGGGATAAGAAGATTTTTATTACTTTTGGTTTTTTGTTTTTGCATTATAGTTTTGATATATAATCAGTTATATATCGGGTTAACGTGATCTGAACCTTGAAACTGCAATTTAATGAATTTTCCACGAGGAGTCTCGAGACAATCGTGTATTCAATAAATTCCATCCAATCAACAATAATCATAAAGAGAAGAGAGTCGACGCTGTAAATGATGCTTCATAACAAATACTTCACGAGAAACGCTATTTCACTTAAACTGACAGGAATTTAGAAAACTCGTTAATTTTCTACCATCAACAATCAAATTGTATTCAATTTTTTACCATTTGTACATAATATCCAACATTAATCAGATAAAAATTATTTACGATTTCCCCATCAACAATCGTGTTTCAAACTTATCCAATTCAAAAGTTACAATTTCCTGCACAATGATGGAGATATACTTACTCTGTCAGAAGTGAAAAGCCGAACACTTTCGCCCAATTCGATCGCTTTTCATGAGAAACGGATACCGATTGTTGTAGCGTGTTCGCTTTTTAAACCGAACGTCCCACTTAGGAGAAACTCTACGACAACGAACTTTCGAATTGTCTAGAAAATGTATTTTCCTTCCACGCTTGACAAGATATTCACTACGATTCGAAGGATCGCGAGTTCCTCCCGGTTTCATCATTTCGCGACGAGTGAAATTACTATCAATTAAACGCACCACCACATTGTTCTTGTAATTGCTCAGTTGTCCCGACAGCATAACGCGACATTTATGAATTTTTGCCTTCTATTGTAAGACTTTATTTTGTGCAATCGTAATTTAAGGAAAAATCGTGCTCTTGTTTCGTTATACGTCTAAACACAATCGTTATTTGATTCGTTGAAGCATATTATTGCGCGATTGACCGACTTTCAAAAGTGACATCGAAATTTGGGACTTTCCTCTTTTCAGGATTTATCTGTCTCTTGATACAATGATACAATTGATGTTCGTTGATTCGTTGATTGACAGTTTGTAATGCAGTAAATTGTTGGCGAAATCTCTACGTCAGGTTCACTGGTCTTCTCTGAAAGACAGGACTATACGTCTTCAAATTGTATTGAACTGTCAAAATAGTCTGATACGCTTCCATTTACAGATGATACTACTTTTATCATGCTTGTCTATCAAATAGGAATTATATCATATTGTTCTATTAAAACAAAAGTAACCAGTCATCCTGAAGTTTTAATCGATGCATTTCTAAGAAAAGACCGGTTGTAAACTTGTTTATTTATAATTTACAAATATTGTATAAGATATATTTGCAAAAGTTTGTACATTGAGATATCCAGAAAGTATGCTGGGAGTATCCCACAGCAGGAATTGCTACGAAGCGATAGCTTGCAAAATTGAAACTCGTTGAATATGCCAGAGTCTGTTGCAACATCCTATCATGCAATTCATTGCAAGTAAATCCGCGAGTCATTCAGAATATTGCTTGTTAATTGACTGATAAAATCACCATTTAAACTTCTACAACCACTCAATATACATAATACGCATAACTTTCTAAACACTTCACTTAATCGTTTCTAATTCACGCTACTGCATAAAACGTCTGCCCTAATCTTCAAATCCTACGGTAAGGGTATCATCGATATTTAAATTTAATTCATTAATAAACTATTTAATTTTATCTATTTTTCTATACTAATTATATATTAGATAAAAATCTTCATTGATCAACGAGACGAATCTAAAATTAGGGAAGTGACAAAATAATCTTCGTAGTACCTTCTCGAATTACTTAGCGTGTCGAAATTCCCCGAAATATCTAACGAATCTCCCGAAAAGCCAATGATAATTATAGAAGATAGAGATCCATTTATCCGGAGTGGCGATCACGCGGAATCCGGACCCCTCAAACGCGCCGGTGGCCGACGTATATTCCAAGAGAAATATCAGCGATCTTTACGACCCCCGTTGCCACCAAACCAACGAAGGATTCAGGGTAGAACACGCGTGCTAACGCCAGAAATACATCGAGGCCATGTAGAACGCTTCATCCTCTCTTATACTTGTATTTCGGTCTAGGGTAATGCACGGAAACGCGACGCGCGTAAACACATGTTCGCCATATGGCGAACAGTGTGTTCGTCGTGATTTTTTCACGTGACCCGGACCTTGAAAACGCGTCACAGATCCCGGAGATCGCGCGTCGCCACATTGAATTGGGAATACATCGATCAAAATTCATTTTATATTCCGTCTGAGGATTGGAATAATACTGTAAGTTTGTAAAAGGCATCTTTGTACGAAATCATTTCTGACAGATAGTACTAATGCACGCGGGTTTTTATGATGAAACGAATGCGTGTATTTATTTGGGACGACTGACAATTAGTCTTTGTTGGACTTTTATGCTATATTATAAGAGAAGTACATATTAAGTTGTTTGGCAAGTTTGTAATGCTTTTGTCGGCTCGAATATGCTGTCCTGGGTTTGATGATTATTTATTATAAGAGAATTATTTGTTATGAATTCCTGCTAAATGATAACGTTCGACCGTTCGCGGAGAGACGCGATCGCGGTAGAGCGCACCAACGAGAGTCGTAAATTCTCGTTACGATACGATAATCGACGCCACGAATCAGCCGATCCCCTATTTCGTTTAAGACAGTAGGGGTGGTTGCATAATTATAACACTGATTTAACAAATTAAATATACTCTTTATTCCAACAACTTTTTCTCGAAGAATATAATGTGAAGAGTGACAAATTGAGATGTATTCTGCTCGAAGCGATGATAGCAAGTAAGTTATGTTTGAACAAAAATCCTAAGGAACTTCTCCGACTTGAAAGATGTTTTGTAGCAATTAAGGGCCTTGACGATAAAGTAAAAATGTTTAATTTTATGACAGTTCCTTAGGCATATTGCGGTCCGATTAATTGTATTTGTACAACTGGTGGCCGTCTTGACCGAGGAATGGATTTTGGTATATTGCAAGGTTACGGGACATAACAGATAACTTAAAGAGTCAATTTAATAATTGATATATATTATGAATATAATGTTGCAAGTAATTAAAGGAGAATATTAAAAAGCTATCAAAATAATGTATATTTTATGAATTAATGGAATGGTTTAAATAATCCTACAATTATTCTGATTATAACATACACATAAATGAAATGGAGATTTCGAAGTATGTATCACAATAGGTACATCTAAAGCTTCATCACACTTTTGATTAAAAAGGCCATTAGAAAGGGAGCAATGGAATATTTCCTTATTAACTCTCAATTAAAACAAATATATAGCCTGTTATACGGTATATTAAATGTTAGTGCTTTCCGAAATCCAATCCCGTCGCAGCATCTCTGTGAGATTTAAGGCTGACAGTTTGCAAAATTTATATTTGAGCGACGAAAATGTTGCACGCTTCACACGTGACCGATAATTACACGAAAATATGAGGCAAATTAAGACGTTTGTGATAAATTTCGATTAATCGAGTGGAACGGTGGAACGACGTTCCTGGACGGCAATGTTCTACGATCGAACCCTTCCAGCTTCTCCGCCCCCGAAAACTATAATTAGCCAGCACTTTGGCAATTTGCCTATCGCTTCCTTTCATTCATATTCCTGTTGCTGCCGTTGGTAAAGATAAAAATAAACCGACCAGTTATAAAGCTCACCTAATCAGAAATGATCCTTCTACCCTGTCATAATTAGGTTCGATTGCTTTATTAGCCATATAATCGAACAAGTAATATAATCTTTCTTTCGCACAACATACAATTTGTCAAATAGTGTCATAACCGATTTATGAAACGATCGAATAATATAAAATTTAAGAATGAATTGTTATATTTTATTCGAAAATTTTTTTTCCATTTATGAAGTGAACGTAAATATATAAAAAAAATAAAATTATTAAACTGCCAACGATGTAGTTATAAAAAGGTTGAAGATACAAAAACGTATTTAACTGCATTTACAAAAATATGAATTCGCATAAATATCCGCAGTCTAGAAATAATCTTGTCTTATAGAGAACAAAATTATTTGATTATTCGAAAAATTCTATTATTCGAATAAAACATGTGTCGTGAGTTTAAGTAATGTCGAACTATCAGAGTTACTCTGAGTTACTTATTCCTTAACATTCAAATTTTATATTATTCACAGAGTCAAAAGGATGAAAAATAAAAGTCATATGCAAGATCGTACGATGGCTGATATCATCCGAACAAAAAGTCAGCAGCAAAAGAAACGTATGAGGTCATTACGTCTGAAACATAAACGCGACATTGACAGCTATATTGGCGAGATTCGAAAGGATATTCGAACGCCTGCCATCATAGGAGTGTGGATAATTTCGCATTCACCACGTGTGGCAGGTATTCGAAGGTAACACATGGTGGGGAGCGCTACATGAAAGGAAAGATCGAGACGTACCGAACTACTTTGACAGCGAGAATAAATAGAAGTCGCTCGAGAAACGTAAATTTTCAATCGGTTCAGAGATCAGTTTCGTATAATGCTATATGGTAATGAGAACATTTCAACCCTTATTATGCTGCAAACACGTTATTAATTTTCGACGTGTACGAATTAATTATAATATTTCTGGAATTTCTATCTAAGGAATGCAATTTTTATTTGTCGCAGAATTTTCAGTAATATTTTGGTAAAACTATGGTAAATTCTCTATGTAATAAAGTTTTTGTAAATTTCCTACGTAATAAGATTCCGGTATTAAATTCTCTACATAATAAAATTCTGATATCCATAATATATTTTCCAAATAATAAAATTCTCCTTCTAAAATTATCCTCTTACTCGCACCATTACAGAAATATGCTGTTCGTTTTTCATTTACATATCGTAAACCTTCCGATGCTCGTGATACTCGTGTAACGTAATAACGATACAATTTATTATAATCAGTGCTCCCGTACAATTTACGTGTAGCAGCTTCGCAGGCCCATTAGCAAATTGCCCTTCGTCCGAGTTAATTGCAAAGGTTCGAACATGGTAGGAGCGTTTAAAGGCGAGAAGACGACACGAAGGAGGGGAAGAACACGTTGAATCGCACAGGTGCGGGTCGACATATTCAGCACGTTCTTGGCGAGTAATGCGGCCTTTCTCCGTGACATTTCAGAGGCAACAAAACAGATGTAGGTGGAGCTCTTGCATCTTTCATTACGATGCAAGGACGACCGGCTACGAAGAACCGACCTGAGATTCTGCTATGCCGATCTTAACCTCCGATTCTTTTCTTCGAAGTTTCAACTTGTCGCGGATTAAATGGACATTAATCATGATTTATCGATTCAACATCAAAAGAAACTGAATAAATAATTTCAAGTTTGAAAGGCATTCTCAAAATTATAATTTTGTTTTTATTGTCCGTATATGCTTTTATAAAGATAAAAAAAATGACAAATTGAAACACAATGTCAAAATTGTAATTTTTTTTTTTACTGTTCCGGTCTTTTTTGGTGGAAGAAAAAAGCAACGACAAGTTGTGATAGCCAATGTCACGAATTTACATAACCAATGATCCGTAGTTTCGTATAGTTATGTGTGCATCTATACTGTTATTTAATTTGTACAGGCTAAAAACAACAAACAAGATTATGCAACAATATGGCTTAGAATCGTGTTTCAAATAAAAAGCTTTTATTCCGCTACTGTTTCTTACATTACACGAGAATATCGAGTGAGTCATCTAACTTGATGGCCTCACATTACTGGCGCACGACGTGTGAATCGTGATATTGATTTACTGTATTTCCTGAAAAATTTGTATCACTGCAGTGTCGAAAAGACATGATGCAATAGGCTTCTTAATTTATATCTACACATAAAAAATAGGAACGTCGACTGGTATTTTTAAAGATGAAATCTCATACTTTTATAAATACGAGCATTTCCAGCATTTCACTTTTATACAAAGATACAGTAGACAGACGTTACAGAGAAAAATTAATATTTAATAATGTAATATTTTATATATAATATTTTATAATTTTATATTATATATTTGGTGTTCTTTTATATTTGAACACATTCATTAATATTGACATATATACTGCGTTAATGCATTAATCAGTTAAATACTACTGACATAATTGCTGCATCTTTGTCTTTCACATGATTCGTTAAAATGATTGGAAAGTTAAAAGAGTATCTAGTGAATAGTATGTCAGAATCGTTATTATTTAAAATAAAGGCGCTTTTGAAATACTTTATGTTCTGGTATTTTATAGTTTGATCTGGCATCTAACAAGATATACAATTTTAAAGATGGGCTAGTTACGTCCTGATACCAGTGAAAGCGTTAAGCTGCTCAAAGCTACCTTAACAGTATTAGTTTTTTCCAATGTTTCTACGTTTATTCCTTCGAATTATAATATTAGAGCGCTGACAAAGCTACCGTTACAACATTTCCCTGGGATTAGTGACGTCTACGATTCGGTCAGCTGGCTACCCGGAAAAGAAATCGTAACCGGTTGTTACGTAAACTGCACGATTGACTAGACGAAAAGACACGTTACCATAGAACTGGTAGAATGTTCGCGTATTTTATCTACAATAGTAATGATTCCCTAATTTTACTGTCTGCATGCTACAATTTTAAAATCCAGTTATGAGCTCTCTACTCTTCCCCGAACCGCTTCCTCCTAAACTGGTTTCAGAAAGACATTCACTTTATCTATGCAACACCACTGATGTAAATATACGTGCGTTAATCCTGTGAGAATATAATAAAATAACGAAGATTTTCAGAATAATTTTTTCTTTGCCAAAATTTCTAATATTTCCGTTGTCGGATGTAAAAAATAGATATTCCAACGGTTTTGTAGAAAATACACGAGGCATTAAAAATAAAGATGGAACTTAAGGAGTGAAATTTATAATACTATACGCGATGGCTTTCCCGAACCTCTCTCGTGTTGCATTATGAAAAGGTTAAAGTAAATCATAATAATTTTACATAATCTATGTTATTATTGCCACCTTGTTTCATGTTTTTAATAACACAGAAGCCGGATAAAAAATTAACAGAGAGAAATTACAGTTTGTTCAAAGTGAAAGAATTCACTAACGTCTAATCCTCGCGACGTGTCGAAGCGGAAGTGAAACGAGGATGGATACGTGATAGAATCCCTTTATTAGAGTCACGTAACGTCGCAATGCGACGTTGAACTCGTATTTCGTGCGAAACTCGCTGTCAATATTAACACCGTTTTCCCATTCGACGTGTTGTAACTCGAAACGAGGGAATTTTTATTCTGGCGATACACCAGGAAAGGAAAATATCGCTTGCGCAATTCGCAACGAAAACCAGCGCGGCTAGAAACGAAAGCTCTGCGCGACCGGTAGCTGGATTTCGTGTATACGTATGTTCAACATGTACTACCGCTCAAAGATATTTGGATACCTGCTTATTCTTTGATGAGATGTATTTCAATTATACAATTACGGATAAATCAAACTGCATTTATTTTCTTCTTTCTGATCAGTCAAATTGACCAATTATCACTACCATTTTGTACAAAATTCTCAATTTCATTAGTCAGGCACAGAGTTTTTAATATCTGAAAAAAGAAGATCTTATTTTCTTAAGTATAAATATTTGTTATAGATAAATAGTATATAAACGATTGCGAATTTTAAAATAAATTTTGTAAAATAATATTTATTTTGTCATTTTTCTCTGTAGCCACTGGTAGTGTATATATATATATAAGGTGGTCTAAAAATCAGTCTCACGATCTTTCTACAAATCATAATACTAAGAACTTAAGAAAGTTTTACTTCTATGAAAAATTAAGGTTACCTCTATTTTTTAAAAATGAGACAATAATTTTTATATATACCATTCAAAGGGCTTTTTAATCCTCCACAAAAAAGTATTAAAGTACTTGTTCCGAAAAATGATTAAATTTTATTTAAAGCTTAAATAATATTTTAACTTCAATGTTATAGAACTTATCCTACGAAAAACAACGAAAACAAAAATTAAGATATGCTTGCTATCTTTTCTTATCTTTCACACAATAAATTTCACAATATTAAAGTTAAAATATATTTTAAACTAATCATTTCCCGACCAAGTACCTTAATACTTTTTTGTAAGGAATTAAAATACGTATCGAATGATGTATACAAAAATATATTGTTCCATTTAGAAATATAGAGATCACCTTGACTTTTTTATCTAAGTAAAACTTTTTTTGAAAACCTTAATATTGCAATTTGTGTTGAAATTTGCAAGTGCACTTGAAGTTTGCAATTTGTGTCTGAAAAATTGCGGGGACTCTACTTTTGTACATATCGTTGTATAATCAATAGTAAAATATAGATTATTGCCAGCTGTTTGATAGGTAGTTTAGATTTATACCTTGACGATTCTATGAAAGTATAGTAATTATTATTTTTGATTACTAATTCATTATTAATTTTTACATTTTGGTAACATTTACATACTGTTACTACATATTGACTAAGGCTTTGGATTCTGATAAACAGTAGCATAAGTACGATATCCAAGTTTTGCACAGGTGGCGGTGAGCGGCCAGGGCAAAGATTTTTCATTCGTGTTTGCACGATGCATTTCGACACACGGAGCCCCGCGACCGTACAACTCGACACGAACGCGCGTTCTGCGATTAAATATACCGCACGGACGAGTGACGGCGACTTTAATTACTTCGCAGAGTCCCGATTAATGACCCGCGTGGACAGCGGCCGCCTCTCGTAACTTGCATCGAAAATTTCTAACGACTTTGATATATTGCGCGCTCGCCGTTTGTACAGGTGCCACGCGGAAAAATTATGTTTCCTACCCTATTGGCGGAATTTCAAGTAGACAAAGGCGGTTAGCTCTTTGCTTTTCTTCTTCTTCTGGCAACTTTAAGTTTTACTTAGTTAATTTATTAATGAGAAAATTTACACATTGACACCTCATACGAAGTATCAACGTGTTGATGTTACAACTATTTGAGAAACTGTAAAGCTGTCATGGAAGCAGCTTTATTAGAGCACAGCATAAGGAAGCTTTTTAATAAGATTATGACGAAGACGAAACAGTCTCATAGCAAAAATTAGCACTAAAATTATCAGAAAGATAAAAATGACTACTTAATTTTTCATAGAAATTTTATACACAAGGAATTTTGTGTAAGATATTACATATATTTTCATATGTTTCTCATTTTGATTTCCTTAGGGAGTACAAGTATTACACTTTAGTAATCAATAGTCGCTTTAATAATTATAGCAATATTGACTAATATAGATATAGTGGAATGCTCTGTAACAAAAATTAGCTATCTGTGAAAACTCTACTATGTTGAAATTTCGTTTATGAATCAAAGATTACCGAATTGGAGCCAATTTTCAAGCAAATTACAAAATCACGTGAACCGTGTAAACTATGGGTTTCAACGAAAAAGTTAGATCTTGTTTCAAGCAATCGGCGAGAACACGCTAAATTTCAGATCAATCTTTCGAAATTGTACGGTTAGCTGCGTCACCGAGGCCACTAACGCCATGGTTCGCAGGCCAAATAAGATTTGAAAGGCAAAAGTGCTGACCAGGAGAATTTTAAACAATCGCGTATCAATCACACGCCGAAGATTTCTATGAAGCTTTTCGCGTGCAACTTTTGTTCTCCTTTTGTTACGTTGAAATCGCGACTACGGCACGTTTCCGCGCACGTGTACAAGAAACTCGTCAAGGATAACAGCTGCGAGGAATCACGACTACTAGCGAATCGCAAGGAAGAAGAGGAAATCGAGATTTCGCGAGCACGTAATTTGATTTTGCTCGTTTTGCTCATTTATCCAAGTGTTTCTAGGTCGCATATTATCTCCGATGAAATTGAAGGGGAATTTCAGATTTTCTGCTTTTAATTGACTTTGTGTTTTATCGAGTCCGAGTACTCTAAAGCACTTTACTCTCGCAAGCAATCTTCTCAAACTTTATTGCATTCCAAGTTTCATTATACCTTTTCGTGGCAATAATTAGGATTCAATGTTTTCTTATGTGAGAAATAATTTGTTGGAAAGTAATGTTACACTTTCAAAACCATTTCGGATCTTTGTTGGAATAACTAAGGTGCAACTTGAAACTAAAATACACATATGGATGTATCATGATTATCTAGATCTGCTATGAAATTGTAATTATGGAATTGCATTATAAAAATTGTGTTCGTTATTGTATTAATTCGAAGTTTTGCCCTCGAAAGGAAAGGAAGGTAAGTAACAAAATGTAAAAATGTAAACGAGAAACGAGCGAATACATTGTATATCCAAGCATCTGAGACGGAGAATAATGGAGGGTACGCGCAACAAAGGGCCAAGAGGAACGAACGTACGAATTACGTGCCGGGTCAATTATCCGGCCTGCACGACCGTTAATCCAATTTACGAAATAGCCGGTCACGAGCGTACCACACGCGGCGCGTGCGACGAAAAGGAGTGTGGATCGCGGTTAATCGTGGGTGGAAAGACCGCCCAGTGATTCGCGGCCTCTTGGAAGTTCGATTCTAACATAATGCGCTGAAACGAGGAGAGAAGGCCTGACAAAGTTGCAAGAACCGCCGGTTAAAATCATCCAGTATCTCGCGTTGCGTGCAAATAAACGTCGAATCGTGGCATTCGTAGCTCCTTTCCAGTCGAACAGAAAAAAAAGAAAAAGAGGCAAACGCTCGACCACGATTTTCGCCCCACGAGAACGTTACTCGGGCAACAGGCGTTAATTTTATACGAATACCTGCTTGAGAACGATTAATGGCGATTGGAGAGACTGAATCGAACCGATTTCAAATTCCCCAGCTGGTTGCCCCACACGGTAATCTCACCTTTCGATTCATTTATCTGCGAGTATATATTTGTGCAAGAGGAAAGATTAGATAAGCAGTGGTGTAATGATATACGACAGAGAAGAAATTTGAATTAAAGTAGTTTCGGTGAAGTTGAGTTCATATATAATCGTAAAAAATTTATAAAACAATTACAAGAAATTCTGTGCTAATGAGAAATTATTAAAGATGTTCGAATGGCAACGTTGATTTCGCTAATGATAAGCTAAATTTGAGAACGTACCGCTGCCCTGCTTTGATAGTGACACGATTCAAGAAATGTAAGAGGAGAGGCGTTTTAAAATTTACGAAGAAAATATTCGCGAGCCATCCCAACGACATTATAAGGGTCGCATGACACAAGATATGCCACTATTCGGGAAGACAGTACTACCTTCCGCTTGTTGCGTTACAAAACAACCGAAGATGAGTGTTGTTGTAATATTAAGACCAGATTGATAGCAGCATAAGTAATAATCGTTCTCTCTGACGCAAAGCTAATGGAATTATAAATATGTTTTGCACGATAAAAGTAGAAGCGTAATGTAAACTTTGTATACAATAAAAGTAAATTTGAAATTTATTGAGTTGTGCCACAATCAAAACAAAGTAACAATGTATATTTTATTGTACGGAAATTCTTGTTACGAAACTAAAAATAGTGTGTTGACATCTTTAGAAACGAAGGTAAATCGAGCAATACTGTTACTCTGTACTTTGTACGCAACTATGCTTCGTTTGTTTTTAAAAACATGCCAGGCAATGGTAGTCTTAATTATATTAATTCCATATCGTACCCCAGAGATAAGCAATACGGCGTACTTGCTTACTGTTTCTTCATTTATATTTCTTTGTTTCAAAATGAAAATAGATTTCAAAATAATTGAGATATCAAAACACAGATACATTGAAATTAAAATGATCATAAATCATAAACCAAATAATCATAATGAAGCACTCACGTTTTTAAAGACAGCCAAATTCAATGGGATACGCCGTCATAATGCACTCCAAAATAAACCACACTTCCACCAAAACAAAAGTCCCCAAAATTTTTTATTGCGTTCCTGTGAAAACGAATTAAAAATTTATACGCGTTTCTGCTTTTATGAAAGACTTATCAAACTCGTCAAACGAAAACTTCTGATACGAAATCGAGTCAACGATAAGACAACGCTGATAGATACTTCTTCGATCGTATGATGCAATCGTCAATGTCACGCGAAGGTAATTGAACAGAAGACGAACGCCACAACACTACATCACCGGCAAAGGTCGGAGGATGACTGAGGAGGATTTAATTATTTCATATTTCAGGTATCTCCCACTTCTATGCTCACGGCTGCGCAGTGGCGATTCTCGTGGTGACTACGAGCTTCATGCATTCACTTAACAATTTCTTCGGCTCTACGCAACGTGTTACTACCACGCGGTGATCCTTCATATTAATCAATATCTGTATCTAATAATTTTATTTATGCCGATTTTCCCGAAGCTACTTTAAAAAAAGGATTATCTGAAATTTTGTGGATCTTTTTCAATGTAATCTTGTGAGAAACTAGATACTTTGTAATTCGCATCATGAATTCTCTTAAAATTGTAACTTGTACGTTTTTACGTTAGCCACTTTGCTATCTTTAGTTTGATAGGAATATAGCATATCTGCTTCTACTGTTAGATCTATTACGCAATTGTAACTTGCAACATAAATTTTGTAACTTACAGCGCGCGATTTGATTTCAAATTTTCAAAAAATCCTGCGATACAATAACTTTTTGCTAAAAACTTCACATGCTTATTTAAGGGAAGAACAAATTTGTTAATAATATAGTTTGCATTTACAAATTCAATGAAACAACTTTATGTAACATGTCGCCTTCGGCCATATCGCTTAAACATACAAAAGTCATTAACATAAAAATTCTACGGCCCACGAAACCAATGTCAAAACATCAAAAACCTTACAATTCAATGAAACCAACCATACCACCTTCGAGATAAATACGCATGCAGTAGCTGTGCGCTTCCTCTAAGTCAATGTAGTGTAAATCTCGGAGACCATAACATTCATTGACGTACACCTCCGTTCATATTTATTGGGACACGTGCTAGTCTCGTATATATCGTGATAATTGATGGAAATTACAAAGGAAATAAATATTCGAATGAAATTAGTGAAAAGAATTTAAGATTCCAATTCCAAGAATCTAAGTTTCGGTTTCCAAGATTCTAGAGTTCCAATTTTGAAAAGTTTGATAGCGAAAGTATTTCAATTCTCGTTCGTTAATAGCGTAATTAGGTCACTTTTCGTCACACAAGCTCAAACATAGAGCACACGTATTTTCATTTCGTCGCCAAAATAATTACGTTTAAAGATCAGTGACGCGCGTCTACGAATCTTAGAAAAGTTAAACATTTTGTGGCACGTATCATATTTCGCTAATCAATTTTCCACTCAACGAATAGTACAATATGCGATACTTTCACCGAAACTATCTCAAAATTAAACTTCGGACAATCCAACCGTAGACACAACACCCAATAAATCTCCTGTAAATCGTGAATCGTGCTGGCAATAGATATAACGTGCGAACAAATTGGTATAGTTGGAAAGAACCGGAAGCAAGAGCGGAGAGAATAAACGACGAAGGCGTCGTTTTGGCGCGTTCGTGGTAAAACAAACAGTGCACACGACGCGACGTTCGAGGCGCGGATGAAAAGTTTGGCGTGTGTTTCGTGCATGCGCCTCCAACGCGATGCACATATTACAGTAACCAGACACGGTGAGAAAGAGAGACAGTGGTTAGGAAAGATCGTGTAAACGGCGATAGAGCGTGCGAGCAAGATCGTGGCCGCATGATCGGCCACGGGACAATGTAATCGAGACGATAAACCAGATAACTCGTAATTAAAGTTTGCAGATCGATCCATGGCCCCCGTGGAATGAATTAATTACGAGTAAATTGCGAGTTGGCGTTTATGTAACTGCGCCGCGCCGATTTTGTCGTAAAAGTAAAAGGAATCGGGTTCACCGGTTTAATTTATCGATCTGCTGTCGGTTTGGTTGGTAGTTTCACAGTTGAAAGTATTAAGTTTGCTGCTTTATTTAATCCTGTTATGGTTTTTGATTTTTTACGCTATAACTTCGATCTCATTTCAACGAACGAAAAGATACTTCATGTTTAAAAAATACTTTGGTATAACGTTGAAAGGAAAAATTACCAAGAAAATCAACGATTTCTTCGTGCGCTTTCTGCAATTTAAGAAATTAGATGCTTCAAATGATGTAACAGGTATAATTCAGAATAATTTGTCCAGTGATATAGAATACTTCTAAAAGTAATGAATGTGGGAAAAAATATACGATATATAAAGTCACCAATTTAAATTTAGGAATATGTAATCGCAGTTTTGATTGGAATAATAAATTGTTTACGTAGAAGTATTTATATGAAAAGCAATGTAATAAACTTCACAAGCTACTTGCCTATTGCCTAAAAGAAATTAATTTAGAAATAAAACAAGACATTCTAAATTATTTCACATACAGAAACGATTACTTGGCCTGAAAAAAGAAGCATGACTTTATTCAGGTTACTAAACGCATGTCAGAATTTGTACTATGGTAATTACGTGCACGTGCAATTATCAAAAAATTGGAACCCGATGATTAGATTTCTCCAACATCACATTTCTCTTGCTAACCAGACAACTTTTACTTAAACAACATTCTATATTATCAACAGTTTGCGAAATAACCCTGTACATCCGCATGAAACCTTATTTAACAGATTGCAACTTCAGGCCAGTTCTCGTACAATTTTCTTTGGATTACACCGTTACCTAATACTTGTAGCTTCATTATTATGCACGAAACCGGCGGGCAAACTAGCGTAACCGAAGCGTTTCAACGTTCAGTTTCGACAGCAGGAAATTCTGAGAGTTAATATGGTTAATCGTAATCGCTAAAACCAATCAAATCTCATACACGATCGATCAAGTAGAACGGGAATTTTGTAAATTCTGATAAATCACAATTAAAGACCGTGAGTTAATTATGGGATGAAGGCAGCGATACGAGCTATTTAACCGTAAATCTGGGTCATCGAAATTCTTTTTATGGATAAACGTGCATACACGCGCTATGATCTGCCACGTGCACGCATATAAACGCAATTATGCATGAAGTGTATTGTCGACTTTACTTTTAAGTCAGTGGGACCGGAAACCAAAACGACCGAACGATACTGGAATATTAAATTAGTCGAAAATTGACCGCTATCTCATTGCGAAATTAAACCTGTATCATCCGGAACGCTTCCTAGCTGCATCGTATATTATATTCCTCGAGATATTAAATATTTTATACGATCTTAAGAAAACTTAAAAGAAGAGTTTCTTGGTATCATAATTCGTAAAGCTTCCTTCGTGTTGCAAAAAAAAAAAAAAAAACGAGATATATGAAAATGGATTGTTCTTTAAAGATATTGTTATTTGTTAGTGATAATCTTACAAGATATCGTAATTGATCGTGATAGCCCAGTCCTGTCTCTAATTTCATTGCTATGTAAAAAAGATACAACATTTTCATTTCGAATTATTAAACATGAAAAGTCCATTAATTTTAGCCAAATAAAATTAATGAAACACAGTGATCAATAATCCTATTCAAATAATAAAATGTAGACATAAATCGAGAAAGAAGAAATAGTTAGCCTAACTAAAAGCGCTTCCTGCTTTAATTAAAAGTTCACGCGTGACCCACGGTGCACAAAGCTTCATGTACGCGCGAATTCGTGGAACAGCAAATTCCGCGGCAGAATGGCGAGCATAGAACAATATTTCCTTTGTAATAATTAGACACGACAAGCTTTGGAGGAAGCGAAAGATGCGTTCCTCTCGCGACCATGATCGAGAGTGAGAAACGCGTGACATGACGCGAACGGAAAAGAGACGGTGTAGAAGAGAAATTGCGTACAATATGTAGTGAAACAAGTGCCGTTAGTCGTGTTGGTGTCAGAAACGGTTTCACGTTCCGTCTGATTATACATTAACCTGATTTAATAATCCCAATATTAAATTCTGATAATAATTAGTCCCAATGAACATTGGTGTAATGTCTCACAGACCTTGTTTCAAGGTTTGGTTTACGAGCTACAATCAAGTATATTGTATATTTTACTAACTTAAAGAAAGGCGATTTTTAAAACTGAATATACAGGGTGATTGGTAACTGGTGGTACAGGCGGAAAGGGGGTGATTCTACGCGAAAAAAGAAGTCGAAAATATAGAATAAACATTTTTTTAATTCTTTTTTTTTAATTTTTTAAAAATCTACAGTGAGATCCGTTATAACGAGACATGATAAAGTGCACGCGTACCGAGCGAAAATTCAAAGTCGATTTTCTCGAAAACAAAGCCTCAAACGAAAAATTTTTATTCTATATTTTCGACTTCTTTTTTCGCGTAGAATCACCCCCTTTCCGCTTGTACCACCAGTTACCAACCATCCTGTATTTATGCAAATTTATATTTTTGCCGATATAAGTGAGAAAATAAAACTTGAGTAGAAATATACTTTATCCTTTAAATGTTATTACAAGTACCACTATACTCTGAATATTTTATATATTTTTGTATCTTGAAGTTCCCCACAAATGCATTAGAATTAGCAGTCTAATGATAAACTATGAAGTTCTCTTAATACTAAAAAATAATATTTATGTTTTATGAGTTTATGTGTCGTAGAATTGTGGAAATATAATTAAAAAAAATCTATTTTCTATCGAGCTATAGGATTATGTTAATATTTTGTGCAGATCTTGCATTGTTTTGAAAGTAGGTATTTCCATACGAATAGCCCTAGAATACGCTAACTATGCGATAAATTCATTTCGTAAAATATTAGATTAAGAAAGATATGGAAATTGTTATTTTTGTGGAAAATTTTGCGACTGATTGTATTTTCATTGTTATAATGATCGACGGTGGTGAATCGGTATGTAGTTGTGGTTATTCATTCGCAACATGCGACGCTCGTTATGCGAAATTCGTGTTCAACCCGACGTTCGGACAACAATTAACGATGAGAAACAAGCTGCGCTACATGAGCGAGAAACAGGACCGGATGGACGAGAGGAAAATAGAGGAGCAACGAGAGAAATGACGTGAAAACGTTACCTGACGTGAAATCATTGTGCACTTCTATACGACCATTGTGCACTTAATGAATATTCGTGCTTCAAGAATACCGTTCGATTTTAAACCACTCCGTTTAGCAATTTAAAGCATCTTCCAGTTTCACTGGAAGAAATTAGTCATAATATGAGTTATAAACACGAAGTAAATTGATGACGTTAAATGGAACTCTACAGTCGGATAAATAATTACGTGAGACTGAGCGGTAAACCTTTTAGATTTTAATATAATCCTTTAGTGCGTTTTTTTATCCTAAAATGTTTAATAGATATTGATTGTACGAATAGATATTTTGGAGATGGATTTCTGTAAAGTAGATTAGTCTTGACGGTAAAATGTGTAAGGTTCGCGCGGTAATGCTCGATGATTTATGACTGGTAAATTAGTTACGCGTACTTGTTAGGCTTGTGATAACCAGTGAATAAGTCAACAGCTCTGAACATGTTCTTCGTTGAAACAAATGATGATAGTATTTACGATGTGTGAAATATTTGGTTCTTTAGGTTCCCTTTAATAAATTGTCAAAATAAATTCGAATCTTAAATGAAAGATCGTATCTTAATCTACAACTACTATGTTCCTGACTTTCAGACCATTTACATGCCCTTCGTACATAAACTAATACGTATATGATATAATAAATAACAATTAATAAATAATAAGTACAATGATAAATTAATCTGTCAAAATTGAATTTGTCTTTCTTTGATCCGCTACACTTCAAAGAATACTAATCCACGTACAAAGCCTCTTCAAATCCTTACTTCAAAAACTCGATGAGATAAGATCTCCGTAGTTCTAAGTCTTCGTTTCTACTGAATCAACAACGAGCGACATTTTCTTGCCGCTTACTGCTGCGTGTTTCGAAACATATCCAATAAATAGCAATTTACAAAAATATTTTGTTCACAACGAGGCAACATACAACGATGATTTTAATAAACATGGAGCAGCAACAAAAAGTTGTTACTCGATGTTGCTTCAGTGGAGATGATACTTAAGATTTCTGTTCTTCCCGAAGACTGTACTTTTCTAACTTATTCTTCTCGAGATTTCCATTGTTAACAAAAATCTACAATACCAACATGCCGCATTATGCAAATAAAATACGAACCGCATTAATATCCCTCTCAGTGTTCAGTCAAGTTACATGAGGTACCCGCGGAACAGACAAATGATCGCGCTGCCGGCCAATCTTTCGCAAGTTTAATTTCCCCGCGCGTGACAGTCATCCGTGACATTAATTACACGGCGTGCATGCCTCGAACGTTCGAAAGGGAAGAAACTGTGTGGCGTGTGCGTGGGTAGTGCGGGGTGAAACGAGGTGGAAAGCACAATTGAAAATGAGAAACACGTGACGGGGACATGAACGTGAAAATATAGCGAGAAGGAAGAAGAGTAACGGGCCATGGGCGTGCGACGGGAACAAGTATCGCGGTCTGTTCGCGACTCCGTGCCGTGGAACAGAGGTTATTAGATGCAGAACGTCGTGTCGTAATAAATGCCCTGAGCATAAATACGCTGCTACGATGCGTCGGTCCGGCTCGTTTTCATGTCGTCTAAATTCTTGCCGCGACTCGTGGAATGCTCGCCGTGCGTATTCGACAGTTGCACTTGAACCAGGAAATTGTCGCGGTCCCGTGAAATTCCAACGAAACGACGCTCTATCACCTGGCACACATGCCAAAATATTTGGGAAATTAACGTCCCCCAGCTCGCGATACATTGCCCGTTATGTCTTGGACTCTAATTTCTCTGCTGTAACGGAAATTCGCAATTACGATGTTAACTAGTATTACGAGTGAAATGAATGTTCATTGAAAAGAGAAGAGTAGGTATGATATGTAGTTTACTGTTCGAGGTTTATAGGAGAAATAGTATCGAGATGAAATAGGTACTTGATAGTTTGAGTACATACCATATAGTAAATGTTTGTATTAGATGTAGATACAAATTCTGTATTTTTAGATTTAGAGTCCACTTTATTTAGTCAGAAAATAGAAAGAAAATCACTAAATCACTGATAAGATTAATGATTGGAAATATTCGAACGTTTAAAATTGAAGATACGATTTGTTTGAAAAAAAAAGAAGTGTCCTTTCCTACGTCTAATAAATCCTCCATTATTTTATTAAAATAAAATAATATGATCTACATATAATAATAAGACGATGAGAGTACAATAATTATTTAATGATAAAATAATACCTAAAATGATTTCGATTTTCTCAAAAGTTTCGTCACTCTTGCGCTTGACTTACACTCTCGTAGTTAGAACAATCACGAACAACTATCTACCACGACTGTCTCGACTCCCGATTACATTGCGCTCTTAAAGATTTCACACGCACAACACACATTCTTGCCACGTGCAGCCAAATTTCCATTAGGCACCAAACAACCATCCTTCGTGTATTCTAAGAACAGCTCCTCAATCGCAATCAATACTCTAGCCTAAACATTTGCAAACTCTATCACCCTCGTGATATCACTACAAAGATAGACTATATTTCTATTAGATTCTATATTAGATATTT
This sequence comes from Bombus huntii, assembly GCF_024542735.1. NCBI lineage: Eukaryota > Metazoa > Arthropoda > Insecta > Hymenoptera > Apidae > Bombus > Bombus huntii. The sequence continues at coordinate 12,572,349 of NC_066246.1, forward strand.
CTATAAAAATAGCTGTATTTGATTGAAGCTATTCAATCCAATCAGGATTGTTTAATCAAATAAACATTCCTAAGATTCTTTTAATTACAGTTTACAGCAACAGCGAAAAGAGATCCTTGAGGATTTCCTAGTAAATAGACCCTTCCTCGAAATTCATATTTTTGCGAATATAGCTTACAAAATAGAACCTAGACATGAATTTGGTTTTGTACCTTCAAATTTATCATGCATAAAAATTCACAATCTAGTTATTATATTCCTTATTATTACTAGCATTCTTAGCGGAATCGGAAAAATTATATTCACCATAGTATGTATTTTTCTTCAAAAAAAAGAGTACATCGACAAAGGAAACAAATTCCATTACATGGAAACTAGATCGAGAATCCTAGAAGACTAACAATTTTCCTCATACCATCCAACGTATAATCTCACAATCAGAAGAGAAACATGAGGTACACACACAGTATAGTAAATCTCGACGGGCCACGCTCTGTTTCGCTCTGCTTGCACAGAATAGCGAAAACCTTGATTGTACACCCCTATCTGACATCTGCACGAGTTGTAAGCATTACGATACATTATTACACGGTCGTGTCGCGCCGACAAAGCGCACCAATGACCAGGTGCAATCACGGCCTCGCGTACAATTAACACGCTGCTCGCAATTATGTCCCCGAGGCTTTCGAAACTGCTCCCTTTGCCCCTGTCGTTCCAACAGTGTGGGTGTTGAGACGTGTACTGTGTAGGAGACGCACGGCGTCACGATGATTACTCAATTACGGCTGATCAACGGTTCAGAGTCCGATTGAATCCCCTTTCTCCGTGGAAACGACTTTTTTCCAGCTACGAGCTCGCGTAGGACGCAGAGGTTAATTGTGCAATTGCGACCAGTGAATGGAGCGAGCTATGGATGGTGCCTGATTGTCTATTACTTAGTGACTCGTTTCGACTGTTAACTTCTTTGGATATACTCTAAGCAAAGCGGTAAAGTTTATTTTTGTAGCGATCGTATTGTCATTTTTTTACAAGGGCTGCAGCCACTTTCGTTACATGTTTCATAGGTTTCAACGAGTATGATGACTGAATATGAATCATGTTTCAATGCACGTGTTTACTTATATTTATGTGGTTTTGTATGCTACGTGTGGGATGACAGTTTCTTTATGGTCGATTGTTTTAATTCTGATAGATCTGATAGATATAGCAGGGCGCGATATAGAAAAATCGCAAAATGAGTCGAACGGAAATTTCGTGATTTATGAGACTTTGAGGAAGATAAAGAACTGGTATTGATCGATACCAATCACGATACGCGCGATAATATATATCATATCTTGGATAGGGCTTATAACATATGAAATATCTATTTAAACGATTTCAATTATTTACCTATTCTTAAGTTATATCGAGAAGAATTTCGTTTTCTTGCAGTATACTTTACACGAAATTGAACGCCGAAACGTGCTCTTTTGTTTGGTATGTCGAAAGTTCTTTAGAATTCTCTTTGACAGTAGAATGAATACGTACGAAATTTCAGCAAAACGAGAGATAAGTTTTCGAAGAGAATGCTACTCACAAACTAAGTTGTATTCACCGTTTGGAGTATTTTAGTATTTTTGCTTTATAGATATTCATATACAGATAGCAACAAAATTTTTTACTTATTTCTGATGGAAAAATTTGTTCATCTAACAAAATACTCATCGCTACAATCAATCCAATAAAATGCTTATACTAATCCTCTATCCTGTCACTTTGCATAATTCTACCACATTTTGCTTCCATCTCACACATTCCACCCTAAACAATTCATCTCTCCGACCCCCCCCCCCCCCATTCCCCAACACTTACTAAATCCAATTACGAAAATTCTTGACTACGATTTCCAGTTGACAATAATATAAAACGACAGTAGTAAAGAACGGGCTTCAAGGAACGTTATGAAACCGGGATTCCAGATGCTTTTGTCATCTGGTTGCAACGATATTCGACGAGCGGGGCGGGCCGCTCGTTAACCGAAAGCCTCTCTCGTGGGAGATCCGCCAGGGAGCCTATTTGCTCGTCGTGGAATTCTTCGTTGGTTCGTCATTGCACGTTCATGAGACAGGACGTCGTCTGTGACCCGGTGCCGACGTAACGCGCTATTGTCGCGAAACCGCGAGGAATGCCACGAAATAATCCGTTTTCTGTCTCGCGTTGCGCAATACAGTATTATTCACTTCTTCGGCTCTTTTCAAAACACCTTACATGTAAGTTCCAGATGATGACAAGAATTTTTCACGCGTTTCAGGATGCCTCGCCCGTGTTGAGTAAATAATCAATAGAAGATCACTTTATAATATGCAGGAATAAATAGGAAACATAGAATAAAGATTTTTCGTATAAGGCCTCGTACTGAAGAAAATAACGTTAGAACATATTAAGTCAAACATTACCTTGTTGCGTGCGTATTTGATAAATTTTCAAATTTGCTCGAGTCCTACTTTATATCGGCTCTCTCTAACTTCAATTGTGCTACGGTGTATACTGTGATAGCACATTTGGGATGACTTTCACAACACTACGTGTATTAAATCGTGTGCTAATTTTGGTATTAGAGTAAAATTCCAGTAGAATTTATTTAAGTGTTTTTAAATTAATTTTGGTTCGTGTCTGACTACATGAATTCCTGAACTATTATTATGCATACGAAAAATACTAGGCAGTAGGAAGAGTATGAACTTCCGATGCACAAACTATCTGTATAAACTTATTTGTATAAAATAAATGATACGGATATCAATAATAAATTTCTCTTCCTTTTTGATCAACTTCTACCAACAAAATTTTAGAGGAATGCTACCAAATAACTCTTTTTCTGCTTTGCATTGCACAACACGTCTGTACCCATTGTTAACCTTCACAGCTCTCTTCGAAACACCTTGCATATACATCCCAGACGGTGACAAGAATTTTTTACACGTTTCAAAACTTCTCGGCCGCGTTCCATGTCGTTCGTGCGCGAAACACTCGACCGCTAGCCTCGACAATGCGGCCATTGTTCCATCCTTTCGGTGCCGAAAATCGACTGGCACGCGCTTTTTCAAACTGTGAGTCTGTATTACGTATTGTTCGAACGTGTGACAGGCAATCGCAAAAGAACTCCAACTGGAAGATTACGTGGCCGTCAGACAAGCTCTGCATACGAATCTGCCAGTAAATTTTTCTGTCAACGTCTGAAATTTGCCGAAGTGGCAGTCGCTCCACTGTGTGACTTGTTATCTTGTTTCTGTTTCATCTATACGCTCAGGAATTTCACGGAATCGTGGTGTCGAACTGTGTCGTAATCTGTATCTTCGCAATGTTTTGCAGAATTATTGCATTCTATTGCAACATAATGCTTTTATTATGGAATTATTATCCGTTGTGAATTATTATCCGTTTGTGAATTTTGTCTTCCGGTTATCGTAAAAGATTAGTATTTTTATGGGTGACTAAAAGGAATTATGTATATGTTGTTTGGAAGTTAGTTAATAATAGCGAATGTTATGTAATCGCTGTTGAAATATATTAGCTTTAAGTGATATAAAACGTAATTCTTTCCATCTTTACGCACGCGATAAGTATTTAGACGATATCATGACTATTTCGCGTGAATTTTCAGATAAATGAAACTAATTTGAAAGAAGATACAATCGTTCCAAATCCACTGATTTCTTTCTAATAGTTCCGAATTCTTGAAATATCACGATATATTATATGCAATCCTGTAAGAATTTGTTACTGTAAGAAAGCTCTTTCTAAAGACCTAAAGTAAATAAATAAATAAATATATATATATATGTTATATATGTTATTACATATTATAAAAATATATACATATATTTACTTTAGGTCAATGGAAAAAATTTTATGTATATATTTATATCCATCTTCAATATTTAAAAAATTCTGTCGTCTAACTATATTTGTATCCGCATAAAAAAATTGGAGAGTCGTTTTTGTGTTTTGATGTAATTTAGTGAATATCTTAGGCAATTTTTATCACAGTATCATACAAATAATAAATAAATCCATAAGGTATTCTCGTTTGTCTTCACTTGGTTGATGCAATTCAACCACTCATACTTATTTATCTATATCTGCATTTCTTTATTCACTTTCACTATTCAAGCACTCAAACTGATAAGATTTTCCTACAAAAACAACAAAAACCATAATTCGTTAGTTCCTGGCGTGAAAGTAACGTTTGAAACTAGTCATTCATCGCGGCGTTAAGTTTATTACTACAATTACACTCAGCTCCCAAGTTCCCATCAATCGAGAACTTTCTAAATGTTCTCATAACGCCGTGAAAAATAACCAAATTCCCTTCCATTAAAATTTTTCACCTATCTCGAGTATCTAGTCGAGCACTCAGCACTCTTGTAGATCGTAACTCGAGGACGCAGCGAGAGGTCGCCTGCTCGTGGATCAGCTGTACTCACCTGAAATCAGAAAACACAAGGTTCTTGAGTGCATTTGGTCTCGTGCGTGTGTAGCCTGTGTTCTTTCAATAGAAACCTGGCTAGAAGATCGTAAATTTACCTCGTTCACCTTGCGCGGATAAGATATGCGGCGAAACTCGTGAGAAGACGCGCGCGAATAGAAAGACTCTCGTAAAGTACAATGTTCGTATATCCATGGAACGCGACGGCTCCGACCAGAAGAATCTCGGCTTTCCGAAATTTGCATTACCGAACGAAAGCGTCTGTTCGTCGAAAATTAACAACGTCACTGGAAGCTTAATTATTTCCAGGCTGCCGGTCGTTGCCGAAATGCAAATCCCCTTCAATGCTTTGAATCGCTAATTTCTGTTCTCTCGATCTGACGACTTCTTTATTGTCTATATAATTGAGACTTTTAATGAAAAAGGGTATATGGTGCATAATATTATAAATTTAGAGAAGAATTTGGGAGTAAATTGTAGTCGTTTTAAATGATAGTTAAATGAAATAGAATCGTGAATTTAATTTTATAAATTTCGACTACTCATTATGGCTAAATTACCAGCATAAAGTAACTGTTACATAATTAACTAAGGTGAAATCTATCTGTCTTTGATTGAGAAAATACGCGTAATCTGTACTTTATCTGACCAAATACGTCACTATGGTTCGTTAATGCTGGCTTATCCTGTTATTAAACTGTAAACCGCAAAATCACGGTACAAAAATACGTACAAATTGTATTTGCCTTAAATACACCCATGATATTAAATGGTCAATTTCTTGTATGTGAAATACATTCTATCATTCAGGCTATAAGCATACTATTATTGACGGGTTATGGTACAAATCTTCTAGCATAAGTCGACTGAAACCGACAAATTCATTCCACGTTGAGAACGTAATCCCTTCATTTCTCGAGTTTGTTTCCATTTCTTGCCTTTCAAAAATTCTATATTATGTGTTATTCCTGTATCTACATACCTATTAACCTATATCAATCCATAATCAAGAACACGATTCTCAACATAATTGAGAGAAACGAAATCATGTCCACCTCTATCATACCTAACCGAGGCCAAAAAAAAAAAAAAAAAAAAAAATTATAAAAGTATCTAACTTCAAAAAGAAGTCTCAAAAGTATAACGTAACGACATTAACTTTATGTCATTCACCGAATTGCAATTTGGTTAACTTCTACCGCGTCTAACCATGCTTAATGAAAAACGGCACAAACATCTAAGGTCGAATTTCATGAAATTCACAAAAGAAAACAATAAGAGACAATGGCACCAACTTCATATCGTTCACCAAATTGCAGCTTCTCAGATACCACTCATAACCTTCGTAAGCGTCTTGTAACTTCTCAAAGAGATACCCATCCACGATCAACGCGATCATCCCAATCATGACAACAATTGCCACGTGAACAATCAGCAACAACAGTCAGTATACTTGAAAGAAAGCAACGGGCTTCGATTACAAAGAGAAAGATCACGGCGAAACGAGTGTCAAAGGAGGTTCCTAAGAGCCTCTGGGTATCCATCGACGCTTCGACACCGACGACGCCCGTCCCCGCTTCGAGTTGCGGTGCATCCAACGTGAGAGAAGAAGTGCATTCACCCCGACCGTTTGCATCGTTTACAGCTGCTGCAACCGTCTCTCTGGCTTTTCTAGACTCCTCGCCGGAGAGCAGCTCTATCTCGACCACGGTCCACACTTATGCACTTACGCGTTAATGCCGTAACGACCGCGTCGGCTGCCGCGGTTACAGTTGCAGTTTGCACCGACAGGCCGAGGGCAGGCCGGACTCCTCCGAGGGCAAGCTACTAGCATCGGCATCCGATTTATTTCCCTTGCTAGTCAACTTCTTCTCTAAGCTTGCCCTCATTTTCATTTCATTATTTCCGTACTTGTTGAAATTGAAATTTTATAGGAATTGCTGATAGATCTATGATTTTTCGTGATATTTTTGTGTGTGTTGATCTTCTAGTCCCCTATCTTGATTTGATTCATCTTTTTAAAAACAAATATTATAATGGACGGTAGTCGATGAGAATTCGTAGCGTTTTTGTAGACTCTCTGGATTTTTAGTATGTAAATTTCTCAACCCTCGACAGTTCCCTAGGTCAAAATTACGCGAGTTGACAATTTTGATACAGGCATCCTAGTGGATGTACGAATATTGTTCATCCACCATTGTTAAATGAAATATCCATACATCTCTTCAATTTCATTGATTAATTACAACTAACGTAAGATTCTACCCGAACATATCTAGCTTACATATGCTTAAGACTATCGAGTGTATTCCATAGAACATTACGATTCAACCCAATACAATCACATCATGAGCCACCCAAACTATTTCATTCACTAATCCTCCAAAAGCCTTCTATTTCGACTTCAAAACACACGAAAGCGATAAATCAAACTCCAATTAAACCTTACACGAACCGACCACACAAGGCTTACCACTTCACGCTAGCGAGCCGAACATACACGATCATTGGAGAAAACGCAACGAATGTCACGCTCTCGAGCACGTTGAAACCCGTGCTAGCAGCTGTCGGAGGTCATTTTTCAGAGCGCGTTCCCTCCCTACCAAAGGCCGCGCACGTTCTGGAGCAGAAAGGTGCGAGTGACCGGCGTAGAGTAAGTGCCCAGACTCCGGGTAAGCGATCGGAAGAAGGCCTTCACGGCCGTACGCCCGCTGTAAATTTTACTACGTCATCTCCGGGAACGACCTCGTCCCACAACCGGCACTAAATCCTTTTACGATCGGACCGGCTGCCAAGCAAACTCCGTTCCCCGATGTCGTTGACTCGCTTTTTTATTCCGTTCTTCTAGTGGCCAACCTCCCGAGAAAGAGTAAACAAGACATCGAACGCTCGTGCTGGCGAGTATCATTTGCAACTAGGAGGCAGATGTTTGCCCGCGTACAGAATTTGATAAGATGTTCCCACTTGATTAACCCCTTAACCTACGATTTACGTTCGAGAATTTACGTTTGGTCCAATTATCTACTACGGGCTATGCCCGTAATATTTACGTTTGGCCTGATCATCGTATTATGGGCTATGCCCGTAATACTTACGTTTGGTCCAATCATCTACTACGGGCTATGTCCGAAATATTTACGTTTGGCCTGATCATCGTACTACGGGCTATGCCCGTAGTTGTAGGTTAAGGGGTTAAGATAGACGTCAAAGAGTTGTTAATTATATTAGTGTTGCTTATTGTATGCGATTTTCGAAGTGATTCGTAGTAGAAGTCTTTTAAGGGGATGGGAAGGGGATTCTTGAGAGTTTGAAGCTATAGTTTAACTCGGTTTGATCCAAATTAATATCGATTCGATCCAAATGAAGCTTTTTAATAAATAATTCGAACTTGATTTAACCTGATTCATAACAAAATTAATTTAATAATGAACCCTGTTCTTATTTTATGTTATATTTGAATTCTAAGTATAATTTTATTAAAAAGGATAAAGTTGTATCAGAATATGAAACTAAATTGTTTCTATAAATAAGTAAGGAAAGGTGAAAAACTACGTGCACTGTAATTTACAGGAAACAATTGGAACGATCAAACGAGAATTCCACTGAATACGCGTAAAATGTTTCGCGTCCTGCGGGTTTAACCGCGAAATCGTGTTGTGCAATCGTTAAGTGAGTGCGGATAATTGCACATAAATGTAAGCAATAGTCATTAGCTCGACAGCGTTCGCGTACGGGAAAACATATCACCGTGTCAATGCTTCGAAAGTATTATACGGCCGCGTTGAAAGTTCAACGAAAACATACTTCCTTTTGATTACCATACAAACATTTCTTTAATTGCGCGCGAATATTAATGAATAGCGGGGTGGCTACAAACAAATTGCTCTGGCGTGGCAGTTAAAATTGAAATTACCAAGAGAATAAAATCTTGTCGCTAACACGACAATTTAAATCAATAGAATTGGCAGTGCATTTTTATATATGTAATGTAATTTGTTTGTAAGATAGATAACTAGCAAGTTAGTGGCCATAGTGAACGAGTATAATCAACACTTTTATCAGAGAAAGTAACTTCGACAGGTCTCTGGAAAAGGGGACTCTTTAATTATCGTGATTTATATTTTGATCTGTTTTCTGGTGGTTTTAAATATTTCTCGGTTCTAGAAAGATAAATCTAATATATATCATTAACTTGATCTGACCAAGATATACACGTTCGATTTGAACGAAATTCTGATACATGTATCGAGTATTTGGCTCAGCACAATAACGAAATTATTTTAATATAATTACGATAAAACGTTAATTGATCAAACTATACGGAAATTAAATATTAAATAAAATAATCAGTAGAAATCGTAAAAGGATGAAATGACAATTCTTTTATTACTACAACTCGTCTAAAAGTTGAAAAGGAGACTAATCTGTTAGTTCTAAATATATAAACTTTCCAAAAATATGTTGTAACCGATATCATAGATATCAATATTCTTTAAATGTTCAAAAATAAAGAGAGAGTTTTAGTATAATATGTAGCGTGGAAGCATTCCTATGTAAAGCAAGACAGGTGTAACATTTCATATTTTCTTCCAGTAGTCTTTATTTATGATGGCCATTCTATACAATTTTCAGTTCAAGAGCACCAACAAAAAGAATTAAGAATTCTGCAATGTTAGAAAGTATCTAGTAAAACAAGGGAAACTAGACTCGTTCGAAAATAATATTCATGACTTATGCAAAACAATCGCCGCCGGAAGGAAATTTTAGTCTAGCGTTCTATGAAAATAAAATATATTATCTTTCGCTTTCAAGGACTGCTAGGCAAATTTTGTTTTGCGCTAGCGACCTATGCCGCTAATTAAGCGCTTTCACCGTTGTTCGCCGATGTGTAGCGATTTCTCTCCACGTCCACGAAAGACCAAGTTCGTCGATTCGTTTGTATTAAAACTCGATGACGTGTGCATTTACGTTCAAGGGAACTTATCTACAGTTCTTGTTAATTAATACGATTCATTTCGCAACATTTTCTGCAACCTGCGCGTTCAAATGGAAAATGGTACGGGCTTTAAAAGTCTACGAAACCTACATAATTACGCTATTGCTCAAAAACTATCTGATCATTCTCTTATTTTACATAGGATTTAATTTAATTATAAAACTATTATCAGTGGATCTGTAATGATTTTAATCCTTATGGTTATTATAATCATATGCAGTAGTAGAATATTAGGTATATAACGTGATAAAATTTAATTTGAAAGGCTAAGATTTATGTTGTTTGGTAATTGTCAAACTTTGTAAAATCATTTTGTTTTTTGAGAGAGCAATCTTTATCTTCAGAATTTCAACTTCATTTTATTCGGTAAAAGATTGTATAATATTTGTTACGTCGCGTGAAATGGTCCGTGCGACGTCCTTCATTGTCTGACCGTCAAGGCCCAAGCAACATTAGACAGACCCTCAATAAACCTAAGGCCCCACCATAAACCGAATCTTATTAGCTTGCAAGAACCTTTAATTCTGCAAGTATTATTGATTTATAGCTGGTACTTAAAACAGTCCTTAGATCTATTGCACGTTCTTACAAATTACGGAAAAAGCAGGTAGTTACCTAATGGGAAAAACGAATAGTTGTCTAACGGAAAAGCTGGTGTTTCCCATAATCAATGTCGCCCATGAGCCACGTTGGTAGGAGGCTTCTTCCCCCTATCTTCATTCCTAACGTTGTTCTTCGTTCAAAGGACACAACCTTACCGAGCTTTCCTCCGTAATCACATAAGTACGAACTTCACTTCTACGATGTCAGGAGGGTCAACTCAACTTCCTCTACTTGCGCTTTAGACTTGTTCCACAGTAACATTCAAGTAACAGTTAAAGCTCATCAGTCAGTCTACATCAACTCGAGTCAAAGGACAGTGCAAGGAACAGCAGGAGTCAGAAGTCAAGCAGAATCTACAAGTCGAAGACAGTCAATCGACAGAAGATATATCATCATAGTCGCCAACATGAAAGGAGTCTCAGATCGTACTCATTCGGAGTTGTCATTTCAAATAAGCAATCTTGTATCACATTGAAGTTGTTGGATCATTCAAATATATAATAACCTGTTAATAGCAGCGTTATATTCAATCAACCACCCTTATTATCCCACAAGAAATAAGGGATCGAACGATTCGTGGCGTCGATTAGTCAAATCGTAACGGGAATTTACGACTCCTGTTGGCGCGCTTCTTCGAGATCGCGTCTCCCCGCGAACGTCCGAAAGAACAATATTTCTAATTCTGAAGTTGATCAATTTTTTCAGATTTTCTGGAGGTCCAGAACATTAAAAAATTTAAGACTGGACATACACAATCTAATTTGTCTGCGGAGTATGAAAACAAATGTTTGTCTACAGTAAGTTAATTATGATGTACATACTACTATTTTTGCTCTTCTTAGTAGATATGTAGTTTATATTCTGCTAATTTTACAAAAAACTAACAAGAGTTGTTCTTAATTGTTAATATGTTCATTTTGTAAAGATGTTCAGATAGTTATGACATAATTTACATTTTCATTTACAAGTTTGGTTCATGATTTTACTGATCTACACATTGTGTTGAGAAGCAATTAGGATATACTTCCCTTACGTAATTTTAGATCTTCCGGACAAAATACATAGTTAGATGTATAGATGTAGATATACATAGATAAAAGTTAGGCTCGCAGTTAAAATAGTATAATTAGCTACCATATATTCGTACGATGTAATTATCCAAGTGCTAACTCCGCCACCCTATTAAACCGTATTTTCGCGTGAAAATATTCCGGCGTACACACGCCCCGCAATGTTGCACCTGTCACGCACTATATCCCACGCTCATAATGACTTTATTGTTCCTTAGAACCGCGCTTTCATATATAAAAATAATTCTTCATGTATGTCCTCATGGAATTTTATCCACTCAATCATCCAAAAAACACGAAGGAAATACAAGTCACACACAATCATCTATTTCAAATAATCTCCTATGCAATATTCTCTGGACGATTGGCCGTAAATCGGCCAGATTATCCAAGATCAACCTTCATGTTGGATTCATAGATTCTGCGATCGTCGATCGACACGAACCATCGAATCGTAGCTTTAAGTCGTGTCGATCCACGGAAGCCTCGGAACACGTGAGCGCACAACACGCGTCTATTATACATGTTCGATATACGTAATGTGTACCGAGGATGTGCAACAAGGTATCCTCCCTTTCCCAGTGGCTGCGCCATGTACACGTCGTGAATTATTGTAACGATCACGAAATTGCAGTTTAGCCGCCATCAGATGTTGCGATTTTGTTGCATCGTCGTCGTGGTGCGATCACCGAGCTGCGACCGATGAGAAACATTGCCGGATCTCCGTGCAATGGCCACGAGACGTCGAACACAGGCCTTTATAGAAATTGAAATCGATTTCGTGTCGGATCGCTGCAACAGACTTTGCTCGTGATCGCTTGAATCGGCAGTCAGATGAGTCGATAAAAATTTTTAAGTACTGAATGTATAGAGCTCAGAATAGGGGTTTGGTAGTTGTTTCTTATCGTTGAATTATAGTTTCGTATCAGATATAATAATAATACTATTATTCTTTTAATACATTTATTTATATCCTCATCGGTATTGGTCACTGCTTACGCTGTCCTCTTCTATTTGTGTTGTTCTATTTGTACTTCTCTGAACCGGCAACAACTCTTAAAGCATCCAAGCAATTCAACATCTTTCATGCGTGCGTTAATCGCCTCGGAGCGTGCATCTAAATCTACGCGGACAGCAATTTCTACATATTAATTTCGAGCAACAGACAAAGTGGTAGGAACTAGCCGAACACGAGAGACCACGTTCCTTGGGCGTTAATTTTCAGCTGAACATGAGCATAAATCGCGTTAAGTAATCCGCCTTTCGGTTCTACGTGTATGTTAATTTTCGCAAACGGAAATGTTCGTCGTCGACAATAAAGTTCTCGTGTACTCCGATCCGGATTTATCAGCGCTCTAGATAAAACGGCCACGATTTATCAATTATTTCATTAACGGCAACAAGCCGACGACTTTCTAATGACTTTCAAGAAGAGCACAATGGACCGCACAGTCCATGGGTCACGATGGATCGGTGTAACAAGTAATCGGTTTACGCCTTTGGTGCCGATTTCTCGAACACACCCACGTGCTATTTGATGAACGGCCGCATCCTCGTAGTCTTAATATACAGGGATAATTGGGTATTGGTCAGCGGTTAGTCTTAAGCGTTTAGTTGATGGATTGCTTGATTTAGTTGGTAACTATAGGTAGGACAGAAAAAATTTTTAACGTTAGTTTGAATTTTTTAACTGGGTGATTGCATAGCAAGAAAAAATAATATAACTTTCTGTGTAATGTGGTATTCAATGAATAAATTAGTCTTTTATAATAAACTAATTAATTTTAAAGAAACTGAAATTTGGATTTTTCGAAAGTTTGAAATAGTAAAAATAATTGAATGGAATTCTTAGGGAACGTAAAAAAAGTGCGTGACTACAAAAAGCGAACTAGCCTCCTAGAAATCAATCTCAAAAGAAAAAATTCCTAACATCAATTACAGAAGTTTGATGCTATCCACATCGATCTTCTCTACAACTTCCTATCCAATCCATTTCCCTACAGTATTTAACAAAGAAATCACTTATAACACAAAAACAACTCCGAGCAGAGATGGTTGCAAGAGAAAAATCTCGAAAACGCTCGTATTTCACGCATGAGAATCATCTTAAACAACTTCCCTGTACGGTTGCGAACATTGGTCAGTGGTTACAGCTCGTGGAATATTTACATGCTCGCGTGGGCCACAAGGAGCGACGCACAAAGAGTCCGCGAATAGAAAATAACGCGCTGAAGGATGATCCCGCTAGAACGTTCGAGTCTATGCCACAAAGAATCCTGAAAAGATTCGTATGCCTTTTGTATGGGAATACAGAGGGCGCGCTCCTCCTTTCATTCATTGTCGCTTTTGAAAAGCAAGCGGATCCTATGGACTCGAGAGCAAACCTCGACAAGATGACATACATAGATTCGAAAGTACTCATTATTCGTTAGTGAACGCCTGTTAGATTGAGAAAAAGCGGCTCGAGTTTGAGAAGAACATACGGAAGGGTTAGATAATCCGTGACATAAGAATTGAATTATTATTCGAGTGGATCTTCTACAGGTAATAGAGAATACTGGGAGCTTACTTGGAGAAAAGAAGCAGGAGAATTATTCTGTGGCTCTTATCTTGCGATTCGTGGATTTGAAAACTTTCAAATATTTATTTCAATTGTGGAACTTGCATACTTTTGGTAATTCGAAAATCAAAAATATGCCGAAACACATTACTTTAACTTGACAGCGTAACTGTCGAATACAATCTTTTAGACCTTTATAATACTTTTATATCATTGCTTTCTTCAAACATCAACACAGATATCATTGAAAGAAGGACTATCGTGTTCATAAACAAACAGACAACTGCAATAATATCGGCGTATCAAGGTTCTAATAACGGGTAAACACGGATGTACAGGTGCATGCGATCCGTGGCGGGTTTCAATTAATCGGATAAACAGATACGTTTCGCGGCGAAGGAGTTAAGTTTCCTACCGGATTTCCATTCCATGGAAAATGGGTCGAGCTTTGAAGAGGCGGCACCGGTAGAGTTTTATACGGCGATCGAAGCCTCTCAAAGCGCGTCGTTCCGTGAAAACTTGCGTGTGGGCGAGAAACAACAAATCTTCGTCTAACCGAAGCTCGGTAACGATCTCGCCGTACGAGCACCACGGTGGAATAAAGGGACTCGAAATAACTATCGTCCGCCTATTTTCGTACCGTGACCCATCAGCTGCTCAAGTTGTTGGGCCTTTCGAATATGGTCGAGACCAGCCATGCGGGATTTCCGGGCCGAAATTAAACGTTTCATGACGAGACAATGTACGAATTGTTTCACCGCGATGATCGATCCTTTTCGATTTCCGTTTGAGACTGATAATCATCGATTCGAAACAGATCCTAACAGCGTAAACCCGATTTTCTTGAGATTTTTAACTCATTTGACAAATGCTTAAAAACGATTATATCTTCGTAAAAAAAGTGGGAGGGGGGGCGAGGAATAGGAAATAGAAAAATAAAATATCAAAGGATAATTTGTATGATAAATTTATTTTATAAGTGTCAAAGAATAGTTAATTCGCCTTATTTTCACGATTAGTGTCAAACACTGTTTATTCTAGGAAATAGGAGATACTTTTGAGAAAAAGGATTACTTAATTTCACATGCAAGGAATTGACCTTTCTACTTTTTTTTAACTTATTAGCGCATCATTGTTAATAAGTTTGCGTCACACGATGAGTTCTATAGCAAAAGTGGAATGTAACCTTTCTCAGCATTTCTAGAAATTAACGATGTATCATCAAATTTCATTTAATTTATTTAATCTGTCGATGTAGATTACTTAATGAAGAAAATCAGTGTTTGGATAAAGGATAGGAAACGATCATAGTTCAAAGTTGTTCATAGTTCAATAGTTCAAAAAACTGAATTGATTTAAATAGAATTTACAAATTTATAACAGCCTCTACACCTGAATGATTAAATACTACCTCTATTAAGCAGAGTTTCTCTATCACCGATGTAAAATAATATAATATATTCTATTATTATGATTTATAATTCTGATATTTTAATTTCTATATCGACGAATTATCTTAAACAAAGTTATTTAACTGTATTTCAACAAGTTATAAGATCTTTGTGCTGACCTACCGCATATCTACAGCGTTGACCATGACAGCTGTGAATCCATTCCCTCCGAATCTAGACACGCACGAATTCCAAAGTTTTGGAATTCCTGGAAATAACACCGCCGCTTTACCAAAACAGTCACCATGGACGGTTACTGCCATCGGTGAGTGCTTTCAAAATAAGCCTAGCGGAATATTTCTGCAGCAATTCAATCGTGGCAGCCCTCAGGAATTCGAAGAACCGTATCCAATCGTTATATTTGGCAGAAAAATAATCATTCGTGCAATGAATCAAACGAAAAAAGATTAATGTTTGACGCTTTTGGAATGTGCTGTTTCAAGGCTCAGTGTGAGTTGTAAGAGTACGCTACACATATGTATGTTTATTTAAATATGCTTTAATGTGTATTGACACCAGAGTCCTTGGTTAAGCATTTTAAACGCGCAACACGATCGTTGATAAATTATGTATCATAACCAGAAAATGCATTGTATGCAAAATGATTTCATGGAAATAATTGTTAAATTACGTTGTTAACACTTGTGATTGATTTAAAAATGCTTTGAATATTTTATGAATACAATTTTGCACGAATGTTTTACAAAATATTACTTTATGAAGGAATATTTTACGAAACAAAAAACTTAACGTTCATTTATTGCGTCGATTTGGAGAAAAAGAAGCCAAAAATAATTTCTGTTTAATAATGTTTGGTGTAATAAAGAGATAAAAATGTTTATCGAGTTTGCCTTATTAGAGTTTGCTGAAAACATTGCGTCAGTACGCAACGTCCCGTTGAAAAACAGTTCCTTTCCTTCCTGAAAGTTTTTCGTTTTCTCAACCGCGGAGAAACCAGATCTTTCCCTTGTTTCTCTCGATATACCAGCTGGAACAGTAGCCACAACAGCAGTGGGAGTTTACGAGACGATACAAAGCGCAGAAATCCGTATTAGGAGAAAATCCAGTAATCGCGTCAGCTGCACGTATAAGGTATCGATTCATAGCCGGTTGAGTTAAGATTGGTTCGCTTCTGTCTGCTAGAAGCAACGTCAAAATCTTACTCCCAACTTCTTTCTTCTATATCTTTCATCTATATTTATTTTAATTATCTTAATTATCCCATTACATGGGAATAATTTGACAAGAAACATGAAGTGTATTTAACTTCTTCAATTAACTTTACCTGCAAAATTTCAAAACTTTTTTTCTATTATAAAGAAACATTTCCTTAAAATAAAGGCTAAAACCAACTTCTGCTAAGTACAATTCTGTATATTACTTTTTTACCGAATGTATATTTGCAGTAAATGTCGTATAACTTCTTCATGCATTTTCAGATTCACTTCAAATTTTAATCACGGTAGTCATGTTTCATTCTAGTACTTTATAGTATTATAGAACTTCAAAATGCTAACATATAACACAAACAATATACACATAAAAGTTTCTATAGCAAGTTAAATACTTCCGTAAGCCGCTGCGTCGGTGGATCGAATAGCTCACAATAATCCAACATTATCGTCCCGTTAAGACGGCGTCAGTTTGCTTTTGCTGGGATCGTTGTACGTCGATACCAGGTGAAAGTCCTAAAGTCTACGACCGGTTACGCCGAAACCCGTTGCAGGTGCATGTATGCATCAGCGCCTCGGTACCGGTGCATCCGAGAAGAAGGTCACGAGCGGATACATTCCGGGAGTCGTTTCGATCGTCCTTCCACTCCGGCAAGGTCGTTTACAAGAGCGTCCGATAAATTGACCAACAGGCGATGAAAAAAAGGATTAACAACGAGGGAGAAAACGGGTCCCTCGTTCCGTTATGAGAACCCTCCATCGGACACGCTTGCACTTCGGCTCAGTCCATTGTTAGGAAATATGACATTGCTCTTTTTATACCGATCAGGGTAAAATTTTGACGAACGAGCATTTGTACATTTTAATTAGGATATTCGATTGAATAAGCTATATGAAATACGTAGATGCTTGATTAACGTACAAATACATTGGAAATGAAACGTTAAATGACAGATAGTAGATAAGGAAATAAAGGTAATTTTTTAAGTTTTTATTTTCGAATTTTCCAATATTCAAATTTTCAGATTTATCGATATTTAAATTTCCAAATATTGCAACCTTTAAATTTTCAGATTCTTTGATGTTCAAATTTTTTAACATTTGAATTTTTATCTTCAACTCAATACATAAAGATCGCAGGACTCGAAAGCGCTTAATTCGATTCAATCCAATTCAACGCATCATCAATTCTTCGTACCCAAACGGTACACTTTCGCGAGCGCCGCTGATCAATCATCGCTGCTAATTCTCAGCTAATTTTCCGATGCGTATTTCCACTAATGCTCGTCGTACGAGACCTCCTTGACATCAGCTGATTTTTTCACGTCGTCGAACATCGCGATTTGGTCTACGATTTCCGTTGTTCGTCGACTTTCCTTGCACTCTTCGCGTGTGTCTATTGACGCGAGACATCACCGCATTGACAGGAACTGGTAATCGACGACACAGGCAAAAAACACAGACAAAAAAGTCGCGTAACGTCGATTAAGTAACGTGGCTAATGCATTGGTCAAACAGCGTGGTAATTATCTCGTGTGGCTCTTGCTGCGCCCTGCAGCGAACGCGTCCACTCGAAGAGCGTCGTTTACACGCTAACCGCTGTGGAACAGCAACTTATAAATCATTTCTTGCCTCAATCTCGAGCGGACCGCTTCTCACGGTGTAACCATTAGCTGTTTCATTGCGTTCTCCCTTCTTTCGATTCAGAGACCCGATGCAACTTGGTCGACAACTTTCCGCTCACGTTTTCCACTGACCAGTGCCGTGTCGATTCTCGCCACGAGATTCCAAGCACGCCGCGCGTCTGTGAGGTCCTAGAGGTGGAGAGCATGGCTGTGGAAACCCGAAGGATGGGGTGCATCTTTCCCAGCGTCCCCGCATTAAACTCGTTTCGACGCGCGCCACAGGACGCTGGACCCAGACACGATTTTCTTGCGAACTGTGTCGGCTGAGTGTCGATCGAGCTTGTTGCTGAACCAGTTCGGGACACGTCCACCGTTTCTTCGTCGCGGTCTAACGAGTTGGATATGATAAAATATATCACCACCGATGATTTAGCGAGCACGTAACGCCAGTAGAATGTTAAACCTACGAATATATCGATAGCGATGCTGGAATTACACTTACAATTAGCGTGGACATACTAAGGGTTCGTACGATCTGAGAAAACCGTGTAATCGCTGGCTATCGTCGATAAATTGAATTTTGCTCGAATGATGACATATCTACATCGTGGATGAAATACTTTGTATAATTGCGTTACGGTAGGATTTTGCATGAATTTTGCACATCGAATATTTTAGTTCTGAAGATGCACTTGGAGAAGAGAAAACCGTATATTCGTTCCATATCGTCAATAAATTGAATCTTGACCTCATAATATCCTCGATAAAATGTTTTGTATAATTAAATTCTGGTACAATTGATATTTGCATGAATTTTGCATATTCTATATACATATCTCTCAATTTGTTATTACGTTTGGTATATCCAGAGCAAGTTTTCGTGTGCTCGAAGAAAACCGTGTAATTGTGAAATCGTTTATAAATTGAATTTTGCTCGCATGATGAAATATATCGCCTATAAAATATTTCGTATAATTACGTTCTGGTAGGTTCGATTTTTACACGATAGATATTAGTTACGCGAATGTTGTTCGTACAACTTCTCGGTACGAGGGATACGTAGGTAGAAGCTTTATGTTAGGGTTTATGTTAAAGCGTATGAGATACTTGATGGTTGTAGTTACTTTAGAGAATTTTACATAAATCGATATGCATACCGGTTACCTTTAAGATGCTTCGAGAGTAGGTATCCGCGCATTTAGGTTTCACGGCAATTTTCGTTTCTCTGCCGGTCTCCGTAATGCAACCCGATTACCCGTCAAATGAAATTTTCATTTGCAATGTCGAAAGCAAATGGCAGATACGATCGCTACGAGGAAACAAGTTCATTTTTTTCTTGATTTAAATTAAAAAAGAAAATGATTGATACGAGAAAAACTGTGCCTTGTCTAGCAACATCTTCGCTCGTAAAACCTGTTAATGATCAGTTGCCAGCTTCTGAACCTGCCTCAGCCACATTTACCTGCTCGGCTTGCAGTTTCTACCTGTCGATCAGTATGTCGAAACTTCCTTAGTTCCTTCTTTCGATCTTGAACCGGATAAGAAAGGAAGCAGCATAAAATAATCCGTGATTACAAATTAAACGAGAATTTCATCGGAATTATTTTCTTCCTATAAACACGGTTAAAGTTTTATTGTTTTTAACTAAAGGAATACACATCTGCTCTTTCTCTTTCTCTTCTCCTCTCTTAGTAGTTAAATTTTATTGCAGTTACAACTGCTTCAGGTACTTAACGTTATTTTCAATGATCAGGTCGGTTTGCTATATATTTTTTAGTTGTTTTGAGTAGCCAATGCTATTAGTTGATAGCGGATACTCTTCCATTTATCGTGTATTTCCATAACAATCTTTACATCAAAGGTTTCTGAGAAACCCTATAACTGCCACAAAATCTACAACGCAAAAAAATCTCTGTTACACGTATAAAGCCATCTTTTTTTTCGTTATTACAGCAATCACCATACAAAAGAGATAAAGCTGTAAAGTAACCAGCTATTCATATGGTGGATTCTATCAATCATCATTTAACATTTCATAGTTTACGCGTACTTCTCATAAATTTTTCATTACTTTTCTGATAATCATACATCTCAATCTTCTTCAAATTTGCAGGAGCATACCCTGTAAAGAAATGTTTTGTCGACGACCAAGCCCAAATCCTTTCCTCGCATAATGTAAATACAATCTCGTTTTCATCCCCTTCGAAGAACAATTTGATTCCCATCAATACACGTATTATTCATCAGTTGCATCGTCGATCGTCCAGCCTGTGGATCGCACGGCCATGCTGCACATCCGGTAGCGCCTTACGACCTCTCTCCGCTTCTTGCTCGTTCCTTGTTGTACATGTGTTTCACGTAATACATGGTTAGGATCGACATATACAACTGCTCTTGGTCTGCCCCGCCGGTATTATATAAAAGAGCAAAGAGAGAGGCGCGGCTTCACTAGCATCGGACGGGCACCGTTTACAGATATTTTATGATTTATCGTCGTCCTTGCCGGTGTAGAAATTCCACGAACGATTTTTTCAAAGCGCGCGCGCGCGCAGACGACTTGCGCGTTCGAGGGAACGCATGTGCGCGACCGGATCAGCTGGTTCGCGCGAACGCTCGATCGCCAAAGCGTAATTTCAGCCCGTGCGGATTTCCATCACGACGCGTGTTCCTTTCTTTCCCTTTCTACGCGTCCTCCTCCCCCTCCTTCTTTTCGTCCACGATTTCACTCTTGGTGCGAGATTATTAATGGATACTGACTGAACATTCGAAATTCCACTTCCACGCGGATACTATTCTACGTAACCTTTGAGTGATTCAGTCACGGATAAAAGTGCACGTGTCGGCATTTGATTGTGGGGAAGGGTGATGTGGACTTGGGCGGGACTCAAGGTGTAATAATTCGTTCGTTTCGCAAACGGATTGCTAATTCATTACGGATTCTGAGATCGATCGGTAAGATGGTGATCGATTGGGTAGGACTATTTGCATTAGGTGATCGTTTCTGGGGAAATCTATGTAAATGAAATAGTGTAGGAAGCACAGTTTTCCAGAGATTCTCACAGAATTAGAAACTTGCTGACACGTTTAGGTTGATTGGCTTCTTGAATTGGTAAAGAATTCTTTTACCCAATTTGTTGTAATTACTTGTAGTTCCTTTAATGACACGCTGTCGTTACATATAATGAGCATAAAAATTTTTAACCGTTGATTAATTGCGGAATCTATCTGTACCCTCGTTTTTATGAAAGCTTTTGGCCGGTTTCATTACTACGGGCGCGACTCTCGTAAAGTGTTTAACTCGGATAATAAGTTAAATTTTCCCGTGTATAGTAATAATTGGCTTATTCCGGTAGGTCTGCGATTTAACGCAGCTGCAACTCGATTAAACGTCTCGGAGGGTTGCAATAACGCATTGTCCCCCCCCCCCTCCAGTCTCTTCAATTGCGCATTTAATAAATTTTTTTCTTTTGTTTATAACGATACTTGGCGTCATTTACGAAACGTAGAACTTGAAAAGAACCTGTCATTAGAAAATAAGGGTGTGTGCTAATACTTTTCATAGCCAATGCACATTTTGTATTGTATACGTATTATAGCATAAAGAAAATCATTCTCCTACGATCGTTACGTTCACTAAAAAGTGACAAGAGGAAGAAAAGAGATTTTCTTGAAAGGACAACTCTTTGAAAAATGCTTAGAGAGTAGCTACATCGTTTCTTGAAAAAGTGACTCGCCGTTGCGAAACGAGCAATTATTCGCTACCTGCTGTTAGACGCGAGGGGCGTGCTTATTCGAATGCAAATGAACGTACAGATAAGATTCGAGGGAGGCGAGGAAGAACAAGAGGCGCGAGTACAGAATACGAGGACAAGAAAGGAAAGCAGGTTTGGACCTTGTTGAGGCCGAGTTCAAGGACAAACGGAGTATACTGGTCATCGAGTGTGGATTCTCTTGTTATGGATCCAGAGGAATCGTCGAGATCACGATATACCGATAAACTCGTCCACCATATGGCATAACTTGCAATGAGCATGCATCTGGAACGTACAAAAGTGCATACACGTGTCTTCCGATAGATAACATCTGTAATTCTTACGTCCGCTCATGTAGGTCTCGTTACCCGAATAAAACTTGATCTTGCTCGAGGACGGCTTTTGAGTTTCATTACTTTTTAACGCAACGATAAAGACTCCTCCACTATTCATCGAATTTAGGCTTCCAACAAGTTTTATATTATATCATGTAGGTAACTTCATGATCATTTTTAATAGAAATACGTCTGTTTTACTAACATCGTTATATACACATTGGCTATACATTATATAGTTTATTGTATATATAATATATTCCATTTAGCATTTTTAATACTTCAATAATATAATATAAAAGGATTATATATGTATAAATGTTATAATAAATAATAAAAGTTATATTCTCCGCTTTTAAAAAATCACAGTCTATAAATTAATCATTTATAGCCACAGAAGTATTAGATTGGCTATTCGTTAATATAATTAGGTTGCACCGTAACTATCGTCGATGTATTAATAGCTAATAAAAACGGAATAAACGAAAACACTCTCGAGCCTCGCTTAAATTCAACGTGCATCTCTCGTTGTTTTATGTTTTAATTAAAGCGCCACCGTAGACATACGCGTCTATTGTCGTCAAACAATCAATCACAAAACAAAACGAACACAATGAAAGCCCTCTTCCTTCTCTACGTCTATCCCGCATCGTAACATCAATTAACCGCGGCGCATCGCAATCTCGAATCAATCCAGCAGAACGAAATGTCATTAATAATTCTCTACGGACGAATCGGGCCTGCGGCTCACGTTTTGCACAATTGTCTTCCGGCGTACCGCAACGAAATTATCGATCGACGACATTCGAACCATCATTTCTGATCGTAATCATCGATTGTGTTGCCCCCTCTATGGACACAAAAGTACACGATCGAAGAAGGAATTTCTGCTCCGAGGGGGATACTTTTCTCGATCACACCCAATCCTTCGTTTCTCTCTCTCTCTCTCTCTCTCTCTCTCTCTCTCTCTGTCTCTGTCTCTGTCTCTCTTAGAACGCGTAGAAACGTCCAGAGACGTTCACTTCCCCGTCCTTCTATCTTATTCGCCGCGACCTTTCGCCCGTGCAATTTTTTCTTTCGTCTACTTCAAAAGTTCAACGCGACTGGCCTAAGCCGATGTCTTTCCCTTTTGCGAAATAATACGTTGAAAGGAGGAATGTTTTTCGCGGATTCCACCGAAGGATTTTCAAGCGCAGTCCGTTGCAAAATACAGTTGAAGAGTACGAATGAATAGTTATCGGCGAAACGATAATTTTCTTGGCATATCGTATAAACGTTCCCGGATAATATATGGCACGATTGTTTCATTGCTTACTGTATTATCCTCGTGATTGGGTTCTTTTCCTACGTTAATCGTAAATGAACATCCTGTTACTTACCTGTAACAGAAAATAAAATAGTATTAATACAATGTTCGTTTTTTGTGGAGATGAATTTTTTTTAAATTCCAATAGTTAGAAGAGTAGATGATAATTATGGACGTTTAGACATTTCTTTTAAATTATACGTTTTGTATTTAAAAGGTTCAAATGATTGATTTCAAAATTGCGTAATATTAGAAATGGGATGAATATTGATAGATGTGTTCGAAAAAGGTTAATTTCCTCTCATCAGTCTCAATTATACATCTGAAGATTCTTATATGCAACCTTGCGAACAATTATTGCAACAATATTCAGCTTTTTCACACTGTCTTGCGATTTTCAAAATTGTCTTGCACTGCAATATACACTACCATAAGTTATCGTTAATAACATATAATATCGCATAAATTATATATTCGTAAACTACACAAATGAGAAACATAAGCACAATTTATCACATTGTCTCAAGGTTCATTAAATTATGAAAGTTTTATTTGAATTGTCATTTTTCTTTGTATCTCAATTTATGGAATTGATCATGTGCGTGTAGTGGCTACAGAAAGCATTTGAAGTGTTTTCATATCATTTTCATATCATTTTCATGGAATCAAATTTTTATAGTCAAAATACTACCAAATGATACCAAATGAAATTTAATATAAAATTGAACCTAGTTAATTAGTTTGTAAATGTCTATAATAAATACAATGGTGTGCAGATACATTTTGTAGCCGCTGTTTATACGACTTTTCTGCGATTTAACTAAACAAATACGTAATACATACTTTCGGAAATTAAAACACAGAATTAAATTCCAATTCTTCGAATTTTAACCTACACTTCCCTGATTTTCAGTTCACCAAATTTCTCAGACCACAATTCATCATGATATAATTAAAATCGGTCTGCGGTTTACCTTGCCAAAAACGTCGAACAGATCCCCCTTTATCCCAAAAAGGTCTGTAGAATCCAATTACGAGGAGAGCGCAAGACACGGCCGCGGAAATACCGAATTAACGAGTGGGATTTCGTTCTTTCGATTGGACAATCCGTCGCATTGTTCGACGAAATCGCGACGAGTGTCGAGCCACGTGAACGCGATAAATTCCGGCACGATCGAGAGCCGATTGTTTCGAGAATGGCCAATTTGGCCGGTGAAAACGACGCCGACGACAATCGCCGAACAATCACGAGCTATGATGACCGTACACCGACAGTGTACGTGTGAGAGCTGTCCGTATTCGAGATTGTGCACGAAGGCGTGCACGATCGATTCTCTCCCGCAAACGAGCACGAAAATTACGTGTTTCGCTCGCGACGATCGCGAATTCGCTTGCAAATACCGGCTGGTTAACGCGTAAACACACAACTAACACTCCGCGGATTACAGTGAAAACAAGAGGCCTTGACATCGATACATTGCCGAGGTTGCAACACGAATTTCATCGTCCCCGCAAATCATGCTCATTTGGAGAATGAATTTAGATTCGTATCTTCGTGTACGAGCTCGAAATGATCAATGATGACATTTTAATTACTCTTTCTTTTTGTATATTGTCGAAAGATGTATTCCGGTTAAAAGGTCGTACGATTCTCTAAGAATTCTAAGTACCATAAAATTGTTGATGAAACGTTCTGAAAAGACGTGTCTTTGAAATAAGATATTTGATAAGAACTGGGAGAATATTTACTATGAAAAATATAATTCAATCCATCTTAAAATCATCCAGAAGTTATAATGCTGGAATATGATTCCGTCCTTTTCTTCTTATTTCATATTTATTTTGTAATTTCATTATGTCAATTTTAACAAAAGTACTGGCAGAATCAATGCAATGTCTTTCATTGATACACGACATTAGCTACTTTTGATCCAACAAAGAGTTCTTTAATCGCGAGAAGTTTTATAAGGTTTCAATGGTAATGAAATTACCAATTTCAATTATCCGTCAATTTCTTGCGTATAATCCTTCAATCGCCAATCTACCAGTTACAAGTAAATATTCCAGATCTATAAAACGACGCTACATTTCCATATTCCTTCGTACCTATGGCGAGGATGGAAAGCGAATTCTACGAAGAAGAACATCGATATTCTCGGTGTGCATGGAAAACGGGCTCGCTTTCGTGCAATTTATATTATCGATTTACATACCGTGACGAGTTGTGCATCGCGATGGCGCCGATACACGCGATTATCGGTTCGACTTCGACTCCGCTTTTCCATGATCGAATTACCATTCGAGCTCGTCGTCTCCGATCTTTTGCCCTGTCGTAAATTTTCTGCACGTCTGTTACGCGAGAGATTCTCTTCGCCACGTCCTTATACGGTTGTCTCGTAAAGAGAGCGGCGAAAGATGCTTTATAAATCGCGCGAAAACCATTAAGCCTTGGGACGCGATCCGTGCTGGGAATTTCGCTATTCTGGAAGCTCGATTGCGTTTCGCGTTACGATCTTATCCACATGGAGGATCTCGAGGATCGCGCGCGGCACTTTCTCGCCGATTTACCGTCGATATTTCTGCCGTTGCGTTCCTCGAACACCTGGATCGCACCAGGGTCGTCCGATTCGCACCGATATATTTTCCAGTATTCATCCAATCGTCGTATCCTAGATACGCTAGTGGTCAAAACGTTGAGTCGTTTCTTAGTTAGATACAATTTTTGGATTAAATTCTTGCACATGGAACAGGTAGTAATTCGAAACTTTTAGCTTGCGCTGCTCTGCCAACAGTGGAGATTATTCTTCCGTTGATGAGTGTAGAGAGGATGGGAGTAAACGTGATGCGATGTGACATGTAAGCGCGGTTGATTGTGGGTTGAAGATGATTAATTCGGTCCCGTAGTGCACTGATAGTTTCTTAATGAATAGAACATGGGAAGAATGACGAAGTGATGGTTTGGATGCGCTATGATAAAATATATAACGAGTGTTGCTATGTATATAGAATGCCTTTGGGGTTCGCTAATGTTAACTGTTTTCTCATAAGTGCTTCGTGAACCCGTTATAATTGAGAACAGAAGACATCCGCAATAATGAATAATTCCAACTATAGTCCACCATGTACGCAATCTGTTTAAGTACCGGCAACTAAGGATTCGAAAATAGAGAAGCTATAGAAGAGGTGTTGAGAAGATTTTACTATTTTACTGAAGCTATAGAAAAGATTGTGACTTTTATGAAATCGATATTAATTAACATTAACTCTATAATAATCGTTCAATATTTCTAAAATTCCCAATCACATACTTACATATGTCATTTGTACGGCAATCAATCCAATAATAAATACAATCTAAGGATTTAATTTAACTAAAGATGACCAATGTAAATCATATAATAGAAAAAGTACGAAGCAAGGACGCGTAATAAAATGCTCGAGTCAGTGATCTTCAGGGTATGCAGCGAGAGAAGAGAGTGAATGTAATCAACGAGTGAACGAAAGAGGAGTGGCGTTCGAGAGGAAACGCAAGGACGCGACATCGTACCGTTCCATACATATGCATAAACTTGCAGGTATGTTTCCGGTGTCAACACATTGGCGGCAGTACGAGAACAAGTGTAAGAAACCTCTAAAGACTTTTGTAAGAGAACTGGTGGCAGTTTGAACAAGAACTTCTTCACAATTACCTTTTTCATAAAGGTAAAAGAACGTACATACACGTAGTAAGCAGAATCTTGGATTTGAATTTTCAAATATATGGAAGAACATAAAATTCATGTATGGTAATGATTCATGCTACGTGATTGATTATTAAATCTGACATTTGAGATTAACAGTTTAATGACGATGGTAATATCGATGCACTTTTACATAGATGTAAACAGTTTTTGTCAAAGTTGCGAGTATCGTGTAGGAAACGATATCACTCAAATCGGAGTATCATTCGAATGAAACTTTGAACAGTTTGTGACAAGTAGTTCCGTTGCGATAGCAACACTTCGTAACACTGATCTCGACTAACTATATCGCACATCGAGCTTGGCAAAAATAAATGATAAAGCTTATTTTTATACGCCTAACGACTCGATCGAGTCGAGCAACTTTCCACATGGTAATTAAACTCTGGAGCGAGTTGCTTGAAAACTAGTTGACATTTCGTAGGTGTACTTCAAATTCGCCACGGTATTCGTGCGCCTGGTTAAACCTGACAGAGCGTTAAGCTACTGGTTTCCTCACCAATCGACATGGAATACTTTATAAGTATGACATACCAAAATAATTCAGTATCATTTTATCAAAGCAATGCAATATTTAATTTGGAATACACACATGGTGTTCCAATTTGGTGTAAAGAAATAACATTTTTTAAATGAAAATTCAAGTTGTAGAAAATAATGTTAAAAGGTATTTAAATATATGTAATAAAAGATATTTAAATTTAATGGGAAAGATATTTAATATTATCAAACTATCGAACCTTTCTACCAACACTCACTTTTCTATTAAATCTGAAATCATTGCCTACACCATTTCAAGCAACAATAAAACTGGAACCATTCGCCGTTAAATCATAGAGAACAGGGGAAACGTTCGATCCAAGGCTATCGTAAAAATGCGATCGGGATTTACATTAAAAGCGGCGTTTCTCGGCGGGGAATGACGACATTCGACGAGTGGTAGAAAAGAATTCGAAAAATCGGAAAACGTCGACACGTCGCAGGAACGTTCCCGCAGAATTCGCATAATACAGCAATTACGCGAGTCCAGGCCGGCGCCAAGCGGCGCTCGAAGGACGTGCACGTGCAACGACCACGCATTTAAAGCTGTGTGCATATTGGAACAAAAAATCTAGGACGTGGATCTAACGAATCGATCGTATCGTTGGTGAGAGTACTCGTTGTCCAAGGACTGACAGGTGTCCCAAGGATATTCGTGGAAAAGGGGTTGCAATTTTCGATTTCACGCGGCTAAACCACCTTTCACAGAATTAGGTCTTCAGGCTTCGATTGGAAGATTATATCGCAGATGTTCGGCGGAAACAGGATATAGAAAGTGTTAAAAGCTAACTTGAAATTATAGGTTGTTACTGTACTGTCAACTATAGAGATGAAGATGAGGAGGAATTATCATTGGGTCAGGAAAGATTACGGTGAGTATTTACGTAAATTCATATTTCTGTGAGTAAAATTACAAGGCTAAAGAGTAGTCTTATTCGCTAAATATTATAGCGAGTATTGTAATTTAAACATTTTATATATTTCTTACATACTATGTATCGCATTGTGCATTTTATACATCTTTGCACTTTCAAGTTTTCCATAAATGCATCCCGTCTACTCATAATACATCTTGAACTTGAATCTCGAAACATCCATCCCCACAGTCCTTGAATAAAAAAATGTCTGAGTTTGCATAGTATGTACACAGCTTAAGCTGTCTACAAGGAACAAGCATGCATCGAGAGCACTACCGGAGTTATCGCTCGAACGGGGCTACCTTCGTAAGAAGTGCGTCCTTACGAAAGGCTTGTCACCAATGCGCACGCATTTCCACACCAGCAGCCCGTGGGAAACTAGCAGCACTCGCCCGTACGACTACGATAATCAAACCACGAAGATTGCTGCATCCCTATTCGATGAACTCGTAACAATCGCTATCGACGATCGGTAGAGACCGCGTACCTTACGCAGAAGGTAAATCTGTCGTGTACCTTTAGGATTATGTAGATTCCTGAATACGTACGCCGGTATCGTAACCGAGGACAGTGAGGCTCGGTCTAGAGAAATTGAACGTTACAGGTACAAGTACAAGTAAATGCGAATTGAGAAATCGAAGGTTTCTGAGATTGTATAGCGTGTTGTGGGCTGGCTAGTGATGTGGGTAAGATGACTTTGCGATAGGTAGTATAAATTATAGAAGGCTTAGATCTTGGAATTGATCGCAGTGGGTTGTACTGGAGAATATGTCGGATTTTTCGAAATGGAAATCAGTGATTTGTCGTACGTAAATCTAAACAGTTTAGTTTAGACACTATCGATATTAGAATCTTTTTAGTACATTTTTATGATAGATGCATAATGTGGGGATTCTTTTTAATTCGTAAATAAGCTTTCTAAGCTGAATCTAACAAGTTATCTAACTATCTATTTGCATGTATGTAGTGATTTTGTAGATCTTGGAACATGAAAAAGCTAGAAAGAGAAGATATTCGAAAAACATTTGGAAATAAAATTTCACGAGAGAAATTTTAAATGATCCCAATTTATTATGCAATGAAAGATTAATAATTTAGATGATTTAATCATTGAAACGGGGTAAATACAAAAATAATGACGAAGAGGAGTTACATGGTTGTTTCTTTAGTTAATTAATTAGTTAATTAGTTTCGATAAAAGAATTAATATGCTAGAACGTGTCACTCGTCCGGAAAATTCAATATTTTTTTAGTTAAATTTTTTCAGGTTTAATATATTCTCAGGTCAGTAATTTTTTTTACCCTATTCTTATAAATGATATTTTAAGACTTTCAGCTTAACTTTCGTTGCTAGAATTACGCACTTAGAAACTCAACATCTAGATGATAACCACACGACTAAAGTATAAGAAATAAAACGTGAATGATCTATCAAAGTTTGCGTTCCTTGGCAACACTTAGTACTACGATACCTAAAAAGACGCGTATTGTTTTTCTACGTAGCTAGTTATTAACGGAAGCCTAAACGTACAAGTATGCGCACGTGCATAATTCTGTCAACGTGTACGCGCAGGCATGGATATAGACAGGTACAAAAGGTTGTGTAAGTACACGTGACACGAGAAGCAGCCTGGGGGCAATCACGTAGCTCCAGGAACGAGCACTTGCATTGGTAACCCTTGTCGTTGTAAACAACGATATTACGCAATTCCGTACGCGATAGAAGAATAATTCATGTCTCTAACGAAACCGAAAGGCGAATGTTTTTCCCCTTTTTTCTGTTTTTCAAGAAATCGATTATTTGCGAATTTTTCCCAATAACGATCTGAAGTTTGGTCGTTAATAACGACGTCTTTTTAAAGACGTGTTTTGTATAAGCAATTGTTTTAATTTTTTATTTGCAAGCCATTGCGAAAGTAAAATGTCGATTGAAAATAGTAACAGTACTATATTTTGAATTTCTATTTTCATCCTTCATTGTTATATTGATTTTAGATATTTCCAGACTATTCTAATAATACATCTGCTATGTATAAATATTATACGATTATTGGAGCACAAATTTATGTATAGAACTTTACAGGGATTATATAAAGGTTCTAAATATATTTACTTCACAGCAACATTTCAATGAAAACGCTTTAAAATATCTAAAATATAAAAGGATAAATTGTACCAAGCGAACAGCGACGTAGATAATATTAACTCCA
This sequence comes from Bombus huntii, assembly GCF_024542735.1. Classification (NCBI taxonomy): domain Eukaryota; kingdom Metazoa; phylum Arthropoda; class Insecta; order Hymenoptera; family Apidae; genus Bombus; species Bombus huntii. Next base: position 12,603,097 of record NC_066246.1, read on the forward strand.
TCCCAGGGCTACTTAGAGGATACTCCAAAGGTTAATGGATCTACCCATCTAAATTATTCAGTCGTTCGGTATTGATCCCACTAAATCTAAAAAGCGGTCGAATTACTGGATAAAGATACCACACATGAAAGAAAATCTCGCGTTAAAAGCTACTATGTATTTGATATATTACCAAAAAAGATTGTTATTTTCAAGGAACCTCTAACCATCAATGTTATATTAATCTCCAAGAAGAAAGATAAAGAATTAAACACCGAAGCATCAAATAACCTGCAGGGAGTAGAATAAAGAAAGGATAGAAGAAAAAGGCTGTCTGATCCAAAAATAGCTGCGAAAAAGAATTCCTGGCTCCCTCGTTAACCCGCCCCGACAGGGCATCGGGACCCATAAACTATTTGTTCCCAAGAAGGTTAACTTATCGCGTAGTTCTCCAGAGAGCAGGTATGCGCAGGAATAAATTCAGCTGGCACCGAAATTCGAGGACGCCGCATGCGGATCGTTTCCAGGCGATTATCGTAAAAGGTACCGCGGAATGCGCGCTAATAACTCAAAGTCCACGTTCCAGCCGAGTAATTAGCATTCCGATCGCTGTCCATTACGTTAATTAAATTCAATTGTTCGATGCCGGCTCCGTTGCGGCATTGTGCGCCACAAGGTTGCACACACGCGAGTATAACGAGTAATTGCCAGGAAAAATAATTAGTCGTCAACGTGAGGGTTTCGCAACGGAATCGATTAGACGTTGCGTCGCCGTGTCTACGGATATCCCGAGCCTTTTACGACAAAACAGAACGGCGGGACACAATGAGATTCGCGATCAAATTCAACAGCCTTTCCCTTCTGCGCTGGGAAACGAACTCGACAAGGATTTCCCAACGGTGCGATGGATGGTAAGGAAGTTTAGTGGATGATGAAGAGACCGCAGGCACGGTATAGCTTGATGCAAGTTACATGTTTTTGTAATTGAAGTAATTATAAATTTTATCTTTTTAGTTTTGCTGCGAGGTAATTTAAATGATCTTCTTATCAAAACCATTTATTTTATGGTTTGAGACACAATTTTATGACTTTGTTATTTTTAGCGAAGTTTTAATTTGCTTCTATTTTGTACATATTTTAATTGAAGTTTATATTTTGTCATATTTGTTATTTTATGAAATACATCTATATTATTATATATGCATACTATTGGTTTATAAAGATTTCAAGTTTTGTTCAATAAAAATTATTGAGAAGATAACAATGAAATATAAAATACCGTGAGTCGTCCGTAGCGTTCAAATGTACTGGGACTTTACAACACAAAATCTAAATAGCGTGATCGCGTTCCTTGAGACTCAAACGGTTAATGCCATCTTAAATTAAGAAAGACCCCATAATAATGGGTGATCTAGTCCCGATGAGTAACAAGTAAATTTAATTTACTGGATGTTTAAGCTATTAGGACTGAGAAACTGAAATCTTTACGATAAAGTGCTTTTATCCTAGATTATTAGAATAATATGCAAAGAATAAATGATAATAAAAGAAGAAGATTGAAAATTGAGAATGTCTCTTCTGAAATAACGTGGGTCTGCTTTCTACTTAAACATTTGGCTTAGCGGTTGTTTCTCAGAGAATCGCAATAAAATTGGTAATATTGGTGTCTTTCTAATTTTTTCACAGGAATAATTGCTTCCGAGGAACAACCCACCGAGATGTAGCGTAAAAGTAATAAGCGATGTGAAACGGTGGATTCTTATTGGTGATACTGCAATGAACTCGGAATGCCTCCATTAATCGGCTACTCGGAAATCCAATTCATCGATATACACATTCATGGTCTAATCAATATGGCACTATTACGGCTGTGAAAGAGTTAATACCTCTAAAAAGAATCATCAGCTATTGCTAAATAAAATTTCTGCAAAAATACTGCAAAAATACTGCAAAAATAAAATGACAGTCACCAAATATCTATAACAATATTGTACTCAAAATACAATTCAAGCATTGACAAAATTTTACTTTAAAAAAACGAAACCACGTGTAACATTCGCAAACAGCAATTTCGCACATAGAATTATAGGGCACTATAGTCGAATATCGATAAAACCATGGAACAATCGCTCGGCCACCGTTATCTCATCCGAGCAAGTACGGGTCTAGGATCGAGTAGCGTGGCTCGTCTTTCTCACGGCGTTGAAACGCCACGATCAATTATCCGCGAGCATCAGGGGGATTTTTATTGACTATACGATCGCACGAGAATTTCTGGCCTCCGGTCCGGTCGCACGCTTTTCGAGGAAATCGTCGAGAACTCGTCTTAGAGGCGAGTAGTTGCATAGAAGTGTGTATAACCTGCATTTTGCGACGCGAACGTCGTCGGCCTATTCTGGAATGTCACCCTGCCCGACGCGTCCACTATCCAAGGTCCAGTTCTTCCTTGTGGATCAACTGGCCTTTCCTTAAAGCATGCTTCTCAGAAAATCTACCAGAAAACCGTTACGATAATACGGCCGCCGACCGATGTCATCCAGAGATGGATGGGAAAAGAGACGAGTTTGTCGTGGCTCATCGCTCCACGAATGAGCGAACTTTTACTGCTAGTTTCGCTTGAAAATCCCTTTTCATCTTTAGAGCTAAATTCTCAGAGGCTCTTTGCAGTTTACGATGCTTCAAGTGGAATTTCGAGTACGGATTCTTAGAGACATTGCAAGTGATAAATGGGTCTTATTAGTTGTGGTCTGCCTGGAGTAAAAATAAATGTTCCTCGAAGGCTATTCAATACGATTACTTTATCGACTGGCAATTCACTCTTAGTGTAGGCATGTGGCAATCCATTTATTGTCCTTTTAGCAAATATTTTCTTTTCTAGTGAAAATATCATAAAACTGCTCTACTATATGTAATAGAAAGAATTTTAAATATTAAGATTTACTTGTATAGTGCATACGTTGCATAATCGCAAAACTTCGATTGCCTACGTAAAAAAATGTAAGAAGAAGCAATTGAATTGAAGAAAAAGTAGAAGAATATTTGTGACTGGTAAAAGTTTTGAGATTACAAGAATAAAGATCTTTCTTTATAATCGTTGAAAATTGCATAAGTAGTGAATTTCGAAATGGCCATAAAAACAGTGCAATATTTTTCATTGAATCAACGCGGGTACTTTCGTAACGAAAGTGTATTCGCGCGTGTACCAGAGTAAAACTCATTATCCTTATAATAACTTGTAGCGAATTATATAATAGAGCGCTAATTAAAAATGCTCGTTCTCTCGCAGGTGATTAACGCTTTCCAGCCGAAATGGTTACAGTGAAAGAGGCGTTGTATCCAAGTGTACGCATTTCGCGGGGAAACTTTCTCGATCGATCGTCATGATCGTTATGAATAATGCTGGAACACGCGATACGGACCATTCCAGCCGATTTCACTATGCGTTGATCTTAGTTTCTTAGATTGTATTTCTCCGCGAGCCATCGATACCGACGGTACAACCGCCCCGATATCGATCACGCGAAACGTTAGTCCACGTCTTAGCAACATCCGAGAGGTTTATTAAATATTAAGTTCTGACACGAAACAGGTATCGTGTTCGCTTAAAAGAGATTTAAGGCTGCCCCGAAAACATATCGTTTTACGAATCGATGCTTGTGAAAATACGTCCTTGAACCGGAGTGGAAAGCAGATTGCCCGTCAAATTGTAGATCCACGGAAGGTGGAAAAGTAGAAGTAACAATAGCATAAAAGTTGTATCAAGCAAGTCAAAATAATAGGTATATGAAAAAATATATAATGTAAGGGGCAAAACGGATTGGTTATTCTGACCAGTCTAAAAATTCTACTGCTGAGTCGATTTATAATTCAACAAACAACGTTTCGTTAGACGTATTATTCTACGGTCCAATGGATATTGAGAGATCTCCTTATAAATCATTCAATTCACCGAGAATAAAAGAGCCTCTAACAGGAAGCAATTTTTGCGATGGTCAAGTCCGCGTCGTTGTCCGACCAATTTATTCGGCTTGCGTTTCAATCGAGCGGGATCACCGGCTTCGCTTCCCGAATATATTCTTTGGTCATTGTCCTACCCCTACCTGCTTCTGCCTGGTCAAATATCTTCTGCTGCTCCTCCCTTTTCCTCCCCTCTCTTCCTCTTTCATTCTCTCTGCCGTTTCCACCTCCACGAATACCACTTTCGCAAGATCCGTTTTTGTTCTTCCTCCGAAAATACCAAGCTTCGAGATGCCACCGACTCGTGCTGTATAATCAGATGCGACCACTCACGGAAGACTATTGTTTGCTTTTGCGAGCACCTCGAGTGAACGAGCACGCCTGGCTACTGGATTTCGTGCCACGTCTCATCAAGAAACGACAGCCTCGTTTCGTTGACGAAACGCGCGCTACGACATAGAGTAATGATATTCAGCGTGACTCGTCTCCTCCGAAATACTCTCGGTTTGGACTTCTTCTAACTGAGGAATTCCATGTAGGCAAACAAAATTAAATACTTAACATTGGAAAATTTGGTGTAATTGAAGTTTCAAATTCGAAGCTGCAAAGATATTTCGAAATTTTACTTTTGGAAATTCTTCATTTTAACGTAGATATATGCAACGAATGGAGATTCGAAACACTTATGTGTGATATTTCCATCGAAAAGCAAAAATTTATTGTATATTAAATTATTGATAATAAATTGGTATCTACCTAGGTACTCGATTGCAAACAGTAGGGTTAATCGAAATCATCAATCGCTCAACGAAATCAAACTTTCGTACAAAGAAAAGAGACGCAAGTGGAGTGAATTTTTGGGTGAATTATCAATTAGAATTCTTCGGATGTTTAATATTCCACAAAAGATGAAACGTTACTTGCCTCGGAGAGCACAGAAGAGAATATCTAGAATCAAAGATATTCTCTGACTTTGTAACGAGAATGCACGAAAGTCGGATTGCTTTAGTAGCTGCTGTCTTGTAACTCGAAGTGACTACAAAGTGGTGTACAATAATACTGTTCGCTAGCTGTCACTCATCGTTCAGAAGGTTATAGTTTGTAGCTCTTTCGTCTATTAGCACACTACACGTTTCAAGGAAACCAGAACATCTCGGGAGGAATTATTCCAAGCTAACGTCGAATTTCAGCTTTCAGGTTCAGTTTGTTGCAACATTCGCACGCAATCTTCTAAAACGACTCAAACTCGACAAACTCTTCTACTTCAAAATTCCGGAAGAAAAGGATCGTTCATGTATATATCGTATATGTTATATAAAACATTAAAATTTCAGTATGTTCACAGTATTTGAACATAGTCAATTATTCATCATGTTGATGATGAGTAACGTTTAACGAGACCATCTTTATCATTAATTCTATATTCAAGATCATTATTCATGCTATGTATCAACTTTTCACTGTGTTTGCAGTAAATAATGTACAATTTCTATATATATTTTCAGATCGGTTCCAAATTTTTTCAATAAGACTATGATAACTTATGATATGATTGTAAAATTTAAAAACGTGGCGTATAAAAAGATGTTATTCGATATTTATCATGAAAAGTTTTCACAAATGTTCGAGTACTTTCATGAGTCACGTTTCTCATCAAACGGCCCCAAAGAACAATATGTATTTCTAGGGCCGGTATCGAGGTCCCGTTCTCCAATGACTGGGATCAAAACAGCGGGCGTGTTTGGCACAACAAATGCACCGTTCAAGTGGACCACTACTAATTGTAACCACGTCAGAGGCGTGGTTCAACTCCGAAGGGTTTAATATTCGACTTTTCGTTGCCAGAAAACTCGCTCTCCTTTCCCTTTCCCTCTTTCTCGGGATTTCTAGGATCCTACACACCGCATCTAATTTCGCTCGGCCACTTATTAGTTTCGTACCACCGAAATATCGTTCAGAGGAGCCAAGGTAGACGACCATTAGTCCGAGGAAAAGTCAGCCGGAGGCCAGAAAGGCCGGGCATTAGTCGTGTATAGCATGTGGAGGTATTCGCGGAGGCACGTGGGAACGTAGCAATGCAAAGAGAACACACAGCCGTGCGTTAGCCTGGTCTGAACCGCTGGCCCGGGTACCATAATAGAAAACCGCGATAATTGTAGGCACACAGCCACGATCGGCGGAATGCCGCCTCCTGGTGAGCTTTATACCCGCCTGAACGAGAAATCCTCCGTATCTAACAAATGCCCCATTCTAACGTCTTCTTTCCTCTACGTAGTCTTCATAGTCTTTATTCTCTCCGCCTTCTTCTTCTTTGGGATGAGGTTTGGAAAAGTCAAGCGGTCGATCAGAAGACATCACGCACTCCTTTCAACAAAGTCTCATGAATGAACATTTTGTTCTCTGACTGGGAGGAAATGACGCGGTGGCAATTAACTGTACTGCTCTGATTATTTTTGAGGATAATCGCGTAATTCGGTTTAATTAGACCACGAATTTTTGCGTGAAGGCCGTTTCGCCGTGTAAACTATCATTCTTGAAAAATAATATTTGAAATTTGAATGAAATTATTGGAACAACTTATGACATTCATGACACAGGTGTAAATGAATATCGAGTAATAATTCTTATGCAAAGTAAAGATTAATAATTCAGAAATATATTATTCCATTAATCCCATAAGTATACGCCAAGATTAATAAAACTCAATAATATTATCAGTAACAGTACGTGTAACACGTTCTACTAAATATATTTTCAATTCTTCTAAAGACAAATATTCGTACAAAGATAATTAGGTTATACAAAAATCATGATTTATTCATGATCGCCTCCTGTATGAATCGATTCGAGTGGTTTGTAATGGTTTTAGGGTCTGGTATTAAATTTAACGTTCAGCAAGCGCGTCAAGTATTTCGCGTCGTATTTTAGATTTGGGTTCAGAGGAAGTGGATCGCATTTCAACGGAACAAGAATGTCTCGAGTGCGTTCCACGAGGCGTTTCCTCGTAACAAAGTGCTCCTTTCTTTCTGTCGTCGACGTCTCACGGTTGCTGACTTCTCACAAGAGACGTCGGCGACAAAGGCGAGGCTGAAGCAGGAAGAACGGAAATTGAAGAGCCCAGAGACAATAACGGTGAACGGGTCTTTCCTTTCGTACGAAAAGAATTATCTTCGGCTTAATTACATGCCGGTTGTGCTGACTCTGTGATCGAACGAGAGCGTCGTTTACCGGCTATTGTTTCCTTTGAGTGAATTTTAAGACTATTGAATCGGTTAAAGATTATGAACGTGACTACTTGGAAATAGGGAAAATTGAATTAGTTTTATTCTCGTCGTTGTTAGAAACGTGGCCTATATTTTATGAGGCAACCAACAAACTATGCACAAAAATATTAAGTTAAAAGAATTTGAAGATTAATTACATTGATACAAACATCAGGTTTATACGTATAGTAAGTACAAGATAGATTAAAATAACGAATTAATATTATTAAACAAAATATTAAACATCTGATTTCCTGTATCATTATATTATCTACTACGTTATATTATCGCATTATTATAGAACAATCTGCAAATCATGAAGGAAACGTCGTTCTACACATTCCTCGTGTTACGAGGACACAGATTTCTGCATATTCATGAAATCAAAGTAACGGATGATTATGCAGATCATTCCACGATCATTAGAAGAGTGACACATGTACACGTGATCACATCGTATGAGTTAATTATAAGTATGTCATCCGTATCCATATCTATCCACAACATGATGATATTCTGTTTAATAATTCATTATATTTAATAATTAATTTATTATGTAATTCGTGTTATTTAGTGATTAACGTAAAATAACCAAGCAGATACAGTGAACACATTAATTGATAGAATTAAAAATGTTCATATGAAAAAAAATTTGTTAATTGTTTAAAATAACGAGGAATATTTTGTTCTACTATTAAACTGGGTCAAATTTAACGATACGACGCGAGGACGGTCGTGAAAATGACGATTATTTTGGGGGAGCATGTGCTCGGTCCTAAACTATTTTTAAATGCAAGAAGAAAACGCATAGCGCATAGCTGAAACGTCATAATGCGTGCCTGTACTAATAAGGCTGCATCATTTATAATTCTTCCGACTCCATTAATCATCCCACTCTCGCTTAAAACCGTTTACACAAATTTTACAGATTTCTCATAGAAAAATATTCGTTTTGTTATGACATCTCTTAAAATTGTTAGAAAGAATTAATTTACAAAAACACAATGATAATTTCTGAATAAAAGCCGAAAACATATGCACAAAAATACACGTACTATATATACAAAAGCTATTTTAGTTGTGTTCATAAACATATGAATTTGTAGAAACATCCGCTGTCTAATCATCGTGAACTACACTTCGATAACCAGATCCTAATGCACCATCGAAGAATGAACGAAACTATGGTCACCGTGAGAATTGCAGTACTTCATCCGTCAAATTTCAAAGCCACCGTTTCCCCGTAACCGTTTCCACGGCTACGATAGACCGCGAGTCACCGTAAAACATCGAGGAGGCAGACGGAAGTCCAACGTAGAGAAGAGTAAACCTGAAGGGGTTCCGTTTCACGGTCCTCGAACAGAGCGAGCCGAGTTTCGAGCAAGTCAAGAAAACAGAGAACCTGCAGGTAACATCATACGCACCTTGAGATATCCATGAGCGGAAACACTACACTCGAGGTCGAATTTGCACACTGTGCACCTGTATAGATCTTGCGCGCGCGCGTTCACAGAGAAACAAACGTCGCAGGACTTAGGGTTTACCGTTTCTTGTGAAAGCTCATCGACACGGAACTAGTTCGTACAAAGGAAACGGAACCGTATCTGTTTGGAGTCGGATTTATTATGGCGCGATGTTGAAAAGAAAACGTATTTCTCTCTGTATTAGACTTGCTACAAGGGTGAAAAATTTTGTAGATTTACAATACATTTTTGAGGATTTTAATGAAATTGAATTTTAATAAATTAAGAAGACAAGGATAAAAAGCTTACTTTCCTCCGTATTATATTTCTTGCGTTGTATTTTTCCTTTATTTTTTATTACTTTGATACAAGTTTTATACTTTTACGATCAATAGTTCTAGTATTAGTAGATATCAACTACTAAATATACTCGATGCTATTTTTGTGAGATCAAAGAAACCGATTGAGGCGTTCGAATTGATAAATGATAATCGTAAAAGAAAATGTAAATGCTCTTTTTTAACATGAAGCATTTCGATGTGTTTCGCTTTCAAGTAATTCTTTCAATTTCTCGTCAGCTTATCACCATGATTTAATTTATTATCTAAGCATAGCAGTTTATAAAAATAGTAAAAATTACTTCACGGAGGTTTCAAACAAATAAGAATCATAAATTATTTATATACTCATAGTTTCAAATGCAGACTGTGCTCTCTTCCCCACTGGCAATACCGGAAGGAAAAACATTCTAGGTAATTGGATAATTTCGGTGCTTTGCGGAATCGTAAGGTTTCCGGCAAAGTTGTTATCTCGAAGTCGACGTGGGAAGGAGGATATGCCTTAAAGCTTAATGCTACAGTTACAAGGGATGCAGTAGGAATTTGCGGTATATGGAACGATTCAACAGATTCGTGGATTCCTAGATTCGTATTCCGTAACACGATATATATCGGTTGATCGATAATGTTTTTAATGTTCTAATCCTTTATAATATTTAAAGTGGAAATACTTTGATCTTCAAAGATAGATGTAAATCGTAGAATACAATAAAAAGTGAATAGAACACAAAAATAAAAAGGAATAGAATTTCCACTTTCTTCGATATTTAAACTTCAACAATTCTTATATTCCTAAAAATATTTCTAAAATTTTATGTGAAATATCAAGAATTAACTACAACGATTCTTCGTTCAAATTTCAACAACTATTTCAAGAAATAGATAAAATACGTACAGTACAAATTAATTGTAACCTAAAGTCAAGTTTATCATTTTCTATCATTTTTCTGTGACGAATATATGGCCAAAATTCAGCTTGTGTGATTTCACGTTTACAAGAAATTGTATGTAGCGCTCACAAACATTTTAACGACTGAATATCTATAATTAACCCGCGGAACGGTTCAAAAACTAATTATAAACATTTATCAACAGACCTAGGATTCTATTCTAAAACAATGAACAGCATTGAAGAATATTCATAAATTACTGTGAGCATCGACTGACGTACCAAAACACACAGTTTGATGCACCGCTGTTTTCGTTTGAAAATTAATTTAGTCCGCGGAGAAATATGAAAGTAATTAGTCACCGCTGCCACTACACAGACCAGTCGTGTTCACCAAAGAGTAGTGTTACCAACGTAAATTGCGTGTGTGCGAATACGCGCATAGTGCTCGACCTAATTTTCGCGTGAACGAGGACTCGACTTAATTAATGAGGATATACGAGCTAACACGTGCTAACCTGCAGTTCACTCCGATTTCCATTCGTTAGGATAATTAGCTGGGAGCACGGTGAAACGTCTATGCCATGTTCGCTCACCTTTTACACTCTTTTATTGTCTCCTTCGTGCACAATTAAGATCAGGCTACTTGCTTTCTAACAATTGCTATCTAGCGACTACAGGTGCAAATCATCGACTAAGTTTTATGATTTTACTATTAATCGAGAAATACAGTTTCGACGAAAAGCATAACACAAAGAGCAACGTATCTTTGGTGAAATAAGTCATTCAATAAGATTATCCTTTAGTCGAATTGGAAATTAACGAGCTAATCGAAAATAAAATTGGTAAAATATCTTTTATAACGAGCTCGATAAGATCTTAAATTTTCAATTTTATTCATATCTTTTCATTAAAAATGTTAACTATTGTTAATTAAAACAGTAAAAAGAAGCAATGGATGCAACAAAACAAAATGTTACGGATGTGTTCTTACATTAAATGCTTGAATAATACGAAACCGTCATCAATATATTAGACATAATGTTGATCGCTTGAAAAGTTCGTTCCGATTTTTAAGGAATTTAATAAAATAATAAATTTTGCTCAGTACCTCTCCATTGGGGGAATTTTTTTCAAGTATATCAGACTAAAAAACGTTAATAGCAGTATCTTCAAATACGCTCATTGATTTTTAATCAAATATTACACTTGTTAAATGCTGTTCGGAAAGTTCGTTCCGATTTTTATATCGACATAAAATATCATACCGAATAGTTTTTCGCCGTAAAACCTGAGAGATTCTGGAAGGATGGAAGTTTCGCGAATTCAAGAACAAAATGGCACTTATATAATTCAATAAAAGTACATCGAATTAAAATGTAAATCGGAACGAAATTTCCGAGCGACCGCTTGAATTTTTTCAATCACTTATCAGGCCATATGCTTGTCAGAGCATACGGTCCTCAAACTGTTAACATAAGACAAACTGATATTCGTAAACTCTAATAATTTCCAGTATTTTTTGAAAGCATTTTTATAGCACTGCATTTAAAAAGAAATTTGTATCTAAAAATATACGGAAAATCCTGTCCAGATTAGAATCATATAGGTAAATACTTACATATATTAAAGCTACTAATAACTTACTGACGCTGTAAGTAGTTCAGAACTAATATGATATTTTAATATCCCCTAAAATATAAATAAACTTTCCATTTGGATTAAATTACCCATTTAAGCGAAGGAAACTCGTGGAATCTTCTTCGTGTATGCTCTTCTACTATGTTGCCACTTAATTGAACGTTTCGCTCGATTTAATGAATTGCTTGTGATTATCACGACATAAACAATCCTAACTAGCTGTACTTCTGACAGAGTAACGGAGTTCTCTCGATACAGGTTCACAGGCACAGATAAATTCTAACGTCTTCGTATATGACGAGGGTTAATTAGGTTAATCAATTCGAAACAACTATTCAAATTCTTGATTACGGAGGAACGACTTGAATGAGAATGTAATGAATGAAAATAAAATATATGTATGATTTCTGCTCTTTTTATATATGTAGATATTGAAATTTATCATGACAGTGTAGTACTTATTATTTTTTGATTCAAAAAAGTCAAACCTATTTTTTTTCGCAATAATTCTAATATATCGTGATATTGTATCATTTCTCGTTCAATCATGTAACGTTTATCAATACCTTTATCAACTGCATTATATTTTAACAAGAAATTTATATCTGTGATCGTACATGTATATCGTGAAAATTCAGATGTCTCCTCATGAAATAAAAATTACTGCATAAAGATTCAAAATGTTATCAATAACAATATCATCAGAATATAAGTAGAATGCAAAAGTAACATTTTCATTCTAACATACAAAATATATACAACAAACTACGTGTTACTCCATACATCCTTCAACGGCATATTTAAATGATCGATTTCCGGACGGCTGACATTTGCAAATCTCTCCAAGAGTTAAATAGGTTAATCAGCCGAGGGTGAATGGTAGCTGTGGTCGTCTAGTTCGTTCGAAGGACACGAGCTGACATTAAAACGAGCGAAAGCTAGATTCGATCGAAGAAATTTATTTTCTTCCTAGTTACGCGGAACACGACGATGATCCTCTCGTGGGAATCAAATGACCTTGAAATGCAAATGATTCCCTTCCTTAGCGAACGAAGAAAAATAAAATAAAATATACATTAATTGCAATAAAATTCTCAACAAAATTGCTTTCTCTTTATGTTGCAGATGATAAAAATGAAAATAATCTATAATTTCTTTGTTATTATTCCTACTGATCATATTTCGAGCGCAAAGTTTAAAACGATACGTAATTAAAATAATCCATATAAAAAGTTAATTTAAAGCTTCGATGCGAACTGTAAATAGATGTTTAACAATTTTTTAATTACTTTATGAAAAAAAATAGATCTAACTGAAATTCAATTGTGATTTTGCATATTATCAACGCAGATATTCGAGTTACAAACGACGCGGAGTTTGTCTGATACGCCATGGAATGCTAGATCCGCGCTGATCAACCGTATCTAAAGCTATTACTCATCCAACTTGCCGAAGAGTAATTAAACCGGCCACTCTATCGGTCGAATGATCTGACGTTAAACGTTACTCACACGGATGTGGAAACTTAGTGGAGTTTAAACTCCAAGTTTTATAGTGCGCGATCCACCAAGTCCCTGACATCCCCTCGCTGCGCTAGTTACGTCCGATTTATATGGTTGTTGCTTGGACGCTTACCTGAAACGTAAAGATAAGCCAAGTGGTTAGTAAAAATTTCTTTTTCTCATCGCGAAGTACAGCGTAACGAGTACGCATCTTCATACGCGAACGTCTTTCGACGAATTCCATGAAATAAATATCACGGAAATTTACACATTTTCCTTGCGATCTTTCTTAACGTGAATCATTATGTCGTTACGGAACTGGGCAAAGTTTACAAGGTAAACTTGACTGTACTTTAGAAACGTAGAAAGCTTTAGATTAGATACTAATATTTGAAATGTAGCTATTTAGAGTATGACGAGTGAGTAAACATGTAATTTAATTGGAATCGTAAAATGAGTCTTTAGAATTCAGTTTAATTACGCAGTATAGTTACGCGATATAATGACGCATTTACGCGCATATAAAGGAAGTTTAATAAAGCGTTGAAATGGATTCGATAATTTTTGGTAATAAAAGCAAAGAAACTTTAGTGATAGTTTGTTGAAGCAATATAATAAAAGATATTTAAAATACTATTACATTTCGACATATAAATGAATTTCTTCCTTCATTCAGAATCGTTATCCTTACAATTAGTGGCACCACGTTTCTCAAGGATACTCTACCGTAACGATAAACCAGCTCCAAGAATAAAGCAATCACAGTATCGGAATAATCGAAGCTTAATGAACCGGTGAACGGAGTCACGTAAATTTTCTAATCTGCCGATCGATACGTTCGTGATATCTTTTGCCCGCGTGGCTCGTGAAAGAAAAGCAGAGAGTTAATCTGCCAGCCCGATCTCTCGGGGAACGCGATCGAAGTCGCGAGAATGCCGTAACGATCGTTAGAGACTCGAGGATTCATGTCCGAGATCACTCTCGATACTCTTTACAGGTGGGAGCAGTTCGTGGTGTACATAATGTCTTCCGTGGAACGAGGAAAACACGCGTTCGAGGCGTGGCGTGGTCTGAATGGCAATAACGTAACCACTTTGGCAACGAACGAACTCAGGCACACACGGGCCGATCGAGCGTTATACAACTGGAATCCGCGTTGCGCCAGTCCTATTCTTCGCCACATTGCATTTGCGTACCTCTCAATGCGATAACGATCGACTTTTACAGGTGTTGATTGCGAAAATTTCGCCTAGTTTCATTAGCGAGTCGCATAACCTGCCGTGCTTATTCGCCTTTAACGTCGCCATCAACGATCGTGTTTTATAATATCCCTTCTAATGATCGACAGTTCAACGAGACCCGATCTATTATTTATTAAAGTACGCTTAGATCAAGCTAATGAATGCTCGTTCTTCTCCCACTTTGATCAAATTTAGTAAAATGAAAATATAGACGAGCATCCGTATGGCGTTTGACGATCGCTCGTCAGATCGGAATTAGTTATATGTATGTTTTTATACATGCATGCTGTGCATTTTTGTATCTTTAAATTTTATATAAATGCATAAAAATCTGCAATGATTATTATTTTTTCATCGGTTATCGCTGTCCGGAGCGGAAATTGAATTGGAAATAATTATAATATCGAGCGTTCTAAATGCTTCTTTGGTGTAAATGTAACTTCTTGCTCGTTTGGTCCAAGCCTAAACGCGCCTCCATACGAGTTTATTGTCACGTCGTCGATAATCTATCGTAGAAATTTCACGAGACTCCGGATGATGGATTTCGGATAGGACAATGTGAGATGATCGTGCAATAGCCCTAGCGCTGTTCCATTGTAGAAGGTGATGCACGGAGATAAGTTCTCTGTCCGAGAACTGTCCCGTCGCGTGTTAAATGACGCATGAACAATACTTGGTGCACGCTGCTACCGTCCAACAGCTTTGCTAATGCGAACCGAGTACGTTTCTTGTAACAAGAGAGAGATCGAAAAGTGAATATGATCGACAGGCGTGTATAAATTATTTATCGATACAAATGGAGATTGGAGCGTTATACACCTCACGTAAGAATTTAAAATAGTTGTCGCTATTTGAAGATAAGGTAGTGAAGAATTAGACAGAACTTACTCGGAGAAAATCACACATTTATGTTATGTTCCAGGAAGTGCAGACAGCAAATGTTAAGCCGGGAAGAGAATTTTCGTATGCCGTTTATTATGATAATAATGATGGTAAGGTATCTAATTTCATTTTACTACTTGACTCATCAGTATCTACTATTTTACTACACATATATCTACTACTCAGATTGACCAATATTTTCCTGGAAAGATAGCCATATTATTTTTTTTAAAATCATCTGATAGTTACC
Source organism: Bombus huntii (assembly GCF_024542735.1). Classification (NCBI taxonomy): domain Eukaryota; kingdom Metazoa; phylum Arthropoda; class Insecta; order Hymenoptera; family Apidae; genus Bombus; species Bombus huntii. The sequence continues at coordinate 12,618,502 of NC_066246.1, forward strand.
GAACATGTAATCAATAAATTCAATCTAAACTGTAAACGAAAGAAAACTATTGTTATTTTGAAAAACGTCGTGAAAAATATTCAGAGATATCTGTGTTAAAACAGAAGTCATCGTAATTTCCACATAAAAACACGTACCAATTTCGCGTCCGGTCTTCCAAAAAACCAGCCATATTTGGAACCAGTCCGTGTCCCGGTCGAAAAAAGTCCCATGACGTGTCTCGTTTTTTCTTACCATTGGCCCTAGATAGATCTTGGAACTGTGCTCGGTATGAATCAGCACGATCGAAAATAAAAATGCAAGAATTTGCATAACGTCGTTATTTGTTGCGCGGCGTCTGGAGGCTTCGACTCGAGCAAATTCCAACGAGTACGGCAAGTGCCGTGCAAGGCGTCCTTGCCTACACCCCACGCAATGAAACTGTAATGTGCACGTCGGTGGTGCATTCCGGATCGTGTACATACATTTATACATCTTATACGGATAGGATGACTGCCGGTCATACTATAGTCGTCGCATTCCAGTCGCGAAGGGATGCAGTTGAACAAGTAATTGCTCTCCGGCTTTTATACGTTGATAATTCCAAGGAAATGAACTGATTATGGATTCGTTCGTGCCCGAACGACTCAATCTCCGTTGGCCAAAGTCATTTTACGACTATCTAATAGATGCTGACGTTGAAAGGCGAATAAGTACGGTGTTGAAATAGCGTGGCAAATTTTCAGCGATAAAGCAAAGAGAAGATGGTGTACGTTGGAGTACTTTGGTGTTTATGGGACTACTTCGGAATTGTATTTTGGGTACGTTTTTAGGCGGTAGTATTATCAGGTGTATAGCAACTATCTGTCATCGAAATACTTCATAATGTTGTTTTCGTTCGATCGATATAGAAGATGCGAGAGAAACGGTACGAAGTTTCATTGAGTCAATAAAAAGCGTTTAGTTAAAGAATAAGGATATGCGCAAATACTTCTAACCACAGTATTTCTAATAATACATTTTTATAAAGAGCTTTCTGTTATATATGAATACTAATTTCAACGCGATACTCTCTTCATAAACCGCGAGCTCGGATTACACGACCGGATTAAAATCAGCTTTCGCAACAATCGATGCCACGTACGCATAGCTAAAGAGCGTCAAGGCCGTGCAACGCCTGATCTTTGTATACGAAGCCGATGCGTGGCAAACAGAAACACTAGGAAATGCCGCAACACGTTCTATTATCTTCTCGTATATTTACGCCCACCGTGCGAGATTACGAACCTCGATTAACCCCCCTTACAACGCACCGCCTTTTTATTTCCCTTCCGATTCCTTCGTGTTCTGAAAAAGGAGAGAAAGGAATCCGTTTCTTTTTATCGTTATCGCTAGACGACAACGACGACGACCACGAAGGGGACCAACGAGAAGACGGCTCTTGCGAGTGGTACGGAGGTGAGAACTCGTTACGCGGCTACATTAAGTCGCCAACTGATTTATACGCCGGCGTGGTGACCGTGCCACGCACCTGTATGGCGCACTTTTATGATAAATAATGCCTGGTGCCACGGAATGAAAAGCGAGGCTTGCATACTGCTGCCGTGGTTTGTCCTTGGCGAGGGAAAGGGAAGTTCGTCGTACCTGGTTCCCTTGATCGGTGGTTGTTTTCTGGAAAAATAGAGTCGAGGTCTACGGCAGCGACGCTTATGCGATCGGATAATAGTACTGTCAATTAGAATAATTTCTTGAAACGGTTGTTGACCAAGGAGAAAAACACGAGTTCTGTAGAACAGGTGGGCGGTGCAAACTGCAACGCCTTTTCTGAATGATCGAGCAAGTCGAAAGGAACGCCGTCGTTTTTAATCCGTTACCATTTCGTTTCCAAGCTCAAAAACGCGGTTTTTCATCAAAAATCGCGTGCTAATTCAACGACGAACATTTATTAACCGCTGAAACGCTTGGAATATTCATGAACTATGCGAACCGTTTTATTGTTAACGTACCATCTGCCTGTGTATCCTTCCTCCCTTCCTTCCTTCCTTTGATTCATATGCACGTAAATACTAATTTACCGAAGAGACAGAGAGAGAAAGAGATTAAATTCGTTTTTTAACAGAGAAACTCGGGCGAAGGAGTTACTGGCACGAATAGAGCGGAACACGACACGCTGACAAAGCGCGTCTGTCGAACGGCAATTACCGAGGAATTGGCACCTCACTCGGGCTATTTTAAAGGTTTCTACGAACGTGTTACGCCGTTTCAATCGAACTGTGTCAACAGTCGTTTCTGTCTGAGGGTCGATAGCCTGATGTCCAATCAAACGTAGTCCAATCACGTTTCAATTTGATTTTCCTTTTCGCGTATTAGAAATGGTCCAATTTTTTTCTAGCGTTCATGATGACGTAATTGTAATGCTTTGTGCGAAAAAGCTGATTAAGGAGTAGTGGAGTAATTGTGAGAAATTTCTTAATTTCTAGATCATCCGATATAAAATAGAGGAATAGACGATGACCCGTGATGAGAATGAATCACGAGAGGGAAAGAGAGAATAGAAGATCCATGAGACGACGTCTATTCGGCACCTGTAGTTAGCACCGGGCTGGCAATTTTTGTTGGGTTACATTAAGGCGATGTTAAGAGGGAGCAAAAGGTATTTGGCAGCGAACACAATCGATCGCATATTCTATCGGTCGTTCTCCCTATAAATATAGATCAGGGATGCCAGGTACATCGCGTCAGAGGCCTCTCTTTGGCGATACTCCATACGTTCGTGCTCATCGTGACGACGACCTTTACGATTCAGAGCCTCGGAGAAGATAATTATATTGTGCTTCATTTCGGGAAGTCGAACTCTTGTGAAACCGAAGACTCTTTTAACCTCAGCTACGAACCTCGCCGTACACGGAAAAGCTGTCTTCTCTCTTACCTCCTTTCTTGGTAATTTTAATTTAACTTCATTCAAAAGCTGAAACGTTATATGCTCATCCACTGTGTCATAAATTTTATTGCAAATTCTATGCCATTGCAAAATGATGCCGCGTTTTGTGTATAGAAAATTTCAAATTACAAGCAGTCGTTCGTTTCAGTAACTCCGATTACGAACCTAAGTAACATAATTAGATCCACACTAGTTTCTAATTCATTCTTACCATATATAAATTCTTTCGTAACAGCCCGCAAATTTCTTTTAGCGGGAACAAAATGAGCATTATAAATTTTTAATGATTACTTCCCACGAACGGAAGCTAGTATTTGATATAGTATAAAATTCGTCCAAAAAGCTTGAACAAACACTTCTGGTTCTTTTTACTAGAACGCTGAATTCGCTTTTAAAGTTACGAGAGTACCACCTTGTAGGAAATTAGTCTCGATAAGGCTTCCTCCTGTAGCAATGTCTCCTTAATTATTCGGGAACGTATTACCGTGCCACGTTATTTTCCAACTTGAGTAATACGGAAATAATCGTGAATCAGGCGAGTACTTTGTTATCTTTAAGGAGACACGGCGCCAGAGTGTAGTACCAGCTAGAAATTTTGAAGAGGTTCCAATTCGTTAAGTAGAACGTTGCACCGTTCGTTACTTCATTTGGTATCCTAAACGCTTATTAGTCATATCCTCGAAGCAACGATTTCGTTACAACTCCTTGCGTAATAAATTTATTAGACGATTCGTTCGCCACGATTCTGTGAATCCTTCAAGTTTCTTCTTCAAAAAATCAACTTTCACAGATAAATATCTGAGAAGTCGTTGCAAGATTACGTCAAAGGAGAAACCGAAAGATATTTAATAACCCAGTTTACGAAGCAAAATTCTACGAAGATATCACTCGGACTTTCGTATTGCGTAATTTTGTATCCTAAACTAAATACCATTTGCATGAAACAGTCAGATACACGGATTATAGATATATATATAGGTAAAGTGAAGATAAGTGAATTTAAAACTAATATTAGAGGACTCAATAGGATACAGATGACGTTTATCTTCAGTTTTCGATATTGAACCAAGAAGTAAATACCGTAAATGATAATAATTGCTGAAATGAAGTTATCAGCTTGGACATTTACCAACTTACCGTTAACAGGAAACTAGTCATACGACGGTAAACATTAAGATCAGATAAATCTTTTTAACCCTCTTACATCCGTTAACGAGATATAGTGATGTCATCCATGATAATGTTTTGAGCGAGATATCTTTTACGTTTGATTTTTAATGAGTACAACTGAATGATCAACATAAGTAAAGAATGTGACATTCTATCCTATATTTAACATCATTAATCTTTTAGCATCTGCAGACGAAATGTCTCACAAAACTGGTGTTTCCATAAATTGGTAGCTTTTCGAATCTTTATAAAACCTTCTGGAATGGAAGATTAAATACTAACTAAATAAATAAATTATCAAACGAATAGAAGATAATCACAAATAGAAAAGAATATTGTATCGAAGATTAATAAATAGAAATTTCAGTAAAAACCATTGATTTTTTCTCTCCCAAAGAGCAAAAACTACAGAAAAATTCTCGTGAGTAATATATTAATGTTCGAAACAATCGGTTTTTAAAAGTCACGAGTTTCACATGCCTATTCTTCCATAGAAGGCTAACCGAAACGCACGAGAAGAAAGGCGAAAAAATGGACACGCCGCGCCGTCTTCTAAAAACTCGCGGCCGAGATCGAGCGAGTCAAGAATGCATCCGTGAAAGCACGTATTGCACAGATGCGTTATGCAAATTCAACGTAAACTGGCGCCACGGTGCGCTCTTTTCCACCAGTGGCAAATGCTACCGTGGAAGGAGAAAAATGGCTGCATTAACTCTTCGGGGATTTATCGTCCGGAGAGGGCAGCCAACGAAATTACCGTTTCGTTACTAAGAACTAGAAGAATCTCTCAAGCGAGACAGCTCTGTTTACTTATACCGACAACTTGGCCTGTACTTATAAGTCATTAGAAACATTTACGAGGCGAACCATAAAGATACTAAACACAGCGAGGAGGATGCTGTTCCTCTACCATGGGAATCTCTAATCGATGCAAAAAATCATGCTACTTCTCGCAATGATCGACGCACGCTTTACTATACTAAGATATTCACCACGGCTATGTTAACTTAAACTATTTTACAACAAATAATTGTTAAGCATCAAGGGAACTATTTGGATGACTCGACGAAGCTTAATAAAATTGAAAGATGAAAATGGGGGTATATAAAATAGATTTCGTTGAAACGACATAATTTTTTTAGAAAAATTGCGAATAAATGTTTGTATCTGTTAAATAATTTCAGGAAGCAAGATTTCACAATGAGATTATGATAAATTTTAGACAAAATTATCGTTCTCGGTAAAGACGTTTCATCGATGAAGCATTAAAACATCTAATTATATAAGACACGCATCATTCTTTGTTACATTTGACAACGTAAAAATTTTTTTTCGATCGTTATTGGGTTTACAGCGCTCGTCCTTTCACGAAAGTTATATCTCTACTATTCGAACGGTGCATTGTACGCAGGAAGCGCGTACGAAGTGAATACGTGGTCTGAAATAAGCGTGAGTCGTGGGAAGTGGGCTCACAGGCAAGTTTTTCCTTAGGTACACTTCGTTCGTTAGCGTTAGAAATTTACAAATATAAAGTTCAAAGAATGTACGAGATAAGAATTCTTTCTGATTTTGACAGAAACGTATTTTCTGCTCGCCGCTTTTCATCTTTACCGCAAATTTTATCACCTGATATTGCAGGCAAGATGAAATGTTAAATTGCCAAGGCATGGCTATATTACGTTGCTTATTTTCCGCTACTACGGAGAGAAAATTATTTTATATTTTAGAGGAAAATTTGTTTCATTTACTAGTTATATTTATCGCAAAACTCTAAGAAACTCTACTGTATTTAATATCTCACATATGACACGATTGAAATAAGAGATTTGTAATAAAATAGCTGGGGCACAAAAACACTAAAAGGTATTCAATTATTAATTATTATCATTAATTATTAATTAACATTCCAATAGAACAAGATGGGTCATACATAATTCAACAAAATAATATAAAACAAAAAATGTCGTGCATCTATTATTTCCTCATAAAACGAAAGAAACTTTTGGGACAACCTAATATATTCCAGAATTTTTCACGCAGGCTACGACGATATTATCCATTCATTCGTTCGTTTCAGTGAACCAGAGTTTCGAAACTCGTAGTATTTTCTAACACCTCCATGAAAACACTAAATTTTCTTTAAAAGCATTGCAATTCCTATTGCGTTCCTCATTTCATAATACAAAGCTGCCTAAAGAATATACTTAAACCCTACTAAAGAACCAGCAAAGATGACATATGCAGCATCTCTTTGTCAAGGATGTCCATATCTGTACGATCTTCTAGAGATACGAATCGAAGATCCCTAACGTCCTTGAAGGATTGTGGCTACCTTTCATGCAGCATCGCGACCACGTCCGCGACACAATACCGTAAGGCAGAGCGTTATGAAGGCGTGCACTATTATAAGGCACAGTGTGTTTCGTCACGGTGTCTGGAACGGTTCGCAGGAGGAGAAAGGAAGAGTATCGAATATCTGGAACAAGGTGGGTCGTGTGGGTAAAACGAGAGAATGGAATACTCCAGTGTCGATTCACAATAAAAGGCAGGTGCCTCCGTTCCCTCCTAGAAATACTATTTTCAAGCCGATAGTTTTCTGTTCTAGCTTTTATGCACGGCCGTAAAACGGGCGTACGAATTAACCCGTAGCTCGTTATTCTCAGCCTCGGTAAAGGAAACTGGCATGCAACGAAAGAGAGGAAACTTCCATCAATTATGTGACTATGATGAAATAATGTTAACGATGATGATTTCCGCGTGATAGCTACACGGTCAAGCGTTTATGCCACGTGTTTATTGGCAAGTATTTCATCCGTGTCACACAGGGAACGCAATGACCGTAATTGTATCGTAACCGCATGTTTCGGCGATAAATGTCAGTCTCGACACGTTTGCGCGTTGACGTTCTGGCGGAACATTTAAATCGTAAGCATCCATAATGGAAAACATGTACATAACCGAGAGGATTTTCCCCTTTTTGAAAATATCTTACGTTATTTGACTTCTAAATATGTATTTGCAGAAAGGTTCGCTTGAAAAATTGAGAGAAACTTGACTTGGTTTAAGAGACCAATATGAGCCAACATGAAATTATAAATGATATTACCCGGCGACCGTGATTCTTTTGAGCTAAAAGGTAGTTAAAGGAATCTTAATTTCAGCAGAACCTGAAATAATTTTTCAAGTCAAGTAAAATAACAGGTTTACGTTGGTGAAGTATTGCAAATTACTTCTGAATTCTATTTTCTTAAAGTTAAATCATTTTACTCAATATAATCATGAGGATGAGCGTAGGTAATTATATTTCAAGTCAACCAAATGATATGTTCATATTAATAAAATGGCGTAAACAAGATTTTATCGACATCATAACTGTCAATGGTAACTTTGATATTAAACGCGGATGCATCGATGGGACTAGTAAATATACGAACAGCGAAAGCAAAATCGTTCATCTGGAAGTTTAGTGCGTTCGAGTACGAGGAAAAAATTATGCAACACAGTGTAACCTGCATAAATGACATTTACAATTAGAGGCGTGGAACCAGTCTAACGATTACGCAGTGGAGATGGTGTGTGCGTTCACTGTGCGTGTGTTTCTTTATTACATCAGGTAACATGCACTACCTTGTATAAGAACCTGATTTACACGAGACGACCTTTATGTACTATCGATTCCGCGGAGAACTTAGAAGAGTTCGAAGTCATACTACGACCATTAATATCAGAAAATACTTCCTCCAAGTTCGCGCTTTGTTCTGTCTGGCATTTATCGCGATGATATTTGCGTTAATTCGACGACGTTTCCGTGATTAACAGAACCGACGAGTGTTTTATACAACTCCGTTTCACCGTATCTATGAAACCGTGCAACACGATGATATTTCACAGAATTTTATTTCAACATTTTCTTTGTAACGACGAATCGTGATCATTTGTGCACATGTGATCTCATGCCCTTAATTCTGTATTACGTACGTGATTCCCTCCAACCACAGAATTGAAACAAAGACGACAATGAACAATTCCATCAATTCCACAATTCTTTGACTTAAAAGACACGCTAGAATGCTTCTCGTTGGTGACCAAATGACATAAAACTCAGAAAATTAACAAAAATAAATTTGTCATATTTTCTTGCGTGATCTTCGACTGTTTTATATAATATAACGTACATGAAAGTTTCCTATAATATAAGTGTTCAAATACTACCGTAAACCACTGTACTAGATGTAATGCTACACGCAGAAAGTAGAAAACGTCAGCGCCGAATGTTCCGCAAGTACGTTCCAGATTCTTTCCAGGGGGTCTCTAACAGTATGAGCGGACTTGCAAGAAATGTCGCGGCATTCTCGCGCGTCCTTCACCTCGAGATAGAGGGGAGTAAGCCCTCGACACGGACGGTCAGTCAGGTTTTATTTTCATGCTTTCGGTCGGCGCTCTCGCGCAATTGCATAACGGTCACGCACACGCATGGAACGCGCACGCAAACAGCACGCATAGTCTCGTGCGGTACAGTCAGACCCGGTGGCTTCTCGCTCCGCGTGTTTGTTCCAACGTTGCATAAGAATGCACTTGTTGCCGCGCACCAAGAACGAACGGAGCCATGTTGAATAGAATATTAACTCAAGTCGAGTTAACGACGAACTCTACCGATAGAAGATCTTTCGCCTTCGTTCTTCCTGTCCTGAATTGTAAATATTCACGCTTGCTGTAATTGATCGATCAACTCGCATCGAATCAACGAAAGATTCTATTTCCACCGTCATCAATCTTTGTACGAAGCAGTCATAACGATTTACTAGCTCGAGCCAGGCTATTTTCTTTCCCTTACTAGAAACAACGAAGGAAGAGCACACTATGTTTAAAGATTGCGAGTGGCGCACATCGATTCAGTCAGCCCCGTCTCGGTTGAAAATATCCTTACGTCAGTGGAAACTAATGACTAGCGATGATCTAAGGTACGTCGCAAGTAGATTCATACGTTAGCTGATTGGATTCGAATATTTCGGAAAAGATGAACTATCGAGTAGAATCAAACACTAGTTTCTATACTCCTAAATCACTCTTCTTAGTTATCATTGAAATCCAATACTGCAATTTTGTGTAAAATATTATAAATCAAGTATTATTTTGAAATAATTGTAACTACTGACAAGATAAAATTTATAGGATGTACAGTGTTTTCATGACACGGTCAATACTTACAAGAGTATTGATTCATTTTTATATCAAAGTATTACCTATTTGTACGTAGATTCTCGAAACTTGCAACCCATTTAGGTTCGAAAGCTGCTTATGAAAATCAAATACTTTACAAGTACAATGAATGACACCTTATATATACACACACACATATATACACATATGTAATGTGATATTTATATTAATGATATATATATATAATGGATGTATAAAGTAATAAATAATGAACGAAAATGAGTATCTACATACATATGCAATATATATATATATATATATATATATATATATATATATATATATATATATATTCATTTTTATTCAGATGACAATAAAAGGGATAACTGCCGATTAGTATACAGAATAGTAAATACATAATTAAGTGATAATATAAATATAAACATATAAATAACGGACGAGTCGCAGACGTTATAAAATATTTTCAAGCGAATTACATTTTTACAAAAAAATACAAATATCAGCGCCAAAAAGAGCCTAAGTCGGTACAATAACAGTTCGCAATGTCGCATATATGATTTAGTGAATACAAACTGACCAGTAACGATTTATTGCGATGTGGTAGAAAAGTCCTTGTGGCGGAGACATAGAAATTTAGCGACTCGAGAAGTTGCGAACAATGGGTAACATCACTGAAGATCTTAAAAAGGATGAACAAGTCTGCAACTCCAGAGATCGCAGATTCCAGATGGAAATAATTGGTATATAACCGTGATCAGTAAAGAAAATCTGCATTTTTGCAATTAGTTTATATTTTAGTTGGTTAGACGATCAATTGACGGATGCGTAATCCAAATCTTACTATATCTAATGGTCTTACTAAAATGCAGATTAACAGTTTGAAGATTTGAGAATTAATGAAGTTGAGAGGACATCATTTAACAAATCCTAGTTTCTTACAAGAATCGTTTCATCACGGTTGAACAGCTATCGTTTCAGCGGCGTGCATCGTCACCGTTGTTGGTCCTCCGATTGCGCAATCACCATGATAGAAATAAGACTTTTTCGTACGGACGAACGTATTATGCCGGACACGCGTGCTGCAAGAATGTTCAGGTAACAGGCTAGCGCCCAGTCACGAGGTCAGGCATTCCTTGTATTACGTAACCGACATCCTCTCGTTCGGTTTACCGCTTTATCGCGAGCATCTGCCACGTCTTAACGCCTCCCTTTCTTTCGCTTTCTCCTAAGTAGCTCGGGGGAAAAAGCTGATCTCGTTGGCTACAGGCTTAATCGTCCTGTCCAACCTTCTGGATACGGTTCTCCGAGCAAGCTGAATTCTGATAATTTCATCTCATAGCGGCTGGTTATCGCGATGGATTTAGCAATGGAAAGCGTCGGTTAATATATTTAAACAATCTTATTGAGAACGACGCAGTTATTGAAAAACTGAGTGAAAGCAAATTTTTTATTAATTTCAGTGGAGAAGTGTCAATTTTCATGACTTTTGTTCTTTCTTGAAATTCTAGCTTAGCAAGATGTAGCTGTAAAAGACATAACGGCGTCGTAAAGTAAGTAGCATATTTCTCATTAGTCATTTCATATTAAGTAGACAGAATGTTTTTGAGATTGGTAGAAAGAAGCATCGTTCTACACCCTGTTTAAACAATTTCACTTTTATACATATGTCTCTTCAACCAAATACACGCCATTAGTTCGTATAAATTTCTAACAAATTATGCTTTATGTCAAGGCACAATTCCTCGAATGCTTCCCTCGTACAAATCCCTAACCTGATCCCCATTATCATCGTCAAAAATCTCTGAGAATATCCTTACGATTGAATTCCATTAGCAGACCTCGGACAAAATCTATCCTCGTCTTTTCCTTCTCTTTCCTTCGTCCATTTTTATCATTACAGTACTAGTTAATTTTTAGTTAACAAAATATCAATAAAACTGAATACTATCAATTTATGCGAATCCAATTCTGACACCATGTTTTATTAAAGCATGATCTGTCGACTAGAGATGATTTTATCTCGCAATTTATCGAAGTGGGATCGTTACGTTTATTTAAAGCCATGGATAGGAAGCCGCTTGTTCGCGGTCGTTTCACAGCAGTGGAATAGTGCGAAGTTGCATAATCATCGGCGCATAGCGGTACACCGGCGAGAAAAGAGCTACCCATCCGGCATGTAATGACTTAACTATCCTTCAAAAGTAATAGTAAACGCTACGATCCACGGTGTACCTGAATGGTCGCCTAAAACGAAGAAAATTAGACACGATTTGTCATCGCGACTAGTCACGTACAAGCACGGGCACCGCAAGCTTTATTTTACACGGTCGAGTTGACGAGCACTTATTGTAAAGACGTTACTGTATTTAGGCGTGTTCTTTAAAATACGCAGAGATCGTATGGTTCGTTGTATACGTTCTTCGATATGTATATGTTAAACCTTCGCGATACCGTTATGATCGTCGACGATTCGTCAACGATTTCAGGTTGTTACAAAGTACCAAAGTAACCATGAAAATTTTTAATTGGCTAGAAATTGCTGGAAATATATTACTTTGGAATGCGAATGATTGAAATGAAAGGAATGTTAGAATATTTTTAAGTATTTCAAATTCGAGGATTAGAGTTTATGGTGCATTTTATATTCTACGATCATTTACGTAAACTAAATTGCGTTTTATTCGCTCTTACAAAGATGCAAATCTTCAAGGACGATCTCGATCGATTGGAATTCCATCGAGCTGTTACATAAAACTACGCAATAGTTTCCTACTACTACTACGAATTCCTTATTTGTGTCGCTCTGCAAACATTCTCTCCTTACAGAAGTCATTCGAACCTTCCAATCACTTTTAGGAAATTCCTTGAATTTATATTTCAGAAAGACGCAAAAAATTATTTTCATAAATAAGAATGCAATTATCATTACATTGTAAATATTTACGCAAATACTTATAAGATATTTCTTCGCTTATAAAAATTTGTTTCATTTATAAAATATTATAATTAGCATCATGCTTTGAATATTTTGTGTATTTTTCTATATTACATATGGATTCACTCATTTTGAAAAATTTCATTTTTCCATAAATGCGCAGATATTTTCAGTCTACTGACCATGTTCCTCCCCCCCCCCCCTGTGATCTTTAATTTATACAAATTTCACGAGTGTTGTCTATAACTAGAAGCAAAAGAACGAATCGTGCAACCGTGCTTTCAAATTCCACTCCTTTTCGAATCAAACATCGCCGCGATTCTGCGTCCCACATTCGTCATTAAAACGTTCGTGTGTCATCGAACGTGTGTCTGTCGTTTCAGAGTTCTATGCCGGATCCCTAGTACCGACTGAAAGAAACCTGGTGGGTTGACACGTGAAAAGCAGTACGACGCGACGCGACGTTGAAAAGCGTTAACCGTCGGCGTAGCAGTTACTCTAACTGTGCCTCGTACTTACGTCGAAATCAACTGTTCCCTGGCATTGTCATTTTTCTCGGTTGCCCGCCGCGTAATTTACGTCGAGGACAAAAGAGGAGGATTCCTGGCGCATACCGCCGCGACCTCCGCGGATTCCTCGACGCGGAACGACGACGAGGCGAAGAAACGCGCGCGCGAGCTCACGGGCCACATCGTCAGGTGCATGTGCCGTGACTGCATGAGCCCCGGCAAGCAGGTGCATCTCTCCGCGTCGTGGTCTCGTGCCAACGGTATCGCGTGTGTGTTTTTGCACCTTAAGGACCTCAAGGATCAGGTCAACGACTCTTCTATATTGCGGATGATGACACGTATCGACAGCTGAACCGATTATTCCATCTGATCGGACCCCTCTCGGCTTTCGTATTCTGGGCCACTGTTCCATGGCTCCGATGTATCCTGTTTACGATCGACGTTAATCTTTTTCCCTACCGGGAAGTATACTTTTATGATTCTTCGTCGTTTTTCCGTTGCTATAAAAGTAGATTTTTCGTGTCCTAGAGTTTTATGTAGGATTTATGTAGGATCAAACACTTATTTGGTGCTTATCATGCGGTACTATAAGGTCTTTTTAAGAATAAATTAAGCTGCTTCAAGTTCACAAATAAATTGGTTTGTACTAATTTTGTGGTACATTTGTAACAAAAAAGATGTGTGATAAGAAAATAAGATATGTTTGTGACATTTGGAGCTTTCCTTCCATTAGAGAAGCAAAAATGATAGCATAAACAACTAACAGCTGTTGCTCTTTGTGCGATTCTGTTTAAAAAGTTTAAAGGTGAAATTTCTCTGCAGTTGTCAATGACCCAGATTGTCTACGTAAGATTAATCTTTCAGCCGGCTGTAATTTCTCTTAATTCTTCTATAAAACAAGAACAATCTTGACGTAAGTGGAATTCGTTGAGAAAAAATATAGATATTGATTGTATTTGATACTTTTAATTTCACAATATAAATTTACGATTTCTCTTCTAACCGGCTGTAAGATACAAAGAGATCACTGACGTACTTCCCGGGGCTATATATATCAACTAAAGCAATACATAATGTTGCTCTTGATTTTGATAAACGAACACGCAAGATATCGGTCGTTAAAAAATATAGACCGATACACCTCGTATATGTATTTCATCAGCGATGATTCATCGGTCGCGTTTGAGAATAAGTGTCGATGATAATTGTTGCACGCAAAGAACGCATTTACGAGGTGAGTGCATCATGTTCCACATCGGTTATTCCACCTGTCCTCGTTTACCACTGGCTCATTTTCAACGTTTTCCATGCACTTCCGAGAGCACCCATCGAGAGAATTTATTGGCCCACGAACGGTATTAATTGCGAACGTTGTTACGTTTTTGTCAAATCACCCGACACTGAACGATGAATAGTCAACGTGTCCCACGTCACTTACTCCCACATAGTTCTTTTCAATTTCGCGCGGGATCATCATTGCCAACAAAGCACTCCAACATTCCAGTGATACGCGAATATATTATTTGAAAATTTAATTAAGTCCACACGTCACTCTGACAGTCTGTACGCATTGGCAATTCTATTTACCGTCTCATTTATATCTCAGATATAGCAACAAGACCCAAAACAATTCATCAACGTCTTGTCCTTTCAGCGAATTGAATTTGTATTTATTACCACAGCTTTGTCAAATCAAGTTGAAAACTTCTAAATATCCTTGCACGTCGAAGCTTTTCTATCTGGTTAATTTTAAGACGTTCACCGAAGCGATAAATTTTCTGATTTATGAGCACAAGCTTGGCAAAGCATTACATCGAGGATTATTTTGTACGCTTCTCGTGCATGACTACACAGATGAATCAATAAAAATGCAGAACGTGCCGTGGCAACGACAGGAAGTATTTTGAATGAGCAGGAAGACGAAGATAGGTGAAAAGCTTGCCAGCTGAAATGGGTGAAAACAGGATTCAAGAAGCTACGGGAGCCAGCCAGGTACGTGCTCGAACAACTAAGCAGGTCAGTTGGAAATAAGCCCTAGATTGTATTGTTGCAGTTTCACAAAATATTTCGAGATCCTTGCAGTTTAACGGATTAGTGGTTAAAATATTAGAATGTGTGTTATCTGATGTTTTTAAGTAGAAACCTAAGAAAAATACCTGTAGTGAAAGTAGATCACTTGTGTTGCAATGTTAAACAGTTATAACAGATTTCAAAGAGTAGGTGAAATATCTAGTGGGATAATAAATTGATATAGCAATATGATAAAATTAGCTTTTAATACGTAGATTGTAAGAAAGATAAGTTTAATATAGAAATAAGATTATTCAAAAATATAACTGAATGTTTATTTAGAAATTTATCTAATTATCATATAATTGTATAATTATAATACATGGTTATTGAAGAAACGCTAATTAGAATATTTCATACGTTCCATAATACCGATATATTTATGCTTAAAATTAATATACGCAGATCTATGCCACAGGCTGATGAATGGAAGTAAAACATTCCACTTAGGAAAGATGAAAATTAGCTTGTTCTATGAATACCATTGATGATATATATCGCTTGTTTCCACTGTAATTTATAAATTTCTATGCAACCGTTCGCACGTTCCATAAATCGGTACAGACTTTTCCACGTATATGATTTTTAATTAGTGTCGACAAGGAAATATCGAATAGCGAGAAATCACCCGTTCCAGCATCCTGGAATCCTAGTAAACATTTAGTATATCGGAACCGTATACCGTGCTGCCTTTCTAAATGTCGGAATGCCGTGAGGAAGTTGAACACTGGTGTTGTACGTTTAAATCGCACTGCTGGCAATTATACTCAATCGTTTGTCCGACTGTCTGGCGAGTCTTCCAACAAATTGAAATTACGGATTAAATTGGAATTTCACGATTAATCGTGCACCTTCCCTTTAGTGAATCAACAAATTAGATGTTTTTTCTGAAGATCTGGTACTTTAGAAAATTACGCAAAATATCCTGGCTTAATATCTTTTTTCAATTACTTCAATCACCAACAATTTATACAACGTTAAACTTGTTTAGTTGATTAGATGACAAAGTTCTTTTCACGTTCGAAGTTCGAATTAAACGCGTTTCGAAATGCAAACGAGGAATTAGTAGCAACTTGTTGAAATCCAATTCATTCTAGCTGTATTACGTGACAGGGCAGCCTATTGTCATCTATTGTTACCGGATATCCGACGTTTCCTGCAGAACCCATGCAATTCGTTGTCCTACTATTTTATAAAGGTTGAAAAGCCTGATGTAGTATATGTCAGGCGGCTGAAATTCAATAGTAAAACCAACTCTAATTTCTCTTTATATTTCCTCCCTCAAAAGTCTACGAAATAAATATCGTACCTATGCTGTCAACGTAATTTTGATGGATCGTATATGACGCAAAATACCCATGTACCGTATCTAATGACCTCGAGACCAATTTATAAATACGCAAGTGACATTTTCTTATATCACGATTTCCTTGATTGAACCAGTGCACCGTTCACGTTCATTACGTAGTCGAATCCATTATCGTTAATATGCATTTTAGACGGGTGCAACAGTCGCTTAACTATCGATATTAAACTAAATTTGCATCAACGGACGCATAGGGAACATGCTAGTTGCACCAATTTACCGGAGCTCATGTTATACGTGTTCGCAATCATGTCACGTATAGTGATAAAATCAAGGCGAGCACCTGTTACTCTGATAAATTATTCCAACTATCAGTTCGACAGTTTGCTGCAGTAGATTATGTGTAACGGAATTTTCAGACTCAAAGAATGCGTCGAGAAGCACCCTAACGAACGTCTCTCTGCTATTGATTGAAATACTACCCCCTCTAGTTCAACGCTCGTGTTGGGGAGAGATTCACCCTACGCGACAGTAACTTCCGTACAATACTATACAAATTATATTCAGAACATTCCAAATTACTTTCTCCATACATATATTATGTGTATTTTGTGTTTTTAATCTTTTCCATATTTTTTATTTTTCCTTTGGTAATTAGAGAATTTAATATCGAATCTATTCGTTGTTAATTGTTGATAATAATATACGGTATAAATTATCTACAAATATTGAATATTTTAAAACAAAGGATTGGTAAATAAAAGTAGAAATATAGTTCTGGTCTTTTGAATATATAATTTAGAGACAATTTTTCTCATATTCATTCTGTGATATATAAAAAAAGTGAAATTTCAGAATTAAAATAACAAAATTTCTGTTTGTTCGTATATCGCATAAAAAATAGTAATAATAAAATTTGATATATAACTTACTCATGGAAATTACGAGGAAAATATGGCTCTGATGTAATATGTATTTTGGAAGTAGTCCTCGTATTGATCGCAATGCTGCTTCACATTTGACATCAGTGAGGGGAATTCGCCCTTCACTTTTGCCAACCTAAGTGCCATATACAAAGTCGACGAGGGTGATGTGCATTATATAATGAGAAAGTAATATCCCACACTGTTTATAAACATACACATTCTCTACCCCTTCTACATAATATCCTTAATCGTAAAAGTGCATCGGTATTTCGTAAAATGTTACAAAATGTAAGAATTCTGTTATTCTACAGAATTCTATTTATATACTCCACATTATGTTATTTGTTGCGAACATCTTTTAACTTTCATTAAATTAACCATATCGATATTTTTCACCGTTGTTGAATATAAACTGAAACTATGTCTGCGAAAAACCTTTGCAGTATTTTCTAAAGGTTGCGACGACCTCACAATTTCTCTCATCACCATTTTTTCCACGGTGCAAGGAGATCTAAGATTTTGTCAGCTCTTTATTATATTCGAGCCTTACTTCTCACGCTGCACGCTCGAGCACTTACGAAAAGGAAATTCTTCGAGAGCGGCACACGCAAGGCGTGAGAAGTTCTTTTTTTTACGTCATACCGAGTTTCCACTGCATAAAAAATAAGGTGAACGGGTGTCGGTGTGAAACATGTCTCCGTAAAATTGCACGAAAAATTTCTACGAGAAGAATTTAAAAATTAACGTCTTAAGTAATGTACTCCCTGAAAAATCTTCGATAGTACCTGAATAATTTCTCTGATATAAGTAAATATGTTCGGCCAGGAAGAGGAGAACATTTTCGTGACAATACAAATATTTAAGTTTACTAGACAATTTTACAATCTTAAGTAAATTTCTCAAGCGTTTACAATATGTTTATAAATGGCTAAAAAGCTTAAAAATTGTTATGATTGAACATTTTTTAGAATTCTTTTTAAAATTTGATTTTATGATGTCATTCTACGCTACTACGGAAGTGTAAAATTTTGTAATGAAGTAAGTTTTTAAAAACTTCAAGTGCTTAATTTAACACCTTAGTCGCTTTCAAAAGAAGCAACCTTTAAATGAAGCCTTTGAAAACAGGATGAATGAAAGGAAATGCAAAGGAAAAGTGGCTGCTAGTAGGTGTGAAACAAGATGAGAGAAGACTGTTTATACGAGACGAGAAAAAAGACTCGAGCTGCGATAACGTTGCAAAGAGGGAGCAACATACCACGCCGTTTCTACAAATATTCTTCCAAGTGTCGTAATAATTTTCTTCATATTCGTGACTCATTCGAAACACAAAAGTATCTACCATATTCCGAAGTAAAATTAATGTTATAAATATTCAGGTCATGGTTAAATGATCGAACTCGCAACAAAAATTCTCGTTCAACTCTTTCATGTTGCTCAACCTTTTCTCCATAATACCAACGAATTAATTACGCGCTTCTATAAAATTGCTAGTAAAATTCGTAAAAATTAGGTTAATTAAAGTTGTAAAAAAAACCGACGTTAAAGTATGTAGCTATTACGCTGAAACTATGAACGAAATTAAACGAAATACATACAATTTACAAAATAATTCGATATAAATTTCGGTTTATTAATATTGTATTATAGAATATCTTATATCAACCTTATTTTTGTGTTTAACAGAATATACGAATTTGCAGCGCAACTGTTATCGCAATTAGCACGAATCACTCTCTTCGTTCATTACCAGAAACCATTCGATAGGATCGTAATCGAAATACCGTCTCGATGCCATTCGTTCCGGAAGATACAGCTGAGATAATGTAATAAGAGACCTCGATGCAAAAGAAATGTCGGAGTAGACTGCGCTGTATTCGCGCGAGAAACGCCAGAGAGAAGAAAAATTTGTATTGTAATAAAATGACAACGAGGACGTCGTACGCGACGCCTTCTTGACGAAGATTTTTCTCATCTATATCTTGTTAATTTGCAGCGTGTAACGACACTTGTATCCGTCGCTGCTTCATGTCACGCCCACGGAAATTTCCATCTTTACCAATGATACGTGTACGTTTTAATTATCACAACGGTTCGCCCGAAACGAAAGCTATGTAAACTGTAATAAAACGACGATTGTATCTTTATATAAAAATTAATTGAACCTGAAAAATGCAATTAAAAATACATTTATTTCTTATTTGCAGCGTTTCGTGGAATTTTACGCAATTTTATCCGGTAAAAGCAATTTCATTCGCTTCGCGTCATTTTAGAATTGAGCTGGATTAAACATATACTGATAAAATACTAGATTTAAAGAGAAACGATTAAAGAGACGAATAACAGATGTACTCTAAATATATATGTATAATCCAATGTACGTGTTACGTAAACATTCCAAGTGGCGTCATTGTAAAATTGCAGGTGATCGAGAATAGACTGAGAAACGTCATAACATTTGACATTGGAAGTATTTAAATTTACATATGTACGTCTCTCTATCATTTTGAAGTAAACTTGCATCATACAAAATGTTAAACAAAAATTACTATTACGTTGAATCTTTTAAATTGAATTTTACAATAATTCGAAATTTCACGATAATGCTGAAATTGTGCAACTGCTAAAGCAGAAATCGCGACGATCATTTTTATATAACAAAAGGAAAACATTGGATTTAGAAAGTTGGGAACATTAATAAATGGGCAGAACTATGATCGATGAAGTTTCCATTGATTTCCCACTTCCCGAAGTTACAGATGCAGCGAGGTGCATTCAAAGGATCTCGCGATTCCGTTCGTTTGAAATGTTTCAGAGAAAGTCACGGTAGATCGAGCAACAGCAACGACTACTGTGCAACTTAATAGGCCGTTCGAAAGTCAACGTTTCCGTGAGCACAAAGGATACTCCGGCCTCTTTACCATCAATGCCTCAAATCATGCTACATTTTCATTGTCTCTTTAATTTCGTTTCTCTAACGACTGTCATCGAGATCGCTCAAATCGACCAAAACTGGATGATAGGGGATACGTATGTACTTTGCGTCCCGCAATTAAGAGTGGCCCAGTTTCTCCAGATGAACGAGATAGCTTTCACGATATTAATAAGCTTAATTAAAACACCTCTTTTTAAAAAATATCATTTGAATGTTTTGCTTCTTTTATCTTATGATTCAGAAAACGATTAAAGATAAACGATAAAGTCAAATAATGATATGTACATATGTATATCTGTAAAACATAAGTTCCTTTATTTAATTTTTTTGCAAATAAAAAATTCCAAATTTAAATGCATCATAATTCAGCACATTTGAACAATTCTGCAATAAAAATGAATCGTTAAAAAATGCAAAATTAACTGTTTGTAGCGAAGCATAGAAATTGAATTATAATAAAGTTAATATAAAAGTCGATTTTAGAACAATTTCAAGCGAAAAAAAGAAAGTAATTTTGACTTTTATGATTAGACAGCGAATGTTCGTGCAAATTTAAATTTACGTATACATCATTAAAGTAATAGAATCTAAATAAACGTTCTTTTCGTCCTCTATCTGTAGCACATTTTACGATATTTCATATAATCTTGTACATTATACGTATTCTCTACATTTCTGCTCATTGCAATTCTTCATAAATCCGTAAACATCTGAAATCTACTTATGACATACTTATTCAAACTTTACAAAATGTTAAATAAAGAATCTACAAATTTATACAGGATTTTACGAGGAAAGTTGATCTATCTGTACCATTACTTTTCTTCAACACCAAATAAGGAATCAATTCGCTGTTTCTTGCTAATTCATTATGCAGCATTATCGATTCGAATATTATAAAGGAAAACGTAGCATTATTGTTAGAGATAATAAATCGCGAAACGGATACAGCGCGTTTACCAGTTACATCATCCGGCAAGTTAGTAAGGGACTTTCACGTTCCACGTTCTACGATTTCATTACCGTTCAATTTGTACACCGAGACAAAAAGACACGCGGTACACCGACTCGCGAATATTGGACTCGTAATAGATGTTCCAGACAAGCTTTCCGTCTCGCGCGTAGGCTTGCAAATCGACTCCCATATAAACAGGCTCGCGACTTCAGTGTAAATCTACGGTGGCGCCTACGGCGAAAACAATAGACAACTTTCTGTCACATCAATCTATAGTCTACGTGACAAATCTGCCTCGTATACACGTTCTGGACCTCCTTGTACAGCGACACGAAACTCTAAGTCTTTGTCAACTCGATAGAATAAAATAGTAACCAGCTTAGCAGGCTGAACTGCCATAAGAATGAATGAATTCTAGTAATTTGTGATTGTACACAAGTTGAAGTCGAAATCGTATTTTGCTTCATTTCACAGTCAGTACATAGTAAATTTATTTAAAAGGGTACTAGTAACTCATCTGGATTCAGAAAATAAAATATCTATAACTCATAGCTGTCTTGCATCTAAAATGATCTTTTCATGGACATTTCAAATTGCTATAACAAAGAAAGAGAAAAGAAATAAACTACATACATGATACTAAATAATAGAATGTTTGATAAAATATCATAGGAAAATGGGATTTTCTATCTGCAACTAATAATGATATATGTGAATTTGTTTTATTGCTGTCACTACTAAGATTACTTCAAAATTGACTGTACTCGTCACATTTTACTCTCGTCAGTGTGTTAACTTATGGATAAATGCGTCGTATTAAATATGTCGATAGTTAGGAAACAAATTACGGAAATTTCTCCTCATACGTAATTGAGTAAGAATTACTATGGAGTGAAATATTTGCTTTAAAGGGGAAACAAATCGCCCTTGGAAAGCTAATAATTGATTGACTTCCTTCCATTTCCTAGCTACCATTTAGCAACTGTATCTTCGACTCTCGCAATAAATACCTTTCTCATTATTGCATCGTTGCATCAATCTAACGAAACGCTCCTCCTCCTGTGCGAGGATTATCTCAAGGCAAAATCGCCTTGCGTGTCGATTTACCGTGATGAATCTCCTACAAATCCGATTAATAAAGAGCAGAGAGAAAGAAAAAGAAGATCCACGCGCAGATGCTGGATGAATCACGGGGACATCTTGCTCGTGGATTCGCAGTCATTCTAAGGCAGTAGGCAACTACCATACACCAAAAGCGACTTCCCCCAGTGTTGTCTCCGACTAATTTGTTACCACTCTTGGCAAGCTTTTTACGGCATTCGCGAAGCGCATCTCTCGACGCGCAAAGCATCGTGCGTTCTCCTAGTGTTGCGGTGTACGGTCATCGTCGTGCGTCGACCTCTTCTGGTCTACTTAGAAGAGGCTAAGTAAATTTATTAAGCCGATAGGGCTCGCGCCGAAGAAAGTGTAATAGCCATAAAAGCGGTGGAACCGTTGACCTCCTGCTCGCTCGTAATGACTAGTTGCAAAAGGCAATCGATTTCTCTGTTGGTTTGTTCACCTCGAGAAACTGGAGTACTCTCCACGGTGTCCATTGTTATAAAATTAATGTTTTCGCCGAGGAAGAGGATTTAAAAGTGCATTATCGACCGCAAGTATGGGGATCGGACTTCGACGAAAACACGAAACGACGTTCAACCGAGATTAGAATGGTTAATGAAACGCTGCTTTTGAGTCTTGTAATTTAGTAGCGTACCGTCGCGGTAAACTCGACATGGTCCTAATTTTGAGATAGAACACTCGATTCAAATCGTCCAATTAGAAAGTGGCACGAGGCAGTCAGAAGATACGTTCGATAAGGATTCAATTCGATTTAATTAGCCGGCGCCGTGTATTTTTCACGCAACCGATCTGTAAATTCACACATAACGGAAAACATATACGTTGGAACTAGAGCAAACCGTAGGACGGTACAATCGGCTTTCTAAATTTGTATCAAACGGCGTCACTTTCACCACGTGATCGATAAATCGCGAGATGCAACCCATTGGTACCCGTGAGAGAAAACATAGCATGAACAAACAATTTTTCGCAATCACCCTCAGTCCTCGAAGTCGCTTACATGGATCGATAAGTTCCAGAATAAAATGGTTTGATCCACTGATCTATCACACTCGGAAGGATTCACGACCACGGCTTGTGTCGAGTTCCCTTATAAAGATTGAAAGCTAAGCCATTCCGGGTTCTGATATCAATGTGTTTCATAATCCAGACTTACTATGCAATAATATATAATAGCGAGATAGCTCTATGTTCTACGTTATACAATTTCGATTGCAGAAGTATAAGATAATCTACACGGTAATATGCAGAGAGTGATATAGTAACGTTGACTAAGAAACATTAAAAGGTATGGATCGAAGTTGATGATACGAATGCAGAAGTATCGTCGAAATTCGTGGAAAAATCTGATTCGACTTGTATGAATTATTGTAGGCCTTTAATCATGTAGGAATAGAAGCAATATTTTATAAATACTTTATACGTATAAGGATTATAATTTCTAATGTTGAAATATACGTTTATTCTTTCTATTATGTTGCATTTTTGCATCAAGATTGTTAACTTGAGTTTTGAAATCATTTCCAAGGAAAACTGCCGATCTCTACATTGAAACGTTTTGTAATAACATAAATTTTAAATCAGGTAAAATCGAGATAAGAATTGTTGGTAACTATAAAATCTACTTGTCTTTTTTTTATGAAGCTCGAAATAAGTCTATAAAAATCGGCATTACGGTGATTCGTATTTATATGCAACCATCGAAAAATAGTTATTACGCAACAATTTTCGTTCTTGTAAAAATTTAAAAAATAATTAAAATAATGTAATTATTCAAATCAATTTATTCTTATAATCCCAAACATTTTCAATAAAATTATAAACAGCTATGCTTTCTTTGTAAAGTCACGTCTCATAAACTAACAATATTTAATCGTTCGTGACCTAAAGAATAAACATTTCACTCAGCCATAACTTCTCATAGTTCCATACACATCCCCTCCGATTAAAAATGTATTACATTAAATTTAAATTAAGATTAAAGCAATCCTTTACGTAACATTAGACCGATAATCTCAACGATGCGACTCAGAAGATCTCCAAGAATCCTTGAAAACCCTGTATGCACGTTCACAGAAAATTCCACTCGACACTCTACCAGGAAACATAACTATGTTTACCCTGCAGCTTTCACAATACCGTACACACTCGCTAATCAAGCCATATTAGAGTCCTCTCACGAGTCCATCCGAAGTGCTTGCACCAGGCGCATTCCAACCACTTGAGAACGTCCCCAAACATCCCGAAATCCCTTCCGAATACGTTCCATGGTCAGAGAGAAGCATGGAAACCCCGAACAACGGCAATTAATCACGTAAAGCTGGGGGTTCAACGACTGATCTCGCGATGCTTAACGCGAGTACGTGCATCGCGTAGAAGAGACAGAGGAGGCCAGTGCTCTCGTCGCGACTCCAGACGATACTCTCCCGCGTCATGAAGAATCCTGTTTTCCATCCATCCATGGGGCTTCACCCTAATGCCGCGCAATGGAGATGCGGCGTGGCGGTTCAGGTTTATCGAGAGTTCTTTCGGACGTTGTAACGGCACTCGAAACGTCGCTTATGCGCGTCTCCCTCGTTTCATCTCCTCCGGCAAGGCTCTTCGCCTCCTCTACCTCTTCTGCTCCTACGCATGCACGCACTTACACTCATATACGAGTGTACAGCTCACGCATCTCTCACATACACACTGGTGAACGCGCCACGCCGGCAACCGGTTTCCATTGGACTCCAAACAAACACGCGTTGACCGACGACAACGGTAAACCGATCTTCATTGCGTTTCGTGAACCCCCGCACATCTGTGTTTTAGCTCGCCCCTTTCGGTTCCATTTCAACACTTTTCGAGCGACGGAGAGTGGAATTTTTAAATTATTCGAAAGTCGGTGAAATTCGGGGGAAGCCGCTGTCCGTGTTCAGCCAACCGAGTGCAATGGGCGACGTTCTTTATCGTTCCGCACCGAGTGCATCGGGCACCGGTAGTTTGTTAAGTGGAAGAATGATGATTCTTTTTAGAAAGAAGAAATTCGTGCTTGAGATTTTTCTCGACCAGTTGCGTGTGGTGAAATTCTATGATACAAGAGGAGTTAATCGAGGAAGATGCTCTGCAACATTCTCGCACGTATTCCTGTTTTGCAAACGCTCGAACGGTTATTGATAACCGTATATCACTGATTAGTCTTCTTGTTAAGTAGTAAGATGCTAAGTAAGGCTGTTTTCAAGTACTTGTTTGGCACATGGAGAAACGTGTGGAAGATAAGAAACGAGAGATACAATACTAATTAGTCGAACGTAAATTAACTGTGACAGAACGGAATATTTACTTATATGGATCAATGAAATATCTACATCTTTGTACCGTGGAGAGTACGTAGAAGAAAAACCGTACAAAAAAACAGAGATGCGTCTACGAAGTTGCAGCATAACACTTGCTCAAACCTACAGCGAGTAACAAACGGTATATTTGATCGAAGAATATTCACGACTCCAACGCGACGTAGGCTAGGAAATTACAGAAGCGTTTCGTTGAATTAAAGTTTAATGAGAGACAACGTTTCCTCTGTAAAACTAACCCGAATCTAACCCAAACCGCAATCTGGTTGCAAGATTGCCAATGAATTGTACGGAATGACGATTAAAAAATGCCGGAGCTGCGTTTAAAATTAGTCGTTCTGAACGGTACCTCGACCGAGTCGCTCGGTTAAATAATTGTTTCCACAGGCTAGTCACGATCCATTTTTAAACTAGACAATTTCAAACCGGTGGGGCAACGTCCGTTGAAGATATTCGCATGAACATTATTCCACCGACATCTACGTTAATACATACAGGAACATCTTGTGTAGTGGCTCGCGAGAGTATTTAAACATTTATCACAAAAAACTTTTTATAGGAACCATTTTGAAATTTCATTGTCGCTGTATTAAGACACGTTTGTCGTCATAGCATGAACAAAATTTAGAAGTAATCTAAAAAGGTATGTGTAAATTACAAAATATTGTCTGCAAGTAAACATACAGCAACATTCTTTTGTACAACAGTTCAGATTTCTTTCAGACTTTAAGAATATAAACATGGTGGTAAAATCCTATAACTAGACTACGGATTCTTATATAGATTCATATTTTTTAAGGATATAATTAAAAAAACACAATCTCGGTAGAAAATGGTTTTACCTAGAAAATATTATAGAAAGCCCTACACTTTCGCTATTTTATACATTTTTTCATATTATGTGTATTCTATGTAATTTTGCACTTTTAAATTGTCTATAAACGCATACAAATCCACAGTCTACTCATAACAATACTAATAAAATTTCAACGTGTTTCATATAATACGCACACACACACAAGCACAATATATTTATAAAATATTCCTGTAACTGTAAGTGGATGCATAAATGTATGTACACTGTGAAATTCGGAACATTTCGAAGAAACATAAAAATGTGCATCAACCTAGTTGATAAGCATCGTCAAATGTATGTATGATTTACGAATGACCTGACAAACTGGGAGTCTTAATTGGCAGTAGCTGCTAGGGATGTTTCTCGCGTTTTATTTGTAGATTAGTCAGATGGTGACTACATGGGGTGCCCTACGAAACATCTTCTGAATCATTCGCAGAGAATCAGAAAGTTTCAACTGTTACTAGTTTTAGACGCTTGTCTCGCGGGACGTTCACATTTGCCCGACAATTCAAATGGTGTTTACCACGCGACGCTCATGCCGAACAAGTGGATACGCAAGACTCGGTCAAATAAGTAACTGTTGTCCGCTTTGGTTTACCCTGGCCGACAAACAGATGAATTTAAATGCCAGAGAGGGCATTGAGCCGTGATTCCAGAGCGAATCTCGATAACTTATCAATTTATCAATGTGTGTCTGCTACTGTATCAATTTATATATGATAAAAAGGGTCGTGAGGAATTTACGTTTAGACATATGACAAGCTCTGAATCAATAATCCAATCCGTTCTTTTACTTCGATCATGTTTATGATTTGTAGGAAAATTTGATATTTGGTGAATCACAATTGTCCAAATGTGTATTAAATTGGCAAATACTAGCAACATTCAAATTTCACAGAAATATACCTATATCATACTAAGAAAAACAGCAAGTTATTTTCAATACAGAAAATTTCTTTGATAAATATTTTGATGATATAAAACAATAGTACGCCGAATGAGATTAGATATTACCAGAGTACCATGCCCTTAAATATCTAAATAATTGAATTTATTTATCATAGATGACTAAATTTAAATTCTCCTACTTTTTTATCGCATTAAGGGAAATAATTTTACACCAGCTTGTACAAAATTAGAACACAACTATCTCTATAAACACGACAATTCATAGTCGCTCATAAATGACTCACATCCAGAAATTACGGACGTTATTTCGAACTCCGAAAATTTTTTGTTGTCACGTTGCCACGATGGGTCAATGTGAATCGTAAACAACGATCTTCAACGTGAACCTGTCCGGATGTCGACAAATGTAGACAATCGGAGTAAACATCGTGACAATGTTGATATGAATCCCTTCCGTGCGCCAACTCAAACAGCTGCAGGGATTGGGGTGAAAAATAATCGGTGGTATGTAGAATTTATTGCGGACTGAAATGGTGAAATACAAGGTGACACGGATGGAAAATGGATGCAAGCGACGCCAATAAACTACTGTCTGGTCAGCGAAAACATCTTCCTAATTTTCTTCCTCAAAATAACGAAATAAATTCTGTGAACCGCCGAAGAGCAAACAGAATGCATATCTGTCCGTTTAAATTACACGGATAACCGTAGGAAAATATAAACAATACTCCGTTGAAAAGTGTCCAAGAACTAAATGTAACGTGTAGACGGTAATCGTGATTTGGCTGGTTGACCAGCCGGGTCTAACGTTTCGCGTAATTTCAAACCTGAAGGAACTCGTCGTATAAATGTCAACACGTACTGCAGCAGAAAATTTCGTATGATACAGGCCGGCCTCACAAAGGGCGGTGGGCTTAGTCAAGTCGATTATTTACGCAGTTTGCTGGACTCGGGGGACGTCTTGGATTGCGATTTAAACGGTCATCAATTATAGATCACAGGCTGTAATCAGACGTCAGTACGTGGCCACTTCGTACGAATACTTGGTACGTACCGACTGATCGATAAATATAACTTCTATTTCCGGCATCATACAAAAGCTTTAACCTTCTCTAAGCCTCTCTAAATCACTAATCCATTAGCGATGGTCCGAGTCGGTCTATTTTACGCCAAGAAAATTGAGCTCGATTCTGTTTCAACGTCGATGCTTTAAACGTCACGAAATACTTCGGAATAACATTCACGGGATCGATCGAACTTGAAATCGGCCAAGCTTAAAGTAGTTACCAGTGTTCTATGGATGTAGAACGTTCGATTTTTAGATGCATGTCGAATTATGCCTGGCACACCAGGCAAAGTGGTACGTAATTTCAATGCAAACCGAATGCAATTCAATCGTAATCTACGATCAATTAGACAGCCACATCGAGAAACACCGTGCTTACGGTTCGCCAAGGTCTGACTCGGTCCGCCGACTCGAAGATAGTTCGCGTGGTAATTACGCCGTTTTAGAACGATCTTAGTAACCTCGATTACGTGCGCACGTTTCGAACCGACGGCCAGGTAAGAAGCGCTCGAAACACGTTTTATTCAAGGTCTTCACCGGCCTCGCCGTGTCTCTTTCTCGGTGGCGACGTTTCATCAACACTGGTTGATCAATCTCCCGTAACTATTTTATTTGCGACACTTACAATTTCAATAGCGATGAAAAGAGGAAAAAGACAAATGTCTCTTGTAACGAGACAATGTGCAGAATTCGAACGATTCTCGATACGACACATCTCGCGAATGAAGTATATCAAAGTCGTCCTACCTTTGAGAGAAGTTCCCGTTACGGGACGTCGAGTAATCCACAAGGAGACAGAGGGTAGAAATCCACAAACAGAACAGCCCCGTGCTCGCGGAAAAGCTTGTCCACCAATAAATTGTACGCACTAATTGTTCGTCAGTGAATACGCGTGGAGTTATGCACGACCGGGTTAGGTTATGTTTAGTTTAAATTTTACAGCACTGCCGTAGGCTTTTTGTTCGACACGATGAGAACAAACGAAAGAAACAACAAAGAGAGAGAAAGAGAGGAGTTTCAATATGCAGCCACCTACGAGGACGAGTGTTGCAAACAACAGAGACGATCGAAGAAGACCGACTGAACCGGCTCACCGTGAGGGACTGACGATGCTCTTCGATTGCTCGTTACTCGTTTCGCAGCCTCTGCGCTCGGCTCTCGACGCGAGTGTTCGACGCCAGTCGACTACCTCCGGCTAGCTTCGACCTTTCTCGAGTCCTGAGTCGAACTTACACATTAGAAAGAGAAGGGGAAGGCAGGAAGCAAGGGAGAACGAAATAGTGATAGGAGGCCGGCCTCAGGCTTGGCAACCTCGACGAACTTTTGCTCAGGTCGAGGCCGTACGAACGTTTCTGTTTTCGTGCTGGAATTAAAGAGCCTCCCTCGGGATCGGGCCGATGATAACGCCGAATGTATCGGCACGTTCCTCTTGTTACGCAAGCGATCGAATTCTCTGAAAACTCGCGACCTCGAAGAAACCATGAAAGGTAAAGGCGAGTGTAAATATTTTTCTGCAAAATAAGAGTTTAATATTGAAATAAGGATAATAGCTGGCACATACGTCGGATAGAAAATAATTGCTATGCGATTAATATTGCCTATCTCATCGGCCTAGAACTTTATTCTTCGACTCATTATTCCGATTTGATTGGCAGATGCGACTGTGTTTGTTGCAGGTTTTTTATGCACTCTCTTTTATTTTACTTATTAGTTGAAACTGATGTAAGTTTGATGTCAAACGTCTATTGCGTCTTTATTAATTCGTGTGAATGCATTATCTGCAATAGAGATGTGCGACGGTTGTCATCCGCAATTGGATATAGAAATTGTAGATATTTCTAACAATTCAATCGTGAAAAGTGGCTATTATTAATTTCTGAAGAAATAAAATAATTTCATTTGATTTGTGTCAGATGTTTAAAATTCGTGTCTAGATGAAAATCATAGGCACGAACAAAAACAAAAAAGAAAGAAAATAAAGTTAACGTTTCCTCAAAAGGATTCAGAAACGATGTAAATCCCATTGATAATATGTGTATACCTCGTTTGTATTCTGCTCACGAACTTGTGTTAGTTCGAAGGCTGCGAAATTACGTCGGAAGAAACCGGTAGCAAAATAAAGCGATACTTCTCTGTTTCTCTAATAATAGAGTAGAAGAGCGGCGTGTTGCTTCTAGATTAAATGCCGTCTAGGACCTGAGAAACAGCCAAGGTCAAGACGTTCCCGAGATTGAACGATCAACGTTGGATTTATTACCAATTCCATGCACCGATTTAGGGCGTGCCTTTTACGGGAAAAGGAAATGAGGAACGAGCTCAGCCGCGAAACATCCTGACACGTTATACATGCTCGTGTTGGTAGACAACTTGCCCATCGAAAGTCGATGGGAAATAGAAAGTACGTAATGTCATCGTTGTCCTCCAGGTTCGTCGGTGAAACGTCGAAGACACGAGGCATCGCACGTGCATTCGAACCATGAATCGCAAAGGTCTCGGCGAAAATGTTGAAATTGTGTATCGTTACGTTCAACATGGACTTGAATATGATTGATGCGTCTTTAATTTGTAGTGCCAATGTTACTAAGACCTGTGTGAATCTGTTTTGTAGCAACATTTACCAATCGATTATGCAATATTTAAAACTGATAATTAGAAAGCAATTGTAAAGCAAGATCGTTTATTTTCTAATTTTTTTTAATTAAGATATACTTATTCTTTTCTCTTAATTAAGATATTATATCTTATTGATTTATTATTATTTATTTATCTTACGATTATATCTTAATTAGGATATAAGTACAAATTCGAGATTATTGATTGAAAGGCGTGAAAGAGGGTTCTACGAAGTAAAAAAAGATGCTGTTTAAAACATCTGGATAAATCAAGCGAACAGAGGGATGCGAACGAAATAAAACCTAAATATTTTTACTACCGTGAAACTCTGGCTGTCTTGTATCATCGTTGTCTTTAATGACTTCGCGTTTGGTCAGTGCTACATTTAGACAGGAAAGCGTAAACCAGTAACTACCAAACCACGAAAGTTAATAATACCTTTTTATGAACTACCTTGGAAGTTCATTATCACGTTTTCTCAATCATATCCTTATTATTCCTCTGATTTATCTGATTGAAAAGACAAGTATAACAACAAAAGTCCCTAGTAATCCGTAATTACCAACAACAGAAACTGTATATCTCAATGACTGCAATTACATTAATGTCTTCTTTTGCCTTCATTTTGCTGATTGTAGTTTAATATATCCCTCGACGAACATTACTTACTAAATAACATTCTTTTTAAATGTCAAGACTAAATTGAGTATAATTAGTGACTACTACATAGACGGCATTCAGTATGATTCTATTAAAATCTGATTCCAATAAGGGTGAATTCGCATCAAACACGATATCCCGGTCAATAACATTCCTGGCGATTCCAGTCATCTACAATCTTATACGTGACTACAGAAAATTTAACGCAATATCAAAAGGACGCACGGTGTATGCAAACGAAATGGTCGATAACCATGGTGCATGCCCGTATAATTAACTAGTATCTTTTACAACGTGTTACACGCAAGAACCGGTAACAGATGGTTCGAAGACAGTGGTGCGTCTCGGTCTCAGAAATCTGACGTTCTATTAGTCCATTACGACGAACATGACGATTAAAAGACTCCTGGAAAACTCATTCCAACGTATCGTAATCATCGTGGCAACGTCTCTATATCTTTGTCGAGTCGCGTTATTACCCTATTAGAAGCCGCAATGTCTCTTATTTGTCGTGGAACGGAAGCGCGATCTGTTTATGACAATCATTTAAACGTGAGGGAAAAAGCCATTGAAAAGACGACGTGCGGAGTTAATCTCTTAACATTAGTATGTGTTTATTGATCGCTGCTCTTTGATAACGTAAACAAGATTCCACCTCGTCAGATTGTCGTACCACGATACGCCGTTGATAACGCAACGCTTGTATTTTCACCGATGCCTTTTCATGTAAAAGATTATATGATCGTTAACTATCTGATTGTTCACCCATCGCTACTTAACTCAGTCTCTCATCAAATCAAAACCGAAGAAGTGGAAGGATACGATGTTGCAATTACTTGGCTAGTGCGCGAATGCCCAAGGTTTCAAGTAAAATTACGAAAAGATATTTTAATGCGCCTCCAGTGTACTCTGTATCTCGATATCGTGACGGATCTACACGCCAATGTAAACCAGACGAAAAGACCGCACCAGGAATGCATGGAATCAGGTTATCTGGTTGTGTTTGTCTAACAGGTGGATATTTTGTGGCCTGGTAAACACGCGACCCGATAAAGGTAGTCCTCCTAGACATATTCCAGATAACAGCCGAAAGGGGATCGTTGTTGCACCCGTCGGCTTACCGCCTATAATTTCTCTTGCCACGAAGCAATTAAAAATTTTTCCGTGGTCGGAGCACCATCGTTTAGGTCGACATAGAGCTCCCGTGTTCCGAACGATGTAACTTTTGTTTTTCTTTTCCGCTTTTTTCCGCCTCGTTCTTCTTCCCCTCTGCTTGTGTTTCTCGCCCTCCCAACACAGGTCGGCGAAACCCACTATTATCTACACGAGCGAAAAAAGAACGAGCATTAATATATATTCAGCACATACTACCACGCCGCTACAGATCATTATCCCGGCAAGAGAGGACGGATAATCCACCTTCGCGCGGTTCTTTCGAGGCTTTGTTGGCCACGATCATTCGACGCTACTTTATATTCGAACGTTTCGCAAGTCACGAAATCGATACTATCGGGCATCATCAAATTTCGCCGTTATTCGTATTCGTGTAAAATTTTCAGTATACCGTCGGTCATAAAGGATTTAACGCCATTTCCAAAGATTACAGTTTCGTTCTGCATGAATTTACATCGCAAAGTTACTCATTCAAAGGAAACATAACCATACCGCTATCGATGTCTGGCAAAGAGTCGATGAAAAGTTTTATCGTACCAATTTACAAAGCAAGCTCTCATCAACGGGATTTACGACGGGTACTTTCATCGTATTTTCATGTTATAATATATCTCGTTTCGTTTCATATACTTCGTTCGTGTAAAGGAAACCGCCTGATTTGTATTCTAAAAATGAAATAGCCTCGACACGAAAGATGTAACGTTTACATCAAATCGAAACGTTAGAAAAAGTAAAAACGACACATCAAAGAGTTTCTTCACCTTCATTTTCCAAGCTGTCATTGAAATACAAGCATCCCGTTTCCAGGAATATCCGTTAAAGGAGAAATGCTCGTAACTTCTTTCGTGTTATAGGATGTAAATGAAAATATACCAGCTATGTTTTATCCGGTGTATGGTCGGGTGCTCGTGTGTCTCTGCAAACAATCAGGAACGTCGAAAATATCAAAAGTCACGTGTATGCGTTACACATGCGCGTATGTAGAATGCAGAGAGATGTTTCGAGAAAGGAAGACCAGGGTGAAAGGCGAGCCAGATGTATATATGCGCGCATAGTCAAGAAGGGTCGAAATTATCCCGGAGGAAAGGCTAAGTCGGTGCCTGTGGGCTCTCGCTTTAAATTACAACCAGGAAGATGGTGGGCCTCCGACCATCTGGACCCTTTGTTTCACTCGAAGCTCGTCCTTCCCCAAGGCACGCGATACGTACGCCTCAGAATCTTCTCCTTGGCAACTGAAAATAAAGGACACGGACGTCCTTTCCTTCTCTCTTTACTTTGACCGAGCATCACGGGGGAGAAGCTTCTTGGAGCATATAGCGGCCCTGGAACGACAGGAAGAAACGAGAATGTTGAGCGTCGTGTACCTACTAGGATTTTTCAATCCTTTCTTGCGCACGACCACACTAATTGCTTTAATTGCAAGGGGAATGTAACCACTCCACGTAAAATAGGGCCTTAACGTTCTGACCTGACAAAAAGATCGTGGCCATCTTGCATGGACTTTGAATCGTTGTCGAGGGGCTATGTATCTTGGATTTCCGAAAATTGAAGGATTTACGGGAATAAGGAGGCAGCTTTTTAAATTATATTTATCAAAGAAAAGAAAGGCGCAGGTTTCATATACAAAGGTTTAGAATCGTAAGTTATAATAATCTACAACACGTTCGAAAATGTGATTTGATTTTGATCGATTTTTAGTTGATTTTTGTTGATTTGGAATTGCTTCCTTATTCCAGCATCCCCTATGGCGAGCAGATGAAATTGAAAATAGTTGTAGTAGTTGTGTTTAGTTATTCTGCGGAGAAACTGTAAGATATGAATTATTGTCATTGTTTTAATTATTAATTTATATATTTGAAACATACAACTCGTATTAAGGAAAAAATGAAAAACACTTGTTTTATAAATCGATTTCGAAGAAAATCACGGATAAGTAAGGTATAATATTTTATATTTTCCTCGCCTACGATGTCACGAGAAACAATCACCCGCCTCTCAAGAACGAACTTCCAAGAATCACTGCGCGAAGGAATAAGGTTCGTCGCAGTACGACTTTCGCGAATTTAAACACGATCCTGTTCCAAGTGTCTAGCGATTTTTATGACTTGCCGCAGGGAATATAATTATTAACGATACAAGATCGATGCAAGGTATTCTTAAACCTTTTTTTGTGAAAAAATAAAAGAACCAGAACACGAATCTGCTCGTTTCTTTTCTTCGTTATATTCTGTTATGCTTATAACTATATTTTATACTTTCCCTGCTGGATTCCACGAGGAGAAATTTTTGAACGAACTTTGCGGTCTCCCGGCTAAATTTGTTCACTTTCTCGATCTTTATCCACGTCCTACAATTTCATCACATTCACCGTTCTGATTCAACATCTGTATTATTTCAACACGTATACACGCACGGCTTAATTATCCTGCAAGACAGGAATCGCAAAGAGACCGTTTCCATCGTACTCACCTTCTTCGTCAATAGAATTCCTGTTATTAAGAACACAAGCGTAATCACGTTAGCGTTAAGTCACTATTTATGGCTAGATACTCATTAAGTTTAATAGAAGCAACGCACACGCAGGCCCGGTCATGAAACCGTTATCTTGAAAGAAAGGTGTAATTTTGCAATCGTTGTAAAAAAACCGGCATGACAGCGGCGAGGACAGTAATCGAACGGTCCTTTATAATTGCCGAAGGCGCGAATTAATTTCCCGTTTCCCAATCTGGCTAGTGTTAACGGAAGCAAGAAAACGGCGGCGCGTTGAAAATCACGTCGCACGCTGAAAGCCGTGCTACGCATTTGCGCATCGTTCGATACCGAATTCATTTGTCATTCTAAACGAATCACGCGTTTTCTCTCGTGCATTCTGATCTCAGAAAAGGGACTAACGAACCGGCAGTTCGATAAATGGCAATCGTCCCCTCGATTCTCGTCGCTCGGTCGACAAGGTTTACGCACGTGGCATCGTAATTCATCCTGCCGTGATTTTGGATTCAGACTTTCTATCGAGAAAAGAATATCGTCTCACGTTTAGACCCGACCGATTCGAATACGTGCCTCGTACAAACGTACGCCTTGCGGATAAACAGCAAAAAATTGTCTCGACCGTGAAGAAAGTCCAACGAAAGTGATCTCATAACACGACGAGCTTCGCTTATTCTCGATTCCCGTCGCATTGTCGATGAAAGCGATCCGGCGAACACATTCCTGCATCTCGTTAAGTGTCACGAAATTTGCATATTCGCAGTTTCTTACCGGCCCCCTCCGACAGTTACTCCCTTTCGGTGAGAATCTTGTGATGTAACAATTCGTCACGCTTCCAAGAATCGACGTTGAATAACAGTGCGTGAACGTCCGTGCCGATCGTCTGTTCTAATTTCTGCGATGCAATATTTTATACTCGAATTCCTATCAGCATTGTGTTATTAAGTCGTTAACAAACACTTTCGTTGGAAAACTTATGATGTCATTATCGTTACAGTACGTGTGGCATTTTTTGGTTCAATGAACGTTTCAGGTGAAGGTTATAAAATTAAATGAGTAATTATATTTTTAGTAATTATTTCATATTCTGTTACTGTAGCAGATGGAAGGAAAGATGTTACAATACATAGAATTACGTTTTCGATATACATATAATATTTTTACTGTTTTAACTATTCGAAGCCCTCAACACTTTAGTTTTGCTAATTGATACTATAGAGCGAATTCTTGCCATGCAAACAGTTCTTACGCCTTACGCCAAGTATTTTCCACGAAAAGCAAGGAAAAACATACACGCTTGACAGGTTGACCGTTCCACCTACCGTTTTAATCGAGCCGCTACTTTTTACGCCCTTTCAGAGTAACGCGATCCAAAAAACCAAGTGCACTGCGTAACCTGCTTGAATCGTTAATACTCGCGCATATTTGAGAAATTAACGATGAGTACCAGCATGGTGTGCGAAAAAATTGAAAAGTGGCTTTGCGCATTACTTCCGTACATTTTCTTTTTTACCAAACTAAAGCACGATAAAGTAGGCTAACGAAAAGTAATGTGTTACACTGTAATAACCTTTACAGGAACTTAAATGAAATCGATTTAATCTGTATTCTCGTATATGTAAATGCTCCAATTGCAAATAAGTTTCGCACACGTGACGGTGTGCACACGCGTAACACCAAAATGTAAGAAATAATATCGTACTACATTATGTAACCGCATGCATTACCATGCCGTAATGCCTACGATTACCTAAATTGCACACGTACAAAATTGTACGATCTTACCCACGACGATTAATAAGCGGCTGATTGGAAATGGTATCGTAATTGCATCTTACGTATGCAATGGTATTCCACTCGTCTAAATCAACGAATCTTCTCAGAACGGTATTTTCCATCAGAGAAACAATCGAACCTGAGAACCATTTTCCCTCCACCTAAAAGTATGATCAAGCATTCAGCAAAAACTGGTGGAAACGGAATGTTAATTTGTTTCAAGGAACTTTCTTCGTCGTGCAAGGTCTGCGTGCGCGTAAAGGGGAATCCCTTTTGCGAGGTTGCTACCACATCCTTCAATGTGCAGCGAATAGTAGAGTGCGTTTCAGAATTTTCCGCGGTGACCATTTACGTGCATCGACGTTTGTCCGCGTTTGGTATCACGCGTGGATTCCTTTTTCTGTTACAGTCACGGCTCGAATTTGCATTAAAGGAGTGACGTGACGCAGTGTACCGCTCTTCTAAATGCACTCCATTTCGCGTGCCCGCGCACTCACACAAACGCAAACACATACAGGCGGACGTACGAGAAGAGCATCCGAGCACACGAATGCAAAGAGTGGCCAGGATCGATGCGAGCCACGTGGGCGACTTGTTAAGTGCACCGTCGAATCACACCCAAGCTGCAGCTTCGTATTCTGCGTTGCACCCATACAAGAGTATGCACTTTGATTTAATGCTCCACGGAGCGAGATAACACCCGACCAGTCAAGGGTCCGATTTTTTTCGGGATAATACAAATGTTCGTACGCGCGCATAATGGCGAGCAAGGTCGCGCAGAGTGTGCATTTGAGTAATCGAGCATTGTGCTTGCATTACGAAGATGGACTGGAATGGAATGGGTACAGATATGCTTGTTTGGATAACGCCGCGATCTTGATTAAACGCTCTCCACCGTCAGATCACGGATATCGTTATTAAGAGATGTTTATTAAACATTGGCAGAGTGTCGTTACGAAATTAAATATTAATAGTTGAATAACGTACGTGATGTAAGCAGAAAGAAATGAAGTATAATAGGTATTCACCTTTTACCAAAAATGATATTACTGTAATTAACACGTTTATAAAAAGTTGTCATCGAAGTATGTAAACGATTTATATCTCTATATAGTTCATGTTTGTTACAGAAAAACGAAACGAAAAAATGAAAGGGGAGCAACTTGAAGATTTCTCGTAGAACAATTTAAGGGTACGGTAAAGAAATTATGTTGTAACCAAATGCATAAGATCTAACATAGAATGAGTTATGAACATTAATATGTTGTCATTTATTCTGGGATTCTGTGGGAGGGAAAATAATGTTGTTAACGTTTTCCTTTGTTCCAGTTGGAAACTAGATTTCAATTCCGGCGCAGACACCTGGCGTCTCCGGTCGTAATACTTTACGAATAATATTAACGACGTACCACGAAAAATCACCGCCTACATGATTTACGAAATGATAAATTAATTGCACAAAATATGAAGCTACTCGTGGATCCGGTTAGACCTTGTACAAATCGGTGTTCTATAGAATGATTGATGATTAATGCATGCAACTCTCAATCAGGAAAACAATTCAAAACCTTGGTGAATAATTGTTGTATAATTGCAAAAATTATCGAAACAAATTTGTAACAGATCAGCTTTTTTTGTATAATTCTTAGCTCATCTATTTTTCAATAAATTGACAAAGATATATATTTTTTCTCGAAAATTGTTAAAACATGTTTCTATTTAACTTATTAAATTCTTCTAATTCAATTTCATTATTTCTATACTTGTCGACATGTTGATAAGCCTACAAGATTATCAAAAATCCACTTAATGGATACTATCAATTAAGTACTGATAAATTATTCGGTGTTACCGAGTTTGTATCCAAAATGTTTGACAGACTGAGAAAATCCCAAGAGACCAGTGGAACAATCAAACTTTGAGAGTGTCATTTAAATTCCCAGCGCAATTGCTATAATGTTCACTGTTCGCACCTCCCGTGCACAATATCAAACGACGAACTTAACAGTAAATTAATATCGATTGCAACCACCCCAAGTAATCAAACATTATAAATAATATCGTACATCCCTATAGACTTTATTATCAATTAATATGCTCACCTGAATTAAGTCACAATTGCTGACATGAATATTTTGCCCAATTCCTGATCGCTTCGTGTACCAGTTAGTAGCACGGTAACGCCAAAATGGGAACGGCAGAAGGTGGTTAATAATATCGGGACGATAATTATAGGGTGTGCCACGCATGAACATGACTTTTCGGCCATCTATCCAAAACTCGTAGAATCCTCGAACGAGTTCCACCTGCGCGGATATATGCGGTCCGGGGATTACTCACACGGCCTCCGAGGGTGCGTCGAAATAGAACGCTTAGTCAGATGTCACCAGGAACTGCATTGGGGGAGTCACCGAGTCGCCACGCACGCGCGTCTTACTTTGTTACGCTTTATGTACTTGTCCAACGCTCTATGGAGGCTTAAAAGATCGCGGCATCGAAACGTGTCCATGTCTATGCGAGATGCAGCCGTGTACTGGGAACGCGATTATAACAGGCTATGGTTGGACAGGGTTACATTAAATTAAAACGTGATCCTATCGCGACCGATAGAAAGCCTGCTACTGCTCGCCAGAACCAACAGTTATCTCAACGTGTAAGCTTCAGACTCATGCAAAGCCAGAGAAATTGGATAGTGTTTTCTTTCTCGCTAGTTATATGCGAGGATATTGAGAACACTATCGTTTGCAGTTCTGAAAAAAATGGAATATTCAAAGGTGATAATATGCTGCGGATAGGTGTTTGTTAGTTTAGAATTTATGAAGGACTCGGTGATAATTTAGTTATTCATTAAATTTTGTTGTATTCTATACAGTA
Source organism: Bombus huntii (assembly GCF_024542735.1). NCBI lineage: Eukaryota > Metazoa > Arthropoda > Insecta > Hymenoptera > Apidae > Bombus > Bombus huntii. Next base: position 12,658,277 of record NC_066246.1, read on the forward strand.
TAAATTGTTTTCGAAGTATATTTTGAGTATATTTTTGTAAAATTATCAGTAGTATTATCGGAACACTTATTGACAGGACAATGGATTATCGGAATATTAATTTTGCTCAATGGATTGCAAACTAAAAGCAGTTCTTACATTTTCATTAAAAAATTGTTGTTCTCGTTTAATTCGTCAAATAGTACAAAATAAATGACTTTTCGTAAGAAAACAACATTATTCGATTATTTGAAAAAATCAATTGTATATTTGCAGCGTGTATCATGATTAATTCGCATAATTAAAGTTTGTAATCACGTGACATGTTAATTTAAATAAATATTTTAAATTAACAATAATTACAATAACTAATCTATAGCTTCTTCAAACCTGTTGTCTGTAATTACAAAAAACTGAATGCACAACGTCAATATAGAATTAATTGCATGTTCGAAAGAACCGGAGTATTAGTGTGGACTAGCAACAAGGTAAGCTTCAGTTGAAGCACGTGGCTCGGTTGATACTACATATATAGGTGGAGGCTAGTTTAAGATTGCTGATCTTAAAAGGGGAGCACACCTGGATCAACTAAGATACTTATTTGCATCCGTTGCATCTCCATACTTCAGCCCAGGTGGTTAATCTATGTTGCACCGCTTAGATTACTTGCCTCAGGGTATATACAGGTAGCATCTTAACAAAGTTGTTTCCAATCACGTAAACATTCTTCCCTAAATTTATCTTAATTTTATATAATACGAACAAAGTAACTAAATTTAAACTAGTCTAAACTTCGTGATATAGTAACGCGAAAGGGCAAAAGCTACAAATGAAAGATCTGAAACGACATTTGCAATTATAACTTTTATAACGATGACGCGTTGCCTATCTTCGTTGAAAAAATGTTTGTGTATTAGTAATTATGTAAAATAGTATTCTGTATAATTCAAACTTACATAAAACTTATATTTTCAAATAAATTGTGCATATTATATATGAATAAATTTATATATTTTACATTATGGTATTTATTTTTTAAATTTACTTACATTTTTTGTATTCCTATATTTTTATAACGAGTTATATATATTTATAAAAGTGTCTGTCCAACAGCAGAGTGGCGCAGTGGAAGCGTGCTGGGCCCATAACCCAGAGGTCCGTGGATCGAAACCACGCTCTGCTATAATGGTTGTATATTTTTTTTTCTTGTTTCAAATTTATGAGATTCTTTGACAAAACTAAAGTAAATATGTAAAATGATAGAATAATAACATTAATGACAATCGTTTATATCAGAAAATAAGCGAAATTCAACCCATACAGGAAAAAGCACCTCACCATTCTGTGCCTGGATTTTAATTCAATTGCGAGGGCGTTTAAATTTCAGTTTGAGTAATTTGCAATGCAAAAAGAAACAAGAGTGTGTCCTAAAGTCCCGTAAACTCAAGACACAACCGGTGAGCAATGACATGCACAACGATGGATGCCATTCCTTCGTCATTGTCCGCAAAGAAAAGATAAGACAACGAGTTCAGAAGTTCACGAGAGTTCACGGACGTAAATTTGGTGGGTGTCATATTCGCTTCGTGGAGTATCTCTTCAGAGTTTAAAAAGGAACTGCCTTTGACCGAAATATCTCCAGAAAGAAAAACACTGGTACTATCGAGTGGCATTCAGGATATTACCTTTAGACCGTAAAAAAATATTCATCGATCGTAATTTTCACCGTTACACATCAACTGATTTAGTATATGTTTCTTTCTTATAATAAAATATATTTTAACATAGAATATTATTATAAAATAATATAGTTATATACGGTTGGTTTAGAAAAATTGTAAGAATGGAAATTCATATTTTATGATTTTACGAAATTGCATATAAAAACACAGATAACTTATCTATATAGAAAGCATCGGTTGTCACTTAAAATAACTAGTTCTTCTAAAAGCATAACTGAAGAAAAGGATTCCTGCAATAATTATTTTAGTTTGTTAGTTTACGACGTGTTATTATATCGGGTAATATCCTTGTTCGAAATTAAAATTTTTTGATACTTTATAGACTAAACCGTCTTTCCATAATTGTTATGATATGTTTGGACAGAAAATACATACACTGAAGGTATTATCAACGTCCGCAATAGGAATAATTGATTCCACGCCACTATCAAAGTATAAAAATAGGTTATAACAAAGTAATGGACTGAATTTATAAAGGAATAGAAAGTAGATAGTGACCAATGCACGGCGCCTACTCGCAAGTATTGATGGTATTTACTCGCGCTTCTTATAAATGGAATATCAATGAGATCGGGCGCGTAACCCTGGGTCGGCATTATTTAACGTGAACACGTCGTACACGTGACAAAGTGGCTTGACCGCTTGTCAAACAGGCACAAACATGAGCTTTCATGGCTCCAAAAGACCGGATCAGTACGGGTCGCGTCGCGTGGCGCGTCGTTACCGTTAAGCACAAGCATCGAATTTGCACGTGCTCGTTCCTTTATACGCACCCACGTTCATCATAAATCACGGGCGGAGCATTAAGGGCTTTGTAATTTGGTAGAACCTCGATTATTTGATTATACTTTAGATGGTAGTTCTATTTTGCGGAATTTGCGATTATACGATTGTCTATTAAAACTTTGTGCAGTTCGAAGTAACACGAAACATATTACTTAAATGAAAGGAGAAAAATAAGATTTGAGGGAATAATACGAGCAATTAGTTTTATTATTTGCTAACACATCATTTATATTCTTTTTATTGTCCTTTGTATAGAATGAATAATAATAAAATGTGACAAATTAATAACAGAAAGAATTTCTGATTACAACTATTAGAATATTTATTATTTAATAGATTGCAAAATTTTACATTATTTTACTTTGACTTCTCAATATTCATATTTCTATTTCATATAAACACTATATAACAATGATAAAACTATTAAAATTTCCTTTTATAAGCATAATAATTTTGGTTAGGTTAAGGATTTAAATTTTCCGGATTACGCACTTTTTTCCTACTGCAATTAATGGTAGATCTCGCAATCGATATATCGATGCAATATGTATGGTATAATGTATTATACTTTCCGTATTAGAAATATACTTTATTTTTGTTTTCTCAAATAAATGAATATTCAACATTTCGTTAGTTGTATAAGTGTAGAATTCATAATAACTTATAAAAAAATTAAAATAATAATTCAATATTTTATGCTTATGTAGATCTAGTTACATAACATAGAGTGTAAAGTTTATTGTGCATTTTTCTGTACAATCTGCCAATCATCGTTGCGACAGATGATTTGTTACTGCTAGAGCTACAAGTGATGTAGATCTGTAGTTCGGCTGAATTCAAGAAGTAGCTTGTACAATATCCGAATTAGACATAAAAGTAATTGAATTTCTTTATTCTAACAATATAGTATTTGAAGTTATGATTATGTTATAATAGATTCTAAGTGAGTATGAATAAATTCGAATATGTATTTATTGTATCAGCTAAATTCTAAGTTAACCTATTAAGAAAGATAAAAGCAATGTTAACCGGATTTTTTCATCAAAGGAATATCTAAAGTGATAAGAATAACATAGTCATTAAGCTATCCAACTTGTAATATGTATAAATATTTGTCATTTCTGTTTTATGAAATGCACCTGTCGTTTAGTAATCAACAATAGATGGACAACCTATTCAGAACGCAATTCGATCTATATCGTTGTCGTAATATAGAAGTTTGGCAAGTGGCCATATTTCAAAGCGTCATTCGTGATTCGAATTGCGTAACGTCAGATTTTTAGTAAGTGTTTTTATTTAGTATATAAAGATGATTAAACTTGTGAGCTTATAAACACACAACACAAAAAATTGTTCTAACAAAATCTATTTAGGTGATCAAAGTCATTTCTGATATGCATGTATGTATTTTATGATTCAAGATACCGATATTAGAATTTGTTCAATTTGTTAACGGTTTTAATACGCCATATTTGTAGTACCATACCATATCTGTAAATTATGTGTCGTATTTCATATCACTAAGATCTGTGTAATTCTTCTGAAGTAACGTTTGATATGGTAATTTGATTTGAAAATGCTAACATCACATTTATATTCGCTATAGAATATGTCGTGATTATTATAAAAAACAAATGGTGGGAATAATTAAAGTTGCTATTTTTCCAAAATCAGGCATCATAATAAATTACAAATTTTTGTATTTTGTCTAGATTCGTGCAAACTTACTAATGACTCAAAGTGAGTTATATCTGCGCCTCTAAAGTTAAATTCAGTCTCGTATTATGGGTGACAAGGACTGCTACATTATCACCTCTATGACTTTGAAGTTACTTTCGTACCAGGATAAAGAAAGCTTGGCAGTTTCTTCGATGCAACGGTATTGGTGAGTGATACCAAAAACTGATTTCATTGCATGCTTATAATCTTGCATGTGACATTTATATGTGAGACAAATTGATTTTTGAAGGAAATCAACTTAAATTAAAGTTATAATAATCCTATTTTGAAATAATTGTTAGAATCAGATGTCAAGTTTTAAATTAACAAATTTTTTAAGCTATGTAATTAGCAATCTCTAGTGACATCGATTATCAGTAAAATTTATTGAGTTCCATAAATATTTTTCACTAATATATTCAGGTAATCGTGAATACAAAGTGAAATAAAATCAAATTGAGGTTAAGTTCGGCTTTCGTGAAGGGTTCATTGACCAAACTGTTTCTGAGAATGAAGGATCCCTTTTGTCTGGTATTCGGACAAACAATTAATTCAGGTATTTTACGAAGGCGCTATATTTGACCCAGATACAGATATAGTAAATCCTACCATGCGATCTAGCCTTCCTACAAGAGTCATGGATGCTGTCTAGAAGGCTCCGTGTATTTTACTTGTCATGTTTTGTTTTGGGCTGACGACGGCTTCTCATCTCTGGCAGTTATACGTTTATTTATATACGTAATCCTCTATCTTCCCTTCTCACCAAATTCTGTCACCTTCGCGTGGGAATACGATTAGCTTGCTAATTTTTACTTTGATTAATATTCATAAAACTTTCTTCTCTTTTCTCTGAAATTTAAATATTATTATTATTATTATTATATTAATATTATTATTAGACGGCCAACATAATAGTAGTTATAAGAAATTCGATTTTAGACACTTACTTAAACAAAATTGAATTCACAAAATTAGAAAAGTACATTTAGAATGAATATCTTAAAAATTAAAGAGGAAAAGAAGGCATTTTTAAGTATCAAAATAATATACTTAATAAATATAAAAATATAATATATGTGTGTGTGTATATATATACACATATATATGAATTCAAATTCTCTGTTTATATATATTTTCGATTATTTTGATTTTTTAAATAGTCGAATAAACTGTGCAAGTTCTCAGTTTGATTAATGAATATAAAGTTTAGGTATCACTACGTGACGATGTTTGCTTTGACAATGTTTGAGGTTGAATCTTCTGTAATGTTTGCCAACTTGCAAAGCACCGCGACGAGAGCCGTTTGCGGTTCATCAAAAGTTTGTGTCGGGGTAGATTGGATAGACGTTCATTTCACACTTACGTATGTAGCTAATGAAGCGTATACGCCAGATTATTTAAGTAGATAACATTTATATTATTTACAATATATAAACTAATCTTATTTTTATAATTAAATATATATTTTACTATAGATCTCATAGCTTGACGTACTTGCTGGGAATTTTTAAATATTTTTCTAATTATGAGATCTGCACAAATTGTAATATCTGATACTTATAATTGTTACAATTTACATAATTTATGTTATTTATGTGTTTTACATTCGTACAAATTTTGAATTAAGAAATTATGTCGATATAAAATTTAACTCGATTGTAGCGATTGACGATTATTCATATAAGGTGTCTCATACAATATCATTTCTTTGGTTTATAAACATTCCATTTTGCCAATATATCATCCAGTTCAGCACACTTCTCCCGTTCTGGTACATTGTTACGTAGTGGGCGATCATTTGGATGAATTTTATGAACCAAAGCATTGTCATTTAATTTGTAACTTTCCTTAAAAAAAAAAAAAAAATATGAAATTTAGTTAAAAAAAGAAGTTACAAATTATACATTGTCTTGTGGATAGAAATTCAATATTGTAAACATGATTTTTTACAGAACTAGAGTATTTACTCAAAATAATAAGATTAGTACATTCAAGTTTTAGATTACCTGTTTTTGAGTTTGTTTCGTTGCTTCTGTAGCCGATTTTTCACGAGGAATTGGATCTGTAGCTGGTGTTGTGGATTCATGCTTAAATTTACTTATTCTACACATTTCTTGAAAGCTGTTCTTGCAATTTAAAAGTTGTGATTGATATTTTATGTTCTTTGGCAAGCACCACACACCATAATGTACCTGAAATAATGAAAATGCACACATCAAATATTAAATTTCCATTATATAACGGTCGTAAATCGATATTAATCCTACAGCCATGTTTCCACAAAGATTTTAACATTGATAATGTTAAAATAACCTTTGTTTCTCGCTAGATTTTCATATACAGAATAGACTGAAAATTTACATCTTTTGTTTTTGAGTGAAGCATTTTGTTTTAGACAGAACTGCATCCTAGTACTCGCTGTTTTATACATATATGTATAGATTACTTTAAAGAAATTTTAGATAATTAATTATGTAATGAATATAATCAGTAAATATCAACACAAACTTTTTTCAGAGGTCTACAACAGGACGTTTCATTAAATAAAATTTAGGTAACGTTAATTAAATACCATCAGGCATCTAAAAACTCAATTGCCTACGAATCATTGTACATTTCCCAAAATCCAATCACAATCATTTTTTGCTCTCTTTTGAGCATTTAGATGCTATTTTATATAAATTAGAAGGGAAAGTGGAAAGAATTGTGATACTTTGCAATGCAGACATAGGTATCCGACGTTTCCGTGAAAGACATTGTTCCTTTTGCTCCCGTACTCCCGTACGATCGTGTTACCTGTGCCACGGTTGCATGACGTTAACATTTACTTATCTGGCCGAGTGATGCCGGGTTAACTAATATCAGATACCAGATATCAGACGAATAAACAGAGCTCTGTGGTCGATGGTAACCGAAGACGTTTTATGACACCACAGCCCCTGGCTTCCTGTTCCAAGGTTGCTCGCCAATCACCCGATATTGTTCGTAATGATCTATTTTTCGACGTCTATGGATCGGAATCTATTTCATACGCGGAAGAACGATCCTCGTCAACGGAGCAACCGTTATAGATCGCGTGATTTATTCATGTTTTTCTGTAGATATAGTTTTCACTAAAATTCCGAATTCTTTGCACTCACTAATGTCTACCTATTCGTCTCTTCGTTGTTAACCCATATATCGACCAGAAACGCGATTCATTTCAGGGTTGATTTTGTAATTTAATATTCTAGTATGATACTCGTGTTCGTGAAATTTATAATACGTATTTTGTAAAATTTGTATTATGATTAAACAAATGAATGAATTGTACCACTAACAAAATGCAATCAGTGTGCAAGGTGAATCGACAAAAAGTAGATGAAGCAAATATTCTGATTTTTATTTGTACAGATCACACTGTGTATTTGCGGTTTCCACTATAAAATGCATTACGATCGAGAAGTTATTGCATGCCTTGTGGTTGGATGCAAAACAGAGAAAGCAGAAGACACACAAATCAAAGCGCAAATCTACCTCGTATTTTATACGGTCTGAACGAGTGTTTTCGCGATATTAGAAAATAGAACCTGTCGTAGTATAACTATTGTCGCGTCTACAAAAATGGTCATTAAAATTAACTTTTCTCTCGTATATTTCGTCTTATTTCGTATTTTATTCGAAATAAAAGAGCATGAAAAGAAAAATGTAAGATTAGAATTCAAAATATCTTCGTTGCTTGTAGGAAAATAAAAAATAATTTGAGTCACTCTATACAAGTTATACTATGAAGTTTTATCGCACTGTGTAATAGATTATTCGGTCAGTAGAAAACGAATATTTATTACGAATTTCTTTAGATCTTGTACAGATACCTGTTGTAATAAGTACTCTAATTGGAAGACAGATGCCTCGATTAAAAAAACCAATATGGTATCGACAAATAAAAGTTGCGTCACTTTCCAACGGTTCTAGACTTGACATATTGATGAACAGAACGTGCAATCTCATCTGTTCAATATATAATATAATTCCACCATCATTTAGTTTAGTTTCTACAAAATTTATTTTATAATAAGAAATTTTATAAAAGAATTTATCGTTAGAAAATCTCAATAGTTTTTCAGAGAAAAATTTGTGAAGTTATCCAATAGGTAAAAAAAGTCAAAGATGCGAAGTATATATTTATCCTGTATTAAAATGCATTACTATCAAATTAAAAAAACATTTTTTTTAGAGCTTTCTAAACAATCCGATATTTACTTCTACCCAATTATGGTATCATTTATAGACGCGTACGCGAGATTGGTATAAATCACGAACGTATCGTTAGAGGCTGCCGTGTAATCAGTGGTATTATTTAATGAGCCAGTAAGACTGGCACGCTTTAGCGCCGGTTCACGTAATTGCGAGAGCAAAGCAGAGAGTTGCGGAACTTTGGTGGCAGCTGGTCTCTCGGGCGCCTACGACAGGCCGACGACGACGATCTTGCGGGGGATAACGACAAACACGAATATAGGTATAGAGCGTAGAAAGCGAGACGGGAGAATTAGCCGATAAAACGGGCACGAGTACGTAATGATCGCCGGCACATAAATTTAGCGAGGAGACGAGGCGAAAGACGAAAATCCCAGGCGAATAATCCAAACGTGATGAATGCCAACCGGCTTTACTTTGGAACGGGTCCACGTGCGCTCGGCTCTATTCGGTCCGGTTCAGCCACGTCGCGATATGCACCGCCGAACCTAGCGACGAAACGTTCTAACACGTTTCGACATTTGACATATGCACCCACGTGCACCTGCTGACGTTTCTTCAACTCTCTGTCGTATCGATTATTTTCATAGCAAACGCGTAAATGAGTCTATTACGCGGGTCTTGCTTCGACCTCGGGCCTCGCTTCTTCCTGCATATTAAATTTGTAAATATCGTTATGTGGAAACATAGAAGAAAATATATAGAAACAGGGTAAAAAAATTTTCTTTTTTTTTTTTGAGAATGAATTAATTGTTATTTGTTCATTGCATCAATTTGATATGTTGTGATAGATGTACAACGATGTATACGTTGCAATACCTATAAGAAAGTTTGCTGGTCACTTTATTATTTATGAGTAACACAAGGAACCTTATATCTGTACTTTCTTTTACTTTCGACAAAAGATCTCTCAAATATAAATATATTTTCTCATTATATTGACTTAACAATTTAATATTGGGAGACAAATTCGGTCGAGTAAACGAAGGACCACTGAAGTTAAAAAACACTTACTTTTACGCATGGGAATTTATTCTGCACAAGATTATATCTAAGAATTTCTGTCATTTTTTTTCAAGTGTTGTATGACATTTCATTTAGCATAATGACAATAAATTATCATAAAACATAGAGAGATTAAAGTACATTAAATGCGTTGGATGCTGTAAATATTGTAATTGTATTCTCTTAAGAAAATCAACAATTTGATAAATAGAAAACTAATATTCCATTTTTGGAGTGTAATTTACTCTAAAATGTTACTCTTCTGGTGAGATCGAAATACCGCGGTTGGCATCGAACAAAAGTTTCGTTCGCTCGATATCTCTTTGACCAATAGCCATATTCATTATTTCCGCTGTCTCGGCGAACCCGAATTTCGCCAAACAGAGATTTCTTTCCAGAGTGATTTATTGTATCGTGGTGGGCGCAGCGAACGTTCCAGGCGTTTTGGCCCTGTTACATTCGTTCGCTTGCTAAGTCATCTAGTGATATGTTTGGGAATTTACGGAAAGAGTGTTTGCTAGTAAGTTGTCGAATTTAAAATTTTACGCGTTCGTTATTCCTTTTAACTTATTTTATTAGAAATGTAACTGAATATACTGCCATGATTTTCTTGAACGTAATGCGTATATCTAGTTTCGTATTTGTTCTTTGGAGTATAAATGAATTTCAGTATACTGCAAGTGATATTATTTCATTTTCTTCTGCTTTTGAACAAATGTTCCACATCTTAACAAATTACATTAGACGTGAAACCATTCAATGTTTAACGCTTATCCTAAATTTAAAGTTAGATTCATTGGAGTATCCGCTTCGATTAACTCGTAACGCATTTAGCGGAGAAGAGTTAAAATGAATCGCGAAGAGTTAATAGGAGTATGGCTGGTATCGAAATGCGCGTATTACACAGTACCTACAATTGTACCATAATTGCACTGTCGACGTTATGGACAACGATATTAGATAGGCACGCCAGGAGCAAGCACGCGTGTTACTTTGAAACAGATAACCGTGTATAATGTCGAGTTGTAAACACGTGTATCACTATGCAAGAAAGTACTCTGTCATGACTGTATCTGGCAAACTTAGTTAGTCACATTAATATCGTGAAGCTTTAAGAGATAGGGTGGTATTTAACAAGGACAGAATTGCTACAGGAAATTAGATTTATAAGAATAAATGTCATCCATCTAATCTATGCTATTAGTCTTGAACATCAGTGATTTATTGCGAAAATGTCTCTTCTACTTGTTAGTTATGCAGTCATATTATACTTACTCGGAGCAAATTCAAAACATGTGGAGAAAAATTGCGATACTTCATGTCCTAATTAGAACACAAATTATGAAGAATATTGCATTCTGCGTAGTACTTACATGCTCCAATTGCAATTTAATGAAACTGAAGACAAGTTTTATTTTTTATTTCTTCGAGATACAGTCGTCCTACCGTGTCTACGTGACTTTTTGTGTCAAAGCAATAAATTGCAGAGATTGCTATCGATGAAGTTATATATTCTTTGCTTTTATTTGTAATTACTTGGCTGATTACTTATCGTTAGGTTATCGATGTATATAATAAACATTTAGAAACCTTTCTATACGCTTCTATACGCTTATATGCTTTAACCGACTTTTAAAACTTAACAACTAAGCTTACTTTAACGCGATACACTTACGATACGTATGCAAGATATTGAATTTATCAAGCAGTTTAAATTTGTATTTCTACATTGTACACTAAGTAAAGATTGCCAGTTTGGTAGAATTCAGGAATGGTATACAAATCATAGGCGTGGAACGCCGAATACAGAAGTTCAATGTCCTATAAGTAACTGAACATTTAAATCGTGTTTCGCGATAAAAACACATCCCGAAATAACAATCATAGTTCATAGCGACATTGCATAATGTGTGACTCGAGTGTTGGAAAAATGAAGCAATGTAAGTCGTATTACCGGCGCCAAGATTCCTAGGTGGCCTTTACCGCTGCACGCTTCTCTTTTTCCGTAACTACCTAACTACCCTTGTCAGGTTTCGTACTCAAAAGCTTTGGCAGGAGTGAGGCAATTTATTATTCCCTTTCACATTAAGTTACAGTTCCGTTGAACTTTGATGTTTCTTGTCATTTACTGTTACAGCATTCGTTACGTGCTCTTGTTGACGGAAATAGATATACGTATAATCGTAAGAAATATCCGCTTCACAGAGATTTCTTAATCACACCTCATTAATACATATAAATGGAACAGCGGAAATAATTGTTTTTGTATCCTCGATACATAATTATATTACGTAAGTTGTATGTATAAAACGTATTGGAATTTCATTAGCACTATGATGAAACACAACTGTCATGAGTGAATTGGTCAAGTTTGAAATCACTCTGAAAATGTATATAGCGTTTACAAGATATTTACTGCTTATGTACGGTTGTCTTAAATATTAACATTAGGAAAAATTATTTAGATAAATAATTAAAAATTAATATTAAATAAGTATTAATATTAGGACTTATTAATATAAGGAATAATTGACTGTTTAAGTACCCTGCAATATTCTATGTACATTTGCAGATTTTTTTCAAACTTCAATATAACCAAGATAGTCGAATCTGGTACAATGCTTGTGTAATTTTAAAATATTTCGTATAACACACATAATACTTTCATGAGCTATTGCATATTTTTTAAAATAACGCTTCGCTTCTTCTTACAGCATCAATCTGTGTAGTAAGACGTATACATTTAACGAGAATTTCCTGAAAGGAGCAATGGGAGATTCTTTTAACGGTGCCAAGATTCCCCTGTTATTGTTAATGCTCAAGTTCCCCGTGTTAGGCAGTGACTGGAAAGCATCGTATTTGGAAAATTCCTCGAATTCTTAGAGTACAATCACATCGTGTTTCTCGTCTAGTTTTGCCCTTCAGAAGTGAAGGCAAAACCGTGGAGAGGTAGAAATTTAAAAAGCTTTCGACTTCGTAAAGGAAATCGATGTCGTAATCTTTTACTATCCAATACAGAAATGGACCTGGTGCTTTTACTCTAATTGCGTATTCCATTGATAAATCTTACGGAACGAGAGAGGAACTATAAAGAGATGGAAGATAAGAAGATCTCAGTAATCCTGTTTCGTAGGCGATATGTCCAGTTTACACGGGTTCTAAACGCGTCGTCACTAAGACACAATATGTTTATAGCTTGCAACGTGAGTTGCATCCACTTGGCGAACTCGACGATGGATATTATTTACGCCAATTACGGCGCCAAGCCTAATTACGTATCACCGTGCCAAAAGAGAAATTAGACTGCCACTTCCAATAATTCCGAATTACCACGGAGATCTCCTTAATATCTCTTTAATAAACGTGATTGTCAAAAAGAAATTGTCCATGGCGATAATATTATAATTTTCGCATCAAAATAGTTATATACTGTCCTCTTTCTCCTCTACATTCTAGAGTTTTAATCCTATCAATTGTAAATAATTATTTACAGATTAAACGAATTCTCGTTCCCATTTCGTTACATTTTTTTTTTAAATTCTCGCTTGATAAGTTATTCATATCCAAATATTCCCGGTGCAAAATTAGCCAACAGCATTTCGCTTAATGAAGTTTCGCAAAAGTATCTAGAATGCACCACTCGTCGTTAATGCCTTCGCCACCTTGGCGAGCCAGTTGGCGAGTAATGAAATTATTACTCGCTACCGCGACGATTCCATACAAAGATGTCTTGAACGCTTTAACCGATCGTCCCCGTGTACCTTTAACTATTTATAGTATGTGACGCGTATCCGACCACGACCAAAGGATTTATCGTGTTGCCGAAAGCCGCGTGAAGCATTTCCCCGAGATAAACAGGCTCGTTGTTCTCCAGCAGTTTTATAACGGAAATAGATTCTTAGAGAAGGAGAGAAACTGGCTTAGCCTCGCTAACATCGACCGCGTATTCAGACATCTATATACCTTTCGATCGTTTCTCACTGTACAGCAATAACACCGACACGGCGAACTAGCAATCGAAACGAGAATACGCTCGAATCGCTCGTAAAAGTCATTCCAAATTCATATCTACGTCTACATTTACGATTGCTCGGTAAGACGGACCGCGCCACTCGTTTTCTCGTTGGCGCGATAGAGGAGGTGCTGTAAAATTTTCACAGTCTCTTGATTACAGTCTACATGGGCCTGCTATCGCTGTACACAAAGCCAATTTGTCCCGCACTAAAGGGAGTAATATTAACTTGGCCGATGACCATGATTACGTGTCCGCGAAGGTACAAAACACGGTGAACATGCAACGATATTTCTTTCTCTCAACGACCAAGGCGGCCGCTATTTGGAGGCGTCCAATATGTTGTACCGGCACAGGAATCGGTTGACATCGGGCTGGTTATTTGGGGACAGAGAGAGGCCTATCACGAATATAAACATCCGACGACCGCGATCCTTATGGTGGCACAGAGTTAGCAGGCGACACAACGTGTCGTTGCCAAGAATCTCACATCCCTGCAGCATCCGCCTTGCTTGTGCCAAAGCAACGTATCCCTATACGCTGTTTCTTCTTTATCCCGTTTTTCTATACTTCCATGTTTCTTATCTAGTTTTGCTCTTCATTAAATCAATACTCTTTTGATTTCCATTGATACAGATATACGATCATGGTGCACTGTCAGCGTAGTTCGTGAACTGAATTACATTCTGATTCTAGCTTCTTCGATCTGTTTGTTCGACAAATGAATAGAATCATATTTCTCCATTTTCTTTTTCCACTTGTCTAAATCGTGGTTCCTCTACAGTCAGAATATGAAATATTCTTATCCTTTCTCCATTGCGCGATTGAATAATTCATCGGACAAATGTTGAACCGTCACTTTTACCTTCGCGTTTCGTCACACTTCTTTCTTCGTATTCTCGTATTTTTCTCACGTTTCAGTGGCTTCTATCTTGACCTGGGATATCAACGCTTCACGGACGCTTTTCTCTTCTCGTTGACTCGGAGCGTTGAAAATTTGGTAGATTTGGATGGACAGAAAACGTGTAACGATAGATTACTGAGGCACGTAGGTAATACGGGACGCGATCTTCTCTTCCTCATAGGCTTGACGGCGAATAACAAGAGGCAGAGAAACGTCGACGAACACGTAGGGCCGCGACAACAACGAAAACGAGCAAGCCAACAAGCGACGTCTTCATACCAGAAGGCAGTGATGAAATAGCGTTATGCATCAACGTGATATTCGAATTTGTCGTAATTCGTATCGCTTAATGGTACCTACACACCGGTTATTTCCGTGAACACCTCTGATGAATCGATGCCACTGGATATTGTACCTACTGCGATTCTTGGACCGATTAAAGGCAGGCAGCTACCATGGAACTACCTTGTCTTTGATCTATTCTGTTCGATTTATTTCGTAGCTGCTGGTTAACGTAATGGATTACAGCGAAGATAGCTACGAATGGCCGATATAAATTTCTTCCGAGTAGTCGGCGTTACGCGAATTGCTTTAATGGCCGATGACTTTTTTTTTTGTTTAAGCAGGGTGATTAATTAGTAGACTGCGTACTTTAACGCATTTGTGGAAAATTCAAAGGTGTAAAGATGCATACAATGTACACAATACACGAAAATGTATAAAGTATTCGCGATATAGTATCCGTTATAATATTTAATGGATGAAATAAATCTTTGCCTAGATCCTACATAATTCTTTTAATTATTTTCATAAAACTATGAATTTGCACAAAAGTTCGTAGCCTGTTAATTAGATTCATTCGTTTAACGAACATCCCGTAGATACCAGAACGTATACTACATACATGTAAGATATAAATTCATATACTGGAAATATAAATTTTCACTCTTACGAAAATACTTTTCTATCACAAAGATTATTTTCAATAAAATTATCAGTTCTTAACGAGCACCGTACGAGAGGAAGTTTCAATGTGTATTCGTCGTGCTCGTGCATCGAAACCCGCAACTTAATCGAACAGCGTCGGTGTCGTGTTTTATCAGGCCACGGGTTCAAAACGTGCCCCACCGCGACCGAGCCACGCGAAGTTGGCCTCAGGGCAACGATATCTCCTTGTAAATCTGGCTTAAGAATCCAATTTACATAATTAGGGCTGTTTGTATACCGTTGCTTTTCCTTTTAGTTCGAGCGATTCCTCTCTATCCGGAGCTCCGCGTCTGCGATTACGTTCGCTCCGAATATCTCTAGTTTACGTGAGAAAACAGCTCGACGTTTATTGCCGGTAATTACACTTATCGAGACTTTGTAAAAGGTGGTTAATCGTCAACCTTTTGTATTTTCTGGTGATAATTAATGAAATCGTAATTACATGGAAAGACGCATGGAAAGGAGATTGATCTAACGCGTGATATAAATACGTAATTATGAATAAGTATGTACAGAACTGAATATATATGTTTCAAAATTTTAATTAAAAATTATGCAGAAGTCTATGTTTGTTAAATGTTTTTCTCGTTTGTAACATCTTTTTACTAGTTAATTATTGTGTTAATAAAATTAGGTAACTTTTATTTCGTGTTTCGTGAAAAGATTTGATATTGCAAACTTTCTTGCAATAGTTGCAACATTCTTAAAAATTCGTAAAAGATCGCTGGACCTGTTCTGTGAGAAGGTCACGAGATTTTTCCAAGTCCCGGAGCAGGAGGTCGAATCGTTTAACAATAATTACTTTGGCGTAGCATTCGACTCACGAGGTAATTGTTCTCGAGACCCTTTCAAGGAAGCGAAGAAAATACTCTCTAAATTCGCACAAAGTCCCTCGGTGCAAATTTGTTCCTTTTTATTAATGTTATACTTCGAATTAAGGATTTAATAAGCTATGTTATATACAATTTTATTTAATGATTATAAAGAAGTATATCGTTAATTTAGCTTTGATTTCTATTGAGTACCATCTCTAATTGCGCTTCTCTGGATGATACTTTCCCTATTTTACTTCATAAAATCTAACGTACAAGCGAAGCAGTTAATAAATTCATATTACATCGTATAGTTAACTGCTTCAATTTCCTGTTAAACACTAGTCATTAGCGTCTTACGAAACGTAAATCATGTTAAAATCAACACACGAGTAATCACGGAAGCTGTACTCCTTTTTTCTCAATATTATAAAAGTATTTTATTAGGTTGATGCGTATAAAATGTTCCTCCGTGATTTAAACATGACGGGTCAATATCACTTATCAAATCTTTTCTTATCGACCACATCGAAGATGAAGAAATTTGCTATAAATCATACGTCTATTAAATGTGAAGAAGATTTATAATAAAAATATTGTCACTTCAGATCATATATCATGAATAATTGGAATATGTGTGTAAATTTCTTATGTGTGTTTTTATATGAATTGAAATTAAAAAAAATATCGTGAAAATTATTCGATATGGAAATATACAATCCACTATCATCTAGACAATTTTTTTGGAACATAAGTTGTATGTATTTAAAAAGAACTATACGAGAAAATCATACTGAATCGCTTGCAAACTTTGATATGACATGCTGTTAATTTATTTGAAAAAGCTACATTTCATATGCATCAATTTGATGTATCTTCGGCGTTTGATCAATCTACTGTGGACATTCAGCTCTGTGAAAAACTTGTGGTAATTGCGTGAAATCTGGAAAGCATTAAATTAAGTTTCTGTTTACCGATCTCCCACTCGTTTTCGACTTACGGATGCGTCGCTTGTTTCTTTTCACATGGCCGTGTCGAGTTCCGATATCATATAGAAGATTAATAGACAGACCAATAGACGGTCGAGTGGAGATGAATGCTCATCGTAAAGAGAATATAAATAGGGGCAGAAGAAGCCCGAGAGGTAGAATGCGGTCTAATAAATCAAAAGACGATGCATCGGCCTGTATCGGCAGAGGCACGTACCTACTTACTTACAGTAGTACTCACGGACGACTCACGTCCAGCACTTATCTCGAACTGTCCGGGGGGACTCAATTCGCCGTAGACGACCAGCCAGACAGATTGCTCAGCAACGTGTCGTTAACTTACACGTTCAAAGGCTATGGGGTTACCGTAGCTAAATTCTCGCTTGGCGCCAACGGCCTAACTAGATACAATGCACACTTTCCGCGGTAATTAAAGTATTTTGCGTTTGTCGTGTGTGTCCAACGTGCCGGACTATGCGCAACCTTTGAGATTCCAGGAAATTATTTGAACGGGTCTCAGTGGCGTGTCTCAAAGCGAAAGATAATTGGCACAGAGTTAGAAAATGAGAAATTAGAAGCAAAACTAAATTTGTGTGAAATTAAGATTTTACATTGTCCAATTTTTACTTCAGTTATATCTGGTTATAGAAATTCAGAATAGGGTTAAAATCAATTTGTACGGTGTATACGTGATAAGAATTGATTTTGTAATATTTATTTCGCAAACACACGTGAAAATAACCGGGCACAAAGTGATACGATTTGTAGGCGAATACCATTTAAACGTGCAATCATTGCTACTGTTATTAAGTAATCCAATACTTCACGTTTCACTTGGTATTTAGCAATGAACCGATAATTAAAGATTTTTGTTCAGGTAAAATAATTACGTGACAGCATGCATTTTCATATTAAAGGTCCTGGTTTATCACACGTTTGATCTCAGACAGTTTGAGCCACACCTCGAACCTTAATTCCATTCAAAGATTTATGACAATAAAAAATAATGAATTCAAATATTTAAGAATCGAATTGAAAAACATTTCAACACAAATAATCTTTTAATTATAACGATTCCTTCTACGAACGAAATTTTTTCATATTTAGGTATGATATTACGAAATTCAATGAAAGCTCAATATATACATATTCGACATTCCAGAATCAGAAAATTACAGATTTCCATCATGAATTTGCATGTAATAGCACGGTGTTTGTCAAGCAAACAACATGATTGATCTTAATTGTAGCCCTGTGTGCATTCTATTATCCATTGGCATTTGCATTCATCGTGTTAATGTACGAACCAATATTCGTTCGAGTATTCTATCGAGAACTGGAATTATCATGATAAAATAATTTTTTTCTAATAGCGAGTCGTTTTCTGAAAGATGTTTCAAATTAATTTCTAACAAGCAGGTAGATGGTTTTTTACTGTTACCGTGTCTAAACGCGGGAAAATGGAACACGAGGAACACGATTGTTCGAAACCTACTCTTATTGTACACCAGTTCAGGCTCTAACGCCACGAATCTACACAGCGTTTCTTTCACTAGTAATTAGAAACGGTTACCGCGATTACGGTCTGTGAGCCAGACTTATACTTCTTTCAGTCGTCTCTATTAGCGGGCCGCTTTATTCCTCAATGTCGAACGTTCCATCGTGGAGAGAGAGAGAGAGAGAGAGAGAGAGAGAGAGAAAAGAAAAAAGGAAAAAATGGATAGAAGGTGAAACAGAAACGCGCCTCGTATTTGGGATACCGTGAAAAATACTCGGACGTTTGTTCGGTTGTGAAACTAATTTTATTACCGGTGTAATAATATCCGGCTAGCAGATCTATGATGTCGTTTCGCGTGGAAATTGTAATTCCAATCGGAAGAAAAGACCATAAGCTTTTTTCCCGTAGTGCGTTTTAGTGGAACGAGTTCGGTTCTCCTAGAATAAGTATTTACGTAGGAAAGGTTTACCGATGGAATCTGGAACGAATTCGTTCGAATGTGACGAACGATCGAACTCTCGATGTTTATCATATTGTTTTATTCATTCGACTGTTACCGTCTTTACTGTTCCGTATCCTGGCGAACACAAAATGCCCATTGCAAGGAGAATAAAAAAGGAAAGTCGGGACTATGCTCAATTATATTACCTTCCTTCCTTCGCTTTTTAAATGTCCAGTTAGTTTTGACTATGGACATTTGAATATCAAAGTCCCCCACAGGAAGAGAAAATGTCCAAATAGAAAATATAATACGCAGAAATTTTTCAAATAGCGTCTTCGATTCTATGATTTTTCTAAATGCATTATGGTACACGTTAACGATAGGTTAAAAAGTGAAAGCGTGGACAGCTGTGTTATTCGATAACGATGATAATAAATACCGTGAAATCGCGATTCGTGTACTAGTGTCATTGTTAAGAACGATACTTTCTACTTCTCACAAGAATCAGTCGATCGAATTGAAAAAAATTGTAGCCATTTCGATAGATGCTCGAATTATCTCATGATTGTTCGACTCGAACGCGACTTTACTCTAATTGAAGTGGCTCGAGTTTCCACAGTTAGATCAAAATCGTTGGATTTCCCATCCTCTCGGTTCGAATTCGTCGTGTGGGAAGTACAACTCCTGATTTGTTGTGTAACCAGACGTGCAACGTACTTAGGTATACCGCACAGGTTGAGAAGATAAAAAGAGCAGCTGCATGTGAAAGTGCAAGAAAATCAGTGGGAATGATCAGCGTTAAGTATGTTTTCCGTTCTACGAGTATAATACCAATGTACATACATACGCATCGTACGTTTGTCGAACAACAAAAGGACAAGATCCATCGAACACATTGTCTTCAAAATTTGATGTTTCGCTCGATCGATCGAAATCGATAGTGAAGTGTCAATGGGGGAATTATGGTAGTTAGCAGCGGGTTTTATGAAGATTTCTTGACATTTGAATTTTCGGAGTGAAAGTATTACACCCACGTAACAAGCTCAGGTCCCCTCGATGTGATTTAGTGTCAAAACGTTTCCATGATTGAGTAAGTTAATGCATTTCGTGGGAGGCGTAGGCGTGATGATTTGTAGCCGGTCTTTAAGTGGCCATCACCGATACCGTACGTAACGGTTTTACGATATTTCACGTACAAATCGATGGCGCGTATTGTGTCACGATACCGAATGCATTCCAGATTTTCACGTTGTTCGTGACTGTCGTCTAACGTCACGTTTATTTCCTTTTATCGGCGTTTCGCCAACGAAATGCCTTGTTACAAATTTAAACAACATCGATGAATTTACGAGTTTCGCATCGAATTTGTGGATTTTATGATTCTACGTATGGCTGCCTGTAGCAGCTTTGTATTTTATCCTCCAGTATTTGTTTCTATTTGAGACGTATAATAATTGAAATATCCGTGGAAGTATCTGGTGGTAAAGGAGAAATTATACAGATAAAGTTTGCATAAATATGAATAGTTCGAGCGAGATAAAGAAACGATAAATCACGAGGTGGTGTAATTCATATTATAAATATTTGATAATACCCTCGCGTGTAGTATCGGTATATCCAACAAGTTCTTGTTGATCGTAAAGTCGTGCCTATTGTAAAAATAGTCGGCGAATAATCGAACATCGTGGAAGACGTATTTATTCTTCGGTAGTAGATATTCTTGCTTGACTGCAGTCGCGGAACGGAGTACTTGTTGCTACTTATCCTACAACTTATTTTGCAACCTGGTCGAGGATTGCGCTCGAAACCTTGTAGCTTCATAACGTACAATCGTAAACTATAAAGCTCTTGTGACGTGCTATTAAACTACATATACAGTAAAGTTCTTGACCTCGATACTAGTTATTCTTTAGAATCTCGTACACTTTTCTGTTATAATTAGCCAGTAGAGTTTCAGCAAATCGAAGATCAATTAAAGTCCAGTCAAGAAGATATTTTATTATTTTTATCGCAATTGTAATCCCGACAATAAATATCGCTCATTAAAATTCTAGTTATTATTTTCTTATCGTGCCCGGCATCGCACGACACATGGAGAACTATAAAAGGAAAACGTAGATTGGCCAATATTTTGATGTTGACTAATTAGTATTGCGCATCAGCGCAATAACGCTTTCGAAGAACGTACTACTCGTTGCCGTTCTTTACGATATAAATTTACTGCAATTCGCAGAGATCGCTATCCGTATAAGGATACCGTTCTTTTTCTTTTTTTTATCGGTCATACTTCTTGTATCGACTTGTAGGAATCGAAAGACACTAATTGCGATATTAATAGATTAGAACTGTTAATATCAAGGACAGTTATCTTTGTGCAATTATTTCTTTATAGATTGATTCTTTTCGTGATGTAAGTGTACGAAGTGGTTACGAATGAACATTGTGAGAGGCTGTTTGTTCAACAACCGTGTAATTATTGGAAAATATTCCTGTCATACCATTCACTTCTATAATTCCATACATAAATGCCATACGTAAGATCGCGTGCTTGTCAATTTGTATAACCAGCTCGTCGAGTTATCCAGTAGTCGAGTTTCCGACTGATATATGTACATCATTGTTTCAACATACTCTTATTAGACGTCTTTGCATAAAATCGGATATGAACTGTCATTGCGGATAGATCGAAATGATTTTTATGCAAGGGCAACGACACATTGTTTTCCTTTTTTTCGGGCTACGTAATAAAATGGAAACGCAAATTACTTGTAATGAGAATTCCTGCTAGGGGCAGAGCAATCATTAGCCTGGCCTGTCATTAATATTAGTTCGTGAAGCAAAGTGGAACTTCCGCGTTCTGTTTATATAAATAGTTCACATCATTACATTTATTGATTATTACAGTCTCGACGGAATACATTGAATTTGTTGCGACAGGATTCTATTTGTCATAATTAAACGGCAACTGTTTCGGTCTGAATCATATGTACGACAAATGATGGCAACGAGTGAGTTTCTCTTCTTCTTATTGAAATAACTCTTAATATCTTTGTGCTTGGTTTATCATATTTAATAAGTACGTGTTGATTATCAAATCAGGTTTATTAAACATGATATTATATAATAATCACAGATTTCCTTATCATCGCAAAATTTTTGCCTTTAAATTACAGAAACGTATCCTTGATTATTATTTCATCATCAATCTCATCTCAAATACGTATTAATCACAGGGACGAACTTTGAAGCTTCCACGTGGTTTAGACGTTTCCTTCGAGTAGCGTTACTACATCACGAGTCATTATTTCAAGCACGGTACGATGCACGGTGAAAAACGTTCGATCCTCTTGCAAGGATCACCCAGTATACATGTGACGACAAGAGAGGGCCGACGACGATCAGACGCGAGATGGTAGATATCGTCCGAGATAAATATTCACCAGCGCCGCGTGTAATCGTTTATTCCAGCCGCCGTGAGCAGATATAATCGCTACATCACTGTGCTCGCCCAGCGACATCATTCTCCAGCCGTTCCTCTTCCACGGGTTGGAGCAACCACTCTAGAGACGAAACTCTGGTGCGTAGAGTAAATCTTGGTTCGAGGCTGTTTTACGGTATCTCGAAATACGACCTCTTCTCGCTGGTACAGAATGCCAGCTCCGCCTTTCTTTGCGTTCTTCGTTCCATCTCGCGGCTTCGTTTCCCATCTTGTTTAATCTTCCTTTTCTTGTCCACGCCGACTTTTCTACCCCTTTCTTTCCTATATTCATTCTTATCTTTGCTTTTACGGTCGTTTCGTCTCGTTTCTCCTTCTGTACGATCTTAAACGTTCCTCTTTATCCTCATCTTTTTCCCTCTTTCTTCGTCTGGAACAGACTTTGGAACAGTTTTTACTTGATCGCTTTTTTCCCATGGTTTCATTACGTTTTCGTCATTCTCGAAGACATAACTTTATAGGTTTCCTCTTCTTGCCCGTTCGCCGTTTCACGGCCTTCTTTTCTTCTTATGCTCCTTCATTTGCTTCATTCTTTCATTCGTTTCTCTCTCGCTCTCTCTGTCTCTCACGGCCGCCCGCTTTTATTTGTGGGACATTTGTACTAATTTAAGGTTGATTGTTAACATTAGCAAGCTTCTTGCGCGCCTCGTGCGTGTGCAAATACACGCGGACAACGGTACTCCGGATTCCTTGTGTGCGCCGTCTGGAGAGCTTGATTGAAAAACTCTCAGCCAGCGCCGAATTACATCAGCTCGCCAAGGTTTTTGCTGTCCGGAGCTGATCGAATTATTTCGAACTGCGGCACGGTTGCACGGTGAAATTGATTGGATAGAATATTAAGTAATTCTGGTAGTCTGGCTCGTTTTCGCGATTTGATGCCTAAATGACTGTCGTATATCAACACCGTTTCATGATCGTTCCCATTTTCAGTTCGTCGTGTAACAAAGAGATTTCACTTTCAATTACTCCCCTTTTCAACTCTATCGATAATTGAAGACGTCAAACGGGACCCCTTTCACGGGGCCCCTCTCTTAATATGCGTACAACGGTAGCAGAAGATTAATATACTCGGTTTTAAAAGCAATACGTGGCTCACGCTCGATTCCCATTCACGATAACATTTTTCACTTTCTGTCACTGTTCGTGAACGTACCTATATATTGGACGTTCATGAATATTCACGAATTCGCGCCAGCATTTCTCCGGCCAGTTCTTCGTTTAATTTCTTCTTATTCCAGGCCTCTTCCCGTTCCTCTTCGACTTCGCCTTCTCCTCTTCCTTCATTCCGCGTATATCGCCACTCACGTGTGCATACCTTTTTTCACGCGTGATTGCGACGTATGGCCGACGACTGTGACCTCGTGCTTTCTCAAAAGATGCTCTCTTTGATTGCCTCCCAAGAAACCACGCTTCCGCCTCCTTCTTTCGATTCACGCACCGGCTTGCGAACCCTCGCAAAATCATGTCGCTCGATAAATTTCGCCGTAACGGTCGCACCACGTGGAGGCGGTTCGTTTGACACGAGCAGAACCAGATTGCCTCGAGAGAAAAGAAATTGTTTCGATACTTGAGATATTCGTTACCTTGTTACTTGAGAAATGTAATACCGGTATCGATGGTAGAAAGAAATACAAATGGAATTTCTAGAAAAGTCTGGTGTATTTTTTTCTCAAATAGGATTGAATTTCGGTGGTAATAATCAAAGTTAGCTGAATATTAAGACTAACCTTACCAGGCTCGGTCAAATGGCCAATTTGAAAATTTAATTTCAAATTGTACATTCATTGTTATTTCTTTTCTTCGTTTAACTTTGTGTGAATTCTTATAAAAATTGAGAAATTGATTAATCAAAGAATATAAGAATTTACGCAAAGTTAGATGAACAAAAGAAATAAGAATGTTAAGTTAGTAAAAATGGCAAGGTTAGTGTCAAAGATATTTTATATCTCCAATATCTCAAGACCTTGAAATTCATCAAGATTTTCAGGATTTCTGAAACTTTTTAGACACATCGAGATTTAAAGATTTTAAAGCTATTTTAAAATCTCTAGTCCTACCAAGACCCAAGGCTTATAATGATGTTCTAGAGTTTTAACTAATTTTCACAGACTTCGAATCGCTTTGAAATTAATATTCGAATGGCCATAACCAACCGGAAGTATCTCGGAAACATAATTTGAACAGTAGATAATTATCTGGAATGCAGTTGCGTGAAATGCGTGTTACTTCAAAATGGTCATTCACACGGATACATTAATTATCGTCTTTCGTCCGTTATGTCACATATTCTTGTTGAGCCGTCGTGTCGAGCCATCAAGTAGAAATAATAGCACTTGTACAAGTAAATCCGTATACGTGGCATTTTTTTAATTTTATAGCGTGGCATACGGAATAATACAAAGATAAATCGCGTTAATAACTCGGTTTCTCGCGGCTATAACGAGGCTTTTCGCATTGCGTACGAGCATTTATGTTCGATTTCGAGGCACATGCACTTTAAGATACGTTCTCTCTCTTTTACGTAAGGGAACTATCAAAGAACACGGTGATATATCGTGCGTTTCCACGGAGGCAAGTTAATATGACACACACCTTCACTCAAGTTTTGTTACCCGTTTGCACGGCCACTAATTTCTGCTTAAGATCGTACCGTGTCATTTCCTCCGGCACGTAAGAATACATGCTTGAAATTTGTAGCGTGACTCACGTAACGTCCGACTAATTCCAGACCCCATCGATATAACTATTCGGCTTCGTGTCATTCATGATTTATTAATCTCGTATAATTCAGTATTCGTCGGGCGTTTCGTGATTAGTGGAAAATTCGCACATAACAGTTCTCACGTGAAAATTGTTTACGTAAAATTTCAAATAAGAAAGTAGTTCCTCGGTAACATACGATAATAAACGAATTAAATTCTTCGAGGTGATTGTATGTTATTATTGGTAGAAATGGAATATATGTTTACGAAAGATTATCATATGGGAGTAAGAATTAGTGTAATCTGAGAATACTGTTTATTCAAATGTGCGAGTGTTTATTGCCGTAAAACAGTGTGAAATGCATCGAAACTGAAACTGAAAGCAGCGAGTAGAAATCATTTGGAGGATTTATCGTAATAGGAAGACTAAAGATGTAAATTCTCTTGTTGCGTCATATTCTAAGTAGATACGGTCTTTAGGTAAGACGTTCAATGGTCTGGCAAGAAGTCACGGCACTCCTACGCGGGAATATTGCGGTCAATAGTTTGGGCGTGCCTGATTTAAAATCAATTTTAGAACATATCGTTCTCGTTGACGCCAATAACCTGATGTGTCAACGCAGAGTAGCGATCAATTGTATAATTATTTGAACATACACGACAAATAACTGGAATATTTAAACGTAATAATTATCGAATTTATTTTGTCGAGGATTTTTTTTCAAGAATACTGCATGATGTATTTTAATAATAAATGAGATAAAAATAAAATTGAAATAGTTGATGAATATTAGTTTCTTGAGAAACTCGATTAATTTCGATCAATATTTAGGTTTAATATTTTTGCAATTTATAATTTTAAAGTCAATAATTGTCTTTTCTAGTTTGAATAGTGAAAGAATAGTAGGTATTGACGTGTACAATATATTCATTAGAATTTTGAGCACCAGCACCTGTACCGAAGTACATTAATTTCTGTGGAAGATATGTAGGTACAAGCGCCTCGTTAGGTATGCACCATATCTAAGTGTAATTTTAAGTACCATTATCTGTGCCTGGAACATTTGTTTGCATAGAGGACAGAAACATGTACCTCGTTAAGTACACACAGTATCTAAACATGATTTTTAATACATTTGCTAACAAATCTTTGCATTTTGCATCTGATATATGTATAACATGCTCTTAATCCAAATGTCGTCTTTTTTTAATTTTCTAAGTCATTTTCACATCATAGGTACATACAATTCAAATATATAAACATATAAAAGTACGATTTTATTTTCATTTATATTACAATTAGATAACTGCAAGAAATTTATTTCTTTTAATTGCTTTCAATCCCATATATTCTATTATATGCTCAACCTGCAAAAGTAGCTATGTAAAAATTTTATAATTTGTTCAAGACGACTTTCAAAGTAATTCAAGGATTACCTACTTGCGCGTCTGCTTCAGCGATAAGGCTTCTAAGGCTCCTCAATGGCCCCTACATATTATGCTCCTAAATAAAATATTTAATAATGATATTTGCACACCGAATCCACATTATTTTTTATTCTCATACATCTCTGAATTTATTCAATTTATATAATATTTATATAATATCGAATAATATTTTCATGGCAAAACAGACTTATTTATAAGCAATATAACAGATATTTAAAACGAGACATTCAGATTACACATATATCAGATACTTTAAACAAACTGAGAAACATCATGTGTCATGAACAAACGAATCCGTTCAATTCATACAATTCTTAGCACAATTTGATTTTAAATCATCCTTTAAGTCCAATGAACCCTTGCACGATGACCGACATTAAACAAACTATGTGTAGTATGGGGTCGTAAAAGTATGATGCTTCGTCACAAGTAAAAAAAGCTCGACCAAACACAACCACCGAATACATTCCACACGTGGCAATAGTTGCATGTACACGTGTGTTTATACATAATACTACATATATTACTGATACGCGCCTATTATAACCGTTACAATGTCGTCTGCATTCGAGACCGAAGTGCCACTAAATAATCGCCGTCCTACGTGCTATTCTCCGAGAGATCCTCGGTACGGATACAGAAACTAGTTCTACGGACCGGCCAAGGCCTAGATCATTGCGGTCGATGCCAGGGTGATTCTTAACACATGCTTGTCTGTATCCAGTCCGTGAAACCAAATGGCAAAAAGGGTGTTCGTAGTTGTACCAGATAAGAAGCACCGACATTTTTTTATCATTCCAAAGATCAATTTCTGTAAATAGGATGCGGGTATAGTATAGAACGCAGTAGCTTACGAAAGTACTTTAACACTTACCATAGAAAACTTTTATGAGTACGTATACAGTCAGTCACGAAAATCTACATATTGATTGACAGAGAAACTAGAAACCCACTTTATCACGCAATTATTTATATCGACATATCAATACAATTATCATTAATCCGTTTCTGAAAGGAATTAAAAAAATTAAAATATTTGTTCGTGATGAAAGTGAATAAATCGTGTTACATCTCATCAATGTGCCTCCTAATGCGTTATAAGAATTCGTAGAACAAACGAATTCGTAGACTGACGTTTTTACTAAAATATTTTACATTTAAGGGTAGAATTTTGTGAGCGACTGTACGTGTGTACTGAAATCCCAGAGTATAAGAACATTGAAATCCCTGGGTTTTATAATTTCTGCATAAGTGACGCTTGAGTAGGGTGACATTTATAGACGATATAAATTGTAGAGTAGAAAGGTAGTGTCGTTTCAAATAGACGAAAGTAGGTTTCGTACAGATATATGGTGTAGAAACGATGAGAAGTCGGGAAAATGAGTAAATAATAGATGCAGGATTGATGGGACGAAGCACGTATTTGGAGGTGCATATTCCGAAACGTAAGACTCAGAAAACGTCGTCTAAGCGTAATTTAATAAAATTATCCCGAAGAGATATAGTACGTGTTGAGAATATTTATAGATCGACAAGTGTTTTATTTATCTTCGTTTCTTACATCTCCCTTGTTTTATCGTTTCTTTTTCCAATCATCCTTTACTCGTTGGATATATTTAAACATTTTTGCGATAGATCTATCTGTCGCGTCTATCCCAATGCATTGGCAACGATCGAATGAAGGGCAAGTCAATTTTAGTGTGAATCAGATTTCCGATCGATGAGTACCCGGACTTGATTTTTCCTCATTTATAAACGGTCTACTTTACTATGCTGGGTTGCATTAATGAAATGCGATTGATTGTCTGATTATACCAGTACTACTGCCGGGAAATGTTTATCGTTAGTAAAATTTTGAAGCATAACGTTTTTTTATTTAATGTAAATGATAGTATTTTATGATAATTTTGCGTTTAAAAATAGAACAGAAAATCTTTATAATAGGTATGTATTCTTCGCTTGATTATGATAACTGAGAGGAAATATCTTATAATATAAATTATAGGTCAATTTTCTCTCTGTAATGGTAATTTGGAGAAGAGACACCGTTGCTAAGCTGGTTTTCACAACTTTAGAAATGATGTAATTTCAAGGGAACGGAGTTTTGTGTTAATAGAAACGAAGTTATAATGAATATAATTTTCACTCGTCTTTAAATACAGTACTTAAATAAGAAAATACGTTGTAGATATTCAAATAAATATAGAAAGTTAATTATCAGTATATGCATAAATGTAGATTAGTTAAAAAATGATATAGGTGATAAAAGAAAAATTGAGCTTAGCGCCTGACTATTGATTGATGTATACTACTGAAGAACATAGTGTACGGTTATTTCGAAGAACCAATTGTAAATAAAATCGAGATTGGAATGGCAGAGAATTATTGAGGTGTATTACTTATAGATATAAAATTTCGAGATGACTTATTCCAATAATGTATCATTCCCCAAAATCTTTCAATAAGAAAAAGAATATCTATCAAAATAATAAAATTAACGAAATAAACAGCACACAGTTTATATAAATTTTCTCCTAACTCGAAACTTGTAATATAGAATACTGATAAATAATTCTTACAACAAAAAAGTTCAATTCATAGACCACAAATTCCAATAAATAGAGAAAAAGGAGAAACAAGATATTACGGTGCCCAGAAGAGACTAAGGGAGCAAGTAACGATAAAAGTTTCACTACATCAAACATACCGATCGACATTGATGCTTTGTGTGCAAAAAATCCGCGGTTAACTCGAACATGAGACGAAAGGCCGTCGATAAAGGTACACCTACGTCTAGCGATCTAACGGCACTGGATCATCCGCATATCAAACACTATCGAGAATATCAGTCGCTATGGCTGGTTCACCTACTTTCGATATCTCTCGTTCTACGACACGGTACCGATTAGCTCAACCACGCGCGAACAATTTTTCTTCGATCGAAATGTTCATATGATCTATCGCAATCAAATATCAATTTACTACGTGATCTTGATATCGCGTAATTCATTCGAATTTACGATAACGCTTATTGGAAACAGGCATCATAAATGTCATCCGTTTAATTCCTTGTTTTGTTGACAGACGATGGTCTGCCATAAATTTACTCCAGCGTAAGAATCAATGAGAAGCGCGCCAGCCATTGTATGGTAATAGGTTGGTATAAAACGGTTGGAAATCAAATTAGAGATTATCGTATTCGATCTAACTTTTCGCTCGACAAGGGACAATGAAATGACGGATACGAAGATAAGCACACTGTAGAAAATTTGAGGAAAGTGGAAAATAGATAGGTATTTCTTTATTGATTGCTTGACGGGTTGCACAGATCGCATTTTTCATTCTTTATTGCTCCGTCCTCTTATCTTAATTTAACACAATATTAATAAAATGATAGTTTTACGATGATATAAAAAAATGTTTTACAAATTATCACATTGCTTACTTTATCTTCAATTAGCTATTAGTAACAAAGAGAACCGACAACAAAACATAATTTTTCTAAGTCTCTAGCTCTAGTTAGTCTCTAACTTTCTTTATTAGCAATCATAAAATATGTATCATAAAATACGCCTTTTCCTTGTTCGTTACCAATAATGTCTTGTTAGGTACATTTAAAATCCACAAAGGGATAAATGTACTCAGACATCACCAGTATACTTCCGTAAAGTAACGATCATTGCTAGGCACCTTATGATGAACAGAACCGAGTCTTGCAACCAGTTTCGACGTACACATCGACCCTATACACGATCGTTTGAGAGACCGTTAACGAGATGATGGAATCGAGCTGCAAATATCCGGGATACAGATAATGTCGTCGTAAAAATCGAAATTATTCCGTGTGCTATTCGACCATAACTACTCAGTAAGATAGAACTGTATCGATGTTTCTCTATCTTAGTCTCTTTATTCAAAAATTACTCACTGTGCAATTAATGTCAATTGCCGCATACTTCTATTCTAAAACGAGCGCGTAATAAAATTTCTCCGAATAAAACGGGACTTGAAATTACGTTGCACATATCGAGTATATCATCGTTAACCTCTTTAATAGCGAATGATAATAATGGTACTGTGTTTGCGATAATCAAACTGTTACATTAGACGGGCACCTCGAAAGACTTACAAAATAAGTAATATGTACATATATACTTCCTTTTTTAATTATCGTGCCTTCGTTTTGTTACTAGATTCGTTGCATGTATGCTATATACATAGCTTCATAGATGTAGAATAGAAAACGTACAGATGTTCGTGCAACTTTCTTATGGAACAAACTCTTACGTGTTACTTACTTCATTACTTATGCTTTCCCATTTTATGACAATAAGTACTTAAGTATTTTATATGGAGAGTACTTTCGCTTTTGCTGCGTTGCTTTCTTTTTTTGAGAAAGAAGTATTTCATATACATAACTTGGCAAAATGCCTCTGTATTTGCATGTATAATGTTATTTCTATTTTATTTCAACCTCTTTTGCCTAATCTGCCTAATTGACTCTGTGCTATATTTATCGAATAATAGTTATATCGCCTGTTACCATAAATATCGTATGAATAATATAGCTTTTACTTCATTCGCATCGACGTAAATATCTGATGTAATAGTAAATTCTCTTTATTGCGCTCGTAGTAATAAAACACGTGTTTTAAATAGCGCGTATACGTGCAATAAAGTTTCAAACAGAACATTTCGAAGCGGTCTCGCAAAGAAAGGAAAAAGAATCGATCGACGATATACTCGTCGCTTGATGATCTTGTCTGACTATATAACGATTTCTAAAATTCGTTCTCCTTTAAACGTCGAGTCGAAGTGTGTATGTACATTGCAACATGTGACCGCAACATTGAAACCGCATGTATTTTCGTGCGAGACTTAACCCGAGTTATGACGTCCGTACACACTTTAATTCTCACGGATGTAGGCGTGAGCCGGCTTGCCGATTCGATACCACCAGACTAGACGGCCAGCTCGACTCTGATCTTCCGGGAGTGTGTACGTGAGTTTAATTTGCCCAATCAGTTACCTAACAATTCATGGCAAGTGTTTTAATGTCGGTGATCTGTAATCTTATTGTGAGGACTGATACTTCCTCGTACAGAGACCAAGTGGCAAGGTTATTATTCCAGATGAAATAAACAGGTCAACGATAACGTTTTACGATGCAACGGCATCTGTAAGCTGAAGATCGCGAATCTAGATTGCGCCATAGGTCTTCGCGAGTCCTAGCAGTAGATTTAATTAGATCTGTATATCGTTTGAAGTTTCTTTAGTTTGAAATCGTCAGAGACACAGATTTGAACACCTATTGCTGATTAAAGTATAAAAGTCGTACCAAAAAAATTAAATTGAAATTTAACAAATTTAATTAACGCGCGATACAAGGAGGAAAAAACCTGTATCTCTACTTATATTTTAAAGTAAACAAAATATCTTTAAAAATTGGTCACTTTGACTACTACTCAATTATTGATTGAAGTATAAAGCTTGCAATAGAGGAATTAAAATGGAAGGCGCACAAAAAAATATGTAATGCAAGGAGGAAAACAACCTTTTATCTATACATTTTTACAAAGTAATTGAGCTTATAGTTCTACCGATAGAAATGATATAAATTGAAATACCGCGATTATTATGCGAATGAAACGAAGGTAAAGCGTAGGTAGAACAGATTAAGATACTAGGATTTCCGCGTATGTCGTTGTTCATTATTTCTATTAACGTGTACGTGAAAAATTGGAATATACGTTCGGTAGCCGATCAAAGTCATCCAAAGTCTGGTTGTACGTAAGTAGAATCACAGTTGCTGGTCGTGTTCAAGCGAAACGCGAAGCGTCTCGATAATAGGAACTCGATGCAGGATGTATCGTGTATCTCCATGCGTCTCGTGCCGGTATTTTAAGATCGCTACACGATCGGGTGGGGCTGCCTCGGCATTCCGATATCGTCTTATCGTTGGACAGTGATTACTCTGTGACTGAGGCAAGATTAACGACGGAGACCTTTTCAAGCATCTAAGAAGGATTTAAGGATGGATACATACCGGAATAGCTCGTTGTACGCGTGTGCGTATCTCGAAATTACAATAAATTCTTCTAACATTATGAATTACACTATAACAGTTTGACATTTAAGTGTCTATCATCGGTAAAATTCATATGATTGATAATACAAATATTTTATAATTCTTCAAATCAGTTATATCGAAATTAACAGGAAACGTTTCTATTAACGGTATCTAAGCTACCAGTGCTAGATTAGTAGAAATACACATGGATTATAGCTTTTTGATTTATTTCTTGATTTTTGTAATTATGTAGTTTACACGGTCTCGACAGACGGCAATAAATTTAGTATCAGTCTTGATAAAGATGATTCAACCGGAGTGACACAAATAAATTCCATTGGTATGAATTACGTCCCATTGCGAACAGTCTAAAAGGAGCTCGTCTAATTGTAAGTGTATTGATTTATCATGCTAAATGAACGAAAAGGCGGGCTATTAATTCTACCTATCTTCGTTAATGACAGGAAGCTGGATCTGCTGGAAAAAAATGGTTGCTTCGAAACACGATAGAAGTGTCAGTTACATTTATTTTTCGCTTACTCCATGTCTGAATCTGGTTTAAAGCATCATTAATTAACGATGACGTAACGTGACCTGTTCACACATTGCTTCCGGATTTCAGGCTGACTCATACGCGACCGTATATAAACCTGCCAGTCCGTATCAAGTAAATGTACTTAGTATCAAAATAAACTTTTAAATCTCTATGAAATCAATTAATTACTGTTCGTGCTGATCATTCTGATTTAAAGAATCATTCAGATATGATCATCGAGATTTTACTTTTAAATTTGCATCGTCTACATATCACTTCAACCACATTAAGTTCAATATACATAATCAAATATACTACACTATAAGATATGTGCATTATATCAGCTGCCACTGCATTTAAATTTCTTTTTTGAATTAAATCATAAACAAAAATAGTAAACACGATATTTAAAAAAATATAAATTTTCACTATGAATACGTTAGGATTCTAGTTAAGATATTTCAGTGAAAAATAATTGTGTGAAACTGAATGTGCAGCCTAGAGAATCCTTGTCTACATTCAATATATTACATTTTCAATATTCCTAGCTTTTTCGAGTATCGTTACACAATCGAGATTCCAATATCGAATTTCTGGCCTAACTGCAAACTGTAAATCGCGCTCAAACAAAGAGAAGCTATCGACAATCCCGAAGATTGCATTACGTGTACGTAGTACGCTATCGTCCACGGTTCCCCAGTTTATTATTGCGGTTAGGCTTCAGCCTGCTTCCGCGGGCCTACAAGCATCGCGAACTCTTGCGTTATTGTAGCATCCGCATTATTGGCACGTAAATGTACGCTACATGCTGCCCACACGACCAGGAAATGATCGTTCGTTCAGCTCCATGCTCCATTCCGCATTGTTTATCAATTATTATAACGTACACGCCCGCTCCTGTCATATACAGGATACTGCTGGCTTATGGCAGCAGGTTAAGAATGCTCGAACACTCAAGGCGCTTATCTTCCGGTAGATTAGGATAAAGTGATGGCTATCCCCTACCTTCTGTTCTGTTTAGCGTAGTACGGATCATCGTACTTTTCGTCTAAGACTCGTTCCATTGTTATAATATACAGACAATATCTCCACTTTGCCAATGAATGGCAATTAAAATGCGAAGTATGTAGCAGACAAAGTTTCGGATTACGTGAATATTCCGAAGTTCACATTTTCGTATGCTCTGTTCAGTAACAATTTTCAGATTATTCGGAGTTTCAAGTTTTTATTAGATTTTTTAAGAATCTGCATTTTTAATGACGATCAAACTGGGGATGTTTGTGTATTTTTGTGAAAATTACTAAAAAAAAAAAAAAAAATGAAAAACTAAGATGCATCTTGCTCGTTGAATTATAACGAGTATTATACTTCAGATATTTCATATATTTTGGCATGTTGCGTATAATTACAATTTCCCACAAATGACAATATGGACATAATTTAAAATAGAAAAGAAATTAGTAAGAAAATGTGAGTAATATATTGGTCTGATACGATATTGTTGTAATAAATTGTCGATCAAATGGTGTAATACAACACTAATTCTAATTCCTTGTTATAGTAAAAGTAAAACTACAAACGGTGCGATTATTATAATTAAGCGTATTATCGTAATTTATCGATATATTAGAAGGGGCAGAAAGCTACGTTTTCATCGTGATTTGTAATATCGAATGCTTTGTTTTGCGAATCATCGGCACCGCTCCAGGTATTATGAATCGACGTTCCGCAAACGTGGCGCCCACGTGGCGTCCGTGCATTGCGATGAAATATTCATTTCGCTGCTTGTTCGACCGTGCTCGCGCTAACAAGGCGCTCGTTAAGCTATCGTCATCACGGTCAGGGAGAAAGAGGGTGATGATAAAGAAGAGAAAAAGCAAGAGATGATAAAAATACGAGAAGGAGAATGATAATGAAGAGGCAAAGGAAAGGGGATGATAAAGAAGAAAGATAGAACCAGAGGGTAATGAAATAAAAGAAGACAGAGGGATGGTAGTATGAAGAGTAAATGAGGCCGTAAAGGAGGAAAGAAAGGAGATTATAGAATGGAGGAACAGTGAGAACAGATGATAAAATAGAGAGGATGATAAAGAGCTCTTACTCTTCCAACTATTCGCGGCATTCGGATATTCTAATAATGTTCCCGTGGCCTTAATTAATGTTTTAATTACGAACACATGGGCTTCGTGTCATTTCTATGCTAAAAACGCTATCGTGCATTCTTTTTCTCATCCTAATAGGAATTTCGAGTAGCTGGTATTTCGAGTAGTTATGCAGCAAACGATTAAGCAATTTTGGTGGATTTATTGAAACGATTTATTATATACCATGTGCTGTGAAACCTTAATTACGTTACTAATTCCATTGTAACAGACATATCTTTAATGAAAGTCTATCATTCGTATCGAGTCAATAATGTCCTCTGTCATTCGGTGAAGGTACTTTAATGTCTATTTATTTGCAAGCTTCGTAACCGCAATGGACATTTGTTTCGCGGCTTAGTAGTCGTAGGACAACGAGGTGTTCCGTTATCGATTTCTTTGCGAAAGATACGCACGTCGTCGTATATTTCTTCCTCTCAGTCAGAGAATTTCGTGCGTGTGTCTCCTTTCCAAGAATATGTATCTCTCTTTC
Source organism: Bombus huntii (assembly GCF_024542735.1). Classification (NCBI taxonomy): domain Eukaryota; kingdom Metazoa; phylum Arthropoda; class Insecta; order Hymenoptera; family Apidae; genus Bombus; species Bombus huntii. The sequence continues at coordinate 12,694,274 of NC_066246.1, forward strand.
GAAAGTTTCTCTGCAAATATAGCCGCAAACGGTCTTGCTTGCCTTTTTCGCATTCGTTAGATTGCTTACTATTATAAGCAAAGCCTAGGTATTTGAAAACATGCTGTTCCATCTTCCGGAGTTCGTGTTATTTCAGATCCACTTAGGCCACGGGGATAGGCGGCCATTAGCTTTTGCTTTCAACGACTTCATCCAAATTGTCCGTACGCTCGTGAATTCGAGTGGGTCGTTAAATATCGCGAGACTCACGGACGCGCGGGTCTATCTGCGGCCACTTCTCAGTCTCGCGACACGTGCTAGTGTACCCGGCTAAAAAACTGGCAAAAATCTATTACAAGCGCTCTCATGGCACGTACCTATTTAGGTACCAGTAGATCTAAAAGGCGGGCCGCGAAAAAGCGGCGCGCATCGTGCACGAACGGACATTGCTCGTAAATTCACGCGGACAAGCAAGTCGGACGTTAACGCAAGGTTTACCGTCAACGCCGTGAAATATTCCCGGTAAGTTGCAGGATAATTTACGCCAGTAACCGCGGGAATAACGCGCGCTTCGACTCCGACACTGGTGTCCCTTCGAGGAGAGTATCTAGGCCCAGCATAGGCGCTGTAAATAACGTTTTATCGACGTCACGCCCTCGCACGCAATGCTAGTCAACCATCTTTTTTTTCTCACGACGTTTTAACGAGTCGCGTGTCCCTGTCTCTCTTCGCGAGTTTGCTTTCTTTTCGTGCTTCGAAAACTCTCGTCTCGCCTCCGCGGCCACGGGCTCACGCAGTTTTCCGTATACTCCATTTCGGTTTCTACTTAGTGTTTGCGAGATTCGCCGCCATGCGAAGAAATTGCCAACACTTCCCTGTTTCCGCCTCGCCTGTTTCCACACCAACGATTCGACTCGCAAAGGAACAGGTTGCAGACCGAATCTGTGTAACGCTAAGCGACTGTGCAAATGAATCATTCGCGTTTGACTTACAAATCAAGTTTGCGTTATTGGCCAATAGGACGTATTAAGAAACAAGAAACAGTTACGATAACGCGTTTATCTAGTGGAATAAGATCGTTTAACTCTTTCAGAAAAGGATAATTAAGAGACAAAAATTACTCCTTTGTTTTTCGTCAAATTAGGAATGGTTTTAAATTGCGGAAACGTTTATTGTGTTTACTTGAGCGATTTTTTTTTCCTGACAGTAGAATACCGTATATTCGTATAACGGGAGGAGGCTCTATTACGTCGATCCAGAAAATAAAGATTGCGCCGCCTTTCACTCTTCCCTGCTGACTCTTATATGGTCCGCGCAGCGATCCACGCTCCGCTCGAACTGTCTCTATAAGCTTACCTTCTGTTACAAAGTAAGTATCTATTATACGTAGCGCGTTTTCTCCCCGGTCATCGGTCTTTCGCTCAGCGCGAGAGAAGAATTTTTCCGAGTGCGAATGGCACATCAGGCCGCGACCAACGGAATACCAAGTAGCTTGAACGGTAATTATGCCAATTATATCATTGGATTCGCATTTTCTACGGAATTACAGAAGCATTATCGACGCTTCTGAGTTTCTCCTATTGTAACAGTGATTCCGTGTCCGACATACCGTCAGAGAAATCTCCGTACTTGCCTCGTTCACTCGCGCGACCTCGGCCCGCGAATTAACAGTCTAATGACGTGTAATATTGCCACGGAAAATCTAATTTGTAACGCGTCGCTGGCAAACGCCAGCAATAAACATCCCGAGCCGTGTTTTAGCTGTGCTTCAAGGCGTTTCAGTGGGCAATTAACACGTGCAAGGTGTTCCGCCGCAATCGTTCGATGACATAACAATCGAAACGTTCGGAATTATTGCATCGCATAATCTAGGCGCTGGTTTATGCAATCCCCCTTGGTATTTCTTGCGAGTTACATTACGAGCCTCGCGCGTGTGCGAAGCGGAAAGTTTTTCTCACGTTTTGCTACGCGATACGGACCGGAGTACGTTACCGGTACTCTCCGACGATGCATTATGCTCGCTCTGAAACATCGCAAGGGGAATTCCTCTTTCAGTTACCGATGGTCTTCTTGAAACGCAAGAAAGACGTGCCCCGCCCAACGCCTTCATCTCTCTTCCACGTCAGCGATTTTAACCTCTCTCCACTAGAACCAATATTCTCGGAAAAATTGGAAAACTACCAACTTCGCTGCTCTACGCTCTCCAGCTAACAAAACTGTAAGATTGCTTCAATTGCAGTGGTCTATAATGGATTCTAATATTTTTCGTTTTTCGAGAAAGCAGAGGATAAATATAGTACCCCTGGTTCTCGATGGAAGTTAATCTGTGTGAAAGGGAGGAAGTTATATTTGTGTTCGGACCTTGGTTTCTTTGACTAGATCGGTACTTGTTGGTACAGGTTGTTTGAGGTTGCCTCTTTTTTTCGGATGGCTAAACGAAGTCGTTAGCGAACATTTTTGCAACGGTTTTGTTAAATTCGATTTGTCAATGTTCTAAGAGGTGCCCTATTCTTGATTTTGTAATGTCTTGGTAATGCTAAAAGGTCATTTATCATGCTCTTCTTCTAGTGAAATTCGAAATGATTTCGAGGTTGTTTATAAAAGAATGAAAAGAAAAGAACAATGTTGAGTAATTGTAAATTCAGTGACTATACATGGCGAAGACATTCTGACGAACAAATTCCTTTTCTATGACAGAAACTCTCGTTTCTTGTGCTCAAATAGTGTGTTAAGAGTAAAAGGAAATCTTTGTTTGCAGTTAGATAGCCATTTCCTGATACATTATTGACAATCCTTAATATGCATTCTTGAGAAATTAAAAAAATTCAACAATTTGAAGGTATATATTTAAACATTCGTAATTTAATTGATTCAGACAGTATACTCGTTAATTCATTAAGAAGATATTTCTATCCAATTATCCACATACTTAACTTTGCTAAAAATAAAACTGATCGTTTGAACATGATTTATGCTTCATACAAAATAAAGTTACTTCCTCGGAGTTATACCATTTCTAAAATAAAAATGACGAAACGATTCATTACTTCAAATCGGTATCTTTTATCTTAAATAAAATTTGCCCAAGGCTAGATCAGTCGTATAAAGTTTCCTCGTCTTGTCGAACGAGTTCGAACAAACGATTAAATATTATTTGTCAGCAAGAAATCACTGTAACTCGACTGGTATAATAGGAAGCGCCGACCCGGAAATTTCTCATTCGATGGCGCGCTGCCGAGTTTAGCTGTGGTCCCAGGTATCGATAATGCGATCGAACGATAACCACGTGGATCTCCCGATCTTGTACTCGTGAACGATTCATCATTGCCTGTCGATAAAAGTCAGAATGTACGTAGGTTTTGTTGCGTTATATTATTTCGAAGCGGACGCTTTTACGTAAGGCCGAGCATTGCAAAAAGCGTATCCCGTGATAAATATAATTATATCGCGTTGCTCCCGACACTCCGTTATACCTAATGCCGTTTCACGATAAAATCGCGGAATTATCGCGGTACAACACCGTGAGCCCAGCCGATTGCAATACGCCTATATCTGCTTCTTATGCCACTTGCCTTGTATGCACTTCACACTTGAGGAACTGTGCACGGAGAAGTGCAGTAGATCGTAATAACAAGAATGCAGTCCGGATTACTATTCAGATTTGTTCGTGTGTAATAGCGACCGAACGCCGGCCCTGCCACCACAAGTATGCCGTGTTCGTGATTGCTGATTGCCCGAACAAGGTTGCCGTCACGTCGTCGGTCATTATGAATTCATTTTTCTTCGCTCTGATTTCAGACGTACGTCTCTGTCTGTAAGTATTAGGACACTTACAGGAAAATGAGATACATGTATAAAGTCATTAATAAGTATTTATTAAAATCTTTAGTGATTATTATTTTGTTTGAACCATGCTCTATAAAGAATTCATATATTCTATGTTATAATAAGAATCTCATAAATATAGCAATTAGCGCTGTAAGTAATTTTGATATTTGCATTATTAGATTTTTCCATTGTATTTTTTATTCTTTGATTCCATGCATTGTATAAATAATTTCAGCAAGAGATTCGCATTTAGCGGACTTCCATTTTTTGAATTCACTTCAAATTTTGTCAATGAGACTCGGATGAAAAGACTATGGGAGTGCTGTCTATCATAATGTTGAAAATATAATAAAAATATCAGCCTCTTAATCAGGTTGTACCAGACGTCCAAATATTTATACACGATAGTACGTATGTTTTCCGGATACTGGTGCATCGTGAGCTTCCTGAAGATGTAAGATGAACGATTTATAAAATAGATGATTACTTTGCTTACTTTCCTCGGTGTTTAAATACGGTACGTAATTAACGCAGATAATGGCGTTTCAGTGTACATCTAGTTAATTAAATTTACATTATTGCTTTCATAGCCAATTAAAATATTAGGATAATTAAGATACAATCGTATTAAGAGGAGTGAGAATGTTCGTCTTACGTAAGTGGTTATACCTACCTGTGATATCTATGCAAGATTTTTTGCGCTTTGAAAGAAGCTGGGTTACCGTAAATGGAAAGCTTGTTTGCTTAAAATTACTTTGATGATTGTAATAGGGTAATAATAATAATTTCTGCCGTGTACGAACAGGCTTGTTATTACTCGAATAGTTGTAAAAGATGGATAACGCCGTGTAAAATTATATTCCTGTTAAACAAATTTCTAATCTCTCTTCGAAATCGAAGCGTTATATTCTGAGAGATAGTAAATATAAATTTTTAACTGTTTTATATATTTCACAACATCGTAACTTTCTAATTATCTAGTGAATTATTCCCATACGAAATAAATATAATTCAATGCGATATATGATGAGAATAGGAGAGTTGAAAAAAGCTTTACGACGTTGATCAATTATTTTACACATAAGTTGTACTTCTACCCAGCTATTACTCAATTTTAGCTAACTATTTCTTCATTTCAAACTTTGATTTACTGTCGGCTTGTGTAATTATAAGATAATAGCGTTACAACAACAGCCTTTTAGAATTGTTTCAAATACCTCGTTTCAAGCATTAATCAAGTATTAATTACCGGTTTCTCTATCGACCACTTTCTGTGGTTTACCACTTAACGAAGAAATCAGGCTTCTACGGATTTGAAAGCACGTGAAAAGGGCACGTGCTTGTTACTCGATGTATCGTGTCTACCTTAAAAACGAAGCCAGTGTCACGCTCGAGTTGTACACTGTTGCTCCAGAATGTTTGTCGCTACAATAAAACGTCTGTATAAGAACGGTTGGCCTATACGTTTCAGTATCGGTGCATCGAGACAAATTCGATAAAATCTGATGCGGTCGAGCAAGATTGGTTTTGCAATTCAGTTACTAAAATCTTCATCTTTTTTACATTTCTTGGAAATGTGATTACACGACTACATGGAGGGATTAAAGAATGTCTTCACAAAAATTAACTTAGATCAATATCTGTAACATTCCTCGCTATCATTTAGCGTATTTATTTATTTATTTATTTAGCGTAAGTCGAACGTGACATTATACGTATAATTTCTTGCGCTCTTATCGCGATCTATTGTTTCAGATTATGTAATTCTTGCAAGTTTTTTTGCGCTATGGCAGGACGTTTGGCATGTATAATCTCTGGAAACAGGAGACTGTTATTTTCGAGGTTTCGACAAAAATGTAAACGACATAAGAGGCCCTGGTTCGCGACAAGCTAGAAACGGGCGGCATGTTGCACAAGTTTTATCTGGAGTCGGATCGCAGCAACAATAATCGATCGAGTCGACAATGGAGAAAGTTGGGCGGGTGCGAGTGATGGAATCACGAGAAGTTGGGCTTCAACGGAATAACCGTACTATGCTAGTTTCCGGTTCTAGGCCTTTGGTATTCTACGTATTTCTTCGAGATAACCCACGGCCGAGATGTCTTGGAGTTTCTCTTGTCGCAAGAAATAGCTTCCCTATGTTCGTATGTATATTTTGCAGAAAGAACGTGTAAGACTCGCTACCGAGTATATTAACAAACCAATTAAAAGCCTTGCTTTATATCCTTAACTGTTAAACGACGTGAGAAAATTCTTTTCACATATTAGATAACACGATGACGACATAGAAAATATTTTTATTGAAAATTTTAATTCAAACTGGTATGAGGAAGAGACTCTTAAAAAATAATTCATACGTAATGAGAATTTTTTCTCGGTCGGTTACGAAGGAATTTGTATTTCCTCGTACGTTCAGAGAATTCTGCTAAATGTAAGACGTTAATGGGTCGCAGAAAAATGCTTTGGGAGACTCGTTCCCATTCCGCGGTATTTGAATGAAGACAATTCCCTTTTCATCTACTTGGTCGCACCAATTACCATGGAATTTCACAATTTTTTCGCAAGGACATTGCGCATACTTCTGTAGGTATTGTAACTGGAGAGTGCAAGTGTCGGGAAGTTTTCTTTAGTTACTACAAAGTAGGCGACAAACTTAATAAATGAGAAAATACGATGGAAATAATGTAAAATGAAGTTGACCCCAAAAGGTGATTTAAAAAATAATTAGTAATAATCACGCGTAATAAAAACAAAAAGGAAAAATAATATACATGACAGATGCGGTTAAAAGAATTATCGTGACCTGTTGTGAGAGTCGTAAAAGTGTTACAATTAATCTTAATTGAGAAAACCTAGTATTGTGCGAGTGTTGATCGTCGTCGCTTGAAACCTAGATGTTAAAGCCTAGATGTTAGATACGATCTGATTCACATTACTTTCTTGGCGTTATTGTGTATCGTACAATGCTCACCAGACAAACACCGAACAAATTATACGTATTTATTTACACTAGTTAAAAATTAGGAATGACAATAAATGTCGCCTTTTCTCCACAAAAACTAACATTTTAAATAGGCAAATCCGGAATCATACTTGAAAATAAGGTGTTGTTGATAACAGAGGATCAGGGCTTGGCGTGTTCTTAATTACTCGAAAGAAAAGAATTACATTGGAAACTGAGTTGCATTGTTTGCAGAAGTTACCGTGATTCGTTGACGAATATGCACGCGATATTTACATCAAGATTGTTCGAAGGTATTCCGTTGCTTCGGGTACACGTTCCGCAGGAAGTGTCGACATGATTGTGACCCGGTTATACGTTCGAGAGTCGAGAAATCGCACGGGCGAATCGTAAATCTGCTTGCAGGAAATTGCATGCACCGTTGTTGTAGAATCTCTTACGAGTAGTTAAGTATCCTATAAACGGAATATTACTTTTTTTAAACGCTTATCAATCGAAGAAGGTGAAAAGAAATATTGTTAATTCATTAAGGATTAACATTGAGTTCGTGACATTTTATTTACGATCTTTTCGGTCAATTTATGTTATTGAATTCTGTTTTCAATACGTGATTATAATACGTATATGCGTATAGTAATAATGACATGTGACGAATAGTAGGATTCCGTGAAATATCTATTATTGTTGGTAAAACAATATGCAAGTTACTTTACTAGTGATTTTCCATAATGCTGCGTTCACTGTTTGGTCATTTAGTGAGTTAATTATAAATCATATTTTATTTTGCAATAAATTTCGAACAACATTGATTATTCTGCTAGACTTGCTTCTTTATGGCTCAGTAAAATCGATATGTTCAAGAGGACTGGGTTTCCGTGACCGAGTAAAAGTATAGCTCAGGGAATATTCGAAAGCAATTAAGCTTACCCGTCACTCTTCATTGCGAACGTTGACGGGGTCAACGATCGTTCGTTGTATCGCATGATTCACAGGAGTCAGAAAAACGGAAAATGCATCTGTATCGTTAATCGACGACTATAACGGTGCTAACGCTATTCCATGATTTCCATTACTTCGTTACGGACATCAAACTGTAATTACCGCGAAAGTTTATCAATGCGAGAAATCCTCGAGGCTTCCTGATGACGTGTCCTTCTTTCCATCTATTGAAATCCCTAGATTTTATACAAGGAGTTGTTACTATTGTAAAATTATACTATTATTACTATATAAAATTATTAAAAGTACTAACAAGAAACAAAGAATCCTTATTTAGAACTTTAGTTTAATATTATATTGCAGTTACGTTTACAACAAACTTTACTTTCACGTCATATTTCATAGTATCGGTATCGCTCTTTTACTAAGTAAGGAATTAAAAATAAAAGTATGTATCGTAGCTGTGTTCGAAAAACATTTGATCATTAAAGTGTTAAGGTGAAAGGCGCGTCAAACATCGTTAGCTTTGCAAAAGAAATCTAAAAAAGAAGGTGAATGTTGATTGAGGCAACAGATCACAGGCTAGAGTTGGTGACAAGATGACAGCGATATGGTACTCGTATGGTACTCAGCTGCTAATGACTTTAAAGCATGCGCTTAGACTTTTCGTCTTGCTCCTATATTTTCTCATCATCTTGGGACTGAGTTATTTGAGCACACCTTGAACAAGCCTTCTGTATTTTTAGTATTTTGCCGTAATTAAACTAATGTCTTTGTGGATCGGTGAAACTTTAAGAAATAATCTTTTAGATATAAGCCCAAATATTTTTTTTCTTGTACGATAAAACGTTAAAACTTGTAACAAACTGATAATAATCGATATTATCAAAAGATAGTACAATTTAGTTATAATTAAATTCCTTTTATAGCAAAAGAATCATTCTTAATGAGTGAAGTGTCGTTGTAAAAAGTTGACGCGTTAGTTTTGTGCGATTCGAGCCTGCAGGGTCTGGATTAATAACGATTCCAGGTTAGAAAGTTAAATCACTATACCGAAACAGTAGTGAATTGTTTCACTTTTTTTCTGTCTAGACAGCACGTGACATTACGAATTCGTGAGATGAGGTGCAGCCGCGTGATGATTATCAAATTAGAGGAAAGTTAAGAAAGTTAATCTACTATTCGGTCGATATAACACCGACAACACCAGCTTCACTTTCATTCCGTTACGACCGTATTATGACAAGTCCAGCCATTCGTTTCGACTTGCTTCACGAGTCACGGATTACTGAACTAGAACCGTGAATTTTAAGTCGTCAGAATCGCGCAATCGACGTTATGATCATCGAGATAAAGAATAACAATTTTTGCGAATTTATTCGAGACTCAAAAAAATTAAAGAATAAAAATTGATCAGCGGATCTGATATTTATTGAATTAAGTATTGCTATTTTATTATGAAACTTCTATAATTACAGATAACATGTTTTCGTTTTTGATACTAAATCTTATCTCATTGAGCCTAGTATTCTTAGGTGGAAGAAAAAATATCAGAGAAAATACAATTTTCGTATGGAACTCAAGAAAGTAAGAAGTTAGAATGTGCGCGCTAACATATCATTAAGATTCTACAAATTACGAAAACTGTTAGTTGAATCGTAAGAGGAAAGAACTTTATTGCTAAATGGTTGAGTAACTAACAATTTTCTAAAAAAATTTACTTTTTTTTGTTGTGGCATTATTATACTTATATACGTTTATAGACGCTTATAAATTGATGATATGAAACTTTTTAAACTAAGAAATTTAATTTCGTTACTGGAAACATTATTAAGTTGAGAAAGTATTAAAGCAGAAAGATCTACAGCAAAATTTTCTTTGAACTGATCACGAATTTCCTTAGATTCGATACAAAATTACCTGTTCCCTTCACTTCCGCGGAACTTCCTCGATAAAATAGCCATGCTAAAACCTTATGAAAGACAACGAAAGTATTTCCGATGGTGTTGCACGAAACACGCATGCTATGTAAATTAAGCCGATGCACGAAACTATGTAGACGCGAGTTAGGTTCGCGCTCACGAAGATTCGTGGAATGTAGACCTCTCTACTTGAAGTTACACGAGCGTGCAGCCAGATATTTTATCGCTTATTGTCCTCTATTTTATACACAATCCATTGTGTAAACCATATTTGGAAATCATGAGAAATCATGAGCCTTACTTGAATACAGGGAAAGGACTATGGGACTTTCTAATTAGCAGAGAATACCGTTCTGCTTCAAATGCATGTATCTAATGGGAATCGTCCGAGATGTATATTTCTCAGTTTTCTGAAAAATTTCTGAAAGTTTTTCAGGATCGTTATTCGAAACTCGTTCAAAATTTTAATACGATAAAAGATAGGCTAATATATATAATATATCTCATACGATAATAAGGTATAATAATACGATCTGCGATGAGCAATCTTTTTTGTTGGTTTTTATTTTATAAATGGACTGTAGACGTTTATGGAAATTCATTTATGGACGCAAAACACGAACAAATTCAATTTTGTTTACAATTATGCCTGACATTTTATGTCTGACATACTTAAAATTACAAATTAACGAACGTTAAAAATGGCCAGTAATTCGTTTGACAACAGATTAATCATCAAACAAACCGATATTTGCAACGCAAGTAACACTACCGTACGCTACTTATACATCAATGCAACTACAAAGAGACTTTTTTTCCAATCTACACTCCAGCACCACCCACATTGAATTTACATTTCCACTGTTCTCTCAACTCCCACTCAAATTGTAGTACGCGAACATACTCTACACCTAACTTAGATCACCCTTATAAGGCTATCTAAATTATATCGTCAATCTGTATAACCAGTTAGATCGATTACCGTTTAATTTGTCCCGGTACCGTTCAAAAATTCTTTATCGGTTAACTTTCCGGGTCATTTCTCGCCGATGAGGGGCAAAACCTGATAAGAATCTGCCACGGAAAGTGATCGATCCAAGCATCTCGAAAATTGAAAACGACGATCCCGAAAGGTTGGCTAGCCGGTTCCATGGAATTCAGAAGGGCTATCTGTATATTCTATTCCTTCGGTTCCGTGCAATTATAAATAGAATCGTCGTGACGGCGTGGAACTATAAATTGTCGCTTTGTGATTTAACGCGCGCGTTACGCGTTTATCGGCGAAACGATCTACGCGTCCACTAGGTATGTAGCTGTCATAGATCGCGATCGAGAACTCCTGGTGCGAGGTTCATAGCTGGGGTTGCGCCGTGCGCTGCAATTAGGATAAATCGATGCAACCGACGTGCAACGCCGACATAAGCGGGCCCCGATTATGTGCGGAATAATACGATCGTTCACGCTGTGTCATTTCAATGTCGAACTGTTAAAAACCTCAGAAAAAGTATGACAGTAATTTATTAATTGTTTCTTTTGTTATCACCCTGTGGAAGCATAGTTGCCGTGAAAGAATGTTTCCACGTTGAAAGTTTAATGGGTTTATGTGTGTCTATGTATAAACTCTTTTCATCTGCCATATAAATTGCCGTAATTTTTACTATCCTCTACGACATACCAATAAACAAGTGGGTTGTCTCCCGAAAGAGTAGTTTGAATTTCAAAAAGAAGTTTTCTGAAGCTTCCTTTAAATGAGAAAGTAGAATTCACTTGTACAATTCTAATGATAATATCCATGATACGATCACACGACATTAAAAGATGGAGAATCCCATAAAGCCTAACGATAAAAACTCGTACCATCTAACCTTGAGTTTTTGTCCTATTTACGCCTAGAATTTGTTGTCTCGGTGATGATCCATCGGTTCTCGGAGCTCGATCGTTGCACATCGAGCTGAGTCGAGATTCGTTTCGCGATACTCACCAGCGTCTACACAGCCACGATAACACGACTCTAAGCAATGTCACTGACAGCGGACACTTTTTGCCTGGCCGCTTCTCTATGTCGACGTATAAATCCTGCGGGGCGTGATCGTTATTTCAGCAAGCTGCCCCAGCCTCTTTGTTTTGCTCTTGTCCTTCCCGATGTTTGTCGTGTCGCTTTTGATTCTTTCACATCTCGCTGCCTCTCGTAAACCCTCACTCGCGTATAGTCACGTCCGACCGGACTGCTATGCCTCGATAGTTTGTATCAATGACAGTCGTTAGTGCCGTCATTTCTTCTCCAAGATTTATTAGCACCAATGTCCTCCGTATACTGATTTGTCTAGGTCAGACTACTGATAATTCGTAGCACAGTGTCAGTGGTTAACGGTACTTTTTAATTATGTCGATCGACGGATCGACCATTCGTTCTAATCCGATTTCGAACGTGAGCTGTCACTCGATAAACCGATGTTCGATGGAATGCAATATTATCTTGATTGCTGGTTGAATGTAATTATAGGCAAACCTTTTTTTTTATTTCAAGCCGTTAGCTGGTTTATTAATGTAGAGCACATGATAAGTATATAAACGTAGAGTACATGATGAGCTTTTAAAAATTCAGAAGAAGAGATCGGATGTTTAAACTGGATCGATTGCAAATGGAAGGGGATTTCTATAATACACGTAAGGATTGGGATTTATGAGATCACGCAGAAAGATTGCTTGCCAATTACCGATAGATTCTTATATACATGTATATCTATAGCATAAATTTCACAAATATTATTATTCAACGATAGAATAGCTAAGTGGCGACATTGTGTTTTGAAATTCGTCACGTCACATATCAATATTTGCATTTTATATCAAAATATGTCCATGATCATGGAATAAAAATTATCGAAACTTACAAATAAGTTCAATATATCACAATCAATATATTACATTAATACTTTTGCATCTCTAAAATAGAGTTTTTCAAGAAAAATCGCTCAGAAATCGAAATAAAATTATTATCAATGTTGTGTAAGAATGTGTGCGGGTTTGATCCAGCGTCGTATTAAAGTAATCAAGAAGTATCGTAGAATTATTAGAGCTGTTATAAAGTTAATACTCTGAACTTACAATTGTAAAGAGTTATCAAATATGTCTCGTTTGATTTTTATCTAAGATCTATCTGATCTTATTCTATCTGATCTAAGACTCTGTTTGCCCCAACCCTCTAATCCAACATTAATAAATATGAATAGAAGATCCGAAGCTTGACGACCATGGTTACGAATAACAGTGATTTTTCACCTCCAATTACGGCAAATTATACGCGTATGATTGTTCTGCTTATGCAGCCCCCCTCACATTTCTTTCCTTTTCGACGAACCGAACAAAGAACTCGAGGGAATCGTAGTCAGTGGGTGGCGTCTGTTTCGTGACGTCGACGTTTACGATGGATTCAGCCTTCGGCCCGCGGGATAATCATCAGGGTCGTTTCGTACACACAGAACCACCAAGAGGTCGAAGGCAACTATGCAAATTGGTCTGGTCTCTACGTCTCTCTCGTGGACCTCAACGCTCGGTTATTTGAGGTTTGTTATATCCCGCCGTAGGATTTCCCCTCCACATACCTGCACGAAAATTAGTCACCTCAAAGACAGGTAGTGATATTTACACGGTTCTTGTATCACCCTCCTGTGAATGTTAGTGTAAACCTCGATAGATTATGTTCCTTGGCTACCAACCTTGCATTTTCAAGTGTTTGATAAATTTAAATCACGTGTATAAATTTCTTTCACTGCTGTTCTTGCGCCAGAAGAAATATTTGAGGTTCGTATTTTGCAGTAATTTGCATAAAATAGCAGCAGAGTCTAGGTAATTGCAGTTACTCGCTGTTTAAGAACGCTCTTCCGGGGAATGGTAAACGTAACAGAAGCGATCATTGTTACAGCGAGTACATAAATTTATAAATGCAACTAACAATGCCCGATTATAAATTCAACTTTCCCTCCACTATTTCCTCAACTATGTCCATTTTTTCTTATTATTACTTACTTTTTGTTCTTTTCAACAAGAGCTTGTTAATTTACTTCGCGTATTATGAAATTCTGCCTTTAAAGTACATTGAATAAATATTTGTTCAATTCGAACAAAACGATACGCAGTCGTGAAACGATATTTGAAGCGTACACGAGTTGTTTCCTTCGATGTAACGAAGAATAATAAAAAGAAGGGAAGATCGTTAACAAAAACTTTCAGCGAACTGTTGTTGGATCTTTTGATATAACTGGGTTTTATGCGTGCACAGACAAATACATAAATGTGCCGGTGGATCATAACAAGGCATGCGAACCGACGGTATTCTCGATGCGCGGCCCCTCTATTTCCGTCCGGCACTGGAATCCGCGTCGAATTCTATCATCCTTGTTTTCTCGTCTTTCTCTCCTTTCCGCCACCGGTGCACAACATTCAACCTTCCTATGGATCTGTTATGTATTCATACGAGATACAGGAAGAGAGGGAGGCAGACAGATAGATCGCCGCATTTCATGATCAAGGGCCAAAGATCTCCGTTAACGTGTTCACAGAAACAGAAGAGAACGCAATATAGGGTGGAACGTGGGTTTCATGATTGTCGAATGATTTATCGATCCTTCGAATATAAACGTCGAAATGGAAGTACAGTTAGAGGCCTCGAGTCTCGAGAGAGCTGCTAAAATTCCCGAGCTATAGCCAAGAGACAGATGAGTAAAAAATTTCTTGCGCGTTTATCGTATCAAATAGAAAAATTTTGTTCTAAAGATAATTTATATTTTCGTCCCACATTTTTAAATTAATATCAAATTTTACCGGTATAATTACAATAGTTGAATCATTAATGAAATTTCAGAGTGTCAGAATCTAATTCTATAGCAAGTGTCGAGTATAGTACTTTTGTGAGTTACTCTAGTTTCGATGTACTTTACCTACCGATAAATCATAATTTCGTATGAAAGTAACCCGACGTTTCGAAAGATCTAAAGATTATTTTTCATAGCCACTCTACAACAATTGTATCAACAATTTGGCTCGTCGAAATAGATCAGATCATCGTTAAAGAGATCGACATTTTGTTTGAAACAAGCGAAAGATGTTTTCGTTCAAGTGGTTACGTTGCGTAAGAATTGGGCGGTGCCTACGCGGACGTCAATTTGCATCACGCAATAATCAAAGGAGAGAGATTTGCGAGCATATACTCGAGTCGTTGAGCGAAAAATCATGAGAATAGTCGTATATTCGTGCGAAATAGCCACGGAAGAAAGATTGGAAAAGTGAGAAGAGGGAAATAGCCACTTCATCGGCAACACTGGCCAATTAGTTCGGTGGATGCGTTAAATCTGTCGTGTCCGGGCCGTTAGCGAGATTCTCATGTTTTCTGCTCGGCTCGTGCTACTACGGGAGGGACGAAATGCGCGTCGACTAAACAGCTGTGAGAGATAATCATGCGCCAACAGCATTACTAATACGAGGAAATGTAAGAATCCAACTGATTCTATCCATAACTGTCTCCCCTCGCGTTCTTCGTGTTGCAAAATAAATTAGCGACACAGGATCAGAATCTTTCTTAATCCGTATTCTTGCGTCTTATCTTTTTAAATAAGCTTCAATTTTAAAATACCGATTCAATCGTTCAATCATTTCGTGTCAACGAAGATTCATATTCTTCCGTCTCTTTTTAATTTTCTGATATACGTAACATCGCTTGTTCCCTCTTCGATATCTTTCAGAGAAAGTAACAAAACTGGTCCCATGAAAGAATTCGAGAACGACGTAAAAGATGCATAAACGCATAAATATATTTAAGATCCTCTAATTTCTCTACGAGTGCGCGGTGAGCAATTTGTGCAACGCGGGCAGAGGGAATAACGAAGGGAGAAAAAGTGGCAAACAAGGGATGAACAACTGTTATCTTGCATCTTTCCGCGAAATCTTGGTCCCTGACCCGCACTCGAGATTTACGCAAGGTGGTGCGCGCGTGTGCTGTGCGGTACTATTTCGAGGCCAATTTACGGATTCCGCGAGAAAAGTAGAGAGTCTGCTTTGTCACCCTTCGCACCATGAAGAAGTCTACACGATTTTCTCGCCTCCTAGCTCCTCTCATCGGCCCGTACGTTGTGAAAACGACGAATGCGTCCGTTTCTCACTCGTGCGTGGCACGCGACTTTATGGAGACACACGGCGCCGCGCTGTTAGCCGCGTTGCGACTCGCCCGATACGAGATCAATTTTTGCCTAGTTAAAATTACAATCCAATTGTCAATCCAGACGCTCACTGCATATGCTAAAACGAATGCTTTTACTGATAGTTTCAGGTTACTCTGGCATGTGTTTTGGGTTGATGTTGATCAGTTCGGTGATGAAGAAATGAGAATTTTAACGTTTTCATCGTGGTTCGTCATTATAGTTGTTGACATTTTCTTCAAATAATAATTGTGCATTTATGGGTATAAAATGATTTTTTGTATCGTAAGAACAACAAAATTGGAGCATATATTGATACAAGAAATATTTAGAGATACGTGTTTTCTAATAAAGCATTGTTTTATCAGATTCTACATTTCATTTTCATAGCATCAAACTTTTGTGGTCACATGGAGATACTACTACTATGATGTAGTATATTTCAATTGATTGCGGTCGCCAGGGCAAAATATATAAAATTCGCGTAGCAGTCGACGTTTTAACCGGTAAAATCGGTTATCCACAGCCTAAAAATTGATTGGATGCTACGCATCGAGTCGCTTCGATATTACGTAATACTGGCTGCCTCGGAGTCGTTCTCGCGAAATGCTCGGCCGCAAATATCGCCCACGAGAGAAAGAGAGAACCAGGGGAAGAGCTTCGTTCGTTACACACGCTGTACTGTCGCGATCTGGTGACAGGGACTAATATTCCTATCCAACGCACACGACTGACGGATGGCCACGACTAATCTGCTGCGGGGGGATTAGCGCGGTGCTATTATCAACTAATTTAGGTATCGCTGGAATGTCGACAGGTGTTGCTTTACGATCATTTTTCCATCATTGAAACACGCGCTTTATTAGACGATTTTTCATGATTTCTTTTGGAACGATTTTTATACTTATTTTTCCTTTAGATAGTGGTACGTGTATTTATTTTAATGCTATGTCACTGCCTTAATACCAATCTGAATTCCCTCTTTATATACTATTAATCTGTTTTATAGATTTAGATTCTACATCCAACGAATGACTATTTCTAATTAAATCATTGCTGATCCTTGATGTACTCAATGCCAGAGTTAATGGAAATAATGGAGTCGAGCAGGACAATAGATTTAGGATATCTTTGGTATCTTGCTCTCTCAATGCGAGTTAATTTATTCTACTACTCACTTTTGAACATTGTACACGGGAATAGTATCCTTTATGGGAGTGACGAATAACTCCACGAATAATCTAGTGCTAAAGGATTAGTAGAGGGCTATTATCAAATAATTCGGTTGTCCCGTGAAACCCGACAGGTGTGGTTTATTAGCCATTTAGTCGGTTACTCGAGAAGTTTGCAATTGGTCGTGAGCCTTTTGATGTTTGCAGAACTCGTGTGATATCACTCTAACGTTTATCTCGCGTAGTAGTTGTTTCATAAATAAATAACAAATTACATCTGCGTGTATATATACATATACCCGTCAGAAGTACAGTTAGTATTGGCGTGCTGTTTAATTGAGCGTATACTCTGTAAAGTTTACGTCTACGTAGGTACTATAATTCGTGAGAGTTATAATTTACATACGGTTTACAGTTAAAAACACTCTTAAAAATCGAGACTCGGCAGAGTTTCCATGTTTGTCGTTAACCTGGTATATGAAACGCACACTAAATGCATTAGGTTAAAAATTTTTTAACTATAGCTTGAAAATGCAAAGGTGGTAAAAGCGGTAAGTTACGTTGTACATAGCAAACGGATCGACAGCTCTGACATTTCTCAATTCGTTTACTATAAAACCGTATCAATATTTAATTTGAAGTTATATTTACGTATCTACGGAATAGCATGGGTATAACTCGAAATACGGATTCGTGTCACCGCTTGACTAATATTCCTACTTGTTACGTATAACTGACAGATAGTCTCTAGCTAATCCGCCTTGAGGATTAGCGGAGAATTATTGTTGAACTAATAATTTTGGCACGGCGGAAACTCTGACAGCTGCTTCATTTTCTTGGGACAAACAACGGCAATATCTTGCATTTACGTACTCGTTTCTAATAACTGTAAAATGCATTATTCGTTTCACGATTTCATTATAATTTTACACCTATTTTATAACGACATTCTTAACCCAAAAGAAGCATGTGCTGATTTTTTAGATTTAGAAGTTTATTACGAAATTAATTTTTTAAGTGAAAGTCAAATATACTAGTTTCGAATATGATTACAACGGAAGCAAATAAGGTTTGGAGAAATTACGTGGCAAATGACAGTAATTTTCTGAACGGATCTAAGCGCGAAATGGTGAAAGCGGAATCACAACCTTTTGCCGCGGCAGAACGTTGACCTGTCGTTCTTTTTTCTATGTCGGTTTTGTTGTAATCGCGAAATTGCAAAACATTTCTCGTCTCTCTCAAACAAATTTTAAATTATTTTACTTAAATACAATAAAGGTCAGACAAATTCGCGATCCAGTCTCAATATTCAATGGAAATGTCAAAATCTTTTATATAAGATCTTTTTTTATCTTTTTTTATAGAAATCTTTTTTTATAGAATGTATACACGACAGCTTCCGATAAGTGTTCAGATAATATGCTGAGCGACTGTAATTCTTTATTTCTCCGCGTCAATTGTCAATTCTCGCGTTCGACGGTCAAAGGCAAACGATGTACTTTGCGGTTTCGTATTCTAATGGTTTTCTTGAAAGATCGTTCGATGTACGAACAGTTAAGCCCACGAAGAACATATCTTTTACGTGTTGCACTGTTACACGGTCGCCCGCAGGTGTAGGCTGCCATCCAATTAGCTACAGGTTGATGATTTTGCCAGGCATGCTCGATGGATCCGCTAATTCTAACCTACCAACGACCGAGATTGGCGAGTTAAATTGCATCGAGCGCGCCCGTACGTTTGTAAACGAACTTACGGTACACGCGTTTACTTTGAAATCTACCTATATAATTACTTATCGTATTTGACCATCTTACGAATATTGAATCGGTCTCCATATTGTCAGAGTAAATCTCAGCTTTACGCTCGAATCGATGTTACATTAAGAATAGAATAAATTCTGTGATGTTCTAGGACTGTATGGTCAATCTCTGACTTTTCATTTCTCGAGTTCCGTACAGGCAGTAATAATTTCTAATATTTGACTTAGGAAATAACTGAGGCGATTAGAGTGGTTACCCGCTAAGTGAAAGATTCGAGTTCAATGCTCAACGTAACAACTCACATTTACACGCAACTGTATAGAAAATTTCCTTGTAGAGAGAAAGGGAATTGTACTTTCTTGAATCGAGTATTTGAAGATAGTCGCAGTCGAAGTTAGTTAATAATTATACTATCAGATATCGATTTACAGTTATTTTATTAAATATTTAGAACACAGGAAACGAGGATCCCTTCGTTACCTTCAGATATGGTGAAATTTCAGTTACGGTTTAGGATTTTATGGAATTCAGTGAATACGTAGTCCTTTGATTTTCCGTGCTACCTATTATTTTTCGTATACGTCATAAACGGTTAGATAATTGGATTTACAATCAGTAAGAATTTCGAAGCCGTATTTTTTTAGCCTGTAAGAAAAGTAATAGAAATACTCTTTGGATGGTTTTACGGTAATATCGTAAAATTTAACTATAATTTTTCCAAAAGCATACATTTAAGTATCTTTTAATTTATTACTTAACCGGGCACTAACTGAAATTTCATTAATAAGTTCACACGAGTGAAATTCTAACGTGTATAGTTTATGTCGTCAGCGGAAACGTTTCGGTATACTTTTTATTCGAACGTCACCCGGCTAGACGTCCGCAATGCGGCCACCAGTTATAAATAACGTAATTGCAGAACTTGACGGAGATAGTGCAGGTAAATTCCACTGCCCCTATTTCTTCCCTCGGAGGTATGTATACTCGCGGGCTCCACCTACTTCCACATCCGGCCCTAAGTACCGCGGATCAGTCTCAACTCACTGACCTAGCCCTCCAGGCACGTATAATTCCAAGATATTATGCGTCAGTATGTTTCTCGTACCCGTAGATTATGACTTCCGTGCACGTGCTTAAGATAAACTCATCTACACGCGCCTATCCTGAAATTTTATTTATTATCAGAATATCGAATGCGCTCGATATTCATTTTTCTTATACCGCTTGATTCCCATTAACTTTCATCGTAACGATTACCTTTCTGCCGTGGTATTCGCTTATGTTCATTAAGGTAGTCTTTTTATTTCGAATTTTACCAAGTTGTTAATAATTCATTACGTTCTAGTGCATCGTACCACATATTCACGTTATTGCTTTTTATTGAATAATTATTTTCGCTTTTTGCTACGTGAGAGATTATACTTTTAAATTCATTTCTCCGATCATACATAGGTATTCTCCAAGTAATTTTGCTAATAGTATAAGTATTATCTTTCACTATGCTGCAATTAGAGAATGATGCAATAATCTTGTTGCATTATTTAAATCATTTTCGATTTAACACATTTTCTTAAAAAGCATGGCTACTCCATTTAAGAAATTACATAGAAGCGTCTTTGTTCTAAATAATGTTTCAACGTACTGTCCGTTGTATTCTTTTTATCTCCTTTTTACGTTATTTACAGTTAGATGATTGAAGAGATACAACGTATGCAAGAGATGCAACATAGTTAATATAATTCTTCGGTTCAATTTTATACTAAATTTTCTTGCCAAATTATTGCAAGCTTGTTTATTTGTTAAAATTAAGAGTGAGATTGAAACATAAAAGATCACAATTATTAAAGTAACATCGCCCTGTAATTACATCTGCGCCTAAAAAACACTATATCTCTCAACAATTCTATTATATAATTTTATCTTTCTCCTTCTCGCCATTTCGTCTTTATATTTCCTGCTTATTAATACAGCTCAAGTATAATATTACGCTCATTAGCCAATTTGTAGGCGATTATAGTCAATTTCATAGCGGTGAGAGACCAACAATTAATTCAACATTGAGTTCGTACGCGGCGCGAATTAAAAATAACATCTTACATTGCAACACGTGGCTAAGATGACGTTTCAATTTCTTCCTGAAACGCACACAGCCTACTCTCCCTACGCACTGTTCCACGACGAGAGCACTTCATACGGCATAGAGAAATATCCTCGGTTGTTATATTCGGGAAAAACTTCAACATCTCACCCACGCTCTCGCGTAGGTGCTTATTGCGCTCCCGTAATATCAACGCAACGATGGAACGTCACGAGTAGCGAGATGGCCATTCAAATATCCGCACTCGCGAGTTTCCGATAGGGGTCGTCGCCACGAAACTTCGCAACTTTCATGTAATATTCAGATCTCGAAACTTTAAATGTGTCCCGAGAAATTCGATGATCTCGCGAATCTCGGTTCTGTACCAACGCATTTTTATTCAAATCGTTCGCAGAATGATGATTTTTGTATTCATGCGGTTGAGCATTCTTTTTAGGTTTCGTAAGGATCAAAAGACCATAATTAACGCGTTCGCTGCGGATTCTATTTTGAATTCAGTATTTGAGAACAATTTATCAAAATATTGTGCCATTAAAAATATTTATTTTCAGATATTTTACGGACATGTCATCGAATAAATTTTTATCTGCCTCTGTTTCGTGAAACTTAGTATGTACGACCTGGATTATTATAAAATATTGTTTCTTATATTCAAGTCAGTACTATATGCATAAGACATAAGAATGTGTTAACTTGTTTCTAACTTATTTTTTGTCATGCTGGTTAGGTTAGGTTCAATTCAGAGCTCTATCAAGAATCGAAGATATACCTATACGTCAGGTGAATCCTCGAATCGTTCTTACGTATATCGAACTGGGCGCGCCCACTGAATTACGAGGTCGATGCCTGCTTTGGCAGACGACCAGAGGTTCGAAAAATGAAATTGAGAGCTGTGCACGCTGCTTCATTATTCTTTTATTTTATCGCAGTCGTACTTTTGAGATTATTTCTTAGTCATTTCCCGCTTATTTTTCTTGCCTTAAATGATTCTGTATAGAAAATCTGGAGTTATTAACTCTATAAACTTCCTAGAAATTTTAGTAAAAAATTGGTATACGGTAGAAATACTCGTCTTAAGTATACAGTAAGCCTTAGATATGGTTCCATTGAATATTCAAGTTAATTAACTGCTGTAACTGATAATTAACTGTTCAAATGTTTCAGACGTTGTAAATATAGTCATGATTTCGAGTCTCATAACAGTGGTAATGACGCCTTGAAAACAGCAGGCTTTTCCGTAATCACGCCGCCTCTCACGTATACCGTACGCAAACGAAACAATTCTCCCTCCAAAATAATTCTTTCCTGTTCACTTACGATCTCCTTTCTCGCGTCTCGGAAAGCCGAGGCCGCGGCCTCATACTCTTTCGGTCATTAGCTCGGCCATATCTCTGCTCCCACCGCACTCTTACATACTATTTGCATCCGACGTAAGTCCCGACGGAATTCGTAGCCTCACCGTGGCCGTTGCAGAATGCAGCCGGCGCGGCGCAAGTGCATACTTTGCGGCGCCCGCCCTAATCATCCCCAGCCGCGATGCTCTCTCCGATCTCACTTACCCACTTACTTAGTGCGCGTATTTTCGGTCCTTGAGATGTCGAACAGACATACGATGATCCAACTATTTGAATCACGCGCCACTCAAGGACACGAATCGCAGCAATATCAAAGATGGATCATTTCGTATCGAGAGCCTGTTATTTTACGAGGGCTACGTAACATCCATCTAGCTCTTTTGAGATCATTAAGGAGGATCAGTAGGAGCGTTATCTTTATGGATGTGGAAGTGATATTGAATATCGATCGACTGATCGTTCTAAAAGTAATTCTATCGTGATATGTTAAGTAGTTGGATTGTAACGCGCGTTTATTAGGATTTAACGAGGCACACATTTAATATTCTTTTCTTGATACAGTTTTACAGCCTATAAAATTTTGTGGAAGAGAATATAAGTGTTTCATAATTATCACATTATCGTGTTACCTATCATGTTACTTAAATTATCATGTTACCAAAAGATAAAGGAAGCATTTTTAATTGTATATGTAATTAATGAACACTGAATTTGTTTCAAGTATGTTAAACCTCAGCTTAATTCTAAATTTCCAAATTCTCTTAACATGCAGAAATGGTTGGTATTCGAAGCTTAACACGGCAGGGATATTACGACTACTCACTGAGATCGTATTTATATTAGTTATTGTACGCTGCTTTTAAACAAAATGCAAATAGGATGCTTATAGGATTTTCAAGTACCCGCATAGTTTCGTCATGTTACATCCTATTACAATAAATGATCTGGAACATATTGCAGTAATCTAATGTGAGGTTTCTAAGCAACCTGAAATGAAAAACATTCGATTAACTAGTTTGCTCAAATTAATCTCATTACAAATTAAATTCCTATTCAAATAATTGTATATTTCAAAATATTAACCCCAATTCTGCGTCCTCAAATGCTAATATACTTGTACGAACAACAAATTCTATTAAATCAAACCATAAAATTCCCCATAGTAAAGAATGATAAATATTGATTTAAAAGCCAGTTTATTACAAGTATTTACGATATAACCGAGTTGTTGCATTTCCAAACTAACGATTTTACTCGATCTTCCCGTCTCATTTTCAGTTCGTTGAACCCGATTAAAAAAGTATCATAAACTTACAGTTAAAAATATTTGACTGTTTTTACGAATACCATTTCTCTCTAACAAAATGCGGCCGAATAAAACAAACGAAAACAAGGAAACCTTCGTCAGGTTCATAGAGATGGCGGAGAGAATCTCTTTATCAGATGGGAAGCTTGATGGAGGGCACTGTTTAAACAGCATGCCGCGTTGGCTGTCACGATGCCATTTGCGAATGGCATAGCGTCAAACGCAGACTGCGTGTAACCGCGATCTCGTATCTCGGCGAGAGGTTCTCATATCCCTTGTGTATTTCGTTCGTTGGCAAGCATCGTTCCCTCAGCCACGGTTATACTCGAGTTCTTGCTTTGGCGCCCGACTAATTATCCGCAATGGTAGATAGTTTCGCCGCATTTCGCGCCGGCTCGCCGCGCATTAATTTCCGTCCGCGCTCGTTTATGCGGATCTCCGCCTTCTGCCTGCCCGGTCGGTCACCGGACTGAACGGCCGACAACGAAGCCGAGTCATCCTCTTTCTGCTCGATTAAACGTTAATACCGAAGATGCCACGGCGATAACCGTTGATAAGAAAAGGTAAAAGGGAAGACGGCACGCCTTGTATCCATCGACAGTTACGTTCTTTGCCCAGTCTGTTAAATTTCGTATTTAAATTCGTCGAATCGCCTGAATATTAGCTCTCGATTATCACTTTGGCCCTTTAATTCCACCGTTGATGAAAGCATCCGCGGTGGAATACTTTCGATGAAATCGAAGATTCAGTAATACCTAACGTTCATATAGAAGATGTTGATGATAATTGATGATAAGAAAACGAAACTGTACATATTGCCGTATATATCGTTATGATACTTTCGACTGCATTCTTCCATGTTTCGCTGAGTTCCTTACCTCGTGTTTTTATTCGGTTTCTCTTTCATATTGCTCTCAAAAATCTTAAAATATCTCCTATTACCGAAGCATCAATATAACGTGAATTAAAAATACTGTACGTTTCTAAACAAAATTATTAAGATATCGTATTATCTGCTGCTTTTAAGGTATAAAATATTGAGCTGAATCGTACTGGCATATTTTAGTGATTATTTAATTTTCTTTACTTTCTCAGTAAATATAACTATACTAATTGTAACACTTTTGAACATGGATTTAATTAGATAAATTTATTTTTATATACTCCATATATTGATATGTCAAAGGTGTCTTTATTGACGCGAAAAAATAACGATTTTCGATTATATTTTTTATTATTTCATGAATCAAATATTATTCTTTTATTTGATTGGGAATTATTAAAAAGGAATTAAGTTAGGAGATAATGGAACATATTTTTTAATTACAGGAGGCACTTCATCATTCTGTACAGAGTGCACTGTAGTAGACAGGAAATAAAATGCATAAAAATGCAGCTTAGCGTAGTTTCACCCCATTTTATTGCTTGTCAAGCGTCTAGTGAAGTAGTAGGCTGACAGGCGTTATGCTATGAATTATAAAAGCACTTGTCAAAAAAGCTTGGAATTACAATGATAAGCATAGTAGTTGCTTCTTGAAATTATGCAGAATTTATTTAGAACCGAGTTTAGGGTCAAGAATGTTTTATCGGTAGTTTGACTAAATATTAGTTAATACAATCTCTCATAAAGTTGGTTATCTCCTACATTCCATAAGTTAATTCACTTGCGCGTCTTTGTATTTTATTTATGTTTAATGTTGGGTTTGGCACGTAGCCTAGAACACCAACATTTGTCAAACTGGATAAACACTTAATAATAATAATATCAAGCATGAGTCCTAGGAAAGATTTATTCATAGTCTGGCTAGTACCTGGCTACTATGAAATTCAAATTCCTAAATGGAATAAAACAATTCATTTTCTCTTCGAAACTTAAATTTCTTAATGAGTTCATTATTAACGCCCCTGTTCGTAAAATTTTCATAACGTGAAAATAACTTAACGCAATGATTTAAAATAATGATTCTTCGTAAAGATTTGAATCGTATTAATTTTTGTAATATACGTAATTTACTTCTCGATTCAGTCAGCTGTAACGTTCTTCCGCAAACAAAAGCACAAGATCAGTTCTGCAAAGTATGCCGCGTATGCTGATAAAGTAACAACAATGAATCTGAACGACAGTCGATAACACGGTTACTAGAATGACTGTAAAGTAGGAAGAGGGTGATGCAGACGCCGTGCACAAGATTAATACGATTCGATGCACGCCACGGAGCATGTTGCAATTCGATTACGCTTGTCTGGGTTAAAAGTCAAACGGCATAAATACGATTAGACTTAGAATTCATTGCTGCTCTTCGTTTCTGATTAAACGCCGCGAAATCAAGCGAGAACGTGAAAGACATCTCCTATGCTGTAGATAATTATCAGTCTAATGAATCGAGCATACGATCTTTCCGTTGCGGAAGTACGGTTTGCTGAGATTTTATAATTTATAAAGATTCGATCAAGAAGAGTTATTGTATCGGTAGTATAACTAAAGAGTCAAGAGAATTGACTTTATTCCCAAGAATATCTAGAAAATTGAGAAATCGATTAATTGAAAAATATATTATATCGGGTTTTTCGGAAAGTTCGTGTCGATTTTCGATAGGTGGCATTAGGACAGGCCTGAATATATCCGAATAATTGAAAACAAATGACATGTGTACATATTCTAAAAGGTGATATTTCAGGCATCTTTAGAAAAAGTTTGATTAGGATACATTAATGTTTGTTAATTTTATACGCTCTTAAATATGGAAGGAAACAAAGTGCATTATAGGCATTCGATGCTTTTCTTTTACCGAAAAGGCAAAAATGCCACACAAGCAACAAACAAGATATGAGCTGTTTATGGTGACGGTGCTATAGCTGAAAGAACTGTGCGAAAGTGGTTTCCTAGGTTTAAAGCTGGTGACTTCAACCTTGAAGATCAAGAACGTCTGGGTAGGCCCTCCGTCATTGATAAAGATCAGATCGAAACACTGCTCGAGAATAACCGACGCTATATGACATGTGAGCTAGCAGAAATATCAAAAATATTAAAATCCACTATCCACGAACATTTTGTGAAGCCTGGCTATATAATCCGCTTTGATATATTATAGGTTCCTCGCGATTTAACGGAAAGGAAACTGGTGGATCGCATTTCCATTTGTGACTCGCTCTATAAACGCAACGAGGAGACATCATTTTTGAAGCAAGTAGTGGCGGGGGATGAAAAATGGATTATTTATAATAATGTTGAGAGGTAAAGATTTTGGGAAAAGCAGAATAAATCACCTTTAGCCACTCCAAAAGCCGGTCTTCGTCCAAAGAAAGTCATGCTCTGTGTCTGCTGGGACTGAAAAGGAATCTTGTATTATAAGCTTCTACCAAACAACCAGACGATAAATTCGTAAAAGTATTGCTCGCAATTAGACGAATTGAAGATAGTTGTTAAGGAAAAAACGTCTGAAACGTCGGAAGGCCGTCGTGTTTTATTAGGACAATGCGCTTCAACTCTTTGGTCGATATAAAAAATCATATTGAATAGTTTTTCGCCGAGGAACCTGAGAGGAAGGATTTTGGAAGGATGGAATATTCAAGTTGCGTGAAAGATGAAGAGAAGTTGTGGAACACAACCGATATAATTCAATAATGTATATCGAAATTTAAATCTCTTCAGTCTATTTTTATTGTCTGTAGAATTTGTAATCGCAACGAATTGCAACGAGAATTCTAAAAAGAAGTTTAACTAATTTATAATTCAAGATAAAGACCGTTTGCTTATCACATGCTTGTAAGTATTAAATAAATTGTATCAAGGAAAGTTCAATACGAAAACAGTATAGACGATTCTGATAATTTGTATATTCGATAACCAGGGTTTTTGTTTCTTTGCTACAAAAGGAGATCTTTCTCTTTCTATTCGTAAGAAAATCTATGGAGACACGAGTGAATAAATACAGGAGTTTTCTTGTACGCCATGAACAATAGGGATACGCTTTCTCTTGTACGTATCAGTCTGTCGGGGGAATTACATGTGATTAACGTACTAGGAAAACGCTGTGCGTGTTGTATACAGCAACAGTTTCTTCGAGGAGTAAAGAAAATCTTTCCAAGCGCGTCTGTATGAACGGATTATCCATAGTTGTCGGAAACCGCAGTTAGCAAAATTAAACCGCAATCTCCATTTCCAAGTTTAGTAATTCTATTTTGCACAATCATTTCTCTACATGCAATGCTACTTACGCATCTTTATTTGTAAAAATTGAAATCTCATATTACCGAAATTGATCTTGCAATTTCCAGGTATTAAATTTCATATGTTCAAATTCTTTAGTTTGTTTATATCAAACATTAAAATTTCTTAACTGGAAAATTTTTCCAAGCTATTTCCAAATTTCGATTTTTATTTACACCTCTCAAATTGATCCTTTACAATCGCATTAAACACTAACTTTGAGTTCTCGTTTATGAAACGATCCACTATTGTACGTATTGTACGTAAAACAACTACAATCAAGTGCAATAATTAACCTATATTCGAATACACTAGAAGCTCATAATTCTGCTTACGACTCCTTAATTACTCTTTATTATCATTGAAAAAAAATATATATGCCAAATCTAACTTGTCTTTTTACTAATCAACTCGAGTTAACTCGAGTTTTGATTTATAAATCGATTCAAAACCACAGTCGCAACAGAATCAACTTCTGCGTAGAATAAAATGAATCTGAAGGTCGGAACCGTACTTGCTTGTCCGCGATTCAGCACACATTCTCGGGGTTGACTATGAAATCCACGTAGTCGATGACCGTGTCACGGCATGTCCAAAGTGTCCGTTCCGTTCATCGACGAGGAACCTACCGCAAGAGCGGCTTCGTAATTGGCAGGTACGGCAACACGATACCAGTACACTGCATTCTGTCACATCCCTCCTTCTCGTTTGTTTCGACGCGATCCCTAGAAGGTTCACCCACACCACTGCCCTTCAACCTTCTCGAAAGAAGCGCGTCTCCTCGAATCTCTTCCCATCGTCCAGCCCAAAGACGAGTATCACTTTGCATCTCGTCACGGCGTGCAGCCTGCAGACTGCGTTCCGCATGAAACTTTATATTTGGTGGCCTTCGTTTCGCCGATGAGTGAAAAACGCGAGTTCATCTACCTTGTTCCCTGTCGCTATCAACGCGTTTTATATCATTAATTCCATTGGTTTCATCTTTTTTTAGCAATTTTCTACGACTATATTGTATTTTGAAAGATTTGTGGTACGAGAGAAAGAAATTCAACATGATTCGTAGATTTGAAATAATTCGTTCGAACAATTTTTAACAATTTGCGAATTTGAATTTGAATTACACGATACAAATTTATATTTCTGCGGTGTTTTCTTATTATAGGTGAAATATAATGGAGTTTAAATAGCTAGTACATAAATTTGGTATATAATATTGAATTCTAAATATGAATTTACAACTATCGTGCAGACATTCATTCAGTGATCCAGAAATCGATCGAGAACATACGTTCACAGTAGCATTTCCGTATTCTGGACGCTTTCAATTCATCTCAAGTAGACCAGTTAAAACCGTATTTGTTGACATCAAACTTACTCGTTTCCGTGTTACCATTGGGAACATCGTATTCTTTGCGCGTTACAGATATCCGGTGCAGCGTGTTCCTACGAAATCTGTAAATAACCCTGGAAATGAATCAGCCGCGGAAATCGAGGAATCGTATATCTGAGTGACACACAGAGAGCCGGGATCGCGGTTAACGAACGAGCCGCGACCGTCGAAAAGGGCGCTGTAAATCAAATTTAACGCGGTCGTTACGCTACCACCGACTATCCTGCGTTCCCGTTCCGCGCGTTAATTAAGATCTGATCTCTTTTTCATCCTTCGAACTGGTGCTGTTTTTTCCAATGGAGACTCGAAGTCGCGCATCCTATATATCTCGGCTCCTTATACATATCTCAAGGAACGCACGCGCTTCTCTCGCGGTAGCGGCTCAAAGAAGTATGGGAGCTGTTGTAACGGCAAAGACCACGATTTATATTTGCTAATAAGTCTGTCAAAGAGGTAACCAACCGCTATTACCGGCTTCTCGGTACGGACTTGAGTTTGCGCTGCTCCAGATATAGAGGCGCATCGAGTCCAGACCCACGAGAAGGACGAAAGACGACCACTTACGCTGGACGTATACCACTGGCCATATACAGATGTTTTACTGATATCATATTTGCTCCTTATACAGTAGGGTGCACTTGGGCCCAACCGGCTCGCGTCACCATTCGAGAAAGTAGCTACGCTGCGCCGGGCACAGCTGCACACGCCGGTCATTTCGGATTTTTAGAGCGACTTCGATATGGCCACTGCTGCCGCCGAGCTTTCCTGTTCGCCTCTTTCGCCCTCGATGCGCGTCCGCCAGACCAGCTTCCTCCTGCCTTCGATTATCGCTCTTTGTGTCGCGACATGCGTGCGACCAGAGTCTCTCTGACTTATCGTAACAAGGACTCGGATCGCAGGAAAACATAACAGTACACGTGGACCGCGCCACATCCGGCGATATGCTAATTGAAAAACACGTAAATTCTGCCGTTTTGGATTGTTAGTTTACATCGGCAGCCGTGTTGTTTCTTTGCTTCTAAAATTTCAACCATTATCTCAGAGTCCAGGAAGCTATTCAGTTTACGTTTTGTTATTTGTAGAGATCGTATAAGGATAAGCGATCTTCGAGAAGCTTGTAAGAGTATCTTTTCCTATGTTAATCAGCATAAAGGTTGATTCGACTGAAACTCTCCTTTTCGTCGTACACTAAAACGTATTCCCAGGAATTCGACTGTGACACCGTTACTTCTCATGCACCAGAGTTCACCAATGACCTCCGGCGCATGACGTAATCGGATGTGTTCAGGAGAAGGATCACGTCGTCCATTGAAATAAAAGAGAATCACTCGAATCACAGAGAAATTAAGTTCCCAGATCGTTTCGATGTACTTGATGTGCGTTTGCACGAGAAAACTAATCGATTAAAAACAAAGGAGTGAATTGGCGAGGTTTCGAGGCATTGTTCGTTGTAATTGGTGATTAAGCAATTACGAGAGCAGCGCGTTCGGCCAGTCGATCGGAAAGCGAACGGGATGACGCGACGGCTCGTACCTAACCAGCTGACTTAATGGCGGCAGAAATCGAGGCTCGAGCAACGGGGATGAACATCGAACGCGGGCGAGGAAAGAATTTATTAACATATAATCTCCTTTAATCGAGACACCGGTTGTCTGATCATCACGATGGCCCACGATAGTCGCAGCGATCATTATGCTAAGTAGTCTGAATCCTGAATCACCGAGAGCAACTCCACGGCCTTTGCTCTGCTCTGCTTGCCTCGAGAGCTTCGCTTCCATCTCCTCTAGTACGATGATTGTGGGTGGATGGAATGTCGATAGGCATCTGGGTACACTGGTTGGCCCAGCTGTTGTGCAGGATTACGCGAGTACGTGGCACATACTCGGCCAGGACCTTCCAAGATACGTGTATCCTTGTTCGTCGAAGGTATGCGGTTATATCCTGTCGCGTCGCTCCACCTAGCCGGATCCTAACTTGGAATTTGATCTTGCGTAATTAATGTTTGTGCGCGATCGCCCATAACGGTTCGTTTGCCTGTCTGTCCACTCGCTTGCTCGACCAACATTCTTTTATTCTCTTCCTGGGTTCACAAACACCTCCAGCTCGCACCAAACTTCCTTCTCCGTTTATTCAAGGGAATTCAATTTGGAGAGTCCTGGACGAGTACCGAAGCCGTAACTCGATAGTCTGTTGAGCTTTCTGCAGTTGGATATTGTTGTCTTCGGGAATGATTAATTGCAAGTAATTCGCTGTAGTAGGATCCTTTAAAATTAATTTTTTCATTTGTAGATAGCGGTAGTATATAGGCAATTATTTTCATTTTGGTTGTTTTGTTTCGATATGTGTTTTATATTATTTTGAAGTAACCTTCGTTCTATTTTCACATAAAGAAATAAAGAGTGAAATGTGGTTATATATGGTTTATTGATTTGTTAAGAATAGAGAAAGAAAATTCTTTCTTATTTTCCTGAAAAAATAATGTATACATATTCAATACAATAATGTAGCCATATTCCCAATAAAGTTCACTACATCTTTTGGATGTTTGGTCGATATTTGATAAAGTTAAAGCGTAGTGTCATATTTTCGTAGCTATCGAGTTCATCTATCCATCTTCCTTGAGTAGCTCAAATCGACGATCGATCGATCCATCGTTTTGAACTTAAAAGATTCACACGGCGAAAGAATAAAATCGATCGAGACACCCGACACTGTTTACGAAATATTATCCACCTCATTCGAGGTACTCGTGTGTACAAATCTTGGTATATAAAACTTTGCACACGTGCGTCCCCGTATGAAAAAACTCAGAGAAAACGAAACCTAGACTATCACGGAGCAGAAAAAACATTCCATTTAAAATAGATTGAATACTTAAAACAGTTAAATTGACGGTAGAACTGAAATAAAATTAAAATAATAAAATAGAGCAAGCTTATAATAATCTGGAGAAAATGAATGAGAGAGATTCCAACTAAAGTTAAAAATCAAATCTCTTAGTAATTGATTAATCACTTCAAGTGGAACGAAGACATAAAAATCTATTATATTGAGAGTAAAAGAGAGAAAATGAGGAGCAAGAAGAAAGACGAGGTGGAGAGAATAAGAGAGAATCCTGTTTGGCGGATGGTAGAGTGTATAAAATGACACGACAGCTGGGAAGTGCACTTCTCTGGCGCGACGTGCTCTCGTATCCCTGTTTCATCTTTTATTTTCTATCGATGTTTTGCTAATTATTGCGTGTACCTAGTTAGCACCAGTCACCGTGTCGTGTTTAATGACAGCAGCAACAAAATAATCGTACGGCTGCCAATGATGTTTCAGTGACTATTGAAACATGTACGACCGCGTGAGCGTTGTGATTAATTACTAAAGTAATATTTGATTTTAAACGCCCATGTTTTGATATGAAAAAATGATAAAGAAAGAATATTTTGTAACTAACGATACTATAATTTTACCAACATATCATTTCATAAGCGGTTTTAATTACACGATTGAATAAATTCATGAGATGTTTTCAAGCAAAATTCCACCTCATCATGACAACACAGTTTATAATAAAGTGCTTCTTTTTCATTTCCGTAACGCCTTTTTAATTCATAGCTTGATCCCAGGAAAGCTGCTATGAAATTTTCATTAATTTATCTTTTGAAAAGTTATGAATTTCTAATTCGATTGAATGGAAAATCAGAGGAATATAACCATTTATTTCAAAATAATTAATTTACCATCTTTAGTATTGCTACATATTCCCAATTATTTTAATATAAATAATGCATAAACGCTATATATTCCCCAAGACTGTTGCAAAATGAATGACCATAATTCATCGGTCTTATCTAAATCTTGATCCATGCAATCCTCGATCTAACAAGATACTTGTTATCACCTCGCTAAAGGCATTACGAACACTGTCGGTTTACACTCAGAACCCCTAATACCTCCGGTTACCTTACTGCAACAGTTATATCAACATAACGGACAATCAATTATCCGCGATAACTGCGTGCAACCGTAAATTTCCCTCTTGTGTTACATAAGCCCATTATTAAATGGGCATGACTCCTCCAGCTCGCAACAATGCAACAGCTTAAAACCTGTAGATGCCTCAAGATACCTAAATGGCAGTCTGATACGAAACCCGCAATGATTTTCATCGTCATCGCGAGTTCTTTGCCTTCCAATCACTGATCGTTATTTCTCGTTTTCGGAGCACGTGTTTGTACGGTGTTAGAAAACTGGTGGCACGTCGACACGCTGTAGCACGACTGCTTGACTAATTAAGGAACTGCTGTAACGATAACACTTGTCTGTAAGTGTATACTTGGTGGAAGAGATATAGTGAGGTAAAATAAAATGCTAAGTTGGGTCGCCAATTAAAAAGTATACGAAGAAAACGTAAGAAGCTCGTCCTTGCTGGTTTTACGACCTCTGGTACATTTCTAATTATTTATTGCGGTTATCGAAAATCGTAAATTATAACTAACCGGCCATTATATGGCGAACTGAAAATCATAGTGTTGTAAACAAAGGTTTTGAGAATTTCAAATTTTAAAAGTACGCTCTCTTTAATTTCATAATTTAAGTTATATGTAATTTTATCTGTATCTGCTCGTGATACGTCTCTGCGACTTAATGAAATATAATGTTAAAATTGTCAAACGATCAAAATTGAAGAAAATTGCTAAACTGAGTAATTACTCTCTATTTTATGGAAACTAGCAGTGAATTAATATACATCACTGTAATTCTCAGCTCTCTATATCCTTTTCACCTACTATACTAGCTCACAGAGGGTGAAAGAAAAGAGTAAATCTGTAGTGGATTGAAAAGATAGAGGGGAACAGAGGGGGCTGTGGAACAGTACACTTAATATATCCCGCGGGAACCCGATAATTAACATTCCCATCGTGTAAAGCGGCTTGCGGCTGAACTTCTTGTCGCGTGGCCTTGCCTTCGAGGATCGAGCGGCCATTGTTTGTGCATCGGCATAAATACCGTATTCTCTCGGCTTTACACCGTGGCAACGATAATAGGATACCGCCTAGTGACAGCCTGTTCCTTTCTGCGTGTTATATGATGCGGTATATGGCGCATCCTGCTGAGACGTACTTTTCTGCTTCAAGTACGCGGCGCGTACGTTGTCGCGCCACCATTATCGAGCTTACGTTGCTAAAACACATTCGTGGAGCGGTTTATTGAGTGTATCGCCAGGATTTCCGGTTGTCGCTTCTTTCCACGACGTAATTAACGCGTTTTTTAATTGTGAGCTGATTTTATCTTTGGCTTCATCACGAAAAAGTGTTTAGAAGGAGGAATTCGAATGAATGAAAAACGCACATATATTACTGTTTGGACAGTAAGTAAATAAAAGAGGAGGTAATAAATAAAAGATAAATAATTGGAAATTGATGAAAATCGATCCGATGTCATTATGTTGATTATATCCAGTGGTGAGAAATATATTCTTGTTTCAAGTTTTTAGGAAAGTTATGACAAGAAGTAAGGAATTAACAGTAGAAACACGTTCATCAATTACAACTTTAAAAATGTAACAAAAATATTCATCTTTCGATCGAGTTGCATCAAGTATTCAAACACCTATGGATGGTAGTATAAGTGGCAAAAGTCTCATAATAATTGAGAGAAGAGAGATCCAGTTGATTGGTCGAGAAATTGTAAGAAGTGTACAGAATTTAGTTTGGCATAAATATAATTTGCATTTTGAATCTTTTTCGAAAGTAGTTTCCTATATTTATGGTAATAAGTGATCTTGAAGTATCGTTTAAGTAGGTACCTCGTTGGTTTCTGATCGCCATTTTCATGTTTTTGACGAATAGCTTATATATAAAGATTTATACGATGCGAGTAATGCGCGGTTTCTTACCGATTCTCATTTTACGAGGTATGACCAATGTATACACATAAATCGGTTTATAGCGATTTAACGAGGGCTTGTATTAGAGAAAATAGTAGCTGACTACTGGCTTTCGGTTTAGTAAAGCTTTCTCGAAAATATACTGCATCTCATGTTACATTAAGTCTATTATGAAAAAGAAAAACAAAAGAAGTAACTGCGTATAATTAAGAGAACATTTTGAACAGAATTCAATATATTTTGTATTATTTTTATCATAATATTAAAGATTCGGCGTTAATTACATCATGCTAATCGATGATGAATAAAATAGAATCGCTGGAAATTGATTTCCATCGCTCTGTCTTCACGATATCGTGCTGTTCTCTAATTCTGAAATTTATTTACGAATAAATGGCATTCATGCCAAACAACTTAAGGATATTAATTTTCTAAAAGCCATTGATTCGTAAACTGTAGTAATTTCCGGTATCTCATTTATTTATCTACTTCCCGGTGTCACAAGGAGTTTCGAAAAAGCAAACAATGAACACTGTATTATGATATTTATAATACTTCAACTTGGTTGATAATATCGAGCTATATTGATTTTCGCTGGTATGCATCAAAAGGTGTGTATTAAAAGCTGAGGAAGTTGGGTAATCACCTTTTTACTCCTTACGAATGGAGAGGATTATGAGGTATTATTCGTTGGGGATTACTAAGCTACCTGGAAAGTAGACAAGTAACTGTTTGTATGTTGGTTCCTTATCCTGACGAAGTGTTAAATTATTTAAAATCGAAATAGTTTGTACTGAATACTGCTGCTGAAAGGTGCTTTTGTCCCATTGTTGTCCTACTTCCGCATAATATTGTATGAGAACAATTTGGTGATATTCTATACTCTTACTAAAGAAAGTAGCAATCCTCTACACCGTTGTATATTACTATTCTGTTGACGCTTTCACGAGTTCCAAAAGTATCTTTTACAATATCAATTATAATCTCTAAACACTTGCGATCTCTAGTCAGTCCCTTTAATAGGTAATTCTAAAAATCAATAAAATAATCATCAATCTAATAACTTAAACTTGTTTCATATATTTCAATTTTTCATTTTTCTACATTATATACACCACGACTTAAAATCTTTTTGTGTAAAATTCAGGCAAATGAGAAAACCAATGTAGATACTCGCAATCTTACCTCTGGACAACAACTTACAATTCAGCCATAATTAATTATCAAGAAGCTAATATATTGTATGTAATAGAATAATTGAATACGTAACGGGATATCTTCTATACAGATATATAATATGTTGTATAATAGAATTTTATGACATAGCTTTTTTGTGTGGAAGAGAATTGTTCGCAGCATCTGAAGAATATTGGAGTTCTACACTTCCTACTTCCTCATTATAGCTCATTCCCTATTTCCTTTTCTTTTTATTTTTTTTCTTATTTTCAGTTTCCACCAGGCTGAGTATATGAGGAAACGTTGAAGGAAACTTCCAGCTCACCGGAAATGGCCGCAAATTAGTTTGAAAGAGAAACGAAATCGTTTGATGAACACATCTGATATACATACATATTCTACGCGGCGTGCAATATAATTAGAACATTACGCGGCATCAGATTCACGTTGCACGATTAGGGAAAGACTATTGTAGTCAGGCACATTTATTGTTAAAAGGGAAACAAATTATCGTTTAGGGAAACGAAAGAGAAAGCAGTCCTCGATGTATAAAATTTTATGGCATCGTCAATCAAATTTATTGACAATATCGTTTAAGATAATTCCACGGTTTACGTGACTACTTAAGACCCATTATTTTGAACTACCTGTTATTTTCTTCCATGATATGTTGCTTTTATGAGCCACCGAAAAATTTTCTTTCACCGTTTCTTGCAAAACATCATTAAAACAGGAATCAGTTAGAATTTATTTGCCGTCATAGACGTTGTATGATAGCTTGTCTAATTTCTATTTCGTAGGTAAAATTAAATGTAATTTCATCGTTAATAAAATGTTGCAAGGATGAGATAATTAATTTCTTATCATCTAATAATTTTCGAAAAATAATTGTCCCGATCTTTCGCAGTTTAAAGAGTAATTTCTCTAAATGTCATTAAAGCTTCGTGTTTGAAATTTGTCATGGTAGTTGCTGCTTAAATGAGACTATTATTTACAGCGTTGTTTGTTTCTTTTTCGCGCCAGCTTTTGTGCACCATTATTTTGCAGATTATATTTTTTATAGACCTTTCATAAAAACATTCATGACTGCAGGATGTAACTTCATTCACCACAGAACAGGTTATGCAATAACTAAATATGCGAAGACACCAAAAATTGAAATAGGAAGGTATTAAAAGAAGCAAAAAATTTACATGAAAAACGATATAAAAGAAATATTCCTTCCTTAAATATATGACGTATATAAATGCTTTCCTTTCAAGTTACGTATTTATATATCTTACATTTTTCAAACTTTATTTTATTTACTCAATTACGTATTTACTTAACTGTACTTACTGTATTAACTGTATTAACTTACTGTATTTCATTATATCGATATTGTATTGCCGCTGTAAGTAAATGATCTCACTATAACGATTACCTATTAGTTTTACGGTGCCAGGTTAAATCATTTATAATTTTCCTCTGTTCGTAAAAAGTATAAAATTCTCGTTGTAGAGAATCAAACAATCAAACGTGCCTGTAATTTATAATCCCGATTTAGATAAAACTACGTATTTGAATGAAGGTCTTTGTTACCTCTTGCTTCATCCGAAAATTGAATAAAATTAGTCCAGGTATACGAGAGTCATGTTGGAACGCGGGGCAACGTTCGATCGAATGTTTGGTACGCGTCGTTGACCCCGATTTCTGACTCATCCTGCGATTTCAGAGGGGCCAGATCGAAGCGGTCCCTTCGACTTGTCTACCCAACCACGCCTTGTATTGTCTCACTTAGGCCCACTAATGTGTGCCGTTGTCTTGGCCGTGTGTGCGTCGCACGAACATGTTACCGGTCGATCAAAGCAACCGAGATCTTCCAATATCTGCGCAGCGTTATGATTTACCTGTGATGCAAAATCACGACGCGTGGGTGGAGTGCAGCGATGGCTAAGAACCACCAAACGTGTAATTCGAAGTAATACATAGATTTATTTTTTTAGATATCTTTGTGTGAAATGATTTTTAATCGATCTAAAGAAATTTATATATCGATTAATCTAGTACGTAATATCGCCTGTAAATAATTTATGAAATAAAATTATATGTTCGATGATAAAAGTTAAATTGTATATAGTATATATTTGACGTTGAATATATTTCTTATTCTGTAACTTTAGTTGCCAGTATACATTCAAGTTTTGACTAACGAGTTGATAATAGAAATTTGGTAATTGTATTTTTCTTTCTGAATGTCTGAAACAAACAATAATTTGAAATTTTAGAATCTTTTGATGATGCATCAACATAATATCAGTCACGATTTCCATAGAACTCTCGAAGACCATAGAATTGTTTTTTCAAATGGTGCTCGAATCCTTCCCTCGATGCTTAATCTCCTTGACGAAAATGCTAATTTTGGTACGGCACATCGCAAATCGGCTCGTGTCATTGTTCTTTCAGGCTGATCGTGACAATGGTCATTTTTAAATCCTAATAAACAATATGTCATTGAACTTCATGCATATATTTACATAGACATATATATTCATACGTTACCGCTTGACATTTCTCGTTTCCATCGCCACTGTGTCGTATAAAATTCTAATAAATAATTATACGATCGTTAAATGCCTATTCATCAAATGTTTCAGTCAATTATACAAACTACATGTACCATAAATCTACTACATACATGACTTTACCATTTTATCTTGTAAAATCTAACGATCTTCCTACCTGGTCGTGGTACCCATTTTGTTTACAAAATGAAATTTTAAAACGTATATTCCTTTTACTCTGCTACACTAATTGTAATTAAAGAAAAGAAAAAAAAATAAATTTGTAAATCTTTGAAAGATATCATTTGTTGAAAGAAATATCGAACTGGAGGATCTATGCAACATGCCATGTAAACGTGAGCCATGTTTAATTGCCCCGTTAATCGTTCGCAGTGCAATTAGCAGTTTGTCGAATACTTACGTCAATACGTCCAGGAGAGAAATAATTATTACACAACAGGATGCCGGTGATCCTCTTATTACCTATTTCCTGTCGATCTCTCCGACCTTATTCCGTTCGCCTACCTGCCGAGCGTAATGAAACGTAATGGAACGTAATAGAACGTAATGAGTGGATATACACCTGGTCTATAACTCTTGCCTTGATCTTGAGACTAGAGTCGCGTATACAGCCTCTCGCGCATACAGCTGACCGAGAAAAGCACGTCGATCGCCGATACAGGAGGGACGTTTTATCGATTTAGCGTCGTTTTCCAAGAAGTTACCGTACACTCTCGAGCAGCGAGCGTTTCAGAAAGATTTTAGAAGCGATACTTGGTCTCGATAACAAAAGAGATGAGCGATAACATTAACGGAATCAATAATACCAGTTACAGTTGCTTCGCAGTCGAAAATGAAAAATCGTGCTGTTTGTATAACGCGAAATTTATATTTCCAGAGGCAATATAATCGAATGACTCATCGTGACAGTTATCACTTATCGTTGTTGATTCCTGTTATTAAGCAAAGAAGACGAATAAAGCACGCGACGGAGCACGCACACGGAGAGATTCGATACTGTTGAGGAAGTTATAATTAATTTATCTATT
The DNA here is from genome assembly GCF_024542735.1 of Bombus huntii. Lineage (NCBI taxonomy): Eukaryota > Metazoa > Arthropoda > Insecta > Hymenoptera > Apidae > Bombus > Bombus huntii. The sequence goes on from NC_066246.1 coordinate 12,734,038, forward strand.
AGTTACTGGGCGCAACCGACGATCTATAATTCTGATCTTTCAGTTGCAGACCGTTATTACAAAAGAGTTGTGGAAGGGGAGCAAAGTAAGAGATCTTCGGCCGGAAATCGTTCTAATAAATTACGCTCACGATGTATCATTTTAGCGAATCTCGTATCGGTACTATTCGAATAAATTACAATCGCGTTACGCATTTGCCGAAGTAAGCTTAACGTTGATCGTTGGTAAACGCTCGATGATCGCCTCAGGCACCGGATGAACGTTCTGATATGAATACGATCACGGCGATATGTGTGTAAAGGTTGATAAAATATAGAAGTTTAATATATATTATGAGAAAGATGTATTTAAATATATGTACATACGTATATCGCTGGTATTTCGAGCTCACCATTTTCTGGCACCTATTCTTAGTGAAATATTAACTTCTAGTTGATCTTCGCCAATTATAAGTCGATATATCCGATAAATAAATGCAATAGTTTCTATTGCTACGTAGAATTCGATCCTCGAAAAAGCGAAATTTCTCATTTCCCAACCAACCGTGTCAGATATATCATCTAAACACTACCTGACTTCTTACCTTTCCATCTGTGCTATCAAGGCGATATGTACACATATCATATCGTTCTTTGTATATGAACACTGTTTAATGAGGTATATTAGTTTTTGATTGAATTTTATCTATTACAGTTTAATATATTAGATAATCAAGTAGTTCTAATGCAACATAGAATTTGATCTTTAAGGAAGAAAAATTTCTTATTTATCAACCGACTACGTCGGATACATCATCTCAACACTATAATGTATACGTAATAGAAAACTTTTCTCCTTCTATTTCTGCAATTAATCATTTGTAAGAATATTTTGGTCTTTCGCCGTGCATCGTCTCTCAATACTACAATAAAATTACTCAGAAAATATTAAATGAGCCATAAGAGAAACTTTGCTTCTACTGCTACAATTGTATCTAATTTTTTCTGCCGCTTCTTAAATCACGTTGTTTAGATTTATTTCTCGAATCCATTGCAATTTGATGAGCTCGAAAAACTCCGAAGATCCTAAACTATTATCCACATTTACGTTTAATTGGCATTTGCGTGTGTTCCGCGTCGCGTCTGTCCACAAAAATACTCGGTGGAGCTTGGATAGTTCTTGGTTTCGAAGCGAATAAAAGACTGCCTTCTCACGATACAGATAACACGGCAGATTACACGTCCATAGCATACGGCATTCATCCAGGAAGAGATGTAATTAGAGTCGTATCCACCCCAAAAACCTGACGACCATGTCCTGACTGTTATTAAAGACACGGACATAGCGAACATGCGATTATAATAATTTTCCGACTGATGTCCGAGCGACCTAATGTCGATCTAACGGTGTGTTGTCCGTTTCTAATCTCGGCCGTGCAAGGCGTTATGTAGATCCGTTTCTTTCCTTTCATTCACGTGCATTTCAGAGACGAACGTTTTCTCTAATTTCTTTTCACCGTGAGTTCAATCATTCACACCCGGTATCGTATTAATGAATGAATTATTGCACCGTTCAACGGGTTTCGAACGGCATGAATCACTGATGATTTATTAGAATCATAGGTTTTATTGAGTGTGAATAATCTGAGAGCAAAATGAGAACAGGAACAATATAATCTAATAATTTCGTAATTTTACTATCATTTTTATAACTCTGTGAGAAACTTTAATTGTAGAGGAGTAATTTCAGTATAAGAAACTTCGATTTTGTCGAATAGAATAATTAGTAGTTAGAGGAATTTTATTTTAATGGAAATAATAATTCAGTGATAAGTTCTAATAACGTCGTATTCGGCAATTTTTGAGCCATTTGAGAGAAGTTTACGTTTGTTAAATAAATAACATCAATTTAAGAACATATAGTCTTTATTAAATATGAAATTTAATTTCAAAGGATTTTATTTTATTTCAGATAAGAATTAGATGGATATGTTTGATTTTTTCTGTTTAAATCTGTAAAATTGACTGAAGATAATAGTATAATATAATGGAATGCAAAGGAAACCTGTAGTGGCTTATACGTGAATTCTTCTCTCGTGGTCCGAATGCGAGTTCGCGTGACTGAAAAGCAAAAGAATTTTTATCCCTCGTAATTGTGGGAAGGAAGATTCGTGGCGCCTGTTTCGCATCGATTTCGAGTCAGACGTCTGATTCGCGTCTGTAGTTGGTTGTCAGTCTCGTTGTCAGACCCACGGTCGCTCTTCCGATTGACTCTTTCACGAAAACTTTATCGTGAAACTGATATAGAAAAATCTGGTAGATATAAAAATTATTCTGCTTAATTGAGCTTTAAGTAAAGAGAATGATAATGAGCGTTTTCTTGTAGAAAAAATAATGTTATTTTATAATTACACGATTTTTTTGAACAGTATATTTATAACATATTAGGAACGTTTATACATTGATTATTTTAAAAACGTTTTAAATATAAAATATAACATTATATTTAACTCAGAAATCTCCTACTGACAGTTTCATGCATTTAAATACTAAATTCATATATATGATATCTACACATTCAAAACTGCATATAATGGAACCCCTAGGCAATGTAAGAAGTTGTGTTCCTATTACTGAATTTTTTCCTAAACATCGCACACGAACCACCTACACACAATTAAAGTAATTACTAACAATTCTGATGGTAATCTGATAACCTAGAAAAATATGACGTTCACCCTTCAAGCTTTCCAAACTGATACATAACCTTCAGTAACCATAATTTACGGTATCCATTTTCCATATACGTGTCTCGACCAAGCAACGATCGTTCCCTAGCATAATATCCCGCCTGTAAATCAGATTCGCGACAGTCATGATTTTTACATCTTTTCTCTTTCTTTCCTTTTTTTCTGAAATACCTAAATTTATAGCATCCGTTTAGCAATGGACGATGCAAATTAAACAATGCTACGTACTCGATACGCGACCGCGATGGTATGTTAAATACAGTTATCGTAACTCGTGTCAGGCGAAAACCGATGGATAACTAGAAAATTGATCGGCCGCTCCGAGTGTTGGACCACGAGATTAACTTCATTCCGCGGGAACCTTTGATTTATGTGCCGAGATCACTAGATATCGACGATTTACATATTTCAAATGATGATTGCCCCGACGAAAATGAATGCTGAACGCAGTCGTTGCATTTTCGAGGCGAATAGCGTACGTGACTATCAATCGACTTGCTGAATATTGTTATTGAACAAGGAAATGGATAACTTCTATGAATTCGATTGGTCACTAAATTATTACGACGATAGTAACGTTATTTTGTAGGTGAGGCAGTTTAGCGTTGATAAATAAAGTACCTATAAATAAGATTTCTGTGCAGGATGCGGAAATGAGGTTTATGATTTGGAAGGAATATAGATCTTACTTCATTAACATCTGGCTCGAATGTAGAGTTTAGTTATTGATCTTTTAAATTAATTTGAACCATTTGATAAATATGTATTTTCTGCTCTACGTCAATTACAATTTAAAAGGTATCAAATAGAATAAAATCATTCCCACCAATTGCAATTACAATAAATCTGCTCGAAACACAATTTCATGTATGTTTCACAAACGATTTAAAAAAAGTATAAGATACGTCTGCATTATATTTAACGTGATTCAACACGCTGAACATTTTATTAACACTGTGATCACATTTACGATGCGAAACATGAAAACTTGTATTGTCTGGAATGCAGAAAAATCGTATTTTAATTGCAGGACGTGTTAAGAAATTGGAAACCCTATTTAGACGACGGAAAATCGTGAAATTGCATGTTAATTGCGTTTCGAAGATGTTAAGGCACGACGAATTGACAATAATTAGTCGTACTAAGGATCTATTTCGGGAAGCTCACAAATTTTTCGTTTGAGAAAACTGTGTTTTTATTTCGAAGGTAGAACTGTGAAGAACTGGGCTATCGATCGATCATGACGACACGAATTTTATTCTGAAATCGATTATTACGGGCTAGCATCGGGTTACGTACCCTGAGGAGGTAAACGGATAAAAGAGACGGTAAATCTTAAATAATCGTGAACGCTGTGCCGATAGATTTGCCATAATTCTTTGCCGCGTTCACTCGCTACGGTACTCTAACTTTCTACTGTTTCTGCAATCGCGTACCTGTATCGTGTCGATGTGATTGGCAGTAATTTTTGTATTTTATTAACTAAACTTTCAATGACTCCAGCGTAATTCAAACTTTGATATCAGCTGTTGCTAGAAATTCCCTTTTTAACTAACAGGCGCATATTTCTTTCGGAAGTATTCTGTTGAGCAATTTCTATAACCCCATTCGGATTATGGCAATTAGAATTACGACAATCATTCAGATCAAAATAAAGTAATTGAATTTAAATGGTTCCTTTTTGAGTTTGTGTTCGTACAAATTAAGACCGGTTTCACACGGAGATACACTTATCGTAATATGCGTCTGATAGATACATACATACAGTACAGTACGCCAATTAAATGGTATTCACATGACGATTCTCGTGAGACGCAGTACCTCGATACTCGTTTCATTGCAATTTCGTGCCTTGGCAACGATACTTACATATGAAAGTGACAAACGAAACATTAAACAAACAGTGACACTCACACGGTACGTGGCTTGCGATGCCTGTATTACGATACGCGTGTTTCCGTGTGAAACCGCCTTAACCGTTGCTTGAGTTCAAGAATCTTGTATTTAAACGGTCACTTAATAGAGAATAGATACCTAAAATTATTTCAGATTACTTAACTTCATGGAACTTGGCTAATGAGTACAAGGGTGGAAACCTGTTAGGAAATTTCAAGTCAACTATAAGTAATAGGTTCACACTGGTAGACTGCTGAATCCAGACAACTCAACTGATCTGAACGAGTCTTAAATTCCAACCACTCCGCAGCGTATCCAGCAAGAAGCAATATTTAATGTCCGTTCGTTACATCATTATTACACCGTAAATCATCTCGGAAAACCATTTGAAACTTAGAATTAGTTCGTCATAAATTAAAAACCTAGAAATTTTACAGTTTTCCTGCACTCCATTCTTCTTAACGTTGCACAAACCCTTCGAAACTTGCACCACTATTCGCCAATATAGGACAAGCAATCCTAATTACCCTCAAACGATCGAATTGAATAAAACGATGCTTTTATCCCAATCAATTTTCTCAACGGCTTGATCAACTTGGTCCCGAGGAACCGGTAGGTATCGCGGGTTAAGTGATTCCTAATTACGTAAAAGCACGCTCTCGACATTCCAGGGCGTCGATGAACAATCACGAAGACACGACTTCGCTGGAGGATCGATCGCAAGATCGCTGGCCCGATCGTGAGCAAGAGCAACGAGGTAAAAGGCCGCCGCTATGACGACAGAACTAGAAGTCGTTGTATCCGGTATCTAAACCGGCAACTCTTTGTCATACACGGTATCGCGCTGGTTTGCCAGCAATTTATATGACTTGTCCTTTGTTTCAAAGTCTGGCCGCCGCGCCGGTGATTTCCTCCAAGATTTACGTGCTTCTGAAACTCTCCATTTCTCGTACTCAAACCACGCGTTTCGACTAGATATTGTGTAATACCTGGCGCCACAGCTACTGTTTATATTGTATATTCGTTAATGAACACGATTTGCTCTGACGTAAATACTCGCGGAACGCTGCGGTTTTGATAGTGATGAATAGAGTTGCTTGTATATCGTGAAAGATACGGAAGCTGGATTAGAATTTAAGTACGAGGGTGGTAGAAAGAAGTCGATGCAAATCTTTGTTTTATTCACAATGAGTCATTGTTTGTTTTCTAACTCTAATGTAGTTTCTTATGTATGTTTGTGGAAGATTGAATTAGAAATTTTCGATACAACCACACGATAGGATGGTATGAAAACTGTTTGTAACTATTTCGTGAATAAATGAATTCGATATTCGACAAATCGAAAAATTTAATATTCTGAGAATAATCAAACGAGTAACATTATTTTCAAAATTCAACATCGATGTAAGGATATACTTAATCCTTCATGTTTTTCCCATAAAGAAAACAATTTCTACCGATCATCGTATCAATATCGAGTTTCGTTACCAATCTCCGCAAAAATTTCTCCAACAATGTTAACAATGCCATTCATTTCAAAAACTCTATTTCGCGTAATCCTAGAAAACAGTCAATTTACATTCAAAAAACTTCTACAATAACATATACGTGTAATACAGTAACGTAACTCGATACACGCCCTGCAACGTGTACAATTTCTATTCTATTTATCTACTCTTTCCCAATATTTCCGTGTATCTCCACAAACGCGCTAATTCACCAGGCAAGAAGGTTCCCTAGATAATATCGAATACATAGGTACATACGTATGTACATACGTATAGGAACAATTTTCGTTCCGGTGCGCAGGAGGCTGCCGTTTGAGGTCATAGTTGATTCTAAGTCGATATAATCGGCGACTTTCTCCGGACCGTGTTTAGTAAGGTTTTATAAAGCAAAGCCGTGGCGAGGCTTGTCCGATCTGACGCGATAAGCCAGGCCTGAAAACCTATTGTTACCGGGGTCCCCTTCTCCGCGGATAAATTATCCAAATGCATTCGAATACCGTTCCGCGTCGGCTAACAGTAAACCGCCCCTTCATTTTTCCGATATCCATGGAGCAAGACAAATTTCTCGTTCTGGACCGCGATGATAAATTTCCCGTTGCTCGATGCCCTCGCGGACAGTCACGGTAAACGATCGGCTCAACAGCGTTGCTCCGTTGTTTTCCTAGTATTTTGCTCTAGACTTGATTACGTTTCCAATTGTTTCACTGCGACTAGCTACATGAATACGTCATACTTCAAGTAAATAAGAAATTAAGGTTCTGGGTGATAAATATTATTTTGTACATTTTACAAAAGCTTATTGTATCAGATAATTAGATAATTAGATAATCTTCCATAATATTATGATAAAACAGAGTTTTTATAATAAAAATGATTTTCATATAAGAAAAATAATTCATCATAATCATAGTATAAAATATACATCTTTCTTTTTTACGCGTAAAATTATAGAATCTAAATAGAGAAAGGAGAGCTATGAAAAAAAATATCGAAAAAATCTTTCCAATTTCCTTTCATAATTACGATATCAAAAAACAATATTCAATCACATAAATTAATTTATAAGAAAAACTGCAAGTGAAATCTTGTATTTTCTTGACGTCTTCTCAGGAACGTCGTCCCTCAGGAATGAGATAATTTACAGACCTTCGAATTTATTTTTCGTTGTATTATAACAAGATGATTTCTGTGAGTAGAAAGTAGCAGCAAAGCTACTCGATAAATACGTTAATGAAAATTGATATTAATTTAATTTAATGAAGATGGCATTGAATCGACGTTTATCGAGCATTTTTAATTTTTATCTATCATTCGAAATTTTTTAATTTTTCTAACAAGTTGTGCGAAATGCAATGAGACAGCTTAAGTGTGCCAGTGAACGTACATTCTCTGACGAATCAACGGCAGAGAAACAATGTAAGAACAATCGCGGAACATTACTCAAAGTCGTTCTTTTTACCGATAGCAATACTTGCACCTCGAACAGTTTTCACAAATTCTATGCGCACAGTCAATCAACTTTTCCGCAAGGGCAAGCTTTCACTTGTCTTTCACACGCGTGCAAAACTAAGTAGATCTTTTTAAAGGCAATTAAGGTTACAAACGTTGAACGAAAAATGATTTCCACAAAGAATATACGATGATTTATAGATACTTTTGAACAGATTCATTTATTTCAATTTTCGCATTAGAAATCGCTATAATATTTTTTAAAGCTTTCTCTAATGTCGAAACGAATATGTAGATACTTCTTAGAGAAATTTATGGTTATTTACAAGAAAAAATATACGATTTTCTCGTTGTTCCCTTAGGAAATGTTCCGGTATTTTTGATATACCCTTGGCAGATACTTTCGTAACATGATAAAATTGATTAATGAGTATTTAATAAAAGTTTCTCGTTTCTATTGATCAATTATGTTTAAATGGTTGGAATATCCAATTAGGTAATTATAAGCTGCCATTTATTATTATTTCAGTCAAGATTTTTACAAAGAATGTTCGAAATAGAGATTATGATTAAAATAATGATTAAAATTAAAGGTATTTTTTTTAAACAAAAAACTAGCATACCTACGAGAAAAAAATGTTAAGCTTGTTCAAACATTCAGGTTACCTTCACTTTCTTAGAGATCTTCGATCTTCGTCTCGTGTGTAACACGTATTCTCGCAAGAAACATCAAAGCATAAACTAATTCATAATACCAATCGCTCATCGACGGAGAATAAAAATAAAGAAAAGTTGATGTTCAAGATCGTCAGGAATTTTTTCGGTTCTGCGTGTATCACAGTGACTCAGCGATTTTCGTCCATGCACCTAACGTAGCAAATCAGTGCAACACGTTTAATTACCTATCGAACTAATTTTTTAGGGTGGGACAAGAGGAGAAAAGATTTTTCTTTTACGCTAGCGCACGCGGGAGAAAGGCGCGGCGATTTTATCTTTGTGTTAGCTATACGATATCCAGTACCGCTCGAGATCAATTTGCATAAGCTTCCACGGTGAACTAGGAAAGGCGCGTACTTAATTAACGTGTCCAGCTCGTACGGTCGCGCAGATTTATTCGAGATCGTAACCGTACGATTCGAGGAGTCATCATCTCGTTAAGGTGCTTTAAGGATTCCCAGGCGTTTCGAAAAACTGCCTACAATGCGGAAGTCACCGCGTGTTAACCGCGACAACGGTCCCGCCGGCGTACCGCTAAATTTCGATAAAAATCCTATGTCCGACATTCGTGCCCGATCACTTAATTGCCCGTGTTTTTTGCGTTCTCTGTAAAAAATGAAGAAAAGAAAACCGACTATTCTTTTGATACCAGTTTTTGAACGATTCAGGAATTCTCTGTCTGATATATTCAGAAAGATCTTTGGTATATTCGAATAATAAGTAATTCAGACATATAGTGAAAGTTTGTTTTCTAGTTTTGTTTAGATTTTCCTGACTCGTTTTTTTCTTCATATTGTTCATGGCTTCAGATGATTGATTTGTTCAACATAGGTACTACTACTGTATTAAATTTGTATAATTATTGAATCTGTTAAAAAATTATTATCAGTACTTGGTACAAACAATTATAATGAAGGTATTCGTATTGTGCAGTAAGATTTTTATTTCTGAATATGGAGATAGACGAACAGAAATCTACTACTTTTGCTGTATGATTTACAGTAACAATTATATTCATGTACACCTATTTTTAGTGAAAGAGGCGCACGTATCACAGAACATAGGAAAGGCAAAAAATTGCGACATTTCATTTACCTTACTTTAATAGCTAATTAACTCGCTACCACGCAGTCGTCTTTGAATATCTGCAACATGAAAGGTGTTTCAACACCCTAAAACTTTTATCGCATAGCTGTTATATAAATATTAAACTCGTAGCTCCTTTCGCTAGTGAGAAACCTGAACTATTCAAATCCACTTTATACTACTTCAGAACTTTTCTGAAACCAGGTACGTTAAAGTATTTTAAAGTTATTGAATCCGTCGTTAAAACGAAATGAATTTTGAGAAAAAGGAATGTGACGATGATAATAAAAATGAAATTAAGTTAAAATTATTGTATACATATATTTTCTTTAAAAATAGTAACTCGCGTTCTTACACATTTTGTAAGAGAAGACAGAAGAACCTTTTGCGCTAAGTTCAAATGAACGTACATATATATGTCGGGTTTTCGTTAGAATTTAGGGCGCGTAACAATTCTTCATTTGAATTAGCCATCGTTTTGTACAACAGAGATTATATTTATAGGTACAAAAATGACTTTTACAAAGTTTAACGAACAACCGTGGTGTTTGAACACGCAAGATGCAATTGACAATGTTCTTGGGTTCGATAACGAATCCACGGTCGACGGGATAACTCTTTACTAAGCGTAAAATACTTTTAAGCACAAAATAAAATTGCTGGGACGCTCGGTATAAACTGTTCGATGTGCAACTTTCCAAAGCGATCGCACGAATAACAGACTGATGAAAATTTTCCTCTCCTTACAATTGCATTCGTTTGTTAAATACTCGTTAGAAGCATCGAGAAAGTTCCAATCGCCGTTGCTAGACAGTTTCTGCCTGGAGTTTTATTATTAATACAACGTGTGTCCCATTATATTGGCACCTCCGAGGTAAAATCACACGTGGCTAGGCCCGTTCTTGAGGCCGTATGCCGCCACAACCACATTTCTAGGGAGAACCACACAACCACTCCACACCTCCGTCATGCAAAACGTTCATTCCGTGGCCCCATGACCGTGGCTACGTTCGGCGACCAGTTGTGCCGCCTCGAGCCCAATCTCACTATCATAAATCTCGAACAATTACAATCAGATTGAATGACAACAATTGTTTAATTACAACTATGATACAATCTAGGCTAAAGTATTAGAGGATCTTCCCAAAATTTCAAAGGAAATGCTCCGGTTTCCTTTCATCTCCGACATATATATATATATATATATATATATATATATATATATATATGTCGGAGATGAAAGGAAACCGGAGCATTTCCTTTGAAATTTTGGGATATATATATATGTCCTTACGATCAAAAGAAAAGGGAGTCCTAAAGAAATAAAATAAATCCAACGCTTTCAATTCGATATAAGAAAAAAAGAAACGAATTTTTTAATTTCAATTCATATCATTAATATACTCATCTAGTATTAGAGAGAAAAAAGAAAAAACAAAATATTTCAAAGAACAAATCACACTTTTTTAATTCGCCCGAAAAGCGAGAACGTATATTCGTTCCAAGTATTATTCACAAAATTTAATTCGTAATTTCTTTTCCCCTTTACATCGTACAACTTCTATCTCATATTGCGCTACTGAGTCCTAGTGAAATTATTAACGCGTACACCTTCACTCGAATCTACATTTGAATTTTGCTAAGTTCGTGGGCACGTTTCTTAACCCCACGGGGAAACGTTGTTGCATGCAGATGCCAGCCGTGTAGCTTAGCACTTGGCAGGCCGAAAAATACCGTGGAAAAACGGTCCCTCTTACAATTACGATCCTCGTGGTTTCGCGCGAGAAGCCGCGCAGAAGTAACAGACATTTTTCCATGCGCGTTAGAAAGGAATTAATTTGCAAGATAATGAGCGTGCCGATGTAGCTAGCACGCGTTCCGTGTACACCAACTAGGCATTATCGATTCGAAAAGCAAACAGCACGCACGAAAACGCGTTTCTATGAATCATCTCATCCGTATTCAACGACCACAGTTTTGCGATTCGACCCTGAGGAAGCCACCTACGAATGTACGAATCGTTCGCGAACCAACGATCACAGATTAATCACGATTCGATCGAACCTGCCTGGGTTACTCTCCGCGTGGTTGTTGTTTCAAGCGTGTACGCCATTCTTGGATTCGTGCCAGTTGCTTACCATATTTTCTTTTTCTCCTTCCTTCGTCTTTTATCTCTCAAGAATCTTGCATGAATGATTAGCGTCACCGTTAAACGATGAGTTGGCTCGTAGACTGGCATAAGGAAGGAAAGAGAGGGCGAGATGATCGTCAAAGATCAATCTGTTCCTTTTTTTGGGACAGTGGCTTTATAGATTAATTAATTAAACGTATTGATTGAAAGCTGTACGGCAGGATCAATGTAATGAAGACTAAAACGTAAACGATTTTAAAGGTATAATTACTAGTAATTATGAAGGATATGAGATATAAATACATGTTGAAGGAGCGACTTACTTTCTGTTAATTATCGACATGCATATAATGTTTATGACTGATTCTATGCTCTTTTTATGATACTATGTCTTGTAGATATAGTATCACGGAAAGAATATCTTGTTGATAGTGCTTGATATAATATTTAGATCTTTCTATCAGAGAAAATTATAAGATATAGTAAAAAGACAATGTTTACTATGTTTATTATATGTTGCATTTTCGTAGTAATTTCAAATTGTCGAAGAAGTAAGAAGATTAATATCTAAATGTCATGAAAATCTACAAACGCCTCTTTTATAACTTTTAAGCTTCAGAAGTATTTTATCTCTAAAAATTATATCGTTAAAAATTACTTATAGAAATTATTTTTAAACTAAACTCTCCAAGTTCTCTGGATAATGCAAAAATCTTTCCGAGATAAATTGTATAGACTTGTCGAATTAAAATGATTACAGTTTAAAAATAATTCATAGCCAAAAGATTTACCCCATTTTCTATGCGATTTAAACGATACGAAATAGGAGAACAGAACGAGAGGCACTAGAGAGATCTAGTCGCGTAACTTACTTTTTTCGCGGGTTAACGATTTCTCTCGATGTTCCAAATGGAATCATTGAATCATCTCACAGACTCGGATATACTGTACACTTCGTTGCTATTTCTCAACGCGATCCATGCACATGATTCCTTTATTTTCCCAGCTACATGCCCACCGACATACCCACCTACTGTGGATCAAGGACGACGCATTGCACGCTCACCTGCATGCTTATACGTGATTTTAAAATGCAACGAAGATTTTGCACGCAGTGTAACGAACTTATATTGATTAATCGACAGCCTGAAACTTCTCGCGTGATGCAACACAACATCTTCCTTGCCAGAAGTTTCTTTTCAACTTCAAATGAAAGACGTGCTTCAATGTTTGATGAAAGAAGTGAGTACGCAGTTATATTCCGTAACTCTATTCTTTTTGATTTTATAAATGTACGATTTGACTATTTTTATTTCCTACTTATCACAACTTATTGAATAAAGCGTGGAAGCAGTATTTTTTTCTAATATCATTTTCTCAATTTGTAGTTTTCTAAATACATAAAGTTTTGAAAATTTTTATACTCGTAATATAAACAATTTCATATGAATATTATATGATTGCACGAACGTACAAATGATCTTTTTTAATCTAAAATTTATTTAAGATATTTAAAAAGTCTTAGAGGTAACTATAGATTTTAACAATTTTTTTAGTTAAAGAAATATCAATTAAATAAATTCATATCAACATTAAAGTTTGATTCAATTCTTTGAATTCCTTTAAGGAATTGAATGTAGAATTAGAGACAAATAGGTAATAGAATTACAAATGGTCAATGGAACTTCTCTAAAAAAACGCGTTGTTGTCGCAAGACGGAAGAAAAATCAGTCCGAAAAGGCGAACTGTCTTGCAGGAAGTATCGAGGCCCCTTAACGGGATCCTCCCATTGGCCATCTATCATAAATTATACATTATATCGTGTAAGAGGCGGCCCACGTGGCGGCGAATCGTAGAGTGCAACGATGCGTCTTTTTTTGGCCTGTATAATAATTTATGTTCCGCTGTAACGCAGTTGAATATCGATTCCCGCTCGCATAAAAACATTTAATTATAATATGGAATTGCCGTTTTAATTTGCGCCGTGATATTTCAGTGATTTTTCTGTTTACACACGTCTCCATCTGGTTTCGTGTGTATCTGACGTCGCATCCGCTTATTAATCGTGAAAACTCAATTATGTATATCGTCAAGGTAGCAATTTTCGAGAGACATGCCAATTTGTTTTACTACGTTATAAAGTCTTCGAAGTTGTCAATTTTTAATTGTCCGCGCGATATATCTCTCGTGACTTTAATACACAGTTCATGAATTTTGAAGGAATTTTTGCGATCAAAATGAAGTTTAATTATCAAATTATATTTCAAGGATACCAAGGACGAGCTACAAACTTCCACAAAACTAATCGACTGCATTTTATGGTGGGTGACAGCAGTTAATTGATTAAATTACCTATTGAGACTACGCTATTTAATTCTTGAGTGAATTAATAAGGGGTACCAACATGTTTCTATAGAAACTAATCCTGTACGACAAGGAAAAGCGTGGGCATGTCGAATTGGAAGAGTAATAGAAGACGACTGTAACTAATTACAAAGTAACGAAAGACGTCCAGTAAAACCGATAGTCGGTGCCATTTTATGACACCGTGAAATTAACTTCCTTGCACTTCAAAAAAGTTGTGGTTAATGTTTACGAGGATAATTACGAGACGATAGAATGAAGTGCTTATGTAAGTATGTATATGTATATATGTTTACTTCGTTGACGCTTCGTTGATTGATGATCTTCAATTTGTATGGTAAATATGCAAGCATGATCGTTGCAAGCTGTTGAACAATATATAACATTAAATTTGTCTTCCACGTACATATCATCGAGATAATGGATTGCGTCTCTGAATTATATTAAAAGATAAAGAAAGATAAAGAGTATATAAGTAAAGTGTCTTTTATTTTTCTCTCACAAAAAAGGAAGCAAGAAACTCTAATTCGTATTATAACTTTTATCTTTCGAAGAGATAATTTTCCAACTCCCGACTACTAGCATTGTCCATGAACATACTACAAAGTGTTTGAAAATTCGATATATTTTATACGAAGAAACGTTTACGCCATCATACCGCTGGATTCTCTCAGTCGACTCTCTTAACGCGCTGTCCGCTGACTTAATTAGGCAATCCAGTGCCGCCGGTAAAATACGACGGTGGTTATTTACGTTCATTGAGCGCCGAAATAAGCGGCACACGATGTCCAGCCGCGACTTGACAAAAAGCGTGTCGGTTATTCTGTTCTCTCGGTTGCACAATAAGAAAATCGATACGATGGCTTCGACTTGACCCCTCGACGGGTTCCTCGATAACGGTGTATCATCGTAATACACGATTTGCCGATAGATCAGAATGGATGCAATACATTTTTCGGAACGCGTCCCATGCTCTTCGTTACGAGTAATTTATGTACGATTTAGAGAACGAATCGCGGTTTCTACGTAGAAAGGAGTGCAGTCGAAGTGAGTTGCATGAACAAAGCTTTTCGCGTCGTAAATTCACCAGGCGAATTCTGGCCAAACGGCGATAGCGTGAAATCGCGTGCGAATCAACGTACTGCCCGCGCCGTGCCGTCGCGAACCAATCGTAAAAATCCGTCACCGTGAATTATCTCCCCGATAGTTCTGATGTCAGCTGCCTGAATTTTCAATTGGTTGTTTGAATTCTTGAGTTTTAGAAATTTAGCAATTTTAAAATTATTGATCTAATATTTAGTAATTTGCAAATTTTTTTACTAAAAATTTAAAGATTTGAAAGTTATCGGTTGGAAATTATGTGATTTGGGGATTTTTGATTGGAAATTTAGTGGCTTGAATCAGTTTACAGATTAACAGTTTAGATTAGAGCTCAGATTGGTCAGCTATCGACTGAATTACGTATTCTTCTCTTGATTTGCATCAACTGCTCAACGGAATGCTCATATACGTTACATCATTAGAATAGATTTTGCCGCATTAGATCTAACAGTGATCTGTCTTTCTCTCATTTAGTCTTTTTTCCGAAATTTGTTTTTGTATTCTAATATTTTAACGATATAACATTTTCATGCATATTCCATCATCCGAACAATTTACAGAAAATCATGTTTTATTTTATACGTAACAGTTTGTTGTATAAATATACAACAGCTATACATAAAATTGTTTACTTATGTTAAATCTTTAACAACAGAGTACTTATTTGTTTGTAGAAATTATCTGCTACAGCAAATAACATTCAAATATTGCATTCAACCTATTGATCCATAACTTAAAACCTTCAACTAATTTTTAGTACGCGAGAAAGTATATTACTCGTCTTTGCTGTGAGCTTCTGAGTAACAACAAATTAAACATATAATATAACAAAAATCATATCATACGATTGCGTTTAACAGGCTGCATTTTCTTCTTATTAAATCGAATTTTGTCATACTCTTTCCCATCTGATAAAGACAACATTTTATCTTTGTTGCTCATTGCTGTAGACGTATCTGCAATATATTCACTTCCGATATCAATTGCATTAGATAACTCAGCAAATAAGCAATAATTACCATTATTACATAATTCATTATAACACGCTTTCGAATACAAACTACTGAGAATTTAATTACTTTAGTTTGGTTTATTAAAGTATTTAGAGTTTAATTAAAATGACAAAATTATATACCTTCGGAAGATTTTCGTGTCATATAGTTACGCACTTTTCCAAACCATCCATCATTTAGTCTTTCTCGATATTTAGGAGTGGTAAATGTATATAATAACGGATTGACTGCACTGTTCACGGGTAATACAAAGACTACTACCCATGCGTGAAAATCAGCTACAACAAAATATTCAATTAGAGGGATGAAGTAAATCTAACCTTTATATGCGGAAAAATATGAAAAATATTTACATCATATATATGTATATAAATTATATATAACTACGCAATTTTACAATATTTAAATATTAAACAGGCCGATAATTTCTTACACATTCTTATATTTAAAACTTCAATTTACCTTAAATGTCTATTTTTAATATGCAACATAGGAAAAATGCATTTGTTACTGCTGATTATGAATCAAATTATCGTTAATAAATTATTACGTATTACTAGAGGTGTATAGTCAATTAAGCCTAAGAATTTATGGGCTAATTTGCATCAGAAAATTTCACATTTGTTTTACGGACTAGACAACAATTCGTTAATTAGAACCACAATTAGAACTGTCATAAGTATTAAAACAGCAGACAACAGGAAGGAATTAGTAATACTAATGCAGATAATTTACCTGAAATAGGATACTTCATCATAGCTCTAATCTTCAAAACGATAATTGGTGCCCAGCAGGCTGCATCCGTTAGAACGATAAGAAAAAATCGTAAGGCGAATTCGGAATCGCCAACAGACAAAGAACAGGCGTGTCTCGTTTTCCAAATGCTCAGAAACATACCCGTGTAAGCGTAACCAATCGTAAGCAGCCTGTAATGCGAACAGTAATCTTTACAATTGCTTCTTGTTATACATAAGAAAAAAAATTTATTGTACTGGTGAACTACTTTTAAGATCGTTGTTTCTTTAATGTTGATCGTGTCTGCTTACCCCATAAGGTTTAATCCCAAGAAGACGAAGGCCGAATATTCCCATCCAATTAAGTACGGATCGTCAATGTGCAAGGGGAAACACATTCCATTTACGCCGTAAAATCTCGTGCTGCTTCGCCACAGAATCACTTTCGAATGAGTTACAATTAGTTTCAGAATGCTGTCCTTTCTTCGGTTATCTCTGCGTAGTAGCTACAGCGGGGAACTTTATACATGCAATAATTGTTTGCAACAGAATAAACATTTGATTATACTTGGTGCACATGGTATGTTAAAAAGAATTTTTTTTTTAATTCCAGGACAGACAAAAATTTGAGGAATCCACTTTGACCGTGTGATATTCGCTTCTTTACTTTGGTAACCTAACATAACGTGAGTATAAATTAATTATGTGCTTATAAATATCCTAACCTATATAAGAATTAAAACTTACGACTTGGAAATTTCTGTAATTATAATAAAGTAAAGTTTTTTCATCGCGTAAAAATTTAAGAAAGTCTCAGTATATGTGTACTTGTTACAAGAAATACAATTATTCAGAAACTTCTACTACTGTCCCTTTCACGTTTAATGCAAAATAGAAATAGTTTAATAAATTTCCCAAAAGAGTCTAATAAAACATCTAATAATTAACAATTACATATGCACTTTCAAATCTATTATACGTTACTAGCTTTTGAATAATCAGAACAATCGACGCAACGCAACGTTTAATTGATTCACAAATTGACGAAATAAGAGCATGCTGTCTGGTTCGTATCATAACCGATGGGTTAACAAGCAATCGGACATCTTGACAGGTTATTAGATATTATTACCAATGATGCCGAGGTCCATGGACAAATAAGAAACATGGAGACGAACCTGGCACGAGAGCAAGGGTAATTCCTGTGATCCAAATGATGATCATCGATGCAGTTGCCGTATGCGGTGTCATGGTACGGTGACCTTTCAGTGGAGCTGCTATTAGCATATATCGTTCCAGAGACATGAACGACAGGATCAATACTGAAACCTTGACGGATCATTTTTATTTCAATATATTAACGACCAGCCATTCGTTTTCTTCAAATACGTTTCGTCTGACTCGCACAAAAGTTTCATGGATATTATAAGGAATAAAAATCCATATAATCCGGTATAAAAGTTAAATAATGTACATGAGGCTTTTAAAATATTAGGAAAGCGAAAAACACTTTAATACAAAAGGTACTGTTATAAATATTAAACTGAATATTAATTAAATTTTATATGAGAAATTTCGTAACATTTAAAAGTAGATACCATTGAGTACTTAGATTTCAAAAATAGATACATTTATGGTAAAAATTTTATTTAAAGATTTGAAATAAAATATAATTGATAAGTATACCTCCAAAGATGTCATTGCCAATAGTCCTACAAAGGTACAATACCACGAAGACATCCATGAACTGGCGACTTGATTGTAATTATCGCGGAATGTTATGTCTGCTATAGCGATTATGAATAGATATAGCCCCATCAACATGTCGGAAACTGTAAAAAGATTATAAAATTTCTATAACTATCACGCTTGTATGATTCAGTGATTTATGATGGACAATATTGAAACTAAATGACATTGATGTGTCATTTTTATAGCATATTCGATAAACGAGACCGGCATTTTATATCCCTTTAAATAAATATTTGATGTATTTTATATACCTGTCCATACATCAAATAATAGGAATCTTGTCTAATTTTTCTCGAACGCGCATAAAAAAATTTTTTAAATATTGAACATTTTTTTATTTGATATTGATAATATTTAGTATTCTTAAAATTAAATAACGTGTAAGTATATACATATGGATTTAATACCTATATTAAATAATTTTTAAGATATAACGTACCTGCTAGATTTCGGATAATAATGGTTAATACGCGATTCTCATCCTTGGCTGTGAATCTCCCCCAAAGAACAAGCACGTTACTCGTACAAGTTACACACGAAATTACCCATACTGCTGCTCGTAATAAAGTTTTATCGAGCAAATGGGATAACGACGATACTCCTGCATAGAAGATTCAATCAATCTCGAATTAATCGTCCGATTATATTGATATTTCTTTTACTAATATTGCAAATTTTTAAGGAAGTAATAATGTTCATAAATATATGAGAATGTTCGCTAGCATTGTGTAAATATGTATTACTACATATTTTATAAGTGTTATTAAAATCATCAGTGATATTATAATAGCTATAACCTTTTAAGCCATTTAATGAACTAATAACAGACCCATAATTCATTGACGACCGTTTAGGTATTTTATGGGAATTGAACGGTATCAAAACCATTTAAATTAATGATCATGGTAAACTATAATTATTTAATGACGAACCAAACAACATTCCCCAACATAACATATAAAGTAATTGTAGCTGAATATCATAACTGAATATATAAAAATTATTTAAAAACAATCTATCATTTTTTATGTTTTTCAAATTCTTACCGTCACTAGCGGGTCGACATCGTTTTGCTTTCGGCGCGTAAGTCGCACAATAATGAAATTTCTTGAAGTAGCTAAAAAGTAATATGAATCATCATAAGAAATCAACGATGTAGTTCATTGCATTCACAAAATAACAATGTCCGATGACAAATATATTGACAGGAGTTTCACTTACAGAGGAAAGTAGTTTGTCTGACACAATACGGATAAATCTACTTACACGAAGTCCAATTGCTTGAACAGTGTGAACGCGTTTTTTGGTAATGCATCCAAATTTATACCTTCCAGATCTCTAAAATTTTCATGAAATTAGTTATTTATTTTGATAGAAATTTTACAATATAAAAATTAATACAATAAATTATAGAAATAATATGTTCTAAACTTATTAAAAGAATCTTAATGCTAAAACTTACAGAGAGTCCAGTCTTGTCAATGGACTCAACACGGCCATCGGTAAATTATAAAAGCGATTGTAACCTAATTGTCTGCAATAAATATTAATCCAATAATTTTCGAAAATTATTCCATTTCATTGCTTGATAATTCTGTCTTTACGCGTGCTTTAATTCTACCACAAAACCACGATAATCACATTAGCTATTCGTATCAGCCTTATTTTCGTACGTGTCGGCATAATAAATAAAAGTTTTAACATCAGCATACGTGACGTTCCTCTCGTTTGCTTTTCTAACACCGTGCGTTCGACGGTAAATATCAGGTAAATATGTTGCAAGCACGCGCGTAGCTTAAGACGTGTAGCGTTACAATTTATGTGGATACCGGTGCCTCGTATACTTACAACCTCGTCAGATTTTTTAACGGTTGGAATACATTCAGCGGGACGGTCGTTATTTCGTTGAACGCCAAATTACTGAAAGGGAAAAGATCCGTTTTGCACGATGCACAGTGATGTACGAGGGACATAACTTCGTTACATTGCCATAACGAGTATTCGCAAATTGAGGTAACGCGAGGAACTTACAGTTCGACTAGCTGCTCCAAATTTCGGAACGTGTCCTCTTCGATTGTCTTTATTTTGTTCTTTTGCATACTCCTGGCCAATGGTTGATGTTGTTTGTTAGTTTAAAGTCAGTAAAAAGTATTACTTAATTCCTTAATATAATTTATTAGTAACACTTTTTTATGCAAAATTATAAAGTTTAATAGGAAATATTTTGCTACGGTAGACACCATTACTTTAATTTTTAATTAAAAAAGAAATATTAAGATTAATTATTAATATTAACGAAACAATTGAAATAAAACGAATAACAAGAATTACGTCATTAGTGTATTTGCGACTGCGATTAGAATAAATAAATTACTAATAACAGTTGTAAATATAAAACGTGTATAGGAGTTAAAGAATTAATTTTCTATATTTGTTATTTACTTACGTACGTACAGTAATTTTAATGATGGACATCCAGCGAACAAAGTATCGGGTATTGATTCAAAATTATTTTCATCTAACAATCTGAAATTGTATAGAACGAAATCAGTTTCGATATTTCAATTTCAACGAAACGATGAAGCGTTAACTTACATCTCGCTTAATACCGGCAATTCTGGCAACTTCAGTCCTTTCGAAGTTAATTGATTTTCATTCAAATTTCTATAATAATGTAACAAATTAACATAAGATTAAAATCGTACAAAATTTCTACAAAATTATAATTTATGTTAAATGACACACATGAAGTTTAAAGCAATGCTCCCTTCTAAGTCTGAAAAATCTGCGACAGTGATTCTGTTCTTATTGGCCCTCAAAGATTCCAAGTTGGTTAAACCAGCAAAATGTCCAGGCAGAAATTCGCTAATTTGATTGTTATCCAAAGCTCTGTTCATAAAATACACATTATGTATATTACATTAAAATTGTGTAATTACTAATTTTCTAATAGCATTGAAGATTTAATTAAAAGTATTTATACTCACAGCCAAAACAACTTAGTCAAATTAAGAAAAGCTCCTTTTTCTAGCTCGTGTATATTACTACCATCAAGATATCTGAAAAATTATGTTTTCTTATCAAAAATATATTTATGCGATACTTGTAAAAAAAAATGCACAAAGTAAATAAGAATCTTAGAAACTCACAGTATACGGATTTCTGAGTATTGCGCAAAGGCGCCCATTGGCACGCGTTTAATCGAGCTATCATACAGAGTTCTAAAAAATTAATCACAATAATTAAGAACAATTCACTAGCGCGATAAAAATAAAAAAAGTGTATACTTTACGAAAGATTCCAGTTTTTTAATACTTAAAAACCGTACATGGAAGTAGTTTGAGAAGATAGGTTTCTCGGAATTTCCGAGTAGTCGTGACAAGTGGCGCGACACTTCACGTACTTACAACCGACAGGAATGTCGGTGGCATCTACGAAGAAGAGGAAAACACGTAAATTACCAATTCTTATCTCGTCCATTGCGTTTTGCGGTTTATCGTCGCATTTTTATTTCTGTTATTCGATATTGTGTTCCGTTGTTCGATAAATTATGGATATTGCATTACCACAAACGAACTCGCTTACAGGTTCGGAATCTCTGTCACTGCCAAACCAGTCCAATACACCGTGATAATCATCTGCATACAAAGTAACACTTTTTATATTGCCCCGTTCGGTATTGCATTTATACTGTATAAAAGGGACACGTATATAAAAATGTCAAACATCGTAACTAAATTTTAAATTTAATTCGTTCTTGCCCGAAAAAGGAGTATCTCGATATGTTCAATACGATCGTGCAACACGGAAGTATCATATTCGAACTATAAATTATTCAAAGATCTTTTTGTAATGGACCTCTTTGTCGTGAAAATTAAAATGGATGTAGTAATTAATGAACTAACAGCAATTTTGTTCGTCATCCCCGTGAGGACATTGGCTTTGTGAGTCGCACCAATTTCTCTGTGGTAGACAAATTGTGGTATTGTAACAAAGGAACGTTCCTACTGGGCAAGTATCTGGAATTAGGAAAATCAAATTATCAGCAATTATCGAACGATATGAGTTCGTACAACACAATGTAAATGTCACGAATGAAGGATAATTTAGATCGATTACCCGTTTCCAAATGTAAGACGGTATATTACTGCTTCTAGGTAATTGTTCAATCGTTTAAGTTCTCTATTTTTTATAAATGCAAATATATAATTATAAATGTGAAGTAATATGTAATTGTTAGGGAACAATTTATTGGATTGTTGTCGTTTGTAAGAGTTATCAAATATGAAGCTTAAGATTTATTAATGAAACTTCTTATTAATTATCAGAAGTGTGACATTATAAAATATTACCGAATCGTTTTAAAAAAATCTTACTATTTCGTATAACACTTAGAAGATATTTATGATATTTTGAATATTTATCTCTTTAATAATACGTTTTATTCAGGGTACAAATAAAGGTATAAAACGTACATTGTACGTACCTTTATGAAGCTTAAGTCTTTCAATTAGCAATAATATAACTTAATAAAACAAATATTTTATTATCCAATAACTAAATTATCTACTTCGAAGAAATGTAATATCAAACTACAAGACTAACAAATTAAAAGAATTTCTGACAATAAATGAATTTTTAACGATGCTATATCATAACGAATCAACTTTTAACGATATTATATCATAATGAATAAAATCACATACCTTGATTAAAATAATACATCAGCCCTGATAACAGGCACAAGGTCGCGATTAAAAATGCGCCGATAGCACCGATGCGTTTGTACCTCATTTCGGAACACGAACGTTTCGATCTTTAAAACGATCTAGCGCCTCTGTGTTCCACGAACTTCCGTGTTTTCCCTTGCATGAACAACGTTTTCCACGTGCACTCGGTACAACGACTGCATGACACTGGTTGCATTCACTAACTCCGTCGCAAGCTCCGGCGTCATGCACACGCGCTCTTCATCGTCCGCGAATGAGGATTTCTTGCCGTTTGCTGCTAGGCATTTCACTTCAAATTACATCGATCGATTGTCTTCACGATTGTTATATCATAGGCGAACGAACGATTTGGTCGGAGAAGTTCCTTGCAATAAGAAACAAAAGTAGTATGGTGAATATTGATGGACTTGTTTCTTGTAAAGATATAATTTTTGACTGAATTAATAGTTGGTTAGTAGCGGTAGAAGAAATGTTGATAAAATTATTGGACAGTATGTGAATTGAAAACATGTAACAGAATTAGGCAGAATTCGCAGGTGTAGGTTTTATTGGATTATTTACAGGGTAATTCGCAAATTCTTTTGAAAATTTGTTACTTCTCCTGTTCTTTCTTTTAAGTAAATTTTGGCATTCGTTTCTCGTATGGATTTGTATGTACAAGTCTACATAAATATACAGAGAAGCTCTGTGCTTTTGGCATTCTAGGAAAAATATAATCCTATTTTCTTTGTAACATATTAAATAACATACTAAATAAACTTGCTTTTTGACAAAATGAATTTATTTCTTTTCGAGTGTACAGAATATTACCACTTACATTAATACCACTTTAA
The DNA here is from genome assembly GCF_024542735.1 of Bombus huntii. Classification (NCBI taxonomy): domain Eukaryota; kingdom Metazoa; phylum Arthropoda; class Insecta; order Hymenoptera; family Apidae; genus Bombus; species Bombus huntii. Next base: position 12,758,080 of record NC_066246.1, read on the forward strand.
CGCCGCGCTATGCGTTTTTATAGATTATCACTGTTATATTAACTGTTACATAATATTATAGAAATTTATTCTAGTCGATACAATGTTGCACCTCAGACCAACGTTACAAATGAAATGTTACGTATTTTATCTTAAACTCGAACTTTTCGAACGAAAGAAACGCAAGTGTAAGAAAATAATAGCGCCTTCACCGCGAGCGCAAGAAAAAAGTTACTAATTGCAAATGGCGGAGGAGATAGTAATTGGTCTATTACGTGTTCGCTATCAAAGTTTACTTTCGAAGTTCACTTACGATTGTCGCTTCAAACTTCCTAACGTATGCAGATACGTCGGTGACAAAATTGCGACAGCGATTCGAACAATTCGCATCAATGGCGTGTCGCGCCTCGAGACGACAGCGATCAGAGAATATGTAATCACTCATTAATAGACAATTAATATCGATCGAAAAGACTCACGAGAATCTCTAATTTTCCGATACAAACTGTCTCTTCTCTACTATCTTTATGAAAAGTCTAATTACCGGCTATAAGAGAAGTATCACAAATTCAGGAACTTTTTTTTCCACTATTGATCAAATATATCAAATATACATACTTAAAGAGCAACTGAATCCTTACGAATCGTATCAAAAGCTATAACACTAGTTCCTTTTGCCATGTGTTATTCTACCATCCTTCAATATGTACATCGGATTACAGTTGACACGAAAAGGATCTTAATCTCCATAAATTACAATATACATGACACTTGAAAAAAGAGTAATATCTCGACAATTGCAATTCGATACTGTAGCAGTCCTCAAGCTAAAAGTCTTGAGTCAAGTTGTCACGTCTTTAAGAATGAAGAAGCCGATATCGTCGTATGTAGAACTGTTCTACGACGAGAACGTGATCTCGTGGAGCAAACGACTCTTGAACTTATCCGGGCTATGGCCGCATAATCGTAACGATGTTCGATTTTTCTTCTACATTACGTACGTCGTGATCTTCACCTGGTTGGAGATTGTGACTCTGCTGCAGAATATACACGACCTTGAGAAGACACTGAAGAATATCACGTTATCGTTCCCGACCATCTTGATAGTACTGAAGGCCATGATGTTTCGGTTGAATATGCATCTCGTGCTACCATTGCTAACGGTCGTGAAAAGGGACGTGAAGCTTGGATTGTATAAATCAGAAGAGGAAAGGCGAACGGTCGTTTGGTATAACGTGGCCGCCACGTTATTTTCCACCTCGTCGGTCTTGTCTTTATTCTTCGTGCCCACCTTGTTTTATGCCAAACCAATCGTCGGCTGTCTTTTATCCAGTAAGTTCAATCTGTAGTTCGGTGGTTTGTATCTATAATTCGAGAGAATAGATTGATTCTGTCGATCGACGAAGTTCAGGCTATTGATATTCTTATTCAAAGAGGAATGATATTAGTAAGAATAATCTATTGATAATAAGTAGGAGTCAATGCGATATATGGATAGATGCTACTCTTGATTACTTTTTGATTTAGTGTCACCAAATAACTAGAGAATATATTAATATGAATTTTGTGCATATTTTTGCTTCGAAACATTTCTCTATTCCTTAAATGCTCTATATCGTCCATTGTGCAAAATTTTTAAATCTAAGGGTAAAATGAATGAAGATAATTTAACAAGTAAATGTGATGCGTGAATAAGTAGAGTTTATTTTTAATTGCTTTTTGGTTTATTTTCCGTACTTTAAGTCAAGCAAAATATATATTTGTGTGATGTCGAGCATTTCAATTCCCATCAACAAGAACTTAATTTTAAATTCGGAAATCGGTACTTGATGTTTCAAACTTAAAATGTAAAACAACGTAGATTGTGGGATGGAAAAAGTAGTAAAAGTGGCGATTTTATTAAGCCGGCAGGTATTATCAACGCGTCGCGAATACTCATGCAGGATAAATCAAGACTTTAATGCGAACTTTATCGCCCAGATCCAGGAAACGCATTCGATATCCGTATCCATACGATCACGCGTACAGTTACCTCGCGTATGCAGCTTTATGGTGTTCCAAGGCGACAGTTACTTCCTTCACGATACACAAAACGGTTACGTTTTACGAGCCTGTCACAGTTTGTCGAAGATTTTGCACGACCACCGACTGTGCGATTCTCTTTTTCGCGGTCGTTTCCAGCACAGTTTCGTTCGACGGCCAAGCAAACGCGAATTTATGTACTCGATGCTCTTCTTCGGTCTTCCTTCTCTTCATTTTCGATAAGTGGTATAAGTAGTAGAATGTGAGTTTGATGGAAAAATGTATTTTTTTGTATTTTTGTACTTTTGTAAAATCAAAGCTTTTAGTATTAATATATTATTAATAATATATATAAAGTTATTAACTAAATATTATTAACTCTTCAACTACAGACGACTTTTCTAATATTGTCTATAAAATCGTGAACTGACCCTATTCGTTATATTTTGAGTATATATTTACGTTTCGTTAACATATCACATTAATTCGCAGAATTCAATAATTGTACGCTTCCTTACGAGTTACCGATGAAAGTGAATAACATTTATGAAGTGACAGGAGTACAATCATACGCTTTATTGTGCGTTTATTTAATACCAGCAAGTATGTTGTTAACAATCGGTGCAACCGGCGCGGACAGTCTTTTGGTGACGTTAACGTTTCACCTTTGTAGTCAACTTTCAATTCTGGCACGTCGTGCCAGAAATATCAGTATTGAACCGCAAATATATTCTCCAGAAATGAGAGCGCTCGTTGAGCGACACATCGAGCTTCTCCAGTAAGTCGACGAACATAAAAATAAAATTCCTTCGTTGACCTGGTACGATCTGATTGAAAATGTTATTGTTAATTTAATTGCAGATTGGCAAGTATTTTAGCAAAGGCATTTAGTTCTCTGATGTTTATACAAACATTAGGATTAATATTCTCTTTATGCATCGTGGTCTACCAATTACTCATGGTAATGATATAATTGTTTACATTTTGTAGTATTCCTGTATTTAATTTATTTGTAATTTAATTTACTTTGCAATCTTTTCTTGGTTTTTTAATGGTTTAAGGAAGTCTTGCTTATTCTGCACTCTCAATTTATTATTATTTTAAAATAAATAAGTAAAATTTTATAGACGACCGACTCTGGAGAAGACATAAATACCATACATTTTATAATTTACTCATGCGCTGTTGTACTATTAGCATTCTCCTACTGTTTCTTGGGGGAGTGTCTAATTAACGAGGTAATTATCAAAAATAATACATAGAGAAAGTAGTTTTTATTATTTATTTCAATATTCCTCATGTTACAACCATTAAAATATAATAATTCAATAATTCAAAAATGATCACCGTAAATCGAAAAGCACACAAGTAACTAAAATTTTTATGACTTCATAATTTCAACAAAAGTACTAACTGTATCGCTTCCAGAGTAGTGAAATGCAAGTGGCTTGCTATTTCATAAACTGGTATGAATTACCGGAACAATACACGCGATCTTTAATATTTTGTATCGCTCGATCGCAGAAACCATCATACCTTACCGCTGGCAAGTTCTATGTGTTTTCCTTAGAAACGTTTGGCGTTGTGAGTTATTTTCCAAATATAACATCACTGAATATTATTAAATTCTTGCACTAAATTTGTTTAGTACATACATAATTTACACGTTTCAACTTATTTGTAGATAGTAAAAGCATCGATGGCATATCTCTCCGTTTTGAAAAGTATTATTTGAATGATTACAAGGATCAACTCAACTTGTTGAATTTGTTGAACATATAAAAGAAACAAATTATTCGAACCATTAATTACGGATATACGACTTGATCTTATAATCGAACAGTGAAACGATAGATTCAATTCTTAAATATTAAACGTAAAGCTGTTAAACGCGCACTATAATTTTCTACTGTGATAAAAGACTCATCTTTCGTAACCTTTCAACTTCTTTAATTTCCCTTAGTAATAATTACTTTAATCAATGCAATTATATATTTCCTTCATATCCCTAAAACATTACTTTCACTATCAATCTTCTTATGATACGGTAAACGGTGTACGATCGACGATTATTAACCGAACTAGAATTAAGTGTCAGGTCTAAAAAGAATAAACGTCAACGTCGCCCAGATAGAATGACTACAGAGATCGAATCTGTCTAATCAATTTTTCTCTATTGGAAGCCACTTGTACGTGGTTTACAACGTACCAGCGATATACGTATATCAAGCTCTCGGAATGTATCATTCTATCTAATCGTCGTCGAACACAAATACGTGTTGGCTGAAGGAATTAAAAGAAAAATTTATTTCGGTTTATTCAAGAAAGATACAGAGTGTACAACTGCCGAGGGGGATACAAATTATGCATATAACTCGTGCTTCACGGTAAATAATCGTCCCTATTGCCAGGTCGAAGCACGTGGACCCTGACGTCGTGTGTTATCTCTTTACAACGACCTCGATCCTACGAATGGAGTAACAGCTAACGTGCATACGGCCTTCACGATACACCGATCTCTCGCCACACGGTCCGCTGCGATCCATGCACGTTTACAGCACGTGTGTACACTTTCAGTGGCAGGAACTTAAGTAACAGTGTGCATCGTCATGTACCTTTAACGCCAATCCGGAGAGACACGGCTGATCCTCCACGAGGTATTCAGACATGGAAAAGAAACAGACGGCAAAGGCTTTGCACGCGTTTCGTTTCAGAGCAGAGATACACGGCCGCGACTTATACGATCGCGGGACAACGAACCAGACGATGGTTGGTTGCTTACTCGGTGTACGATGGTATGGAGCGAATTCTTAGTACTCATGGCCGAATCGTCCAGACGTTCGTAAACAAAGGTATATTATACTGATAAATTTGTTTTAATCGAATACATGATGATTATAAAATAAAAAAAAGAAAAAAGAGAAGGAAAGAAAAGTTAAAGGATAAGTATGAACCGATAATACAGGTAAATAATAAACCGTTCGAACGATACTCTGCGGTAGCGACTATTAATAGCTCGTGTTCATTCCCAGCGGAGCAAGTTAGTGTATATCGAGAATCGCTTTTTCACCCTTTCCTCCTTCGCGGTTGTCATTTTTCATTTCTCAAAGTTGATCATCGGCACAAAACGGCTTCTTCGTCGGTACGGAGAACGTAAAAGAATTTCGCCACGATTAGAACGATTCGTTCACATGCGTATCCTGTGGCCGTGATGTACGATTCTTGATAACTAAAAATCAAATCCATACCAATTCGCACGGGCGTGCATGGAGATTTTTAGGAACGGGACCGTGTCGGTCGGTATATCGTAACAGCCTGTGTATGCTATACAAGCACATAAACACATGGTAATGTATTCGATGCTATTTATTTCTTTCTTTCCTTTTTTTTCTTCATTCAGACAAAATTGACTCACACGTTCACATGTTAATACGCCTCGCAGATGCATTCGCGGTTACCTCCCACAATTATGTTCCGTATAAAATCGTGCGTCTGCCTGTGCACGAGGTCCTCTGGTGTATGTGTTTGTGTGTACGAATATGCACGTTAAGTGTACACACGATACTTCATGTACAATATTCTGTCTGTTCTCTGTGTATTTCGAATTATATGTATGTGTTCGTGCGTACTGTTCTCTGTGTGTTTGCGGTTAATGGAAGCGAGAGTTCACTAAATGTCTTTCGTTCTGAGTTCTTTTCACGTTGTGTTCAAGAAACAGAGAAAAATAGCGGGAGAAAGAGAAAGACAGACAGGGACAAAGAGAGAAAGAGAGAGAGAGAGAGAAAAAGAGAGTTATAATACAGGACAACGCTCGAGAAGAATTCTAGATCGGTCAAGAAACTTTTGAAATTTTTTACTATTTCGCGCACTCTCAAAAACACTCGTTTCTAAACGATAGACTTAGTCTTGCCCTCAGAAATTTTTTTCGAATTTTTCGTTTTTACCTTTTTACTCGTTTCTTTCTTGTTTATTCGTTTATATTGTATAAGAGAGAAGTGTGCTACGGATGGTGTGTTCACCGTTTCGTTTTTTATCTTTATCTACTCGTTTTGTTTGCTTTTTGGGGGGCTTTTTATTCGTTTATCGACTCGAGAACGTCACATCGACACACAGAGAGAACGACTTGACGTTCTCGAGAATTGATCGAGAATATACGAATGTGTTATAGACATGTCTGACGTTTCGAAACGAAAAAATACGTGAATGGAGTTCGAGTACACGATCTCATTTGTTTTCTTTTCTTCCTTTTTCTAAGAAACGAAAGAATTTCTTCTTCCACTTATTGTTACTACGTGCGAGGATAATATTGATGTTCACTGCTTATATTAATCTGCCTGATAGTATTGTGTAAAATCTCACGATACTATTCACGTCATTTCAATCGCGTGTTTTCTCCGTTAGATAACGTTGAACTATTATGATGTACATTTGTTCTTCGTTATATGTCCTATTTCGATAGCAAAAAATTAAATAATAATATTAGTGATAATTAACGAAAATAGCAACTGTTATCATTATAACTATAATAACAATAAGTAAATTGACTACACGAAAGTACAGCGTTTTCTCTTTGTAATTATATTAGTAAATATTATTGAGAACTATATTAGTAATAAAGAGATAATGAGAATTCCAGAAGTCGTGTGAGATTTCAAAAACTGAATGCTGAACAAAAATATTCAATGAGAAAAGTTTGGACTATTTAAAAAATATTCATTGAGTATAAGCAGCATGAAACTTTTAATTATTCTATGAAATTCGTTGATATTGTAATACGATTTAATCATAGAAAATTGTTTCCTGAGCATTTTCATTGAGCATTATAAGCTGCCATACTTAATCTAATCGTATCATAACAGATACTCGAAAAATCTTTGCTGTCGCGTCCAAACTTGGAAAATTAATTTAGTAATAGAATTATCAATAAGCAATGGAAAAGTCTCGATTAAAGACATGATTTTGTTAGAAAAAATACGCGCAAAGCTTGGTATGCCGATCTCTAACTCTTTGAAACGCTAATTTATACGAGCGCACACTTGGCTTCACGAAACGTGTATTTTTTCAAAGAAAATGTTTCTCTATAATCGTAACTTTCCCTTTCCCGATCAAGTATACGTTTAAAGTTTCTAATCGATTATCGCTACGTTTAACCAAAGAATCAGTCGAAAATTCTTAGAAATTTATGTATTGCACGATAACTAGTCGTTTTCGAGTCCATTTTATGAAATGGCGAAAAATGGAAGAAACTGAATTTAAAGAAGAGGAACCTACGTCAAATATAAATAACGTATTTTATATTTTCGATCTATGGAAGTAGTATTACGACAATTAAAAAATTTTATTTATTAAAAGACACAAACGAGCAACCGAGAAACATCTAGCATCTATTAAAAAAATTAAAAGACATAGATTTTTACACAAATTTAATGTGTAACTACTAACCCTCTATAACCGGATTTTAATTCGTCTATAAGGATAAAGGTTGTAATTGATTATACCCTTCGTTCTTATTCAAGAAATAGGAACTGACCATTGTTATAAGTGGATTGTAGAGTCGTAAGAATACAGTGGTAACATAAATTCGTGTAGTAAACAGCAAATAAAACAAATGTAACTTTCAAAGCAGATATACGTTATAGAGGGTCTCCTTAAACTATCGATTAATTACGAAATGTAAGTATGTTGTGAGGCACTTCTCTGCATATTATGTGAGCTTTTTATGACTTTATCGCTGCTTTGGGGTCAGTTTTTGAAAATAACTATCAGCAATATCAATAACTACTAGCAATATCAAGCTAAACGAGAATACGAGAATACTTCGTAATTCAATCATCACAAGAAAGTATTTTTTTAGATACAACATTGAAATAGTTGCCACCCAAGATCATTACCACTAGATTTGTAATAGTATTTTATTGTGAAATCGAGAAATATAATAGCTGTCAAATTTTAATTGAAATTATATCGAGAAAACATGATTTTATAATCGATGTACGACAAAAATTCATGGGAAGTTATCCAAATAAAACAAAATCGCAAGTGTTAAATCTGATAAAAATAAATGTAGTTCACTAATGTAACACTAAGCTGAGATTAATGAATAGAGTTTAATGTGTTCAACTATGAAAGCAAAAGAAGAAAATACCTTTTCGTAAAACGAGTCCGAAATAATATTGCAAATATAACTCTTTGTTTCTATGATCTTTGTTACATCTAAGAAATGTAAAATTAATACAGAATAGAAATGATTAATCACTAACGATATAAATATCTTTTTTCTTTTTTTTTCTTTTTTTTAAATATTAAAATGTGTAACATCGAATCGAGATCCATTCTCATATCGGAATGAAATATTTACATATAAAGCAAGCAATTCATATAAACAGCAGAATAAATAATATTCTTCGTAGCGGAAAACATAATAGATTGTCCATATTTTTTTTTTGTAAGAAAAATTTTTATTCTGGATTAAAAAATCTTAGTTTACATATAAATCGGAATTTTTATGTACATTTGCCTAGGTCTGTAAAACTCTCGAATGCTCGTATTAATCGAACAGAGTGGATAACATAACAAACTGATAGAGTACGCTATAAATAATATAACATATTGCTTATCTATTATACACTATTCTAACTATACCATAACTGAAGCTATAACGGAAAGAAAGAAGGAAAGCCATTTTCTAATACAGCATAATTTTTCGACTATACATTTACACTTCAATTGGCGCAACGTAAACCATACACGAGGAAAGAAGCCGTATAAGGAAATGAAATGATCTCAAGATTACGACGAATATGTACAAATAACGAAATGGTCCCTAATCTCAATAGAAGTAACTATAGTATTCGCAGAGTATCGAAATAAGTCTTAATCGAATCACATATTTTCGAAAAAGACTTATGAAACAAAAATATAGAATGTGGTATGAAAATAAATGATAATAATTGTATGAATGTAGAAACAACTACTTAATTTGTGTCGCGATATTAATACACGAGTCGATACAAAAATCATAATTTGTATGTAAATATATATCACGAAGATTACCCTGCAAATACTTAGTTTCTGAGATTAACCTATACATTTCAATGTATCGTTTGTATCGATACTTATACATATATTATTATTATTAAAGAGTGAACATCAAACACCTCGAAACGTGTGTTAATAACCGACATGCCTTTAACACAGTTGGTAATTCGTAAAGAAAAGCAATGAAACGATAAAAAAGATAGAATCGGGGTCATTACAGGATATAATTCTAAACTGAAAGGAAACTGAAGGCAGTCGAACACCTGAAAAACTCACCAATAGGTGATATAGATGATTTGAATAATCCAGATGCCAGTCCCATGTTGCATTGTTAAAGCTATAACTTCGTTTTCTGTGAATAAAAACTAAAAAGCGACTCTTCATACGAAACATATCTTCTACGTAACACGATCGTTAACAAAGATAGTCAATGGCTTAATTACAGGTGTTTCATTTACAGAATATTAACTATGAGTAACCATATATTTGAATCTAATTAATGCTATAATCGATGATTCTTCTGTAAATGAAACATTCAATTTCTTATGCCAGTGCCGGTGATTTTCCTTCTGTTACTCGATAGGTTACGATAAAGAAAAAAATAATTTTTTCAGGCATCTTATGTGAAAAATATAGAGAATGCCGTATATATTAGAATTAAGCTCGTACAGCAACTAATATTCAAGAGAGATAATCGTTTAGTATAGATAATATAAATAGTTGAAAAATATTATAAAATAATTAAAGAAACTAAGATCTACTATCATACTACGATTATACTGTTACAAACTTAAAGAGACACTGTTTGTTTCATATAATTTACACCGACGCGAGAGTAACGATTTGTTGCATGAATTATTTACAACTGAAACGTACATCCTTTTTTTTATCTTTTATCTACTTATGCATTAAAGAAATGCTTTTTATACAAGAATACGTTTCTTCCTCGCAACATCGAATCTTTTCTTTCTTCCTTTTCCTTTTCATTTAGCTGAAAATCCTAATAGAAGCATTTAATCAAAATATCATTACCTATTCACACTTCAGCGCAATGACACGAATTATTTTCCTAAACCTGACACCGTGTCTCTTTTATCTTTTTTCCTTTTCCTTTTATTTTAATTTTTTTCTTTCTTTTTTTAATAATTTTATGGATAAAAATTATTATAAGCGATATGTACAAAATGAAATATAAAAAAATTATGAACCTTAGAGACATAGCAATGCTCCATTTGGTTATTACTAACTCTTCGGTCACGACTTTCCAAAATGACTAACGCGATTTTTATGATAAAAAAGTAACATCACAGACACTGGCACAATCATTTGTTAGTGGCCTTTTTTTCATTGTTGTCCAATTGTTTCCATTGACTGTTGATGTTGTTCATAAATATTAAAATTAGAGCGTCTGTCACATAATCGTGCATCGATTGACTCCAACGGGTAGTTTTCTCCAACGCATGACGTTGCTTTGTTTTTACGAAACAGGGGACTTACAGTGGGCAGTGGATGGTTGCATGAGAAGCGATTACAGTCTAGATGGCCCAGAGGAGCATCTGTGGATCGACGTGAGGTAGTAATCCTGCAGTGGTCAAGTGCAAACGTATCCTTCCTGTGCTACTGTAGATGCACCAGTAGGCCCTTCCTAAAATATTTCAAATAACGAAACAGTTAAAGTACTAAGATTGTTGGGAAAACTAAAGTAAGAGAAAGAAGCGGGACGTTGCAAATAAATTGAATGTATCGATACTGCTATATTCTCCGCTCCTTACCTCCGCAAGATTCCGATTTACATTAAAATTAATGTCTTCTACAACAAATCCAAACTTATCTTACTATTGCTGCTCTATTTTTATATGTAGTTAACTAATCTGTTATATGACAATTATTGTTCATTATATGTATAATAACTTACATCCTTAGTAGCTGTCAACGTTTGTTTGTATTCATCCAAGCTAAATCCGGAATTACTGTCTTCCCCACAAGACTGAACGACTAGCGACCCGTCTTCTCCCTATAAATAAAATTTTATTAAATATTACTGTAGTATCGTGGATAAATGGCCTAAGAAATTTCGGATGAACCATAAACAATGTCGTGAAAAAGCCTAAGTGCTGACAAGCTCATCAATGTGTCGTCGGTCTTTCAGTCGAATAGTTACGCGGAAAAAAGGCCTACGTGACGACTATGGTCACAAGCAGTTGCGAAACACGTACGTGGTGAGGCTATAAGAAAAGATAAAGGGATGCTTAAGGGAGAAAGACGAATTAATAGTCAGTCGTGAGTTGAGAAGTCAGAGAATGTGGTCCGCGTGAAAGAGAGCGTTGGAACCGTGGTGACGAGAGTTGTAAATTAATTATTTAATTGTCTTAGTTATAGCACATTATTGTATTTAGTTCACGTTAAATAACCACCGTTTCCTGTTTAATCAACTCTAAATAAATAATCCTACATTACATATCAAAACAAAGATAATTAATTAATAACGATTAATATTTTATTTTCAGTACCTACATGGGCTACTGCTTGCTCATTATCGGTGGCCCTTCGCCTTTTTCCGTATGTGTCTGTGCTTTGGTCGGATAGTCTCTTCCTGTTCGTCAAATCCCCTTGGTTTCGTGGAGAAACGCTACCAGTGTTACCATTCCCAGCAATATTTCCGTTTTTATGTACATTGCCAGAAATCTGTAAGAAAGAAATCATCAATAAACAAATGCACAAGTAAATAAACAAGGGAAATGAGATTAAAAGAAAAATGAATTACTTTTCTTTCTCGTTTGAGCAAACTAGGAGATACATAAGTATGAAGATCCTTTCTCTTCACGTGTTTTGCTTCAATCCACATACCATCTTTTAACAAGTTCAACTGTTCCGCTTGCCTCAGAACTATAATTTTATTGGTTTATGAGTATGTATGAAAATTAAAAATTAAATTATTTAATTACACATGTCATAATATACTTACTTGAGTCCACGAACGATTTTATATCATACGTTAGATCAATGTTTAAATTTTCGCTTTTAGCAAATAACAAGCCGATAAACCACATGGAGCAGTGTCCCTCCGGCTCTGGTTTTAGCGGTGGAAATGCCTCCGGATTCACATGTGCCAATGTAATGTGTGGATTTCTTTCCAGAGTACCTGTTTTTAAGAGTTAGGGTTTTGCCATTTTGGCACCCGCGGATTATTAGCATTGCAGTATCGACAAAATAAATATTCAAAGTCAAAGTTTTTATGATTACAATAGACACAGATTAAGACAGAAGCTTATACAATTCATTGATCTAGAGTCCATTTACTTCTGCGTAGGATGCATAATCTTGTAATATGAAAACCTATACGGAACTTGTAATAACAGCAATAAAAGTAACCTGTTTTAATCTACGTCATTTAACTGGAACAAACACATGATATGGTAAACTAATAACAAAGCAGCCAATGCATCGTCATTGAAGTTATCGATAAATTCACGAGATATTGCGCAAACCGTAAGTAATAAAAGATATAATAGTCAGATCGTGTTTAAAACTTTTTATACGAATTGATAAAAACAAAAAATAACAAAAATTAACGCATTATTTATTCGATTACAAATAATTTAACTTATTGGATCGTTCGATTAATTTTTCTGTACAACACCTCGTTTGTTATAATAATGATTAATGCACGTTTATCGACGAATTTTATCATATCTACATACAGTGGCTCACGAAAGTATTCGAACGCTTACATTTACAAATTTCAATTAATAAAATGAGGTGTACTAAACTAATTTGTTAAAACAATTCAATAATATAGACAGGAATTATGATACATTTATTAGAAACATTCATGATAAGTGTCTCACAAAAGTATTCAAACGCTGTAACACTGTTGATAGTTTTTCATCTTCCTTTGCACTGAATGTAAACATCATTGCTAAATGAAAATATTGGTACGTTCACTTGATATTAGGATATCGTTTCAGTAACAGTAACATAAAAGTGTGCACAATAGTATTTAAAATGAATACCAAAAAGTTTGAAACAAAAAAGTATGAAAGAGAAATAATATATAATAATAAAATCATATAGCAAGATTGCCGGAATTGTGAACAGAAGTAAGTCCACAATACATTATATCATAAAAAAGTCAAAGAATGAGGGAACACTTGCAAACAAAGCTCGATCAGGTAGACCAAAGAAATTGGAAGAGAGGAGAAAGTTATCATTCGCGAATTAAAAAAAAATCCTACTACATTCGCTCCTCAACTCACAAGTATGGTAGCTGATATGTTTCATAAAGAAGTTCACCCGGAATTATGTCGACAAATCTTACGAAACAATGATTTTCATGATAGAGTACCGTGAAAGAAGCCATATATTAATGCGATAAATCATAAAAAAAAGACTGACTTTTGCAAAAACCTATATTAATAAAGAATTCTTTTTGGAATAAACTCATCTTTTCGGACAAGCCAAAGTTTAACATTTTTGGATCAGCTGGTCAAAATTATGTGTAAGGAAAACCAAATACGGTATTGGAAATTCGACATTTACATCAAACAGTGAAACACGAAGGTGAATCGGTTATGGCGTGGGGGTGCATGGCTGCCAGTGGTACTGGAAATTTGATATTTACTGATGGAATACTTGGTAAATATAAGTATTTAAATATTTTAAAAAATAACCGTAAAGAAAGTGCCCGTAAATTAGGATTGTTGGAAGGTTTCCACTTCCAACAAGATAATGATCCTAAGCATACTGCTAAAATTGTGAAAGAATGGATCATATATAACACACCACACATGTTAATTACCCCACCGCAAAGTCCAAGCATAAATCCGATTGAAAATTTATGGGTTGAAATCGGAGAAAGATGAAATAAATTTCAGATAATCTCAAAGCAAGTATTGAAAGATGAAATTATAGAAATATGGAACTCCGTTGAGTGTAGTTTTATAAAATCATAGGTTTACAGTATGGATTGATTGAGACACACTATTGCTGCTAAAGATGGTCCAACAAAATATTAATATTAAATAATTTAATAATATATGTAGCGTTCAAATACTTTTTTTGTGAGTCACTTACAATGTGTGTTTCTAATAAATGTATCATAACTCCTACCTACATTGTATCCTATTGATATCTGCTTGTCTAAGCAAATTACTTTAATGTACATTATTTTGGCCATTTAAGTTTGTATATGTAAGCGTTCGAATACTTTCGTGAGCCACTGTATATAATTGAATATATTTAATATGTGTTTAATATTTTACCTATCAAATGTCGTATTTTAGACTCGACAAGTCCACACCATTCAAGCTGATCTTCGGCAGTCAAACTTCTCGCCAATAGTACAATATAATGTTTATATTTTCCAAAGAAATTTGGAGGTTCAAATAATTTGTCCCACGTTGCTTTCCCCATGATAATTTCTTCTGTTATCGAAAGTCCATTTTCGAATGCCTCTTGCATAATTGTTCTTGTTGATACTGATACGTTGAAAGTTGAATTTTGTTGAGGATATGCCGGTGTGATTATTGGCATTAAGTGATATCTATCTGATATATTCACCTTGGGAAAGAAGTTTGTTAAATTAAGAAACTTATTAGTATAAAATATGTTTTAATCAAAAGCAATATTAAGAATAATTCTTAATAATGATTCTATAAGAATCTATATTTATTCTTTAAGAATGATTCTTACTCTGGGATCCCAAACTGGATAGCCTAAATTAACATTGTCAGGTTGCTTTAAAAGAACTGGTTGTGGCCACTTCCATTGTGAAAATACAAGGAAAAATTTCTCTATTAATGTTGCTGCAACAGCATTAGGATAAAGTTGGCATGTTCTTGCAACCAACATTGCCCAAGACACACCACCTAGATAGCCCAATACATTACTATATATCCCATGTCCTAAAAATGAGAAAATAAAACAATGTATAAAAAACACTTGTCTCATCTCAAAACATACGAAAATTAAAAAGCAGATTATCTTACGTTTTGCCCATAACTTAATGGCTCTAAGTGCCAGCCTAAAATTTTCTATATTGGGTACTAAACGTAGTATTTCATCTGTTACTCTACAACCGTTAAGGCTTCTTACACATTTTTGATCCAGATTTTTTAGAAGCATGTCATCTTTAAGGTCCTACAAATATGGGGAAAATTTATTTGATATGCAATTTACAAAAAGGTGGAGAAACATTATATACATTAATTAGTAAGTTACTAACCATTGAATCAGGTATTTCTTTAAGTGACAGTTTAGCAAACAGCATATCAATTTCAATACCATCAAAATTCATTTTTATTACTGGTACAAATGCTTCTTCTACTGCCTAAAATATGTTAAATAACACAATTAAATAACTATAAAATTTACATTTGAACAAATAAACATTTTATGTATGATATGTCTCTGATATATTTAATTAGAGATTTTTATTTCTAATCAACTAATGATAACTCTAAATATTAATTGCATTACTCACTGTGTAAATGTTATGCAAAGAAAATGCAGATTAAATGGACAAATAATTGTTATGATTACTTGATATTGTGTAAAGTACGTACCCTTAAATCTGTAACTTCTTCTTGCATTTTCAGTAATTCAAAAAATGATGCAAAATAATCCGACCTATAGATGTGCCGTGGTACAACACATAGAGCATCTATATCAGCACCTTTGTGATGTACTCCTAACCTATATGAACCGAAAGTATATATTTTACCACCAACTTGGTCAGCTACGCTGGATGGCATATTTCTGGCAATACTTGTGTCCCGTATCCATTGTTTCACCAGTGTGTTTAATTTACTAATCAAACATAACAATTAACATAATACATAGTTAGTAGTGTTCAAAATATCAATATTATACAATGTAAGTGTAAATGCAATACCTTAAAATTTCCATTCTGTGATTTAACTCTGCCTCAGACTCAAATACATTATATGGCTTTAATGCCTCCTTTAATTCATTGGTCCTAGTAAAATCACTGGGCTTTGGTTCTGCTACACTAATAGCAGATGTCATACCCAATGTACGTAGGTTCTTTTCTTCTTTGGATGATGCATTTGAGTTTGAGTTATTACCTTGTGATGACCACATCTTGACACGCATTTATTTGTTCTAGACCTGAAACAAGGAGACAATGATATTTAATTGCATTGGTTTTAAAACAATGAATTAAACATAAAAGTTTGTACATTTACAAAAACTGACATGGATATTAACACTTGATTATATAAACAATGAACTGTATTTCAATATATATGACTTTCTATCATTAAAACAGTTAATTATAAATTAATAATTGCACATCTTCATAAAATAATAGCAAATGATCAAACTAGAGTTTAATAAATAAATCATTTTAATAAGTAGTTCGTATAAAATATAGCATTAGACACAAATTTACCCAAGTACGTTCTCTTTACTAGTTAAATCTTATTTATATATAGTTTTTTAACACAACAAATAAAATAAATACGGATAAACACAACATATTTGATAGAATAACATCGACATAAAGAGTACTAATCAACCTTTCATCATTCTCATGTATCATATCACAGGACAATAATCATTGTACCTAAAGTATTTTCGATATCTATATTAATACTACATTTTTGAAATGCTACATATCAATAAAGAAGTTAATATAAAAGTGCGCGTAAATTTGTCCAGGAATGTGATAAAGTGATGATATTATGAAATCTTGAAAAAGATAGGGCAGAAACATAGATCTGAAATAAAACTTCTATGTCTACAAGAATATATAATATTTTACAAAATATGCAAACATTTTTAGTGATTGATTTGAACGAGCGAACACTTTTTCTTCATTCTACACATGATCGGAAACACATGAGAGTGTGAATATTGTATATTGCTTGGATTCTTACCGATAATACTTTGTCAAAGATGCGATGACATGATAAGGATAAAGAAACTTCGGATGTGTTGTCTGTCAGGTTATAAAACGTGCAAATGCCTCTAGTAAAGATGCATCACGTCCATCCGATGCTTGTGGACGACTCCTGAAAAGGAAATTGTATTCCTAGCGCGAATAGCACGTTTTTCAAGCTCTGCTTAGTCGCAAAACAGCGCGAACAACTTGTAAACAATTTATGAGGTAGCAAAAGAATCCAGAGAAACGAAGGTCCATAAGTCACAAAATTGTTCGCGTCGATCAAATTATTCCATACACCACTAGTAGAAATTAATCAGCCACAACATCAATTGTAACACATTTCACGCACAGGACACTTCGTGTTGCGATGTATCTTGTAAATAAATAATTAAACGTTAGTACTTGAAAATAATAGACACACATATATGCAATCGCAGAAAGCCAGCTACAATCTGGACATGGCGTCCCTAACACGGCCTTATATACCAGTCAGAAACTATATAGATAGAACTGCAATCGACTGGTTTCTAGCACCGTGTTCGATTTAACTGCCATCTTACATGGAATGGGAAACTAACATTGTATTTTACATCTCGGTTATTTATAAGCAGATTTATTGTTTATTTTAATTGTTTACTGTCATATATTATATTTTTTGATATTGTATAATATTTTTTCAAAGGATATATTAATTAAATCATAGATATTTAAAAAAATTATAGCTGCTGGCCCACGCATTGTTGCAAGTGGAGCAAGTGCACTGTAGAAGCGCAGTGCGCTTCTTTAAAACGTATAACTTATGGCTCCCATGTCGAATGTGCTTTTATTGTAATATTACTGTTATGTACCCGAAGCAACAGTGCCGTATGATTTCATCGAACGTGAAATTGTTATAGCTTCGACTAATTTTGCTTGAAGTAATACTTAAAATGTCTTATCCTAAATAAATACTCTTATCCTAAATAAACTATTATGCCAAAACAGGGAAATAACATCCCCGTTATTTTTATCACCTTGAAAGATTATGCAACTTATTCATTGCAAATACTAAAATAATACATTATTCACAAATTATCATTGATGTACCGATAACAGTACATACAAAAACTAAACTTTTCATTTTTTAGCAATTTATATTTTATACTAGTCACGTCCTTATATTTAATATATGAAAAAGAATAATATAATAATTCCATTACAAAATAATAATTCCACATCATAAATGTTATCAAAGTTAAAAGAGGGATCTACAGGGAAAGAGAAGGAAGTGCATTTAAATCAGAGAATTTTCGAGTATGCCTCAGTTATTAATGCATTAAAGTAATCGATATTTAATACACTATTTCGAATAAAATGTATTATATTGTATCATATATAATTTCAGTTTTATTTTCTCCAAAAATCATGGCTATTTCATATTGAAGCACAAACCGCGTAACGACGCGAGATAGTTTTTTAGTCCCGGTCTTCACCGAACGGTGGCGATATCACACCAAAGCAACAATTTTGTTATTCACGCGCCGGATCGTTTTTTCTTTTATTTTTCTTTTCTTCCAGTAACTAACAGTAACGTAGCAAAAAACGCCGGAAATAAAAGCCGAATGAAAATGACTCTTTTCATTGCTCGAGTTTTATTTGCGGCCGAGAGTTAAGCTGCATGATACCCACGGGGATGCTTCAGCCAGAATACTTACTAGCTGCCGCTAAATTAGCGGCGGAATTAATCTTTATCCACTCTCATTCTATCCAATCTTACGTGGCCTCTTCCTGACCGCCTGAGCATCTCAGCGAATACAGTAATTTGAACTTTCACCCTTTCTTCTGGTTCAGGAATCGGAACTGATCTCGAAATTTTACGGTTATTTATTGTACTTTGATATTGAACGATACAGCTGTGCTGTGAGAGCGTTCTGCACTCAAATGAACTTTTGAAACAATTTTTCTGAAATTTGTGCAATTAAGAATAAGACGCCTGTCCGGTCGGTCGCGCGTCATTTAATTAAGACGAGTTGCCTCGCGTATCTCTTTAATTAAAATCGTAAACCCATTTACCTTCGCTACCTATTTACGGTTTACATTTCAAATCTACTTTTTGAATCGTATAATGTAGACATTATTACATTCATATAAATTCATTCAAAATATAATAATTTATCATAAATTAGTGTCGCCTAGTTATTATAATATCGATGCTAATGTTTACTGCAATACTATATTTTCTGATTTAAAATTTGTATTTTTTATATAGATTCAATATTCTTTTGTAGAAATTTTTTTTTTAATTTAGTTGTTTACATTCACAATTTGTCCGATTTGGACATTTGATAGAATTTTGTAGAAAATTAAAGAAGAAAAAGAGAGAGAGAGTAACAGAATTTAGTTATAATTACAGTAGGTAGACCTGTACCGTACTGTACTTTGTATTCTGTCGTAGAGAAGCTTAGTATGAGCACTATTCTTATTGTCAATAGCTTACACCATGTTTATGGCGAAAAGAATATTTAAGAAGAAGTGTAAAGTTAACAGAAAACCCAGCAAATAAAAGTGAAAATTTAATCTACAATTTGTGAGTAGCCTTAAGTTTAGGATTCTAGTTATATAATAAAAAAATAAAAATTCAAATGGTATATTTATATGACACATCAATACGATATTTAATCCAAAAAATGTGGATGGCAATTATTAATGTTTTTGATCATATTTTATTAACTCTGTGATGATATACTATTGATGTACTATTCCATTTTTTAAAAATTCAAAGTTTTGGCGTAAGTTCTTCCAAGATTAATACAAAAACGGTTTCCGTGATAGATTCAGTGATGTCTTCAATTTCGTAGGAATTAATTCTCTAGCTCATTAGCGCACCGATTTGAAACAGCTGTAAATAATCAGGTAATACTGCTGGCGCGCATAACTCAGTTCGACCACATATGCTACGTAATCAATAATTACAATACATGATAGCAACGAATTTTGATTCCCTTTCCAATGTTTAGTCACTCCAGAGGCGTGAATAATTGAAACCGGCAGAATCGAGTGTGTAATCTAAATCTAAATTAATAGGTCACGTTGCTCGCACAATAGTAGCCTTTATGATACCGGAGAGATTAGTAAAGGTATAATTTACTACAAGATTTGAAAATTTCAACGCGTAGCTCTTCCATTAAAAAAATGGAAATTAATCAGATTATTAATAATGCAAAGAAACTCTTTAATAAAACTATAAATTTTGCTAAAAATAGGTTACGATGGTCTCTTATAATTAATTAGAATTTCATAATCTAAAAGTTGATTTGATGTTAGAAATTACGTTTCTTTATACATAAAATTAGATCTTGGGGAGTAGATAACATAACTAATGAAACGAATGATGTTTCGTTATGTTTTGTATAAATATTCATAATATGAGGTTTTGATAATTTTTAACTCTTTAAGTTTTGATAATTAACAGAATTTTTAAATATTCTGTATCTGCCTAGCATTTACGAGCACTTTTGGAGAAACTCAAGCATGAAAACATATACTTACTGACTAAAATTAAGAAACATTGTGATCGCTTAGAAATTATTGTATATTTATATGTAAAAAATAATACAAGGTGATAATAGCCTATACATGAAATTATAATATATTTTTTCTTCATTATACTTGTTCTATAATCGATATTGAATCAGGTGAACAAAATAAAACTATTTGACGAAAGTTAATAAGAATAAGAAAGTTAAGAAGAAAATTAATAAGTTTCCTGTTTGAAATATTAACTATTTTTAATAAAAACTAAATAAAAAATAATTTAATAGGATATTGAGTAAGTCTTATAATCCTTAGGTTTGAGAACTGCATGGCATCTGCGTGATGTTGATTCAATTAAGGGGGGGGGGGGTAAGGTTAATTCGTACAAAAAAAGGCATGTTTTTGTGAATTTTTTCTGACGATACAGTTAAAATTTCGTTTTTAAAACCAATAGTACATTAAAGTATGACATTCGAAGAATATTGTATAAAATTTTCACGGAGAAATATTAAAAAATACGGCAATGGCAGCAATTATTCGGACGTGTCTCGGAAAAAAATATAATTGCGAGGCCCCTCAAAACTTGGTGCTGGATCATCAGAAATCAAAAAGTTAAAATTCATTCGTTAGGTGATACTTTTCTCTAGGTAACGCTGCGAAGATTTTTTCAAACTTTTAATTTTTCACTTTTTTGGAGCACTTTGAAGGGAAAAACGCGATTTTGTGCGAAAATTCTCGGCTAATTTGTTATTTTAAAATAAAAATAATTAACAAATTTGAAAAATCTCTACAGCGTTACCTCGCAAATTATGTACAGAAGTAGTTTTCAAAATTTCAAAAGGATCGGTGTAGTAGTTTTGAAGTAATTGGGGGCACCGACTTTGAAAACGTGAGTTGCGGGGAAAACGCTTTAAAGTTTTGAACACTAAAAAATCTGGTATAAAACGTTCATAAGCGAATTTTATCGGCTTACCTCACACTGAATCATCAATGCCAGGTCCATAAAGGATGTTGCTATCATCCATGATAGTTCTTCGGCTGTTGCTGCTCTTTCTTCTTTTATAGCAGATTAAAAAAATCGATTCGCTACTTCTCTTACAGTCGAGCACATTTCTTTCACGTAATCATTGTACGTCGGTTTTGATAAAAACCTACTAGACAAATCTTTTCACAGCCAACTAATCCAAGGCCTAATATCCTCATCACGAAAACAAACCGATAATTAACATCGAAAGTACCAGAGTTTGTTCTTGCACTAGACGGAACATTTGTAATCTGTTTACAGCATTGGCACGACACTTTGATGTTAAATCCAAGGCCTTCTTTCTTAGTCGAATGAAAATTTACTTTTCCATCACATTTCACATACTTCACTAGCGTAGCAATTGTTGAAAAGACTAATAAAAAATCAATTATCCTATAATATTTTTCACGATCCTTCGTAACTTAATCTTCAACGGTCACTTTTATTTTTTTAGCTGACGCGCTGCTTGTTGAAGTGCCTTCGTATTTACGTTTATGCGGAGGTACAATTTTTCTAGGTCGATATAATCTCGAACCAGTTGATTGTCTATCGGATCTTGTAACTTTTTTAGGCATTTTAGTAATAATTTAACACAAAACTTAATGAAAATGGAGCCAAAATGATGCGAAAATAGGAACACACGCGTACGTCTGCTCGATAGAATATTTACTCCTATACTACATTTTCTACTCTACACTGACAAAATATACAGTACAGGTATAAGGAGGTTTGTACTTAAGTCGTTAAGTACTATAAATAGATCTGAGGGGTAAGATTAGGTATTATATAGAGAAAAATACGTCTGCCAGGTAACAATAGCACGCTTGGGTCGGGTAGGTAATAAAATCCGACATGTATGAAAATACTCGTAACTTCGTCATTTTTGCTCCAATCGACTTGAAATTTTGACACAATATTCGTAAGATGTTATGCATTCAATTAAAAAAAATAAAAAAAATGCAAAAGAAATTTTAAAACCTTACCCCCCTCCCTTAATCGAACACGAAACGTAATCGATATTTCACTATATCTCTCTTTTATTCGTAGAAGATTGATTTCCCAATTGACGTATAACGTAACCGTGTAAACGTTCAATTGGATCAAATCAGCAGATTGACTTGACTACTTAATTATATTAACATTTTGTCCCAGAAAAGAAGTCTTAATTTATTTAGACGGATGTTTCGGGTCATTATCGTGTTAAAATGTCCATTCTGTCATTTTTTAATTCGTAAATTGCAGCATATGAGTTTGTAAAATATCATAACACATGAATCTGTCCATAGTTTCTTTTATTTGTATTAATGCACAAGGGTCGTTACAAACGTTAAAGTTATACAAGAAATTTAAAACAGTATCACTTTTTTTATTTTGGATATATCTTATTGTTATACAATAAAAGATATTTTGTCAAAAAAATATTATCGACATCGAAAAGGGTTAAAAAAAATAAAATGATTTCTATCTTATTTGTATCTTATTTAGACACATTTACTAACTAAAAAATATATTAAATATATTGCAACCTTCTCGGAGGTGACGCAAAATACCGTAAATTGCTTGCGATATGGCGATACTTGAGCCATACCACAAAATTTTAAATACAAATTGCGCTCGGTTCACATCTTCAAATACCATAATCCTCTTATTTATATTCGTTCGAGGTAAGTTATATTCGTTCGTATAACGAGGTGTGCTCGTGCACAGGCATATTTCAGTTAATTTTTAATTGTCAATAACTAAAAAACAAAGCCGAAGACGCAATTTTTTTATTTATAATTTTCATCTTATTTTTGCTTCAAGAACCACCCCTTATATTTTTTTACACCTGTAGCGAACACACTGAATATTAGCGATGAAAGTAGACTTATGCCCAAAAAACAATTCGCAGAATAATGCTTTCTGCGAAACAAACACGAGTTGAAGTCTATACTGAGAAACGCAATTTCAAAACGCTCGCCCAAAGTGTTGCTTTGGGATCGTGTTGATATCAATGCAACAATTGGAGAGTAATCACTGAACTCATCTAAATGGAACTGACGAACAACGAATTCTTTGTAATAACGATAGTTAACAATGAGCAAATTGAACAAATTTTGCAAATGAAACCGTTCGGTGGCTTACCCCTAGAAGATGCAAAAGGTTTCATTCCGACAGCTTAATCCAATCCCGAATAATCGAAGGGCATACATTAAAATTGGATTTTCATGAAAAAAAAAAAAATAGTTTACAAGAAATAAATACCAAAAGGTTTTATTACTAGACTAGCGAGAAGACATGCCCTACAGAATGCAGAAGGAATCATCTTAATTGGTCAAGTCATGTTGAAGAAATCGGCGAACGTACACGAAATCGCTATAAAAATATTCGTTAAAAAGGAATAGGTTATGATTTCCAAGTTGAAAAATTTGTTAAGGAGACCGACCGGAGAACATATCGTACAACATGCAACATCAATCATCCCGATTGATCAACCCGTTTGGAACAATCGGCGAACATACATAAAAAGATATACATGCCAAACATAGATATCTTCCTTCTTTTCCCAAGTCGGTATAAAAACAATTGACTAAAATAAAATTTCGACAAAAATACGCTCAATTAAAAATATTTTAAGTAAAGTCAGTATAGTAGTTAAATTACAAGGAAAAGTCTATGAGATACTAGCACATGAAGCGACTCCTCGACAATGCTTATTCTTACTACTTGCGGCTGATATATGGAGTGTGAATTCTACTATCATAGCTCTCTTGCTCCTTGTCGCGACAGCCACACATATTCAAAATTACAGTTCCTCACCAAGTATGACACACGAACGTAGAAACTTCCTGTATCTAACTTTCCCATATTTGACAGGAGAACCGAAATCCCTGTAGCCCAACTTTTATAAGAATAATTTAGCATTTTAACCATGCAACACTGAATAAAACAGTCTATTGTTCAACTAACACGTGCTATAGTATTATTCTTATTAATCCTTATGATCTCCATCCCATTCCAACATTTTTCTATTTTTTAATATCTCATCAATATGCAACATTAATTAACATTAATTTAAGTCACGATTATAGCATTACATATACGTAGAAATTAGCAATATCTCGATCCAACTTACATATGTCTAAACAATGTTATCTCGTGATTGTGTACAACAGAAAATATTACAGAATTTCAACAAAATTTGCACTCACGATGCTATCGCAAAATAAATTCAGGTGAAAGTTTCACATTTTAATTGCGTGAAAATGAATCGTATTTCCCTAAATCATTTGTGTATCATCACACGATTACGTTTATACTTCAAGCGCGTATTTCGCAAAACGAGAGTTTTTCTGCGTCCCTGTAGCCATTTTGTCAGCAGTGAATACGGCTTCCCGTCGTTTTCTTCGATAAGTTTACCATTCCCGACGTTCTTTCGGCGTCAATACTGTCTGTCTTCATTTATGCGCTTCTGCAAAGTGAGAAGGGAACACTCGCTGATCGGACATCAGATGAGATGAGGAAGTAAAAGGAAGCGAACAGCGAACAGACACATATGTGCATCCCCATCGTAGAATGTATGTGAGCGTCGCAAATCGGCCCAGATCTCTGTTGAGACAAAAGGGCGACTAGAAGAAAAAAAACAAGCGAGTGAATGTCTTCTAGCCCTTCAGAGAGTAACCCACATAGAGATAAACTTAGTTAATATGTAAATAAAGTTTAACTTTTTATTCTCTCCAAATTCTTTCCATACCTTAAAATGGTAACAGAGCGTGGTTAATGGTTCTGTAAGTTGGTTCAAGTGATTAAATTAGTGAGTTTTTTTGTATGTTTATTAAAATTTACAATCAATTCACTTGTTGAGAATTTTCAGTAATTTTTCTGGCGTGGCGCAATAACATGGCTAATTATTTATAATAAGTTAATACTTATTATAGATAAGTATAATTTATAAGTAAGTGTTATAAATAAGTAATTATTATTTAATATAAATATCTAATTAAATCTAGTGTTTATGTCTAACAGGTAGTGTCTCCTCAGCCTGCGGATCTGGTCCGATGTATCAAGTAATCCAGTAATTAGGGGGATTCGATGTTTCTTGACTCTTTTGCTATATCTGTCGCTATATTTTGCTATTTCCTTTTTAACTGTGGGTATCTTGAGGTCGCGATGTATTAGTTCGTTGGTGACATACCAGGGTGCATTTATAAGGAATCTTAACGTTTTCGATTGGAAGCGTTGAAGTATTTCAATGTTGGAATTACTTGCTGTTCCCCATAGTTGGATTCCGTAAGTATTCCGTATTCCGTAAGATTCCTTATTGTAAACGACATTACCCCCTAAACATTTACCCCCTTTAAATCTAATATGATTCTCAATTTTTATCTCCCGATCCTTTATTTTAACGAACAAAGATACTTAATGTTTTAACAGGAATTTCAGTATAAAGTTAAAATAAGAAATCATTTTTCTATCAAGTTCGTATCGTAGTTACAAATTTTTTAACACTAGAAAAATATGGGTAAATTGAAAACAATCTGAATGGCGCAGCAGGGTTAATTTTCGTGAATTGCTCGATTCCAAGTAAAAATTTGTTCCTCGTTTCTTCATTAATCTTATAATCAACCGATCTAAGAAAAACCTTATTAACTTCTTTAAAAGTTCTAAAGAATTCATCTTATTACAACTGCGAAACTCAAACGAAGAAAAAGAACAAAATTTTATTCCGAATTAATTAACGCAGTGCGAAAGGAAACCTCCTTTCAATCGGAAATTCAATTTTACTGGCGATTCCTTTTTGCTGAAAGTGACAGATATAATGCCGTCATTAAACCAATATTACCCCATGATCGCAAAGTTATCCGACTCTTTTCATATTAATTCAATCGTTCAGGATTACGATCGTATTACTCCATCCAACATTTTCGAAATACGTTTGTCGATCGAACCAGGGAAAAAATTTTATCGCCTTCGAGAAAATCGACTTCGACGAACTTTTTCGATGGACAACGTCGACACGAACGGCGGATAGTTTCGTGACTACACTCCACATTAATTTACGAACATTAGTTCGTTTCTTTATGTCTGCACCGACAGAAAACCGCCGATGGAAAGGGAAACTGCGATTAAAACTAATCGAAAGTATCGGAAAAACGTGTGAGCCGATGTACTATTTACAAGATATCCAA